>NW_019154143.1:10124975-10724975 GCF_002288905.1 Enhydra lutris kenyoni
TTCTTCTGATGTCCATTAGCATGGTAAATTCTTTTCCACCCCCTCACCTTAAATCTGGAGGTGTCTTCAGGTTTAAAATGAGTTTTTTGTAGGCAACATATAGATGGGTTTTTTTTTTTTTTATCCATTCTGATACCCTGTGTCTTTTGATTGGGGCATTTATCCCATCAACATTCAGGGTAACTATTGAGAGATATGAATTTAGTGCCATTGTATTGCCTGTAAGGTGACTGTTATTGTATATTGTCTCTGTTCCTTTCTGATCTACTACTTTTAGGGTCTCTCTTTGCTTAGAGGACCCCTTTCAATATTTCCTGTAGAGCTGGTTTGGTGTTTGTTCAGTTTTTGTTTGTCCTGGAAGCTTTTAATCTCTCCTTCTATTTTCAATGATAGCCTAGCTGGATATAGTATTCTTGGCTGCATGTTTTTCTCGTTTAGTACTCTGAATATATCATGCCAGCTCTTTCTGGCCTGCCAGGTCTCTGTGGATAAGTCTGCTGCCAATCTAATATTTTTACCATTGTATGTTACAGACTTCTTTTCCCGGGCTGCTTTCAGGATTTTCTCTTTGTCACTAAGACTTGTAACTTTTACTATTAGGTGACGGGGTGTGGACCTATTCTTATTGATTTTGAGGGGGGTTCTCTGAACCTCCTGGATTTTGATGCTTGTTCCCTTTGCCATATTGGGGAAATTCTCTCCAATAATTCTTTCCAATATACCTTCTGCTCCCCTCTCTTTTTCTTCTTCTTCTGGAATCCCAATTATTCTAATGTTGTTTTGTCTTATGGTGTCACTCTCAAATTCTCCCCTCGTGGTCCAGTAACTGTTTGTCCCTCTTTGGCTCAGCTTCTTTATTCTCTGTCATTTGGTCTTCTATATCGCTAATTCTTTCTTCTGCCTCATTTATTCTAGCAGTGAGAGCCTCTATTTTTTATTGCACCTCATTAATAGCTTTTTTGATTTCAACTTGGTTAGATTTTAGTTCTTTTATTTCTCCAGAGAGGGCTTTTATATCTCCCGAGAGGGTTTCTCTAATATCTTCCATGCCTTTTTCGAGCCTGGCTAGAACCCTGAGAATCGTCATTCTGAACTCTAGATCTGACATATTACCAATGTCTGTATTGATTAGGTCCCTAGCCTTTGGTACTGCCTCTTGTTCTTTTTTTTGTGGTGAATTTTTCTGCCTTGTCATTTTGTCCAGATAAGAGTATATGATGGAGCAAATAAAGTACTAAAAGGATAGCAACAACCCCAGGAAAATATGCTTTAACCAAATCAGAAGAGATCTCAAATCATGAGGGGGGAGAAAGGGGATAAAAAGAGGTCCAGAAAAAAAAAAAAAGAAACAATTAAAAAAAGAAAATGAATAAAGAAAAAATATAAAAAAGAAAAAAATATATATATATTAGATAAACTAGTTAAAGAACGTTAAAAAAGAAAAGGGTAAAAGTTAAAAAAAATTAGCAGAAGAAGAGAAAAAAAATTGAAAAAGAAAAAAAATTAAATTAACTGCAAAGCTAAAGAATCATGGGGAGAAAGCCATGAGTTCCGTGCTTTGCTTTCTCCTCCTCTGGAATTCCGCTGCTCTCCTTGGTATTGAAACTGCACTCCTTGGTAGGTGAACTTGGTCCTGGCTGGGTTTCTTGTTGATCTTCTAGGGGAGGGGCCTGTTGTAGTGATTCTCAAGTGTCTTTGCCCCAGGCGGAGTTGCACCGCCCTTACCAGGGGCCGGGCTGAGTAATCCGCTCGGGTTTGCTTTCGGGAGCTTTTGTTCCCTGAGCGCTTTCTGTAGAGTTCCGGAGGGCGGGAATGAAGATGGCGGCCTCCCAGTGTCTGGCCCGGAGGAGCCGAGAGCCCGGGGCCCCACTCCTCAGTGCGCCCTCAGAGAACAGCGCCGATTTACTCCCGTCACCCTGCCTCCGGCCGCGCTCCGAGCTGACCGAGCCTGCGACCGGCTCAAGGTAACCCCGAGCTTAGAGCTTACTCCTTGGCTCTGTCTCTGTAGCCAGCTTCCCCGTTCTAATACCTGTAAGCTCTGTGACACTCAGACACCCCCAATCCTTCTGTGACCCTGCGGGACCTGAGGCCACGCTGACCCCACGTGGGCTTCACCCCGGTTTAGCCTCTGGAGTGATGTCCCTCAGCGGAACAGACTTTTGAAAGTCCTGATTTTGTGCTCCGTTGCTCGGTGGCTTGCCAGGAGCAGGCCCCTCCCCCCGCGGTCTATCTTCCCGTCGCTTTGGATTCACTTCTCCGCCAGTCCTACCTTTCAGAAAGTGGTTGATTTTCTGTTTCTAGAATTTCTGTTCTTCTTCTCTTCAATCTCCCGATGGATTTGTAGGTGTTTGCAATCTTTAGATAAGCTATCTAGCTGATCTCCCGCTACCTGAAGTAGTCTCAGCCTGCTACTTCTCCGCCATCTTGACTCCTCCCCCGTGATTTTGCTTTTTAAAATGGTGTCCAACCATAGTGCTGGCTGGTACAAACAAGCTGTGTTGTGTCTTACAGAGAAAATACACATGTTAGAGCTCTCTTTTTCTTCCCCTCCCTTCCTTCCTTCCTACCTTCCTACTTTCCTTCCTTCCTTCCAAAGATTTTATTTATTTATTTGACAGAGAGGGAACACACGCAGGGAGAGTGGGAGAGGAAGAAGCAGGCTTCCCGCTGGGCAGGGAGCCTGATGAGGGGCTCAATCCCAGGACCTTGGGATCATGACCTGAGCTGAAGGCAAATGCCTAATCCACCGAGCCACCCAGGTGTCCCCCTTTCTCCCTCCTCCTTTCCTTTCCTTTCCTTTTCTTCCTTTCCTTTTCTTTCTTTCTTTCTTTCTTTCTTTCTTTCTTTCTTTCTTTCTTTCTTTCTTTCTTTCTGATTCATTTATTTATTTTAGAGAGAGAGAGCATGTGTCAGAGAGCATGGCAGGAGGGGTGGTGGGGAGAGTCAAGGGGAGAGGAAAAGAGAGCCTCATGCACACTACCCTCAGGGTGTGGCCCAGCCTGGAGTTAGATCCTGAGATCACAACCTGAGCTGAAACCAAGAGTTGGATGCTTAACCGACTGTGCCATCCAGGCTCCCCTGTGTTAGATAATTTTCAGGAATAAATTAAAATGCTGTTGGCCATGAGTTCAATGTTAACGAATCAACAAAATAGATAAAATAAGGTGCCTGAAACAGAAACACACATAAAACAAGTTTATGTATTTGTCAGATGACGAAAATGTTGTGACCAGAGACTTGTAGAACCTAATGCTGTATTTACCCTAGGAGGGTATTTGCTAGGTTAGTGTTTGTGGTGACTTTATAGCCCATAACGACTGCAAGTGAGAATCAAATATGTGTCTGATACACATACACAGAGCCCAATAGGAAATGTGAAAAAGATTTCAACACACACGTCACAAAAGAAGATATACAATGGCCAATAAGCATGTGAAATGTTGTCTGACATCAGTAGTTATTAGGAAAATACATATTAAAATCTCACCCACCAGAATAACTAAAATTTTTAAAGACTGAGAATATCAAATATTGGTAGGAGGAGGAACTGGGACTCATGCGTTTCTGTGGGAGTGCAAAATAGTACCACCATTTTGAAAAGCAAAATTGTTTTTCTATAAACCTAAATATTCACTGACCACATGACCCAGCTATCCAACAACTAGGTTTTTACCAAGAATAAAGAAAACGTGTTCACACAAAGACAAAGCTTTATTCATAATATCTCAAGCTGGACCAGCCTGAATGTCCATTGACAGATGAATGGATAATCAAATTATGACATATTCATACAATGGAATACTAGAAAAAAATTACCATAAAAAAAGAACAAATTGCTTAAAACCTGATAAAATGGATGAGTTTCATAGATTTCATGATGAGCAAAAAAAGCTAGGTATAAAAGAGTATATTCTCTAAGATTCTATTTATATGAAACTCTAGAAATGACAAATCCAAATCCATCCAGAAAGACAGAAAGCAGATGAGTGGTTGCCTGGGGCCAAGGGGTGGGTGCGGTAGGATGTTGATTGAAAGGGACACAAGGGAACTTTTCTATGTGATGAAAATATTCTATATTTTGATCAAGGTAATCATTACATGGCTGCGCATGTTGGCCAAACTTATCAAAATATCTGTGTAACATGGGTACATTTTATTATATCCAAATCATCCCTCAATAAAATTGGTGAAATAATTTCACCTGTCTTCTCCGAATGCACAAGGGGGCACCTCCTTCATCAGTCTGGCTGTGAAGCCAAGAGGAGGGTCGGTGGACAGGTTTTGTTTGGTTTGGTATCCCTTGGACTGTTATTACTTTCTTGTATTTTAGTTTTGCTTCTTTGTTGATCTGGTTTTGCTTCCTGTTGGTGTTGGCGGTGTCTGGGAAGAGGCGGGTATGGATTGATCAAGCTGTGGGCAGTGATGGAAACCCCAGCAGGGAGCCAAGCAGCCATGGAAGGTTAAGAAGGGGAGTACTGGGAGGAGGCATGGGGTCTGGGAGTGTGGGAGAGACTGGCCTTGGACAGGTGAGGGGGTTGTATGTGGCAGGAGGATGGGGTAGGTTTGTAGACTAGGAGGGATGGGGCAGAAAGAAGGAGCCTAGGAAGGAAAAGGCAATGGGGGAAGTTCCTCTGATGATTTTCTTCTTTTTCCTCCTTTTAAATTTTTGGAAGTACATGAGGTCTCTTATGGTGCTGGAAATGAGTGATAAATCGGGGCTTGAGGAAAGATGTTTCGCATTGTTTCGGGCTATGGATGGGCCTTTGTTGCTAGTGGTGGTCCTGCTGAGGTTGGAGGCAGGGAGCGTGGTGGCCAGACACACCAGCTCTGAGAGTCACAGAGTGTTCTCAGTACCATGGGGAGGACAGAAGATACAGAGCCATTTCTCTTTGAGCAGGGAGGAAGGCAGGCTCTCTGACACCCACCTTCTGGGCAGGTGGCAAGAGAGTGATCTGGCAGGTGACTTTGGTCCTGGTGCTGAAGTAGAGACATGGAGGGAATGAAGGCTGCATAGAAATCAGAACACCAAATCCACATCTGCCATCTGGTCACATCCAAGAAAGAAAGGGATCCTTTTACTCAGCTTCATCCCATGTGCCTCTCCTGGCCACCTGACCGCTCGAGGACCCTGCCCAATTCTGCAGCTGCACCTGCTCTTTCTCACAGCTGTCCTGGAAATCACTTATCTGGACCTCAAGAGGACCCAGCTTGCTTAGGCAAGCTTAGGCTTACTGCCTTAGGCTTACTGCCCTCAAGACTGGGTGGGTCATTGTCGCACTCCAGCAAGAAGAACATTCTCATTGGTAGAAAAGTTTGGGGACGCGCAAGCATGGGATTGTGTGTCCGAAACATCACCACTAAAGCCTTCCTTTCAGATTTGCAAGGGTCTCTTGCTAAAATGCAAGCGTCTTCTGGAGCAGGAGCCCCTTTGAGCTCCGAAGATGAACAGGGCCAGCTGAGAACCTGTGTCCAGCCAGGCCCAGGGGTTGGGGGCCAGGGACAGTGGGTGAGGTAAGCTCTGGATGGAAGCAGGGGGACGTCGGGGATTTTCAGTCCATGCGACACTTCTGCAGGGCTGGCTCCTCTCTGCCTGGGTTCAAAGCTGGGCTCGGGCTGGGCATTTCTCAGATGGTCCTTATTCAGCGTCAGAGAGCCTGCTTCCTCATCGGCATGGGGAAATGATCATAGCATGTACCTAGTAGGATTGTTGTGAGGGGACAGCAAAGAACATGTGGGGAACTCTGAGCTTCAGTCCTACTATGCCCTCCAGCCACTGGGGACCCCACTATGTAGCGCAGGAGGGAACAAAGCTGAGCAGGAGGAAGGGCAGGCAGCTCACGATGACCACTGGGCAGCTTTCTGTCTCTCCATTGCTCCTCTCCCCCACCTTCCTGCTGAGTGAGGCCAGAAACCCCTACCCCTTCCATGACAGTGGGGGGCTGCCCCAGAGCATGGAGGACAGCCTGTGCCCCCACCCCAGAGAGTCAGCATCATTTGCCTGTTAGGGGCTGGCCACTGCCTGCCCCCGGGGAATTGGGGTTAAGGGCAGGGCAGCCCTGTCAGAGCAGCTGGCTGTGGGGGCCTGCTCCCTGGGCATGCAGCCTCGGCGCGCATTCTAGGTATTATTTACACCAAGCAGGGCGTAGGCCAAGACTGGGAGCCCCAGCCCTGCTGTTAGATGTGAGAGGTCCATGGAAATACACTGTCCACCTGCACGTCCATTACCGGCTGTCACTTCCTGGCCTGGATGGGGGGCATGGAGAGGCCTGCAAGGCCAGTTCACTTCCTCCTTTCTCTGCTTCTTTCCATCCTGGGAGCTGCATAGAGTCTGTCGGTCCTTCCAGCATCATTCTATCCTATTGGGGGGCAGTGGGCACGGGTTTCTGCAGAGAAACCCGCCAGGCTGTCTGTCTAGGAAGTGGTGGGGAAGCTTGCAGCTTAAGGGGCAGAGGCTGGGGTGGAGAGCCGAGATACCCAGGAGTGGGAGCTGGCTGGGTAGGGGGACAGTGCCCTCGGGGCTGTGGCATGTCAGCCAGGCAGGGTTCAGGAGGGTGGATGACATCATGGCCACCATCATCACCATTGTCACTGTCACTGACATTCACGGTACAATATGCACAGTACAGGGATCTGGCTGCTTTGCGAGTGAGGTTTGGGGACAGCTGCACCCCCTCTCAAGCCATTGCTGGATGCGTGTCCTGTGTGATGCTCAATATGGCCATCGGTTCTAACCCTTGAAACTGAAGGCCACGGGGTTTCCCAGTGGGCCACTGAGCCCTGGTATTTATCCCCATGCTCCCAGGAATGACTCTTATACCCACCCCTTACTGTGCCACCAGCACAGTACGCTCACTGAGCTCTGCTCTGTTCACCACGGTGCAGGTGCATGAGGCAGAAAACAGTGGGGGGGGGGGTCTTAAAAGAGCAGGGCGGAATGCCCTCGAGGTCCATCCATGTTGTCAAAAACAGCAGGATTTCCTTCTTTTTTATGGCCAAATAATATTCCTTTTTATATCACATTTTTAACCCATTTGTCCGGAGACGGACGCCTAGGTTGTTTCCATGTCTTGACTGTTGGAAATAGTACCACTATGAACACGGCAGGTGCCTATAATCTGTTGGGGATAGTGACTTCCTTCTACTAAGTGAAATGAGTCAGAGAAAGACAAATGCTGTGGGATGTCACTGTGTGTGAACTCTGAAACAACCCACAACATGCGCATAGAAACAGATGAGATTGGTGGTTACAAGACATGGGGCGTAGGGGGTGGGAGAATTGGGTGATGGGGATCAAAAAGCAAAAACTTGCAGTTACAGCGTGAATAAGTTCGGGGACGTGATGTATAACATGATGACAGCAGCTAACGACGTTTATTATTTATTTAAAAGTGGCTTACAGAATAAGTCTTAAAAGACGTCAGCACAAGGAAAAAAGTTTTGTAACTGCATGAGATAATGGATATTAGTTAACTTACTGTGGTAAGCATTTCACAATATATTGTGTTAAATCCTCATGCTGCACACCTCAGACTTGTACAATGTTATATGACGATTATCTTTTTTTAAAAAAGATTTTTATTGATTTGACAGAGAGAGAACAAACAGGGGAGCAGTAGAGGGAGAAGCAGGCTCCCCACTGAGCAGGGAGCCCATGTGGGACTTGATCCCAGGACCCCGGGACCACAACCTGAGCCGAAGGCAGATGCCCAACCAACTGAGCCACCCAGGTGCCCCTATGACAATCACATCTTAATAAAAGCAGGGGAAAGAGGAGGGCAGCAGGGGCAGGAAGACAAGGGGGTGGTTAGCACAGGAGGTAACCTGGGGGCCTGAGGCTGAATGCCAGCTCCAGTGCTAACTTGCTGGGTGCTGGCTGGGTCTGTTGGCCTTTTGGGTCTCCTGTTCTTCATCTGCACCTTCTGTGATCCCTCCCAGCACTGCTGTCCTGCTTGTCCCCAGGGGGTGGGGGCTTCAGGCTGCTCACGCCTGGCTACTCAAGCCCAGGAAACTGAGAGGAGCCAAGGGTCTCGTTGGATGACTCTGACCCTCTCTGGCTCTCATGGTGTATTTCACGTAGTGGTCAGAAGGGCTCTGGAGGAAATGGCTGCCTTCCAAGGGACTGAAGTTTGGTTTGCTACATGGGGCTTTTTTTTGAGAAAGAGCGACTGAGTGGGTGAGCATTGGGTGGGGGGGTAGGGCAGAGGGAGAGAATCCCAAGCAGTCTCCACCCTCAGCATGGAGCCCTGTGTGGGATCGATCTCACAACCCTGAAATCATGACCTGAGCTGAAATCAAGATTTGGACACTTAACCGACTGAGCCACTCGGGCTATTTTACATGGGGTTATTTTAAACTACATCATAGCCAGTTAAACATTCAGTTCTGTGGGGAAGAGCAAAATATCCAAGTTTCTGGTGCCAGGAATGTGGTTAATGAATAAAGACAAAGCCAATGACCATCATCTGCCCGGGTTGTCAGCACCATGCTCTGACCAACTGAGCTAACCGGCCAGCTGCTCTCTGCCCAGGTTAGAAACTTCGGGATCATTCTAGACCTTTCACTTCATTCCCATAATGGCAAGAGCAGCTGGCACTTTCTCAGGCAAGAGAGCTGAGGTTGAGAGAGAGACCATACACTTGGGTGAGCTCAGGGATCCATGCCCTTGGCCACTCCCTTCTACTGGCTCTCAGTCCACCACCGTCTGGTCAAGTCCATCCCACCTCCCCAGCCCAGCCCCACCCCTCCCACTGCTGCCGTCCAGACCCACAGCCATCTCTCGCTTGGACAGCTGCCACTGTCCAACAGGTGTTCTGTCCCCAGTGCTCCTTGGGTAAAAGCCAAGCTGTGACCTCACCTTCAGGGGCACCCCAGACCCTCATTACCTCCTGAGACCTCTCCTTCCCCACCCTCTCCGGGTTCGATCCCCACCCTGGCTCTGCCCAGGAAGGCCCTCCCAGCCATCTTTGCCCAACAAAGTCCCCCCTCATCTCAGACATTCCTTCCAGGCAGGCTGGGCTTCTGGCCAAGTTTTGCCCACACTCCTTGTGTGTGGGTTGGAACCTTCTTATCTCATCTGTCCGTGTTGTGGGTGTGAAGAACGTGCTTGGCATGTCTGTGCTCCCTGCTCCCAGAGTGACAGAGACTCTATCGTGGTGAGATGTGGCACATGATGTTTATCTTTGGGGCTTTGAAGCTAGACGCCCTGGAACTGGAATCACAGTGACCTGCTGTGTGACCTTGGGTAAGTTGCTTCCCCTCTCTGTGCCTCAGATTCCTCCTCTAAATGGCATCCGTCTCATAGGGTTGTCATGGGGATTATGTGAAGAGATTGGCGTGTCATGAAGCACTGGTGTCATTGGCGAGTCTGTCCTGGAGAGCTTTTGTGGACCATGCATGGGCCAAGAGAAGGCCTGGAAGCTGAACAAGCTACTGTATCAAATCCCCGAGCCTGGCACAGTGACTGTCCCCGGGGTACCTGAGAGGGAGCCCTGGTTTCCTCCTCCAGTACTGCACCACGGTTGCTGTGGCCAAGCGTGAGAGAGACAGAACAAAGGCCTTGAATCATGAATCATGCGAAGACTGGGCAACATCACTTTAAATCTGTTTTTCCAAATCCTGTTATTTTAAATGCCCCGGGCAGATGCCCATGTGTGCAGGGAGACTGCGCTGGGCCAGAGGCTCTTTGTCCCTTGAAAGGCCCCATTGTGACCTGTGAACCGGCCCCGAATGATTCCCAGGACAACAGGCCCTTGTGTGGGCCCCGAAGGCCGCTTGATCGCTCAGGCCCTCGGCTGGCAGCACGAGACCTTTGCCGTCTCTGCAAGGTCAGCCTAGGGAGGCCTGCTATCCCCCATGCGGCGGCTGCCAGGGTTCTGATACGAAGCGCTTTGTAGAGTTTGCTTCTCAATGTTAACGAAGCCCAACTCCCACCAGCTGTCCTCTCTGGGAGAAGGGCAGATCCAGTGGGGACCACTGGGAGCAGAATGGGGTTCAGGGTTTGGTTCACAGAGGAGGACCATCTGCGGGTGAGGCCCCAGTCAGGCCACCCTGCCCCGCACGGGGAAGGCCGTCAGAAGGCCCCCAGAGCCCTGACAAAGCAAGGGGGCCACGGCCACTGCAGTCACAGGCAGGAGTCTCCCTAAGGTAAAGCTGTTGGATTTACGCCACGGCCGTCTGTCGCCCTGTACCCTCCCTTGATGCAGGCATTCACCATGTGTTTATGGTGACTGTGGTTTGTTCTGTTCTGCAAGCTTTGGCTCTTGGTCCCATCCCAGGTTCCAGCTTCTTAATCCTCTCTCAGATCCGTGGAGGGATTCTGCTCTTTGTTCCATGACCTTTAAAACCATCCAGTTATTTGCCTTCTTAGCAAAGGATCTGCTGGACCGGGTGGGCCTTTGTCTCTCTGGAGGCTGCAAAGCGGACCTCGGTACCTGCCTGGGCGGGCACTATCGTGACTTTGCAGCTTGGAGCCGCCAGCCCCTTTCAATACAGCCCCACTTGGCCCCTGCAGACCCTTCCAGCAATCTGGGCTGTCCCAAATGCTGGCCTCACCCCCTCAGAAGACCCCTGCCCGCTGGTATCTGGGATACTACAAGGGCTTGTCTCACTATTGCTTCCTGAGAGGCAGGGGGACAGACTGGCATGAGGACAGGTCTGGGCAGCCTTGGGCTAGGAAGCATGAGGAGCCGGCCAGAAACCCAGCCCCAGTTCTCACCAGTTGAGTGAGCCTGATTCCCCCTCTGCAAAAAAAGACAGGATTCACTATCTCCTATGTCCACTGCAGGGATGACAGGAGGCTACACATGTGCATGGAAGGGGCTTACCCAGTGCCGGTCCCAAGGCAAGAGCTCCAAAAATGGAAGGCGAATGGCCACACAGGTACACAGGTGGGTCCTCTGGGCGGTCATATTAGGGTGTTGGTGCTACCTTACCCTTGGTCCATCAGGGACACGAAGCAAGCAGTATCTAAGGAACATCCCATCTGCCCTTGGGCTGGAACCAAGATAGGCCCCAGAGAAGAACCCCTCCTGTTCAAGACTCAGAGGCAAAGGGGTGAGGCATGCCAGCTACAAGAATCTTTGGGGGGCAGATAGCATCCCACACCATCAATGGTCCCAGCAGAGCAGGTGTTCAGTCAATGTCCATTCTGTAGGGTCTGAGGACAACTTGGCTCTTGCCCTGTAGACTTAAATGCTCCCTACCCAGGCATTGCAGGTTCCCAGAGGGTCAGTACCCTTAGCAGGAAGGCCTGCCCAAGAGTCAGCCCTTACTCTGCAAACACGTCCTAAACATCAGGGTGCAGAAGAGCTGAACAATGAGATGCCCGAGCAAGGGAACTAGACTAGGTTCGGGGGCGAGCAGCGGGTAGCAGGGAGGAGGGTCTGGGCAAATGGGAAAAGCAAGACCAGAGACCTAGAGAGGGTGTTTTTCGGAGGCTGGCATTTCATTAACATTCAATGAGAACAGATGCAAGTCAAATACCAGATGAAATTGCAAATTAAAAAAAAAAAAAAAAAAAGAACTCAGTGTGGGAGGAATGAGGAAGTCCTCTCAGAGAGTCACCTGCAAAGAAAGCCTTGGCTAAATGGGGATTTTATGCATTTTATCATTAGACCAGTTTGCAAATGAAAATGAGGAAAGAGAAAGAGCCAATCAAGATTCCTTTAAAGAGAATGATTAAAATTCCTAAACACTGAGGAACCTTTGGGAAATTCAAGCAAGCCTTTGGTTTCTCTTTTTTGTTGGGGGCCAGAAATGATCCTCCATCGGCACCCTGTTTCTGGGTCGCCAGCAGGCAAGCAGGCATTTTTGTTGGGGGGGGTGGCGAAAATGCCACTTGTCCCAATCGACTCTTGATTCCAAATTTTGTTAAACACATGAAAAACTTCCTATCATTTCTTCATGATTTTTAATGTGTACTTTTTCAGGATAAAGCTTCAATCAAACTTTTTGCTCCCAATTTACTATGAAATTTTTACTTCAATTTTATTTTAAGTGGATTCACTGGAAGTGGCCTTTTTTTTCCAGTACAATGACCCTGGGATCACAGGGATAACCTGAAAATACCACAGAGACCCCATTTAGTCAAGGCAACCCTAAGTTGGAAGGGGAGTAAAATGTCCACTTGCTAAACCTCTGCCTGAGGCTTGAATCTTCATTCTATGTGGCTGCTAGCAAGAGGCTGTCCAGCCTCCGCCTGTAGACCTCCATAGCTGGGGGTGCAACTGGTTTTTTGAGACACCTGGTTTGTGCCCAGCTGTGGGATATCATTAAATTCTCTGAGCAAAGGGACAAAGCAGCATTTTAAAATGGAAGCCAGGCTTTTGGGATTCCTAACTGAGCGCCCTCCTTCCTAACGGCCCCCTCTCCTTTCAATCCAGACACCTCGCACCTGAAACATGGCACTCACCACTTGTCCTCTTACTTCCTTTCCCTCAGTAGTCTGGTCCGCTTGCTCTCCTTGGGAGTGGCCCAAGGAAATTCTAGAAAACATTTTGTTACCCTCATCCCTTTTTGCAACAGAGCACAAAGCATACTGCCCAGAGAATTTCTGATCAGCTTCACGAGGAGTGAGAAGGAACTTTTTGCACCCTGTTTTCTTTTGGCTTAAGGACTTGTGGTTGGTTTAAATAGACACCACACCCAGCACTGAGCCCAGTGTGGGGCTTGAACTCATGACCCTGAGATCAAGACCTGAGCAGTGATCAAGAGTGGGATGCTCAACTGACTGAGCCACCCAGGTGTCCCCTGGCTTAAGGACTTTCTAATGGAGCACAGACCCCTTTGTCTTGTAGGGGGTTTGTGTTCCACCAGAAAGAAGGGGTCCCCTGGGGCTGGTACTTGATGTGTTTCCAGAGAGGACAGAGCCATCAGACAAGCATGGTTGCTGGGGGGGTGGGGTGCGGATACCCAGTGACGGGCTCTCTGGCAGGGTGTACGCAGCTGTCCTCTGAACTGCCATTTGATGTTGCCTCTCGAGATTCCATGTAAGCCCAAGGATTCCTCGGAAAGACAACGGAAATGACGGAGTCCCTGATAACTGGGAAATTAAAAACAAACCCCCCAAAGACCCCACAAAGGTACTGAGCATAAAGGCACTGCATGATGTTTTCCAAAGTTTTATCATCTTCCACCGTGGACATCTGCAGACACTTGCTGGGTGAGCTCTACCCCCCAGGACAGGCAGGCTATCTGTGAGGACTTGGAAACGGGCCCCAGGATGGGTCCTCAAAAGAGCTCGTGGAAAATTCCAGCAGACAGTTCTCAAGATCCGGTCCAGGGCTTAGTAGGGCATCTTGGTTTTGTGGTCACGGTCCCCATTTCCCACCCCCGCGGCCCCCTTTCACAAACAGAAAACAGCTCTAGAAAGATAGCTCAGTCACTGGAGATTAAATGCCCAAGCCCCCCAACCCTGACATGAAGGTATAGGGGAGAGTCAACGTAACACCCACAAGAGACAGAGCGTTGCTTTTTGTTTGGTTTCTTTTTCCCGCCCTCGGGAGTATTTCTGCATTCTAAAATGTTACACTGGAAGGCGGGCTGGTCAGTGAACACCGTCTGAGTTTTCAGCACAAGTTCTGCGGCTTTAAGAAGACTTCCATCTGATGAGAGAAAACACAGCATGGACCACATACAGGAGAGTGACCACGTATGAAAACACCTGGAACCAAGAGAAACAACGATTAATGGGGGTGCACAGGGAGAGGGCAGCGCGTGGGCTGTCCCTACGGAGCTGACCACTGGCACGGCGCTCCGGGACGATGGCCCAAAAGGGTGCGGGCCACCCATCACTCCCGCAGACATCCTTTCCTGCTGAGCCCAGATGTGGCCCCAGAATGTGCTCAGCACGGAGCTCCAGGTGACCCACCGGTCCACAGGACTTGCAAGGTCAAGTATCTGTCATCACACAAGTCATCGTACTGGTGCGACCCAGCTAGAAATGGAGGCCCTCAGAGACCCCTCAAATGATACCCACTCTCCATGGAAAACGTCCTCCCCCGCACCAGTAAGGGCAGAGTCTGCCAGTGGTGATTCCACTGGCCTTGGCTAAGAGAATATGAACACGCGGGTTTGCTGGCTCTGGTTAAGGGCTCGATGTTGTCTGGTCATCCTCAGACACCCACCAGAATTTTCTTCTAGGGATCTTAATTTCATAAGCATGGGCAAGGGTGTCAGGCTCGCAGGAAATGAGGGACTGGAATGGGGAGAAGGGATTGGGGCTTTGGCAAAAAGGAGGAGGGGCTTAATGAGAAAGCTGTTGGAAAGATCCAGTCAGGGTTTTGACAATGGGAATAAAGGCCCTGGAAATGGGGCAAATGGTCCCTTTGTCCCTGTCAAGGCCCAGCCTTGTGTTCACACGGGCATCGTCTATTCCTATCACCTGCTCTGGGTGGCTGGCCTCTCTGAAGGCTTGCCAGCCCCTAAGTCAAATATCTGCACCTGGATTTGTGACCTTGGGTGTGGGGTCAAGAGTTGCCAACCCGCGCACGACGTTAGGGCAGCTACGGTTCCGTGGCTCTCGGAAATGCCCATAAACACCAGCGGTCCTCATGCCGGCTCTCTCCCTGCCTCCACACATGGGCGAACCCTGCACCCTCATTGGCCAGAGGCAATGACTAAGCCGAGTTACTTAATAACAAATTTAAGAGAACTCATCCGGAAACAGCATCTAAAAGGAGCAGTTCTACGTGACTGAGCATTTGACTGAGCAGCACCCCCAGCCCCCAAAGCACCTCTCCCTGTCAGATGGGAGCACTTTATTGTCTGGGGAATTCCAGACCCAGTGAGAACGCTTGGCAGGAACCCCCCTCAGATGTCCCCCACAGTAGCAGGAAACAGACACTTATTTTCCAAGTGAGGTCAAGCAATGGCACCCTGGGGACCCTGAGAGCCGGGGACATGCATGCATGTAGCATATACTTGGGCCTTCAGAAACCCCTCTCCCTAAATGGATGTTATTCCAGATTTCTGCAGAAATTTCCAGCTGCCCTCTCAATTCCCACCAATCCCAGAGATCCCTCTGGCATAGACTCTCTGAAGGATAGAGAGAGAGAGAGAGAGAGAGGGAGAAGCATGGCCTTTGAGGCAGCCCCAGCTAAGTAACAGAGAGGGGAGAGGCAGGCCAGATGCTTCCAAAGGCCAGGAATGTGTGGGAGAAGGTCTTGAGCTACCTCCCCATTCCTGGGCTTGCTACCCCCTGGATGTAGGAAAGGCACACTGTGGTTGGGCAGGGTCATTCCTGCAAGCAGATACAGTTGACATTTCCAATAGAGAGATGTGACTTTACATCGAACCAGGCTCCTACAAGACCAGGGCATCAGCCTGAAGGCAGTGTTTTCATTCTGGATTCTGGCCCCCGGCTTGCCCATGTACATCTCATTCAGCTAACATAAATGGGGGGACGTGATCAATTGCGGCGTGGATAAGTAGATGTTGGTGTAGTCGTCAGCGGAATGCTGGACAGCAGTGAGAATAAACACTCTGCATCTCCACCCAAAAATGTGGATGAGGCTCACGAACCTAAGGCTGAGAGCAAGAAGCCAGACATAAAAGAGGGCACAGTGCATGACTCCATTTCCAAGTTCAAAAGCAGGCACAACTGAACTAGGCAGCTAGAAATCAGGAGACCGGTGTCCTTCGTTTGGGTGCACAGTGATAGCGGCAGGACAGAGGGACCCTGGGAGCCATTTATTATGTTCTTTTTTTTTTTTTTTTAAAGAGAGGGGGTAGGGAGAGAAAGAGAGAGAATGAACATGTGGGGAGGAGGGTCAGAGAGAGAGAGGGAGAAGCAGACTCCCCGCTGAACAGGGAGCCTCATGTGGGGCTCGATCCCAGGACCCTGAGATCACGGCCTGAGCAGAAGGCAGACCGACTTAATCGACTGAGCTTAACCGACTGAGCCACCCAGGCGCCCCCGTTTATTATGTTCTATGTCTCGATTTGGATGCTTGTTACGCAGAGGAATTCACTTCATGGAAGTTCACCCATCTGTACACGGGCAACCCACTCCCTTCTCTAGATGTATGTTGCATTTTGGTAAGGAGAAAAAGAGAAAAGTTGGAGTACAGGAGATGACAGTGGTTCTCAACTAGAGATCTGTCCCCCGGGCCGAGCAGTCATTCACCCTAGCTGTCTTGTTCCCTGCTGGCCGCATTCCACATGCATTTCACGACTGTCACCTGTAATAATTTTACGGAAGTTGTTGTCTAACACTGAGCTGCTGATGTCTGTTCGGAGAGAAGGCTTCTGGGCTTGGGATGGGGCGAGGTGGCTCCCAAGAGAGTCATTGGAAGGATGACAGAGGAGGCGGGATTACCAGCCTCCTGAGGGAAGGGAGAACAACCAAGGTGAGGCCTGGCCATGTTCCGGTTTAGAAACCAGCCATCTTAGGAGCTGAGCCAAATTGGGAGCCATTCCCACACTGTGGGACATTTGAGGGGATGCCAGGGACCAGAAGCGGCCATATTTATGGAACTGGAGAGTAGGCTGGGGACTTAAGGGGAATGTGTGTCTTTGGGGTGGGGGATGGGCCCATAGGGACCTGTAGGCAAGGCTTTTGGGAACTTTCCTCCAGACCCCTCCCTCTGGGAGCAGGAAGAACACCCCCCCAAACCCTTTCCAAGAGCCCAACCATGCCCCTCCCTGTGCATTTTCTCTCAGCCTCTGCTCTACTCTTTCCAAAAAGTGGGGACAGCCCTGTTTCGTCTCCTGGAGCTGGGATCTTGTGACTGATCATCACATTTGACCTCAGGATTTGTAGAACTCACAGGTAGACCTTTAGAGACCTGAGGAGTGCTAGTTCCTGAACCTCTTTCATATTTTTTAAGTGGCTAGAGATACATCCGCTATTTCGAGTTCACATCTTGGTGGGAGCCCTCACATGCAGCCTGGAAGAAGGTCTTAGGAATCAAAATCTTCTACTCTCTGTCTGATTCATTAAAAAGGGAATCCGGGTTATGCCCTCAAAGTGCACCAGTGGGTCTGGGCCCAAAGTTGGAGAACGCTTCCTTCAGAGTCCAGAGGCCCTCATGGGCCACGCTCCTTGGCCACACACAGCAGGCATCCCCATTTGTTATGCCGACGGCGTGAAGGAGGCTCAAGCTCCCAGAGGCCCCCATTGCTCACTGTGAGGGCTTGGAGAAAGGGATTTAACGTCTCTGTGGTTCTGAGGGAGTTGGACAGGAACTGCGTGCTCATTTCACAGATGAGCACGTGGAGGTACCCGCTCAAGGAAATGGCGGGGGCATGAGCTCCGGCCCTTCCTGCTCCAGTAGGTTCTCAGAGCCACTGGGCAGGAAGCATCATCACAAAGAGCTGAATGGCCTAACCGCAGAAGCAAACACCCACAGGTCTGGACATGCTGGACCCAGAAAAGCTTTTGTACAACCCCAGCCCTGAAGCCCGCGGCTTGGTGAGACCCTGGCCACTCGATTTGACATCTGTGGCGTCAGTGCTTCCCTGGCCTGACTGTGTGCTTGAAGGGAAGACCACTCAGGGAGAGCCGGGGGCACCCACGTGGCCAGATTCACTGTTCCAAACAGGAGCTAAGAGTAGGGGTGACAGAACACCAGCTCTGGACACCAGCAACTCCTGACCCTCTTGGAGCAAGCTATCCATGTCCTCAGCATCCTGCTTCTGCATCTGTGAAATGGGTATAATAAGAATGCCTACATCCTAGTGCTATGGGGAGCGTTAAACAAGATCCTTCCTGGAGAGTTCAGATAGTGCCTGACACTCGTGGTCGTTTCCCTTTTGCAAAGCCCACCCAGGCTCAGACCAGAGGGCTAAGGGAGGCTGGGGCACATCAGCTCCCTCCTCCAGGGCTTTGTTTCTTCAGGAGTCTGTGAAGCAGAAAGAGAGGGAGGGTCCATAACAGGGTTCTGCTGACCCTCTGTCATTGGGCAGGGGGAGCTGGGCCCAGGGGCAAGTCGCCCGGGGGACTCACCACAGCGGAGATGTTCTCGTGGTACTGTTTGTAGGTGTAGCCCTCCTGCATCCCGATGGTGGCCAGAGCTTCCAGGACAGAGGCGCTGAGGTAAAACAGGGCAGCGACACAGTGGTAGGCTGCATCCTACAGAGTCAGAGAGAGCCGTGAGGGGTGGGGGGGCAGCTGTGGTCTTAGCCAGGTCTGTCTACCCCCACCCCTTGCTCTCCTGGCATGGCTCAGGTCCTGCCTTCATCTTCTGCTGCTTCCTTTGGGAAAGAAGGGCCTTCCTGACCCGCTCCCTGCCCTGTCCACCCGTCACCCCACCCCGGCCCCTCCTCACAGAGCGTGGGTAACCAGCACTGCCCAGCGGGTTCTAGCTCATGGTGGGGGGGGCCACAGTCAGGACTTCAGGGGAGAAGGCATGCTGCTTTCCCTTGATGTGGGATCGAAGAAGAGCTGGGGGTCAGGAGGGGCAGCCTGGGATCTAACCCCCAGGTGGTCACAGTCCCAGTTCAGATGTGGCCTCAGCGACCAGGGCAGGGGGAGAGGGGCCCAGGCCATTTCCACTATGGTTTTGTCTTGTTAGTGTTCAATTTTTCTTGGGTAGTCAAACTCCAGGTTTGTTTAAAAGCAAAAAAGGACTAGAATAGGGTTTTAAGCAGCTGTAATTTGGAGGTAATTTCGAAAGTCTAAGTAGGGGGTGCCTGGGTGGCTCATTTGGTTAAGCGTCTGCCTTAGGCTCAGGTCATGATCTCTGGGGTCCTGGGATTGAGCCCTGGGTTGGGCTCCCTGCTCAGTGGGGAGTCTGCTTCTCCCTCTCCCTCTGCCTTTCCCTCTGCCACTCCCCCTGCTTGTGCTCTCTCACTCTCTAATAAATAAAATCTTTAAAAAAAAAAAACTTAAAAAAAAGAGAAAGAAATTCTAAGTAGGAGGCCTTTTGAGAGTAGAGGCCTTGCCAAATGGCCCTGCCCTCTTCTGCCATAGATAAAAGGCAGGTGTCCCATGTGTAAGTTTTACCTGCTTCAAGGGCCTGAAGGCAGAATTCAGGCAGAATTAAGACCACAGGCCATGCCTCTGCCACCTCCAAGTCCTTCTCTGGGGACCCTGCTTTAGAAGATCATCACTGGGCACTGGCCAGGAAGCCTGGCCTCCCACTGGGCAGTTAAGGCCAGCCGCCAGGTCCCTGCCCCTTCCTAAGATGGAAACCAGCTCTCCTCCCAACATCCAGGAGGTGCAGGCGGATGGGGAGGGGGGCTGGGCTGCTGGTTGTCCATGAAAAAGGCAGTCATGCAGGAGAAAGCCGAGCAGGCCCAATGGGAATCAGACAGCGACAATTGACCTTTGCTTTCACCTTCTCCTGACCTCCTTGCTGTGGGGAGCCCTGGGCTGCTGGGGAGAGGTCAGAGCCGAAGGCCTGGCCAGCTTAGCCTGGAAACGGGGCTAGAAGTCATCAATGGGACAGCCTCCCCCAGACCTGGAAAAGCCAGCCTGCCAGTGGAGAGGGTCCAATACCCACCCGCCCACCTCAAACATTCCGGGCTGTGACTCACCAGGGTGACCCAGGAAGTCTCCCCGCCGCGGGCACCAATTATGTACAGGACAAGGAGGGTTGTGGTGGCCAGGAAGCAGAACACGGACACAAACATCACCCAGCCCTGGATCAGGGGGATGGGCACCAGGGATGAGGCGACCAGGATCCACACCAGGCCCCCAAAGACCTGCGGAGGGAGGGAGGGCAGGGGTGAGCATCAGAGCAGGAGAGCCCGCACCCATGAAGGGCCAGACCTACAGTCATGCTGGGGCATTGGGGGCAGAAAAACAGGAAGGAGGCAGAGAATGGCGGTGGGCATTTTCCTCCCCCAAAACCACTCTTTCTGCCTGCATTGTAGGTCTCAGTCCAATCCCTCCTTGCTCGCCTTTTTCACATTTTAAATGCAATTTTGATTTTTTATTTAACAAAAACGTATATCACACACTTACATGCCAGGCACCATCCTAAGCACTTCGCAAATACTAACTCAGTTAATTCTCTCAACAACCCTACAGACGAGGTCCATTTGTCAGATGGGGAAACTGAGGCACGTGGACACGAAGTAATCTGTCATCCCAAGAAAGGACTTATCTCCTCCAGTATTATCATTATTCTGAGGTTTTATCCTAGATTAAATCCTAATATTTTGACATTAAAATATCTTTCCTTTTATGAAAAGTTAGTGACTAGCAGATTTTTTTGGTCTTTACTTGGCAAAATAATCGACCACACTATGTCATAAGCATATATATATTTTTAAATTTCACCCTTAAATCCCTAAGTCCAGGAAGTGCTCTGACTAGTGGGGTCCAGGCTGGAGTAGAGAGGTCAGCCCGCCTCCTTGGGTGGCCTAGGACTGGTGTGAGAGAAGCATTTCCCTGTTGGTGTCTGAAGCCTCAGGGAGCCCCATGTTTTCAAAGAGGAGCACAGGACAGCACAGGAGTCATACCATGCCCCTGAGGCCACAGTCCTGGCTCCCCGAGGACAAAAGCACACACACCAAAGCTGGGATTGTCTTCTCTTCCCCTGTCCCTCTTCATCCCCCAGGAAGACAGTTCAGCCTTCTCCACGGTCCCCCACCCAGGTAAGAACTGTGCTCGGAAAGGCTGGGACACAGGTGGAGAGAGTTCTGTGGCCAAAGGTCTCCAAGGTCCTTCAGAGCATCTGGGGGCTGAGGACAGGATGCCCTCCCAGCCTTATGTCCCCATGGAGTGAACTCAAGTGGTAGCTGGGCCCCCTCTCCTATATCTGCTGTCCACCTGCTGGGCAGGGGCCCCCCATCTTCACAGGTGCTCCCTGAGCCTCTCAGCTGAGAAGCATCAGGACGGAAACACATTTGAGTAGAAAAACCAGAGCCATGAAGAAACTGGGGTTATCAAAACAAAGCTGGGCCTGATGACTCAGATCTGGGCATCTCTGACCAGAACACTTCCTCTACTGTTGAATCTGAGGGTCTGGGAAGGCATCGGCAGAGGCAGTGGGACGCATTTTACAACTTGCTGTCATTGGAGCAAACACTTCAATAAAAACCCTTAGACCATCATAGCATATGATCTGTGTGTGTGTGCCTTTCATCCATAGCTGTCTCTAAGATCACAGAGACGACTTCACCTTTTCCATAACGGGCCCTGGCAAAGGGATGTGAACGTGCTGGTGGCTGAGAACTTGGCCAAGCATGGCCTGGAGAAGCGGGAGAACAAGCATGCCTATATGGAGGGCAGAAGAAAGGGACTGGGGGATGTTCCTCTCCGGAGCGTCCTTTACTGGGCTCCAGAAGACTGTCCAAGGAGGACTGACCTCATGTTCCCTCATATGCTCTCAGGGAGCCCTGCCCTTCCTTCTCCTTGTCAGTTCCCAGCACAAAATCGGTGTCCTTGGTTAGTTACAAAATGGTACTATCCCTGACCACGTGATGGAGGGGGTGAGGTCCCTCTTGTTCATGGCATACTCCCTGGTGTGGGACACCTGTCCACCTGTATGAGTTAGTTAACCAGCCTTCAGGGGCTCATGTCAGACGGGTATGGGTAAACGGGAATGAATTATGGGTTGAGTGTGGATGGAGAATCCTGTGTTAGGGAATCCTGTGAGGGACACTGTGGGCCAGAGGTGCCTGCAGGCAGCCAGGGGACATGGCATTGATGAACGCTGAATGCCACACCAGGAAAAATGATTCTCTTTTTCACTCTTTGGTTTTTCTAAGGCAAGAGGGGCTCAGGGTTGAGCCAGGGGTCTGGAGCTCCCTTAGAGCAGGGGCTCCTGGAATGGGCTGGCAAAGGTGAACTGAGCAATGATGCTGTTTTTATTTTTAAGATAGTGATATAGTTATTTTGGATAAAATTAATTAAAAACCATACAGGGTAAGTTAATGCACTGATGGTACCAGTCAATGGCAAAATCTGGGAAGATGGCTTTCAGGATGCCATACAGACTCCTGTGACTTTCTCTCCAACTGCTAGTTTTCTCCCTCTGTGGCTTGGCCAGGAATCAAAGGCAGGAAAAAGAAAGCGGAGTCAGAGTGAAGCCATGGCCCAGAGTGCCTGCCATAGAGTCCAGAGCATGTACTAGCTTGATGTGGCCCCAGTTCTGATGCTGAACTTCTGGTACCAGTGCAGAGGGGAGCGTTAAGGTTTATCCGGGCACTTGTCCTGCCTTGGGTGTGTGTTTTTACCAGTTTGGTGACGCTGTGTTCCAGCTCCCTGGAAAATGAATTCTCTCTCTCTCTCTGACTCTTGGAGCCCATGGTAAGAATACTTGTCCATAGAAGCAAAACCCACCCTGGGCTCAGTCCCAACCCCCTGCCCCCGGGCAGATCTCAGGACCCTATCCTGCCTTTGGGTGTATGACCTTGCAAAGGTCCTTTTAACAATTATGCTTTTTATTTCTTTGCACGGTTGGTTTAGAGAGGCAAGTTTCATAGTAAGATGGTGGGAAGCAATTCTCCCTCTCTTGCGTGCAGCTTTAATGAGATATAGTTCACGTACGAGACAACTTGCCTATTTAAATTGTAAAATTCAACGATTAGAGATTATTTACAGATTTGTGCCATCATCATCTCCAGACCAACTTTAGGACCTTTTCATCACCTCAAAAGAAACCCTGTACCTTTAGCTATGGCTTGCTTCCCTCCCTCCCATCCCTAAGTGACTGCTAATCCTCCTACTTCCTGTCTCTATAAGATTTCCCTGTTCTGAACTTTCACATTGAGCTGAATCATATGACAAAAGATGGGCTTTTATGACTGGCTTCTTTCCTTTAGCATAATGCCTTTCAAAGTGAGAAATTCTCTCTCAAGGGGACTTTCACAAAATATCTCTACCATCACAGCACACCCCACTGGCCCATTCTGACCCTCGTCATCTAGGGGACACTGAGTGAACGTGCTTCAGGACATTTTTTTTTTTTTTTTTTTTGGAGCCTCCAAGCTGTGAATAGATGTGAGATCGATGGGTTCCCAGGAACGTTCCTGAAGGAAGCATGCCACCAGCCCAGTCTCTCCCTGGAATGGAATGTATTTTAAGTTACCCATCATAGGAAGGCCATGTCCCATAGGAAGGCCATGTCCTCGGCACAAATGAAATGATTAAAATCCCGAGGGGTTTTACTCTCAAAAGACTGGCAGAGGCCTGTCCTCTACCCCCCATGGCCCTGCCCAGTGGGTCCCCAGGGTAGGACCGCCTGGGAGGGGTGCTGAGATGGAGACAGAACCCCGAGGACAGGAGGGGTAAGTGACAAAAGACAGCTCAACCACGGCATCTACCCTCAGCTAGAGGTCTGTGAGCAGCGCCCTGGAAACAGGCACGGCGGTTGTGAGAAGCCTGGGGCCGATGCCAGATGCCGGTCGGAAGCCGCCACCGCTGTACCAGCTGCGCACGCGCGAAGGCTCCCGCTCCTCCCCAGCAGGCGGGCTCCCGCGGCCCAGCCACCACGCAGCGTCTGTGCCACCAGTAGTGGCTTGGGAGCCCTGGCGGAGGGGGGCGGGGCTCTCCCCACAAGCCGCTGGACCAGGCTGTCGCGGGAGTCAGGCTCTTGGGCCTCGGCCTCCTCATCGGCAAATGGCAGTTCGCGCCACATTGCAGGCTGGCGCGCACTGGCTGACGCTCTGGGTGTGAGAGTGAGGCCTCTGGTGCTGTACCCAGCACCACCCCCGACCGGGATAAGATGGCATTCACCTGCGGGGCCCACAGCCCTTGGGGACAGATGCAGACACAGCCGTTTACAAGGCAGGATGATAACCAGCCCTGGGGGGACAAAGCAGCCTGGACCGGGGCAGGGCCCCAATCAAGTCTTGAAGGGAGAGTTGGACTAACTGGTTTACCAGGCTGAAAGGTCAAGGAGTGGCTTTCCAGGGAGAGGAAGGAGCACATGATGATACTACAATGTAATGTCATGTAATATAATATAATATAATATAATATAATATAACTTGCAAAGTCCAGAAGATGCTGAAGCCACAGTGAGGGCTTCAGAAGGCCTGGGAGCTGGGCATGAGGCATGCAGTGAGGGGGAGGGGTGGCTGAAGATGGGGCTTAACGGGGAGGACACTCGGGACAGAACTGATCTCTGGGTCAGCATGAAGGCCTTTAAGGCCCTGCTCCACGGAAAACTGGGGTTCAGTGTGAATCATGGGACAAAGCCAGTGCCTGTCCCACTCCACCTACTAAGTGTGCAGAGAGAAAACAGAGAGAACGAGCACAGCACCCACACCCGCGGAGATAAGGCATCTTGGGCAGGGAGCAGTCCACCCCATCCTGACCTCAGGACCCCACTGGCCAAATATTTGTCAAGAGAAGGGGGTAGGTGAGGGTTCAAGCATTTCCCTTTGTAAAGAAAACTCCAAGCAGTTCCCTTCATCTCTGTCAACAGGCCACAACTTCCCACTGCCCCCTGCCTACACCAGGTCACTGTCCTCCATAACAGACATGGTACAGCTGGCTGGGGTGGTTGCCAGAAACAGTCGCTAAGTTGCATGGCCTGAGAATCATCTGTACTGAGCTCTCTCTGTGGGGCCCAGAACCCCAAGCTGGAAAACGGTGGTGGGTCTGGGCTGACACTGTAGTTTGCAGCCCTTACCCTATGCTAGAATTGTCTGGAACACCAATGTCTACAATCCGACTCAAGTGGAGAGAAGGAGCGTTAGACTAGCACGTGGAACAGACATCCCAGGCTCTTCGCCAAAAGCCTTAGAACACGTTTCCATAACACAAGCCCTTGGATTATGTCCTGGCAATTCCTGTCAAACAGAGTAAGAACTGGCTCCTGTCTCTGATGCCCTGCTTGGTGGTCCAGCGATGCCTGCTGAGGCAAACTCTCCAGGTCCTGACTGGGCTCTCCGTGCAAAGCTCCCTCTCTTCTCCCCTCCTCAAGCTTCTATCCCTGTCTTGCCTTGAACGTGAGGTTAGCTCGTCCTCCTGATGCTGGGATGTAGCCTCCGTGTCTGTGAATGGGAATAAGCTGGTGATCGAAGGCCCCTACGCCTGGTGTTTTGGGACTGGAAACCACCCATCTTTAATTCAGGCTGGTTTGGGACGCTAAGCAAAGTTGAGATTCCTAAGAACCAGGGGTAATATGCAAAACCAGACCAAAAAATCCCAAAGACTTCAAAGAGTTTATATTTTTGCCTGCCCACTCAAATGATTTTTGTAAAAAAAAAAAAAAATTCTCAGGGGATAGTCTTTGGGGGAGCTCTCATGTAAACTTAGAGAAGGTTCTCAATTTTTCTTTCTGAATTAATCCACAGGAGGCAGGCTAGCATGGCAAAGGGTATAGACTTTGAAGCCTAAAGTACCAGGTTTTAGTCTCAGCTCTGCCACTTTCTAACTGGGTGGCTGGTTGTTCCTGGTACATTACTTAACCTCTCTGTTCCCTATTTGTGAAACAGCAATAACAACAGCGCCCACCCCATGGGGTTGGCGGTGAAATGAGGCTATGTCTGCGGCGTGCCTGCCACAGAGTGAGCGCCTGAGTGTTCGCTGTCTCAGCTGTCATAGGATGGGGTGAGGTCTCATCTGTAAATGTGTGAAAGTAAATACCAGCAGGTCTGGGATCTCCACACGCACAGATATCCACTCCAAACCATACTGGGGCCTAGAATTTAAAAATAATTTCAAAAACATCAAAAAGGAGAAAAACAAATGATCTCCCAGAAATCAAAAGTTGAGAAAAATGTGTCTGCTTCTGTGGAAGGAAACACAAAGGACGTTAAAAAAGGAGAGAGCCTGTCTTCAAACAATGAGCCTTGGTTGCAAAAGGGGGGAAAGGAATCCTCTAGCACATTCTTAAGATTCGTATGGTGTTTCCACAGCTTGTGCCGGGCTGAAAGAGCTCTGCGTCCACAATCGCCCAGTGTCTTTCCTGCGCGGCTGGGATAACTGAGGACAATGCAGGAGAATCGCTCAGATTCTCTGGATATTTTCCTGGGACTCCATTTTACTCTCTTAGGGTCTTCACAGGCAGATCCTTTCCCAGTCACCAGTCAAGGTGTGAACTAAAGAGGATTTCCCATGCAGGGCTTGGCGCCTTGGAGTCCAGCACCAGAATTCCCAGTGGCTCCGAGGGCATGGTGTGGGTTTCCTGAAGGCACATGTGAACAGGAGTCTGTAATCTGTACTCTCGAGAAGCAAAGGAAACTGGTTACAGAACGTAGACAGTGACCCAATACTACACCATCCTGCCACTTGGGTGAGGGGCCACTGATCATCTCCCTAGGAAGGAAAAGGGGAGAGGGCAACCCCAGATGAGCCAGGTCCTGGCTGCTGTGAGCTCTGAGCCCTCCGGTGCTCTCAGGAGGCCACCAGGAGCAGTAACCTCAATTTGTGTTGAGGGAAATGTCTATACTGACTGGACTAGTGTGTGTGTGTGCGCGGGCGCACGTGCACGTGCGTTGAGTGCACATGTGTCCGAGCGAGCATGTGGGTGTGTGTGTAGAGGCTGGTTATGGACGTGCTATCACGGAGGAGGGAAAGGCAGCAAGCTGAAGTCAGGAAGATGTAAGCACTGGGTGGTAGGAGAAGCCGCAGAGCAAGCTCAGAGGGAAAGCCCGAGACCAGACCCCCAAACGTGGAAGCCTTCTCCAAACATCCCCTGGCTCTTCTCTTCAGGTCTGAGACAGAGGCTGGGGACTCTTCCTGTTCTGAGGGGTAGTGATGGCAGGAAGTAGCCATGTGGGGCTTCTGTCAAGGTCCCTGGCTCTTGTGTGAGCCCCACCTCCCTGGTGTGGAGGAGCTCAGCACCCCGCAAGTCAAAGGAGAGGCTTCCTTCACTTGCTCCCTTGCTCACCCCCTCCCTCACTGATTCTGTTATCCGTGCATTTAGCACGGTGCCCTGACAGTGCCCTTGACCACGGCCAGCACTGAGGCAGGTACACCCGCTGGGGCCGACATATGGAGTCCCTCTCTCCCTTCCAGCCCTGCTGCCAGGCTCCACCAAGGGCAGAGTCAGCCCCTGGTAAAAGTGTCAGGGCCTTGGGGAGGGCGACCCACTAACCACCTCTGCCCAGGACAGGGCAAAGCCCAGCAATTTGCATAGACCCCCTAGGGAGGTGTCTGGTGCGGGGAGGGGTCAGAATATTCTTCGTGTGTGGAGAGTCTGACCGCAAGGTCACTCTTAAGACAAACACCAAGAGTGGTGTTGAGGCCACCTGACTCAGTTTACCTATGCAAGTTGCTCCGTCCTCCCCAACCCTTCATCAACAAATTCATCCTTCCATTATGCCATTATCCCTCCCAAGGCAGGCTTAGGTAGTATCCCTTTTTCTGGAGGTAAGACCAGGACTCAGGCAGTCTTGAGTCTGGTTGTAAAGAGGGAGATAGAAACTTGAGATTCAAAGGGATAGGGGCTGAGTTCAGGTCCACAGTGGACATTAACAGGGTGAGTATGGACTGAGAGGAGGGTCCTGTCCAGTCCCTTGATCCCACTTCCCTCAAGTCCCAGGGAAATCTCTTCCACGATACGCACTAGACCTCGGCTTTAAGATCCAGACACCGATCACTCCCTCCCGGTGCAGAGGACGGTCACCCATTCCTGAATGAATGAAAAGTTCTTTCGGGTCCACAGAGCTAAGGGCTTTCAGACCAGCATGTCCTCATCTGGATGGAAAAGTTTCCTGACCACACCTATACCCACGGGCTTTACCCGGCAGGATAAACAGAAACCAGGAGGCTCCGGGAAGAATACCAGTAAGCCACTTGTAAAAAGGGCGAATCCGGGGAAATGCTAGACCCAATGGGCATGGCCGCAGTGCCTGAAAAACAAGAGGTACTAATGGGAGTCACCACGAGGATAATAAGGTGGTGAGCAAACAGACAAAACAGGTGTGTACCCTCTGCCGTGAGAAGGAACTGCCCATATAGGGCCGGGGGCTTCCTTCCAGGGTCCTGGGGGTTCTTTCTTGGGAGTTGCTGGTGACTCTCAGCTTCATCTTCCATCTGCCCTTGGAGTCAGGGGCTCCTCTATTGATTCATATTAACCAGGAGGGAGATGAGAAGTTAGCCCCCGTCCTACCAATGCATGCTAAGACAAATGTTTCAGAGGGCATGGTCTGTGCTGGGAACACGGACAATCTTGGGGTCCGGGCAGGAGACAGAGCCAAGCAAGGGCCTGCTGTACAGGTGCCAAGTGCCAGGAAAGGGGTGCTCTCAGGGTGGGCTTCCCGGTGGAGGCGCTGAGGAAATCTGGGCCCGAAGAATAGAGGGCTTAGTCCCACCATGCCACCTGCACTAAAGGAACGCCTCCAATGGAAACCAGCGGAGGACTATGGGCTGGTTCTGGAAAGAGTCCTAAGACACAAAAGTGAGGTGGGACCCTTCCTGTCAGGTCCCGCTCTATAGCCATGTTTGGCTTATCACCAGCCACAGGGCAGGATGGAAGCTGGGAGAGGTGGGGGTACTCGTTTGTGCACGAGGCCGCCCTCTTACTGAACCAATGCTTTCCCAGATGGCGATACACTGACACTGAAGACAAATCATTTTCGTCAGGCGTAATCCCAGGCCCCACTGGCGATTGGTCCCTTCCCCTTGGGCAGGTGCAGCAGTTTGCAAGGCACTGAGAATTCACAAAGTGCTCCCCACCCATCCTGGCACCGAGCTGGCAGGGTGGTGCGTGAGAGAGGTTTAAGGCATCCCCTGGTCCTGAGGCAGAAGGCAGGACAGGAGTGCCACAGCCTCCCTTCCCCCTGGCCACCCCAGCAGGCTGGCCGGGATAGCCCGCAACAGAGGAGGCCCTGGGAAGGCCCTACAGAGGGCGGCGTCTGTGTGTACTTGACAATCTCAGAGACAAGTCAAGTGTGCCCTCAACTGCCCCACCCACTCCCAAATCTCACTTGCCCCCAGCCTGCCTGAGAAGGGCATCTAAGGCCAAAGGCGGATCGGGATGGGTCTTCCGGCCCCCCATCCTGCAGTCGCCCCCTTTTCGCAGGGATTGGCCTGTTGATCTCAGAGCAGGTGTGTGAGTCATTAATAAATTAATAGCAGGTGTACTTAAGAGCTATTGAACCATAACTACGTGCATCATGTCGTTAAGAGCTTTCTGCATAAGACACTCATTCACGTATTCCTCACAGCAATCCTTGTGGCAGGAGCTATTAGCCCCATTTTACTGATGCAGAAACCGAGGCACAGTCACCTGCTCATATCCTCACAGCCGCTGAGGACCAGCTCCCACAGGCTGGCTGGGGAGCCTGAGTCAGCTCCCCCGTGCGTGAGGCAGTTATCCAAGGCAGCTCACAAACGGTTCACCGCAAAGTCTCTCCCTGTCTAGGGTCACTTTGGCAATGGCCTTGAGGACAGCAACGTGGAATAACAGGAGCCTGGTCCCTTAACTTTCACCGGGCTCCCAGCTGCCCAATGTCTGGAGAGAACTGCAAGGGAGGTGGCTTCCGGAGCGGGCTTCCCTTCCCCCACCTCTCTGCTTGTTAAATAGGCTCTGTTCTTTCAGAGGAAGAGAATACCAAGGTTTTGTGTTTAACACCAGAAAACAAGCAAAAGATCAGAACACTGAAGGACCGCACTCCCTCTTCTGTAAGGCACAGGCCTGCGGCTCTCATCCCTGGGTCCATCGGCAGGACACTTGTCATGAGCTTCACCCTGCCCCCCACCCCTCCTAACAGGTGTAAGGATCCCAGCTTCACTTTCTTTCCTTTCCTGTTGGCTTGGTTCCTGGACTGTCCCCTCATTTAGAGCCTGCACCCTTGGGTTTCTGAGGGCCTTCTTCAAACTTGGATCCAGGAGTTTTGGTGGGGAGGAGGGTACTCCTCTTGCCCTCTCCCCCCTCCTCCTCTTCCTGCCCCTTCCCCTCTCAGCCCAACTGCAGTTCTACCAGGAATCCGGGGCTATGGGGCTCCGGTGTGAAATTTCAGGGCAGCTGGGACTGGCCGTGCCTCTTCCCGCTGCCGCGCATATTCATGTGTGATGGCTGGTGACAAGGCTTTTCTTTTCGTTCCTACATGTTTTTCTGGGGCCTTAGGGAGTTGTTTTGCTCCAGTGTGGGCAGAACATTAGCTGTTAATGAGGTGGGAGTGGTAGAAGAGTCTGGAGCTGAGCATGGCAAAAAATGAATGCCAGTCCATTACCCTGGGAAATAACGATGCTGCTGGGGGCCCAGCAGAAGCTAACCAGGAGCTAGAACTTTCCACTAGAATGTAGAAGGCAGGTCGGGGCGAGATGAGGCAGAGAGTACCAGGAACCTGCCCCAGGCCCCCAGAAACCATCTGAAGCCTGTGAGGAGTGAGCCTGCACTTGCCCATGACATTAGAGCTTCTGGAAGAAGGCATGCCACTCACTCACAGTCCTCGCGCCCATCAGCCCCAGAAGAGAACATCTGGGGTGCAGGATCTTAGTGTCTGCCCCTGGGGGCCTTTGATTCAAAACACTATGTCCAGGGACTGATATTTGAGAGTCCAAAAGGAAGCCCCAGACGGGCTTGTGTAGGGGCTGGAGGCCAGGGCTTAACCATGAATCCATGAGGATTCAGCCCTTAGCCCTGTCCAGGCCGGCCGGCCCGCCCCATCTCACCTCAAGGCAGGGCCCAAGTTGCCCAGTCCCCACCCCGAGAATGGGCCTTTTCCTGAGAATGGGCCCAGCCACGCCGTTCCAAAGCCTGTGCAGAACTTGGCCTAGGCTGTCCGCACGGCGCCCTCCCCGACCCTCTGCGGGGCGTGGCAGGCGTAGGTACAAACAGTCAGCCTCTGGCCCTGACCCAAACTGCGTGACCTGAGCGTGAGCGCTCCCCGTCCCCGGTAGTGGCCTCTGGGATCCTCCTCCTCTCTCCTGAACGCGCCCCTCTGACAGAGAGGAGGCCTCATTCCCCTGAGGTATTAGCCCATCTGTGTCAAGCCAGGGAGTGAACTATGGGAAGTTTAAAAGCAACTTTTTCCATGTAGCCTGTGATGACATACGGGTGACCGTGCAGGAGCTGAGCCCCATCATCGCACTCAGCAGTTTCCAGAGAACAGCTCCAAGTCACTGACTCCGATCAAAGCAGTCCTCTCTGGTTCTCGAAAAACCAGAAAAGTCATTTCTCAGCTCCAAGAACAAACCCCTGAGAGACCTCTACGTATCACTCTTCCCCTCCCTTTAGAGAGGAGGAAAGGAGAAGGGCCAGGCAGGGTCCTTACCTGCTTCAAAACAGCTACAGAGAGGGGGGCCCCAAGCGCAACACAAAGACACAGGGTCAGGAGTCAGTCGGCACAGCCAGGGAAGGCCAAGCTCAGCCACTGGCCCAGCAGGGCCAACCCCCACTCCCTGCCGACTACGGAAGAGGACCCTGGCTGCGGGCAGCAGGGCAATTTCCCCAGGAGCACAGGGGGTGCCTGCTTTGAACCCAGGAGAACCTTTAGGGCATCCGATTCCCTCCCCCGTCCTCTCACTGAGAACTGTCTCTACCACCTTGCCCCCAGTGGAAACGTCGAGGCGGTGGGCTGGTCTACCAGTGGCCACTCCAAACCTCGCTGAGTCAACGGCTCAGCAAATGCAGATTCTTGGGCCCAGGCTTGACCTAGGGGCTCAGATCCCTCTGGGTGTGTTTTTGACAAGCAGACCCAGGGGCTAGGAACTCCCCAGTTGGGGAGAGAAGGTGCAGCGGGCAAAAGTTCATTGTGGTTTTTTGGATAAGGCAGAAACAGGGACATGACTTACTGCCATTCCAGGAAGTGCCACCCTGGAGACTGAGTGACTGGGGCAAACTACACCTCCCACCTCCCTGCCTCAGTCTCCTCCCAGCTCGGAAAAATGAGGTTCCTATGAGTCCCCATGCTGTCTTCTCAGTGTAACCAGAGGGCGGACCACCCACCAGAAAACTGCTGTATCATTCCCTACTTCTCCCCCGCCCCCCCAATGTGGCTCTGTAGGGTGGCTGTCCCCCGGGCGGGGAAAATCTAGGGCAGGTCTCAGGACTCGCCCGGTCACTCTCAAATAATAAAAGTCCCCAGTCATTTGGGGTCAGAGAAACAGTGTCCTGGGAGTAACTACCGTGTCCAGTTCACTGAGAATCGGAACTGCAAACCCACTCCAGGCGGAACCCCCACTCCACTTTCACTGCGAAAAGTGTCCCCTAAGGAGTCTTGGCTCTCACCCCCCCCACCCTTCTCTGCCTTCCCCGGGTCTCTCTTTACTCCCAGGCATTCTGTCAGTGGCTTTTCCTCCTTGCCAGGCTGCAGAGGAGGGAGCTAACAGTTTCCGTAACCCATTTTCAGGCATTTCCTTCACAAGTTCTGAAGGTGGGACGGGGTGGGGGTGGGGGGATGATCGATCATCAGTCCCCGGCACTTTGTGAGAGAAGTTTCCTCTGGCTCTGGCCAGGGCTGAGACAAAAAGCTTCCTATGTTAACATCTTGTTCTGTGAACGGGGGACCAAGTGTCACAGAGCCCCTGGCTTAGAAGGGAAGAGGAGGAAGGGGAAGCAGAGACTGTGGTCCCCCAAAGGAGAAGTCCTCCTTGGGCAGAGACAGGGGGACAGGCCAGAAGCAAAGCCCCGGCTTGAGTTTTTGGGAGAGAGGACATTTCACTACAAGCCTGCCCATTTGGGGTGCCCCTGTGACCGCACTGCCTTCAACAGGAATGTGGCCTGTGTGGCTCACACCATCTGATTGGCTTGGCCTTCCACTTCTTGCCACGGCCCTGCAGCTTTCAGAGGTCTGGCGTAGGGGTGCTGGGCCAGGGTGAAGTTGCCAGACAACCCCCCCACTCCTTCCCTGAGCCACCACCCTTCCCTGCCCCTGCGGGCAGTTTCCTGGCCTTGGCAGGGGAGGGGAGCTCCACCCTGTTGGCCTTGGACACTGGCATCTGTGACTTCCAGGCTACTGGGAGGTCAGGCATGGGAGTATCAACTGTGAGTAATCAGCTCAATGGACTACAGATTTAAAACATACAAAGCATTTCACACTCATTGGGTTAGCAGAAAATTGCCAAATCTAATGCAATCACGTATGGCAAGGATGAGGGACAATGAGGACTTTCACACACTGCTGCGGGGAGCTGGATCATATACAGATTTTGCTTGAATCATATACACTTTGGGAACCTTCTTTATTTAAAGAATACAATGTAAGGCAGGATCTTAGAAGGGGCCTGAGCTTAATTATGCGCCATCAGCTTCCAGGTAACATGACTTCTGGAACATGTCCGTTGGAAACATCGTTTTGCACCCCGATGGGGTAACAGCTGGGAAAAGGAAGAAGTGAATTCCCTATGAACCAGGAAGTCACATCCTCCCTGGGTGTTCTGGGAAGAACTTCCCCACATTGAACTAACAGGGCACATTCAAGAATGTTCTTGGCGATGCTAGAAGAACGCAACAAACTGAAATCAGCCAACGCGTCCATTAAGAGAAGCACAGGTAAACAGCGTCAACCCGCGGGATGTTACTATTTTCGTGAAGTGACAACATATAAAACAATGCCACGCACAGTCCACCCCGAGTGAGGCAGGCAGTCTAGGTTTAAATCAGCTCTGCTTGGGAGTCATGAACACCACGTACAGCCCAGGGATTGTCCCGAGAATGGAGGGAAGAGAAGACGATCGTGGAAGAGCCGGTGGGTTTAGATGCCATCTGAAAAGCTTTATTTCCTGAATACTGAAAGTCAATCAGGCCAAATATTAAGATTTGAAAAAGCATAGTGATAATCATGTGGGCGCCTTTTCTGTAATATGAAGTATTTCTTGATTTTTATTCTTTAAAAAACTTAAGGGAAGTCTCCATAACATAAAACGAACCATCTTAAATTGACCTGTTTAATGGTGTTTAACACGTTCACCACCTCTAACTCCAAAACATTTTTGCCACCCCAAAAGGAAGCCCCATTCCCATGAAGCAGTTGTTCCCCTGTTCTCCCTCTCCTCTCAGTCCGTGAACAACCACCGGTTTGGGTTCGGTCTCTATGGATTTACCTATTCTGGATGTTTTACATAAATGGAATCATATAATTCATGACCTCTGGTGGCTGGCTTCCTGTACTTGGCATAATGTTTTCAGACTTTATCAACTTTGCAGTATGTACCAGAACTTCCTTCATTCCTTTCTGTGACTACAGAATATCCCGCTGTATGGACAGATCAGTCTGTCTATCCATCCACTGAACTGGGGCCGTTTCCACCTGCCGGTTATTGTGAACAGTGCTGCTAGGAACACGCAGGTACATGTACTCATTCAGGTCCCTGCTTTTAATTATCTTGGTTAAAAATCTAGCCATGGAATTGCTGGGTCATATGGTAATTCCTTTTTTCAGAAACCACCAAACTGTTTTCCAGAAGCAGAACACCAGCAGTGTATGAGGGTTCTAATTTCACCCTGACCAAAACTTGGTATTTTCTGTTTTTTTTCTTTTTTAATAATTATCACCATAATTGCAGGTAAAACTACCCCACTGTGGTTTTTATTCCATGTTCCTTATGATGAATGATGCTGAACCTCTTCCCATGTGCTTATGGGCCATTTCTACAGCTCCTCTGGAGAAATGCTTATTCAAGTTTGTTGTACATTTTCTAACTGGGTTGCGTGTCTTTTTGTTGTTGAGTTGTAATAGTCTGTAATTAAAATATTTTATTTATTTATTTGACAGACAAATATCACAAGTAGGCAGAGAGAGAGAGGGGGACGGGAAGCTGTGCTCCCTGCTGAGCAGAGAACCCGATGCGGGGCTTGATCCCAGGACCCTGGGATCATGACCCGAGCCGAAAGGAGAGGCTTTAACCCACTGAGCCACCCAGGCGGCCCAATAGTATATAATTAAAAACAAAAAACAAAAAACCCTCCCAGAGTCCTTTAACTCACTACTCTTTTCACAAATGTAGACACATACAACTTCCTCTCTACAATGTTACAACGCAGGCAAAGGAAAATTTAAAGGGCCAGTGTCTGCTTTCTTTTCTGCTCTCTCAGTCACCCGGTGGGCAAATCCTCACCCTGGAGAGGAAGAAAGAGATTCAGAGACACACTGGGGCACCTATGGTCTCCCGGAAAGTTGGGAGGAAGGAAAGGAGGTGGGGAAGCAGGGCTGAGATTAAAGAGAAAAAAAAATCACTCCTTTTTAAAAAATTTTATTTATTTATTTTATTTTAAAATATTTTATTTATTTATTTGACAGACAGAGATCACAGGTAGGCAAAGAGGCAGGCTGAGAGAGAGGAAGGGAAGCAGGCTCCCCGCCGAGCAGAGAGCCCAATGTGGGGCTCGATCCCAGGACCCTGGGATTACGACCTGAGCCTAAGGCAGAGGCTTTAACCCACTGAGCCACCCAGGCGCTCCACTGAGCCACACAGGTGCTCTTTTTTTTTTTTTTTTTAAAGATTTATTTATTCATTTCAGAGAGAGAGAGAGTGCATGTGCCAGAGGATGAACAGGGGGAGTGTTAGAGGGAGACGGGGAGAGAGAGAAAGAATCTCAAGCTGATTCCCTGCTGAGCACAGAGCCCAATGAGGGTGAGGGCGGGGCTTAATCCCAGGACATAGAGATCATGACCTGAGCCGAAACCAAGAGTCAGGTGATTAACCAACTGGGCCACCCAGGTGCCATTAAGGAGAAAAAAAAAAATCACTTCTAACACAGCTGAGAGGTTGATTTCTTATCAAGAGAGAATGATTTCTTATAGAAGAGAGAATGATTTCTTATAGAAGAGAGAATGATTTCTTATAGAAGCCCCTACCATCTCAGGTCACAAAACTGCCCTAGGAGGTGTAAATTTCCACTAATCCATGGTTCTGAGATTTCACACACCCAACCTTCCACTTTCACTTACTGGGATGTGGGGGTGGTATCCTCCCATCCCCAACCAGCAGACGGCTCTGCTTGGCTGGGCTGTTCCTACCCTCAGGGGCCCTCCTTCCCCTAAACTGTGATACCAAGAGGAGGCAGAGGGTACTGGGAGATTGTCCCTTCTGGAAAGCCCCACCCCCGCAACCACTGCCACCTGCAACCCACCTGCTGCCCTTGAGCCCATTCTTGTCAGGGCAAGAGGAGAAGACCACAGTCGTCTGCCTGAAGCTCAAGTAACACACTCTCCTGATTCTTGTTTTAATGCTCCTCAAACAGCTACAAAGGTAGAATAAGCCACTCATAAGGGCAATTTAAAAGACACTAGGAAGACCTTCTGTTGGTTAAAAATCTCTCTTGTCCCACCACACCTCACCATTAGCCATCATCTCTTTCGGTTATGAAACTCCGCCTTTGTAAACGCAGTAGCCTCTGAAGGAACCACCTATGACTGACTCTCAAGTCAGAGGTTCTATATGCTCTTTTCAGAAATCCAGCCTTGGGCAAGCACCGGCTAACTGCCGCATGGCCCAGACAAGCCACGTAGGAAAAGAATGTTCTAGTGAATGCAAGCCCCAACCCTCTGGGCTTGGGTGTCCCTATCCACAAAAAATGGGGCTGGCCTTAGTGGTGTCCAGGGTTTTCTAGATTAGATTAGTGGTGTCAAGTGTTTCTTCTAGATGTCACTTCCTTGATTCTGGCTAGCTCCAGGATTTGAAACCATCCCTGTTTGGGATCAACTCAACTCACACAACTTCAGTAATAGGGTGTCCTCAGGCCACCTCAGCCCCCTTAGCCCTTTCCACCAAACCCTCCACGGAGAGTAGAACCTGTTCCCTTTGCTGTTCACACCCTCCTGCCTCCCATCAGACAATAAGAAGCCGAGATCCCGTTTTTAAAGTTAGGTTTGGACAATTTCTTTTCCAACCAACCCTCCAGGCAGCCACTTTCGGCAGTGGGGTGCAGGGAAGGAGTCTGGGTGGCCGCCATGCAGCACACCCACAGAGTAACTACACCAGCCCCCTCCCAGGTAAGGGTCTGTGGCTCCTGCCGAGTTTTGGCCGAGGGCGGTCTGAAGCGTCCCTACAGTCATCCCCTTACTAGGAGCCTGGCGTGGGAAGCGCTCTTGGGCCACCAGCGGTGGCGGCGGCGGAGACAGCGCGGCTCCGGCTCCGGTTCCAGCTCCAGTAGGGACCCGTGGGTTTCCTGCCGCTCAAGGTCAACCAAGCGCAGGGCCGCTGAGGCCAGCCCATCTCCATTACGCCCACCCGCAGCGCAGGGCAAAATAACCGTGGCCAGCAAACGACGGCCTGTTCTATTATTTCCAGATCAAAGTTGTGGCAAGTACCTTCACTCGCCAGAAACTTTCAAAGGCCAGAAGAGAATAATTCAGATTCAGCTCCTCCCAGAACACCAACCCAATCTCCAGGCGTCGGTTGGCGATACGTACTCAGGTTTCTTTTTATTTATTTTTTTTTTTTATAAACGAAATCCTAACCCTGGGAGAAGCCGGGCACTTGTACAAGGACCTTGCTCTCCAACAAGGGCATACTCTGCGCGGCTCCTGTGAAGCGAGCTGGGAGCGCGGCTTTGAAACCAGCGCACCGCAAGTGGACCCAGGCCTGCCTCCAACATTTGACCCATGTTTCGAATTTGGCGTTTCCACCTAGGTCCTGGAGACTGCTTACGCCCATTGCTCTTGTCTAGAGGGGGCCAAACGACCGGGGTGGGGGTGGGAGGAGAGAGGCTTTCCTCACTCCTGCCCCGCTCCCCCGATGCTCCGGGGACCTCTGTGCCGCTTGCGGACCCGGCCGCCACCACCCATCCCGCCCCTTCCCCGGCACCGGCGCCAACGCGCCAGCCACTCACAAACTCGAAGATGAAGAGCAGGTCCGGGAAACTGGTGAAGACCGCGAAGCCGCTGGGCAGGGTGCTGCCCCCCGACGCCGCTGCGGGGGCCATGCCGGCGTGCTGGCGTCGGCCTCGGGACTGGACGCGCGCGGCTCCGGCTCTGCGCTGACCGCTGGCTTGCTCTGCGGAGCCCAGTGGCCCGGGCGCCCCCGCGCGCGGGTTAAGAGTAGGGGAGCCCGGGGCCGAGGAGGGAGGAGCCGCGGTCCCCGCCCGCCCTGTCCCCGCCCAAGTCCTAGATGCGCGCCGCCAGGGATCGGGCCGGAGCGCAGCGGGTGCGGTTCTGACCCACCCGGAGGGCGCGCTGCGGGCTTGTGGCGCTGCGGGCGGGAGATGGACTCCGGCGTCCCACCTCCGGCGCCACCTCCCACCTGGAGCGGGACAAAGCCACTTGGGCGAGGGGCTTCGCACGCTTCGCACGCTTTGCACGTGATCACCATCCCTTAAGAATGATAACCATCAATCACTAGGCTCCCCAAACTCCCCACCGTGACACCCCTACGGTCCCCATTGCTTTGAGTGTTCCTAAATTGGGTCTCCTTCATCTTTCCGCTGGGTGCGTTGATCCGCCTTGATCCGCGCTCAGACTCCAGGGGGGGGACGAGTTCTGAGTTCTGCCCTCGGTTGCAGGCTGGGGCGTCTGCAGGGGCGGCGCTGAGACCAGCTCTGGCCACCCACCCCTTCTCCCCGCGCCTTCCGAGCCCAGCGCGCGGTCCGCTCCACTATGCATTGGAGCTGCGAATCTGTCTGAGGGTAGCAGTTTGCTCCCAGCCATGTGACCCTCTCCTCCCCCCGCCCCCCGCTCCCAGAAGGCTGCTGGTGGCTGTGCGGGGGCAAGTCCGCTTCGAATTTAAGGGCGGGGAGGGGCACATTCAGAGCAGATTTCTCTCCTCTTAGAGGGGTATTCTGGGGCCTCTGAGGGTAGAATGACTCTCCCCTACGTCCTCTGATTGCCTGGATTTGGTTTTGGTTTTGTTTCCGGACCACGATTTCTTTATTCTTTTCTGCCTTTATTTTAAAACATGTCTCAGACTCCAGTAGTTTCCACTTATTCTTAGATACAATTACAGTACTGAGTTTTCCTCTACAAATCCTAAAGCCTAAAATCTGTTGGCAGTTCAGGACATGCCCCCAACTCAGACTCCCCAGTGCTGCTACTGCTTGCCCCCCACCCAAAGATTTTATTTATTTGACAGAGTGCACAAGCAGGGGGGAACAGCAGAGGGAGAGGGAGAAGCAGGCTCCCTGTTGGGCAGGGAGCCCAATGTGGGATTCCATCGAAGGACCCTGGGATCATGACCTGGGAGGAGGGCAGAGGCTTAAGGGACTGAGCCACCCAGACGCCCCCCAGTGCTTCTGTTGTCTCCACCCACAGCAAGCAGCAGAGCATAGGGCTCCCCTCTCTCCAGGGGGACCCTCAGTCTTTCTCTTCTACACTGCTCTTTTTTTCCTACTCCCTAGGAAAAGAAGTAAATTCCTGGACACATTTTCTGAAGCAAGAATCCATGCCCATTGATGTAGGAAACAAAGGCAAAAGAAAGCCTAAATTTCCTTGTTGTCTATAGCCCTCTGACAGGTCCTTGAAATAGGCAGAGTGACCTTCCTCTAGGAACTCGGCTGCCTCAGTGTTAATGCTTTGCTGGGGACAAGAGGCAGTCTTACCCGGCCCCCCGCCCCGATTCCTGTAAGTCTATTTTAACATATAGAAATTGCTTTGGAAAATTTCCTTTATCTACACCCCCCAAGATACACGTTGGCAGTCATCCTCCAAGCACATGGCCCACTGATAGACATCTGAAGAGTCTCATGACTGGTTTTTACCAAATAGTAATGATATTTTCCTAACAATAGTGAGCCCCCTCAGATCCTGGAAACCTTTCTTCCAAAATACCTGGGAAGCTTGTGCTGTCCCTAGCCCCCTCCCAGGATGTGAAAAAACCTTAGCCAGTTATAACTCCTTGCAATGTCCTTGGTCTTCCTAGCACCATAGTGAGTGTGAATGTGGGGGTCATTCTGGGTAGATCTGAGGCTTCCGTCAAAATAATAAAGTGGTCTAGGGCGGTTTCTACAAAGTGGACAATGACAATTGCTATGCCATCTTGAGGGCACAAGAGGTTACTTCCAGCTTTTATACTTAAGGGAAGGAATTGGAAGGGAGGAGAAGGATGTTTTCAGGGAAGGATTCACAAGACAAAAGTTGCCAGTAAAGAAAGTGATTTGCTTCTGAGGTCTGTAGAATGACTGCCTCATTATTGATGGAGTATGAAGGCCCAGAGAGGTTAAGTAGCTGCTCAAAGCCACAGAGCTGGTGAGTGGAGGAACTCAGCCTTGAACCTGAACAATGCTGTGTCTCCAAACCTGCAAACATGTGATTAAAACAATGCTAAAGGTGGACAGTTGTCAGCCAAATGCCATGCTCCAGGCAGCTACCCAAATTGGTGGTCCTCCTGAGCGTGGCAGTGGGCACCTGTTCCCTGAGAGATCTCTGCCTGCCTGATAGGGCTCTGGACTTTTCCTCCCTAGAGTGGGTACACAGGGTTGGAGCTGGATGAAGGCCTAAGTTCAGAGAGCTACCCTGGGCCAGCACTTATCTCAAGAGATTTTATTTTATTTTATTTATTTTATATTTGTTTTTAAAGATTTTATTTGTTTGACAGAGAGAGAGAGAGACAGGTCAGTCAGACACGGCCCAATCCATGTATAAGGAAGTTTGTGCTGGAAGGAGAGTGCAGGGATCCCCAGGAGCAGGGACCAACGCAGCCTGGCTTGGCCTCCGGGTCTGGAGAGCTTGTGAAAGAGGGAGTGAGCAGTGGCTGCCCAGGGGGAGGGGAAGAGCCCTGCTTTCTCAAGGAGGAATGACATGTGCCCTGCCCCTGGCCCTCTCCTGGAATAGGCAGGCACTGTTTGGCACCCAGAGAAGGATGCAGGTATAAATGAGGGCATCCATAACACGGGTCCGAGGCACTCAGGTAGGAGCAGGAGGGAGAGTGTCAGCAGCCACAGGAATCCAGGACAGAAGGAAGTCAGCACAGGTAGCAAGTTCTGGAGGAAGGCAGGATGGTTGTGGACAGGAGAGTGAGAGGAGGGCCAGTGCAGACAAGAGGGAGAAAGAGGGACAGGCCAAGGGAGCAGCATGGATGAGTCTTGTGAGGCTGGAGGAGTCCTTTGATCTTTGTGGGGGCTCAGGGTGGCTCTTGGGGCAGAGCTGGAGAGGCCAAAGGCGAGCTGGGCTTAGGAGAAAAGAGGTAAAATTCAAAGGGCAGAAAGCATACATCAAGCTTAGTCCTTTCCCCCTGTTCAGCCTAGAGAGTCATCGGGCTCATTTGTCCCTCCCTCTTAGTGGGGCTGCCCTCCACCCCTTAACATGAGAGCTCAGCCCCCACCCAGAGCTGCACCAGGAGTTTGGCCCAAGTTGCCTGAAACATCGCAAATGTCGGATGCACAGAGCAGGGCCTGGGCCACTGGCTCCTCGGAATGTCATCTCAGCAGGTTTGGGACTGGCCTACTCCCAGCTTAGCTCTTTCCTTCAAGTTTCCGCTTACAACACCCCTCAGATAGCCTTTGCCACGCAACGTGTTTCTTAGACTCGGAAGCAGTTATTGAGTAAATATTGGAATTTGGCAGGTGTGTCCCAGAGCAACCTTGTTGCCCGGGCCTTTCGCTCTCAAACTCACTGTAACCTGGGGTCTCCCCCACAGGCCTCCTGGTGTGACCTCACCCCCTCACGGATGACCAGGAACCTACCTTCTAGAGACGCCACTTGCCCTCCAGCCACTGAGAGAAAGAAGGAAACCTTTAAGTTCCCACTGGCCAGGTTGGTGGGCCCTGACTTGCTATCTCTCCTTAGCATTTCCGTTTTCTGATGGAAAAAAAAAAATACACTTACACATAGAAAACATAGAAAAAGAACATTGTATGAGTGCCCCCCCCTTTTTAAAGATTTTATTTATTTATTTATTTAGAGAGAAAGAGAAAGTTGTGGAAGGAGGGGCAGAGAAAGAAGGAGAGAGAGAAACTCAAGCAGGCTCAGCACCGAGCATCCAGCCTGATGTAGGGCTCGACCTCACAGCCCTGAGATCGTGACCTGAGCCAAACTGAAATCAAGAGTCAGAAGTTCAACGGACTGAGCCACCCAGGCATCCCTGTACTAGGGCCCCTTGATTCTTCCAAATCAAGGCAACTCTTTTCATCTCTGCATATTATTTCCTAGAAGAAGAAACCCAATGGAACAACATTGGAAACTAGAAGACTTTGGCTCTGAAGAAGCTGACTTGTTACCTCCTGGAGCTCCTACATCCACGTAGTCACTTACTGATTCATTCAGCTTCAAATGCGTGTTCCCACCAAAACGCTCCAGTGTCTGGGCGCAGGTAACTAGGCTGGAAAAGGAGACAGGTGTGGGAGCCTCGGTGGTGGAAATGAGGTCAACATACTGTAAGCCATCAAGGCCTCTGCCAGGGCCAGCGGGAGTTTTCCTCTGGAGGACGAGAGGGGAATCCAGCAGGTGCCCATGTTTCTTTGGTCTTGGAAATCCTTGGTCAGTACCCACCGCACAAAACAGAGCCAAAAGAAACAGGGGTCCAGGGACTAGTCGGGAGATCTCAAAATTGGCCCAGGGACCCTGGAGATCTGAATAGCACGAGATCAGAAAACACAATAAAACTGTAAAACCTCACCCAAATAGAATATGAAACTTGGTGCAGAAGAAGAATGGAATAGTCTTATGGAGAAGAGTAGGGACTTGCTAATTTATCTCTGGGTGCCCAGTGCTTAGCACAGTGCCTGGGGCAGAGGAGGGGCTGTGAGTGTTTGGTAGACAGAGAGGAAGGGAGGCGGGAGGGCAGAGAAGGAAAGGGAGAGGGAAAATTAAGTCTGCAGGAAGGCTTCTGGAAAGCTGACGAACCCTAAGGTTCCACTGATCTTTTTTGTTTATTCCCAACCTCTTCTAGTTTCCAGTGTTGTTCCATTGGGTTTCCTAAACTTGCCAGCCACGACACAAAGTGTGTCCTTTGGGTAAACTGATTCCTATCACATCAAACAGACCTGTTTTTCCTGCTCTGAACTGCCTTGGGTACTGGTCTATGACTCAGAGCAGCAAAGATCTTGGAAGAGCGAGCAGGGATCCCCTGCTTCCTCCCCTGGATGATAGAGGAGGAGTCCCCAGAGAGGTGCGTGCCAGATGTGTGCAGGAAAGGGCTTGGTTGATGAGGTGGATGGCAACCATAGCCTGTGGAGTGGAGGGTGGGACTCTTCTCTGACCAGCCCAGCTGGTCTGGAGAGCAGTTCCGACTGTGCAGAGCTGGCCATTGGGTCATGGGAAATGGCTCAGACCCCATCACTTCTGCATCACCTCTCTGACTCACCTCCTCACAAACCCATCACCTCGCAGACCCCACCTTTTTCCCAAACCATCATTTCCCAGACCCCATCAGGGCTGTGGGATCAAGCCCTGCGTGGGGCTTCATGCTCGGCTGAGTCTGCTTGTTCCTCTCCCGTTGTTCCTCCCCACTCACTCACTCTCTTTCTCAAATAAATAAATAGATACAAAAATTTTTTAAAAATCAAAGAGTCTGGGATCCAGGCATTACCAGTTACTCTGAGACACGACTTCTTCTTCACCCCAGCCCCACTCTGGCCAGTTGCCCGGAGGGGACAACTCTGTGGGAAAGGACGATCCATTTGTCCATGGGGGAAAGGAGGCCTTGTGACCCCAACCACTCAGCACAGGACAAGTCACCCAGTCACCCAGACATGAGGTCTGTGTTCCTCCCATAGGAGGCCACGCCAGTGCCAGAAAAGGGACAGTGGACATCTGTGTGCTGACTGAGAAAGACGGCCAGGGGAGTATTTTTGGGAGGTGAAAAGAGAAAACTGCAGAAAAATACATGAAGCAGCATCCGTGTCTTTTCTTTTAAGGAAACTTAAGTTTGTAAATGCGTAGATAAATAAGGAAGGACGGAAGCCACGCTTTTCACAGTGGTTCCCTCTGGGGGCCAAACCGGTGGGTGAGGGAGAGGTGGGGCCGAGGGTAGGAGAGAGATGTCACTTTTTTCTTAAATAGTGGACGTAGCAAGCGAACTTGCCATCGGAAAACGCATCCCAGGAAGCCCATCGGGGCTCCAGCCTGCTGGCGTCTGGAGGTCTCTGTTCTGCCGCGTTGGGAACTCTTGTGTGCTGCGGAGCTGGGGGCAGGATCTCAAAGCTCCCCACTTCCAGAAATGTCATTTTTCTTCTCTCTATACCCAAATGGCCCCAACCTCTAGTGGGCTAGAGGCTGGACAGAGTTGTTTGCACACCTGAGGCTCAGGGGCAGGTCGGCACACCTCCCGGCCCCTGGAGGCCCCTGGCTGATGAACACCCCATGTTCTTTGCTCACTTGGGCTGCCGCAGGCCATCTGGTTGTGACAGCCCTCCCAGCTTGCGGTTTCCTTCCCACAAGAAGAAACTGAGCATTTGGCACCTGACCTACTGAACTTTGACCTCTGGCTTTCTCTTCTGTGTATTGCCTCCCGCAAAGGTGGCCCCAGCCAGGGTCAGGGCTGTGCCCCTCATTTTATCACAAACGCTGCCCTCCCAATGGTCCCATGTGGAATATACAACATACAATGACAGATCTTGGAGCGTCCTCCCGTTCATAGACAGCGAACTCGAGACTTGGGTTTAGCGTTTCCCTTCTGTATTTACTCGCTGTACAACGCCAGACAGATCGATTGATTTCTGTGCCTTGGTTTCCTTGTCTGTAAAATGGCCACAGCAATCCCTCCCTCACAGGATGATCTGTGGATCACACGAGATAATGTGTGTCGAGTGCCCTCTCGGCACCTGCCGTGAGGTGAACTTTGAGATATCAAGCGGTGCTCACAACATGCCCCTGGGATTTATCACTGATGTGTGTGCCTTTCACGTACCTTCACTCTTAGACATTTTCTGCCTGACCTAGATGCAGATTCCATTAGAGAACATTCTGGCTCTTGCTCACCCACATGCCTCACTGCCTCATTTGGTAGTCACCGCCATAGCCAGAGGCTGTTTCTGTTCCTTACTCTTCAGTTAGTAGAAGTTTCTGTTCTACTCGCCGCAGGAGCCACCAGCTGTGAATTCTGGTAACTCAGACCTGAGAGCCAATCCCATCATTAGCAGGTGAGAACGAAACCAGGGGATGACAAGGTGTGAGTGTCGCTGCTGCCCAACGTTGAGCTTTTATTTATTTTTATTTGTCTGTTTTTTAAAGATTTTATTTATTTATTTATTTGACCGAGAGAGAGAGATCACAGGTAGGCAGAGAGGCAGGCGGGGTGGGGGGAAGCAGGCTCCCCGCCGAGCAGAGAGCAGAGAGCAGGACCCTGGGATCATGACCTGAGCCGAAGGCAGAGGCTTAACCCACTGAGCCACCCAGGGGCCCCCAAACGTTAAGCTTTTAAAGGGGTCCTGACAATGCTCAGGAAAAACAACAAATTAGAAAAGGTCCCAGAAGTTTGAGCAACAAATAAAATCCCTCAGCCCAGTAGAAACCCAGCCCGTGGTTCTCCCTCGTTGTTCCCGCTCTGCCGCCCACTGAGGGAACAGATGACACTGGGTGCCAGTGGGAGGTATCTTCTCCTGCCTCCCCTGGTTTGAGTCACCCAGCCAGCCTGCTCTGGACGGTTCACATTCTTGGGTCTGTGGGGATGGACTGGGGGCTGTCCAGCAGCCCCTCGTATTCTGCCTAGTTCACTGGGGTCCCAAGCAGCCGCCCAGCCCAGAAGGCTCCATTTTGCTTTCATGAAAAGCTCTCACCTCCCGCTTTATTTCACCTGCTCAGAGGACCTGTGTCTTCTCCCTCACCTTGCAATTGTGTCTGGCTAGCTCCTGAGTTCTGGCCCTGGGAGGCAGAGGGCCAGCGTGATTACCTTCGTCTGAGCCTGCACCTGCCCCCACCCCTGCCCCTCACCTCCCCCCACTGAGCATGGAGCCCCACACAAGGCCCGATCTCACAACCCTGAGATCATGACCTGAGCTGAAATCAAGAGTCAGATGCTTAACCGACTGAGTCACCCAGGCGGCCCTGGAGATCGCTCGTAGTTACAAAATAGGTTTACATCTTTCTTCTGGTGATACTGCGTGGAAGTGTGTGTTACTACTTGTATGAACAATAACCGGCTCTCTTTTGTCAAGTATTTTCCTGTGCTCACTATTTCACATAGTTATGACTGTCCAACAATTCTGCTTAAAAAAATTTTTTTTTAATATTGGTAAAATACACTTGATATAAAAGTTACCATTCTTAACCATTTTTTAAAAGATTTTATTTATTTATTTAACAGAAAGAGAGAGATCACAAGTAGGCAGAGAGGCAGGCAGAGAGGGGGAAGCAGGCTGAACAGAGAGCCTGATGCGGGTCTCGATCCCAGGACCCTGAGATCATGACCTGAGCCAAAGGCAGAGGCTTAACCCACTGAGCCACCCAGGCACCCCCATCTTAACCATTTTTAAACCTTTACCTTCAATGGTAATAAATACAATAACATCACGATGCAACCAGCACCATAACCCATCCCTAGAACTCTCATCTTGTAAAACCAAAATTCTGTACCCATTAAGCACCAACTGCCCATCCCTCCTTCTCCACCACCCCTCATGCCCCTGTCTGTATGATTCTGACTACTCTACTCATATAAGTGGAGTCACGCAATATCTGTCTTTCTGTGACTGGCTCATTCCACAGAGCATGAGGCCCTTAAGGTCCATCCACGTCATTGCATGGGTCAGATTTCCCTTTCTTTCTTTTTTTTTTTTTAAGATTTTATTTATTTATTTGACAGAGAGAGATCACAAGTAGGCAGAGAGGCAGGGAGAGAGAGAGGAGGAAGCAGGGTCTCCGCCGAGCAGACAGCCCGATGCAGGGCTCGATCCCAGGACCCCAGGATCATGACCTGAGCTGAAGGCAGAGGCTTTAACCCACTGAGCCACCCAGGCGCCCGCAGATTTCCCTTTCTACTTAAGGCTCAATACAATCCCATTGTGTGCCTCTACCTCATTCTGTTTCCATATTTATCCTCTGATGGACACTTGGGTTGCTCCCCTGTTTTAGCTATTGTGAATGACACTGCTATGAACTTGGGTGTGCAAATGTATTGTTAAGACCCTGCTTCTCATTCTAGTAGATATACACCCAGAAGGGCAATTGCTGTAGTTGTAATTTTAAATTTTTTGAGGAACCCACCATACTCTTTCCCATAGTGGCTCAACTATTTTACATGCCCACCTACGGGGTCTGAGGGTTCCAATTTCTCCACATCCTTGCCAACATTTGTTATGTTTTCGTCTTTTTTTAATAGCGACACCCTGATAGGTGTGAGGGGACATTGTACCTCCTGGTAGTTTTGATTTGCATCTTCCTAATGATTAGTGACGCTGAGCATCTTCTCATGTGTTTATTGGCCATTTGTACATTTTTGGAGAAATGTCTGGTCAGGTCCTTCGCCCGTGTTTGTATTGGGTTTTTTGCTGAGTTTGTTGAACGTTGTTGGAGTTTTAAGAATTCTCTCTATATTCTGGATGTCAGCCCCTTATCAAACATATCAAATATATACAAAGATTCTGTCTCATTTTGTGGGTTGCCTTCTTACTCTGTGGATAGTGACTCTCACACACAATTTGATAATTTTCATGAAGTTCAACTTACTAGTTTTTTTTCTTTTATTGCCTATGCCTTTGGCATTCTATCAAGGAAATCACTGCCAAATCCAAGGTCGTGAAGCTTCGTCCTATGTTCTTTTTCAAGGGTGTCGGGTCTTACATTTAGATCCTTGATCAAGTGTGAGTTAATTTTTGTATATGGTGTTAGATGAGCATCCATTTTCATTCTCTCACGTGTGGCTATCCTGTTCTCCCAGCACTATTTATTGAAAAGACTGTCCTTTCCCCACTGAATGGTCTTGGCACCCTTGTCAAAAATCATTGGACCATAAAGCAGGGGTTTAATTCTATTCTATCCCATTGGTCTATCATCTGTATTTTTCCCAATAGCACATGATTTTGATTATTGTAGCTTTGTAATAAGGTTTGAAATCAGGAAGTGTGAGTCTCCAGTTTTGTTCTTTTTTTTTCCCAGAACCTGTTGATTATTTGGGAATCCTTGAGATTCTGTATGAATTTTAGGATAGGTGTTTCTATATCTGCAAAAAAACTTCATAGGGATTTTGATAGGAATTGCATGGAATCTATAGATCACTTTGGGTAGTACTGACATTTTAACATCAAGTCTTCCAATTTATAAACACACATCATGTTTCCATTTACTTATATCTTCTTTCATTTCTTTCAGCAATGTTTCATAGTTTTCATTGTACAAGTCTTTCACCTCCTTGGTGAAGTTAATTCCTAAATATTTTATTCTTCTTGATGCTACTGTAAATGGAATTGCTTTTGTTAATTTCCTTTGCAGATTGTTCATTGTTTGTGTATAGAAATGCAACTGATTTTTGTGTGTTGACTTTGTGTCCCTCTGCTTTTCTGAATTCATTTGTTAGTTCTAACAGCTTTTGGGTGGAATCCCCAGGATATTCTACATATAAGATCGTGTGGTCTACAAACAGATAGTTTTCTTCTAATTTGAATACTGTGTGAGTGGTTATTATTTTTACAGTTTTGGAAAAGGTCACCATATTGCAAGTGTTGTTCTGAGTTTCTCAAGCATTTTAGTTGCTCCTACATTCATATTAATTAATTCCTATAATCTTAGAGCAGTTTTCTTTCTTTCTTTCTTTCTTTTAAGATTTTATTTATTTATTTGACAGACAGGGATCACAAGTAGGCAGAGAGGCGGGCGGAGAACGAGGAGGAAGCAGGCTCCCTGCCAAGCAGAGAGCCCAATGCGGGGCTCGATCCCAGGACCCTGGGAACATGACCTGAGCCGAAGGCAGAGGCTTAACCCACTGAGCCACCCAGGCGCCCAGAGCAGTTTTTCTTTTGTTGATTGCTCTGTTTCGGCGTCAGGGTGTATTTCCACTCTGTTATGGTCTTTGTGGTCACCGAGTTCTTCTTGCACTGGAAAGCAGGAACAAGTCAGGTGACTGGTCACCAAAAACCTTGCAACGCTTGGCTCAAAAGCCCACAGGTTGGGACTGGAAGGAGAGCTGTATTCTTTTTTTTTTTTTTTAAGATTTTATTTATTTATTTGACAGACAGAGATCACAAGTAGGTAGAAAGGCAGGCAGAGAGGGGGGGGGAAGCAGACTCCCCACAGAGCAGAGAGCCCTATGTGGGGCTCGATTCCAGGACCCTGGGATCATGACCCTAGCTGAAGGCAGAGGCTTAACCCACTGAGCCACCCAGGTGCCCTGGGGAGCTGTATTCTTAGCTCCTGGCCCTGAGTTCTGTCTGTCAGGGCATCCCGTAGGAGAAAAGAATGACTTGGGTTTGTTTTCATCAGCCGTGGCCTGATGGACAGAGTTGACAGTGTAGAGAAGAGAGTCCAGTTTTCAAACGGCAGGGATGGAAACTGTGGCTCTGCACAGGGGTAGGGTGGGCAGGACCGTAAGGAAAAGAATGGTGAGAAAGGAGGACAGATGGAGTCCTAGAAATCAGAAGTAACAATGAAAGCAGAGGGCTCAGTCACGTGATCTCCTTTTAGTGATACCTTTCCTGACAAGCTCCTCCCAGCCCAGAAGCTTCTTGCTCCCTACATCATTTATTAGGTCTCCCTGATCATTTCTCATGGCACTTTCTTTAATAGAAAATTGTCAAACACGCACTTGTTGAAGGAATGCTTGCCCTCTGGAATGCCTGCCTTGTTCTCTGAGCCCGGAATAACGCTGGCCCAGAGAAAGTCCTCCGAAATAGCTGTGGAGCAAGTAAATGGATCCCATAAGGTAATAGCGTGAGAACATCCGGGAACCAGGAAGCCGGCGGACTCATCAAGCGTTGCAGGTCCTCGTGGTTTCTACGGCTGAGAATTAATCTGTAGTCACCCTTGATGCTGAGCAACTACGTCCTGGGCTGGGGACTGGCAGGTCTGTGCAGGTGGAGACAAGCAGGGGTCAGAAAGCACCCTGTTCCCAACTATCGAAACTCCGGTTGGTCATCTGTGCTGCTTACGTGATGCTGCCCAGCTTTCTTAATTCTCTGATCAACATCCTCATTTTCTCTGTCGAAGCACAGGACACATTTCCTCTCCCTCGAGGACTAGTCAGAATCCTCTCGGTCTGCCCTCATTTTGCCCTAATGTCTGATGTGACACGCACAGGTCCTTTGCCCAGGGACCAGCACCTTCCTTGCCTTTCTCTGTGTTGGCGCATTTGCCTCTGTCCTCTCTTCCATGTAGCACCTCGATCCCAGTTACCACCGGGGTGCTCCCCACTACCTCTCTTTCCTGCGCTCCCTGGGGCAGCTCCTTCCCAGACCTCTCGTGACACTTTATTCACCCGGCATCTCTCCTACAATAAGTATTTATTATCCCATGGTTAGAGCATGGGAACTTTTCAAGGAGAGCATGGGCTTAGTCGTTTTTCTATCCTTAAGGTGTAGGGCATGGTTTCTTTCTTTCTTTTTTTTTTTTAAGCTTTATTTATTTGACAGAGAGATCACAAGTAGGCAGAGAAGCAAGCAGAGAGGGAGAGAGGGAAGCAGGCTCCCTGCCGAGCAGAGAGCCCGACTCAAGGTTCGATCCCAGGACCCTGAGACCATGACCTGAGCTGAAGGCAGAGGCTTAACCCACTGAGTCACCCGAGCACCCCAGGCATGCATTTTTGATAAACGAGTGAGTGGACTGACTCTGAATGGGTGAGTGCTCTGTCCTTAGGTGGCTGTCCCAGCAAGTTCATGGTGCTTCTGACCAGGCTTGCAGGGGATGAATATGGGTCAGCAGCCAAGCTTGTCCTTTGTGGCTGACCTTGGCCGCAGCCTACTCACACCCATCCCCACCTTGCCTTCTTCTTTGTTCAAGACACTGAGTTTGGTCAGATCCTGGGCCCCCATAAGCTCCATGGCCCCTTCCCAGGCCCAGGGCTTCCCATCCTTTCCTGAGTCAAAGAGCGTTTACTGTACTGGTCTCTTATAAAATTTAAAGATTATTTGAATGGTGAACAGAATACTCTCACACTTGGAGAAGTGAAAGCGGAGTTTTTTTTTAACTTACACCTCCCACCTGGAGAAGACCTACTAATAGCAACTTATGGTACAGAGCCTGGAGCTAAGAAGGGCAGGGTTTTTGTTTTTGTGTTTGTTTTTCCATCAGAAGCCCATAGACAACTTCTGGATAGCATGAGCCATCCAGAGAGCCCAGAAGATGTACAGAGAGGTTGCTAAACGTCTATAATGAAGGAATTTCTGAGCGCACTAACAGGAGTGCCTCCTGATTTTCATCTGGACAGCTTTTAGAACCTTGTGTTGGTGAGAGCCCCATTTAAAAGGAAGGCTGATCTGTAAGTAGCAGCATCAGTGAGATTCAATAGAACTTGTAAATGAGTAACAGGTTACCTGCAGAGCCCAAAATGACTACAAGAAGTTGGATTTGTATGTCTTCCAAGAAAAGAGAATCCCCTGGAGGAGGACGTCGTTCATGTGATGTCACAGCTAGACCAAGGTGGACTCAATCAAGATCTTGTTTGTGACCCACGCTAATGACAGAGCCACTGTGGTGCCCCGTGGGTTGTCCCGGAAAGGGACACTGTGTCCCTTTGCAGTGTTTTAAAATGCAGATTTTATTATTATTCAGGTACAGCGAGGCCCACAGATTGGGTTTCAGATTGCCATTGAAAAGACGGTTGCTACTCACAGTTCCCAAGAGGAGTTACATAATTTTTAAAGTAGATCTTGGATTTTCAATACAGTCAGACTATGGATCTTTGTTTCCACTTAATTATACATATGTGTGTATATAAATGTATAATTTAATTATATAAATATTTAAAATTATATGTATATATATACACACACACATACATACACACACACATATATATACACACACACTCCTCTACCTGGGTCCAAGTTTGTTTGTTTCTTTTCTTTTTTTTTGGCAGGGGTTTGGAGAGATGCTTCTAGAAGGCTAAAATGTGGTTTTTTACTTTTAGTCTCTGATGACTCCAAACTGCTGGTTTGGAACGTCTAGGAGGTTAAGGAAAGGGGAGGGGAGGCCAGAGATCAGGGTTTGCACTTAAGAGCGTGGATAGCAGCCTGTCCTCGGACCAGCGCCTTAGGCCCCCTCCCCCACCTGCCCCATCTGAGGTTCAGTCCCTCTGCATGTTAATAGGCAGGGGCACTTACTGGGGTCCCAGCACACTGGCCAGTGGACTTGCAATTTAAGTACTCGGGTAACTTTGGCAGGAATTGGGGTGGGGAAAAGGTGTGACCCACAAGCCCTTGAAGGTCTGGGGGACAGGTGACAGTGAGGGGACAGGTAGCCTGCACCCCCTCCCAACCCCTGGAAACAAACTGACAGTGAAACCCAGCACCCGATTCTCATTTTTCTTTCATTTTGTTGGGAGTCCAACCAACACCTTCTTCCACAGGGGTCCCCGAAACACACAGACAAACCAGGGTTCTACGCTAAATATTAATAAAGAAAAAAGACACCGAAGAAGTGACCAGCTCCTGGAAGTGACCTCTACCCCACACGGGCTGTTCTGGAAACACACTGGAACACCCCCAGCCCGGAAGAGCAAGCGTGGCTCAGGTCTGGTCTCTCGGTGCTTTCATCAGCAGCATTCCCATGCTGAGCAAGTCTGGGGAAGGACAGAGTGGTAGCCACAGGCTTGAGCTTGAGTTCCGTCCCAAGCCCCTCCTCTCGCCTTGGTCTCGAACCAAAGAATCCACCCAGAGCAGTGTCCCGACCGAAGTCTCCACGGGCCAGCCGCCCCGGCCACGCCATCCTGCTCACAGCACCCATTGTTCCCGAAGATGTAAAGCTTCCTTTGATGGTGCACACAGCACAAAGACACTCAGATGAAAGGCGGACTCTGTTACTCACAGCTTCAAACGAGAGCAGGCTGCTGGGCAGGGCCGCTCAGGGGCTGGCAGCCTGGGCCAAGGTAACCAGTGGCTGGAGCTGCAGGAGGGCGGCTTAGGGGTGGCCAGTGGGGTGGGGATAGCGAGTTTCTTGGGCTCCCTATGGATTGGCTAAATTGAATTATCTCTCAGGAGCCTGAGAAAGCCTAAAGGACAGTGGAGGGGCTGTGTCCAGTTGTCTGGTTTCCAGCCCTGGGAGTTAGGGCTGTGTATGCAGGGTCTGGAGTGGGAAAGCCCCAGAACAGAAGTGGGGGGACTTAGCTGTTGAAGGTAGTTGGCCAGCCTCGAGCCAGGACCTCAAAACTGGCTCCAGAGAGCATTAAAAAATAAAAAACACAGAACTCTGTGTTACAACTAGTGCAGGTGGCCGGAGCCCCTTCCAGGGCTGGGGGAGGACTGTCCCAGCACCGGTGGGACCTGCTCACTGAAACACACTAGATGGGAAGCTCTGGTCTGGGTCAACCGTGGCCAAGTGATTCCCATTTCTTAGTTCAGGCCTGGCAGGTGCCATAAGCCTGGTCAATTATAAAATTCACTGTTCTGTTCATTTGTACATTTATGCCACTCCTATCTACTGAGCCCCTGCTCTTTCCCAGGCATGGCTGTGGGCACTGGGAAGTTTGCACTGGACAGAACGGAGGCCCTTCTTCATGGAGCTCACTCTCTAGCAGGGGAGGTCTCCTGGGGTGGGGGAGGATGTTGGAGTCCTTCCATTCATTCTGTTGGAACTGAGACCTGATCCTTGGGATGAGCTGGAGCTGGGTCCAGCTTGGGAGGGTTGTTTGGCTAGGAGGGCCCTAGGGGAGGGAGTGAGGATTTAGGCCATTGATGCCCCTTCCAGTTTCACCAGAGGCCAAGGTGGCATGTAATAAGAGGCCTTAGTTTCAGGCCTTCTACGGCAACAGGATGCTCCTGTGATGTGATTTCTTTATGTCTTTGGACCTTATTATTGAAGACACGCTGCTTGGAGCTATGGCAGCCTCCCTGAGATAATGGGGAAAAGCCATGGAAATAATAGAGAGGCTGACCTAGGACCCAGCTGTGGTTGAGCTCCAGAATTAATCAACCCCGAGGTGCATGGCTCCAGTCTTTTTATTATGTGAGCTATAGCACTAAGTTTCTTATAACTTAAGCCATTTTGGTTTGGGGGTTCAGTTCCTTGCACTGAGGAGCAGCCTGACTCCGTGTTCATACTGTATGATTCTATGCATTTCAGGGGCCCTGACTCTACAACACCAAGGAACTTAGAGCAATTATGGGTTCCCTGTCTCTGGGTATGTCTGTTGTGCCATTTACACAAAAAAAAATCCAGAAACCCCAATGCCTCACTGGAGGGTACTGGGGAGAAGAAATACATCGGGAGGCTACCCAGACCTGGAGAGGCCGGTTATGGTCCACTAGGAAGGATATCCCCTGTCTGACAGGACTTGGATTTCAGCAGCGCTAAGATGGGTCACAGGTCATTCCAGCAGTGGGAGAGCTCAGCCTCGGTACCCACACTTAACCAGACAAGAGGAAACTACAGAATAGGGGAATGTCCTCTCTGTTGTCAGTGAAGACCTGAAGACCCAAGAAGGTCTAAGCCCAGAGCACGAATGACTTGACCTCTAGACCACAAGGGGGTACTGCACACAGGAAGTAGGGGAGTTTTGTAAGGGGTGAGGCCCTGGCGACCTGTCCTGGGGCCAGAGAAAACTCACCTGGGCACTGGTTGGTGGTTGGGGGCTCTCCCTCGGGGCCCATGACTTCTAGGCAAGGTTGTTGGTGTGAGAAGTTGGTGTCGAAAGCCATGTCTCATCTCCCCTTCTGAGAATTAGAAGGTGGCAGTGGATCTTTATTGAGCACATATTAAGGACACAGGGGCTTTCTACCCATGATCACTGATCTTCACAACCATCCTATAAATAATGAAAGTGATGTTCAGAGAGGCCAGTGACTCCCTAAGCCCACACACCAGGGAAGAGGAGGAGCCTGGTTGAAATCCATATCTGACCCAGAATGCAGAGCCTGCTCCCACCCTCCTCTCCCACCTCCCCCCTCCCCCCTCTCCCGCCTCCCAACCCCTGGCCACCATCCTGGGTATCCAAAGCCTTAGGCAGCAGTTGCAATGGCCAGCATGGGACATAGGCAGGCTGGACCATTACTTAGCTCCTGAGCCTCAGTCTCCCCATCTGTAAAGTGGGGGTGGTGCAGCTCATAAGACTTGGGATGGATGTGTCTGGTGCTTGACACAGGGCAGCCCTGGACCAATGAGGCACCTGCATCCTGCTGGATATCCTCTTTTAAAATTCCATTTATCGGGGCACCTGGGTGGCTCAGTGGGTTAAGCCTCTGCTTTCAGCTCAGGTCATGATCTCAGGGTCCTGGGATCGAGCCCCAAGTCGGGCTCTCTGCCCCGCAGGGAGCCTGCTTCTCCGTCTCTCTTTGCCTGCCTCTCTGCCTACTTGTGATCTCTCTCAGTCAAATAAATAAATATAATCTTTAAAAAAAAAGATAAATAAAATAAAATTTCATTTATCAGAGGAAAAAGAGGAGGAGGCCGAGCTCATGATGGCATCATGGAGTCAGGCCCAAGGCCTTCAGGCAAATCACAGATGAATCCATCCTCTTGTTTCCCCCACCGCAGGGCCCAGGCAGAAGGCCTCTGGCCTCCCCGCAGCCAGTAGGCTGACAGCTGGAGCAACTGCGTATGCACAGGGGTGGGGGTGCAATTGCGTATGCACAAGGGGGACCCATAGCCTCCAGCTTTTATAGCCTGGCTGCAGACCCTGGAATGTGAGCTGCGTTTCCATCCCTCCTCCGCTGGAGTGGAACTGGCCATCACTGGGCTGGGCCGCTTGTCACCAGGTGCCTTAATACTCTGTTTGCTCCAGACTGGTGGACCTGGAGCCCTGGAACCCAGGGCAGGACTGAGTGACTCCGGGGAGGGCGGGGTCCCCCACCCCGGCAGTTCCCACACTCCAGCAGCACCAGAGGCAGAGTTTGGGAGAGGGCCCAATCTAGCGGCGGGACTCGCGGTGTAGATAGGTCTGTGTGTAGCGGTTATGGGGCAGGGACTCAGGGGGGCTAAGGGACTGGCCCTCAGTGGGCACTGTGAGGTCACATAGCATGAGTTCAAGGCCACTGCTGCGGGAAGTCATTGTGCTCCACTAAGCCTCAGCCCCCTCACCCGTGAAGCAGGCTCGGGGTACCTCCCCTCGGGGTTGCTGAGGGAAGTCCTTCCTGTCTGGTGCCCATCCCATATGAGTGGACTGTACCCAGGCCCTCGCTGTGATCTGGAGAACCTTCCTGCCTCTCCCTTCTTGATAGAACCCTCCCGGCCTGCCTTCCCCTGGCCTAGGACGCTTCCTCTCCACTCCCCCCACCCTGTCCCTCTTGTAAGCTCCTCCAAGAAGCTTCCCGTCTGTAGGAGCCTCAGGGCCCAGATGGAACACACTCATTTATGACATTATTTCACCCACAGGGGGAGCCAAATACAGCAGTGCGGGGTCACAGAGGACTTTCCTGATTGAAGGAGGCCTCCTGTGGCATCTGTCTCATGGCCTGGGTATCTCCCGGGCCTGCTTCCGCTTTCTCTTCTTCCTGCCTTTGCTCAGCAGAGATCTCGCCCCTTGCCATGTCCCCTCACCCCATGCTCACCCTCCACGAGGACTTCAGCTGCCGAGGTGTGTTCTCCAAAATTCGTGTGGCATTTGGAGTGCGGACTTCTGAAGGAATGAGGTTTAGCTGAGGTCATAAGGGTGCGGCCCCACTGTAGGCTTCATATCCTTAGAAGATGAGAAGGGAACCCAGGGCTCCCTCTCTCTCTCCCACGTGGGACAGAGAAGGCAGCCAGCGTCTACAGCCGGGAAGAGAGCCCTCTCCAAAGACTGAAACTACGGACACCTTGATCTTAGCCTTCCCAGCTTCCAGAACTGTGAGACGTTAGTGTCTTCTGGTTATGCCACGTTGTCTCTGGGGTTTGGTTAGTGGCCTGAGCTGATTAATACACAAGAGCAGGACCTCCACCCTTTGACTGGACTGTACAGCCGCAATCGTGCCCTCTGCACGGGGACCTCTGTGCTGAAGCTTGTTGTAGGTTAGCCCACAGCGGCTCTGTCGGGGAAGTGTTGCTGGAACGCCCATTGTCAAGGTAAGAATCAGAGGCACCAGAGGATGGCTTTAGAGCTGGAACGTGGCAGAACTGGGATGCGCACCTGGTTCCGGAGGCTCCCTGTCTGAACCACACAGCCAGATTCTGCCGCAAACCGGCAAAGCGCCTCTTGGTCTCAGGCATGCAAATTTAAAATGATTATTTGTACACTTGCAGTTGGCAAAATGTACACAACACACAGCTATGCTTACTGCCAGGGCCCCCTCCCAGGGCCGCGGAAGGGCCTGGAAGCTGAGGCTTCACAGCTTCGTGGCAAATCCCCATTTCCTGCTCGAGGCCATCCAACCTTACAAATAACCGATTTATTACATAACAGGATCCGTGAAGCCAGCCTTCCCAACGAAATATTAAGAGCAATAGATAAAAATTGTGACTTCGGGGAAGAAATCAGGCCTTCTCTTGACTAATCTAATCATGGCTGTATTAATCATGCTTAGGGGTCACTCTGGCTCCCCCTGGCTTGCCCCCTGCACAAAGCCCCTTGTCTGGCATCTTCTATCTTCCATGACGAAAGTTTATGGTGCAAGGTTACCCTGCTTGACAGGCTTAATATCCAACTCGTGAAACTCACAAAAACCTAGTTTTTTGCTTAAGCATTTAATGTAACCAACCCATTTTTAGATTTTACCTATTTTATCTCATTTATTTAGCAATCATTTTAAGGGTGCCTTTATTTCTTGATAATTATATACCCTTAAGCCCTTAAAATTATATCTAAAAACATGATAGTTTTTATTTTCCGTTTACATAGTTCAGTTATTTGATTTATCTAAAATCTTCCTGAATAGTCAAATAAGTCTCGTACACCTAAAACATCAAATTTAGAAATACCATGTGTTTTAAGTTCTTGCAAATATTTTGTTTTGAGGATTTTATTTATTTTTTAAGATTTTATTTGTTTATTTTGACAGAGAGAGATCACAAGTAGGCAGAGAGGCAGGCAGAGAGAGAGGGGGAAGCAGGCTCCCCACTGAGCAGAGAGCCCCACGCGGGGCTCGATCCCAGGACCCTAAGACCATGACCTGAGCCTCCCAGGCCCCTGAGACCATGACCTGAACCGAAGGCAGAGGCTTAATCCACTGAGCCACCCAGGTACCCCTTGAGGATTTTATTTTTAAGTGATCTCTACACCCAACATGGGGCTTGAATGTGCCACCCCGAGACCCAGAATCACCCACTCCACCGACTGAGCCAGCCAGGCGCCCCAACCTCTCTCAAATACTTTAACATGGTTGGTAAATTTCGGATGTTCTGACTTAAAATCACAGACCTCAATCGATGACACATTTCCATCTGTACTAGGCCACACTCTCTGGAACTTGACAAGACACCTAGAACATGAGATACACACACATTTATGTGAACAATTATTATGAGTTTGATTCATTCTCAAATAGTTCTGTTCTTCATTCTGAACCTTCCTAGGCTGTGGTTGCACAGACAGAGAGGAGAGAGGCCGGCAGAGCAGAGGGCTGGGGTGGGAGTGAAGGTGCTGCTGGAGGCGCCCAGCGGGCCTGAGTGGCCGGCAGCCCGTGGTCAGGTCCTGGGGAGGCTTCTCCCCCGGGCAGGTGTTGCAGGAACAGAGGGCCACCTCCAGCCAGCCTACCAGGGGTTTCGACCTACCTGCCTTGCAGGTGTTCTGGGATCTGCCATGTGGAAACGACAGTGTGAACACGGTAACGTGGGAAGATGTTCCGGGAGTGGACACGGTGTGCAGCCGCTTGGCTTCACGTGCGTGCGGCACGTATGAACCTGGAAATGTCCTTGGAGGCACCGTAGACAGGAGAGGCTGCATGTCAGGGGAGGGGGCTGGACCCTAGAGCAGAAAACGAGGAGGGGCCCAATGCCGTCTGTTTTAGAAGTTGGGAAGTCCAGGGGCGCCTGGGTGGCTCAGTGGGTTAAATCCTCTGCCTTCAGCTCAGGTCATGATACCAGGGTTCTGGGATCAAGCCCTGCATCAGGCTCTCTGCTCAGCAGAGAACCTGCTTCCCTTCCTCTCTCTCTGCCTGCCTCTATGCCTGCTTGTGATCTCTCTCTGTCAAATAAATGAATAAATAAATCTTTAAAAAAAAAAAAAGAAGTTGGGAAGTCTGATTCTTCAGCTGTTGGGGAGGAGGTTAGGGCACAGGTGGGGAGCTGGTATCAAGTCAGGGGCTTTTGGGAGCCTGTTTGAAGAGTTTGACCTGTGACCTGGAAGTATAAGGGGTGTATAGACTGGTTTCAGATTCAAACTTGAAGAGCCCCGAGAGGAGTGACTGGCTGGCCAGTCTGCTTTCATGTTGGAACCCAGGTGGGTCATGGCAAACGATGTCAGAAAGGCTTGCCATGGACCAGACCGGGGCTAGGCAGCAGGGGACGGGGCTGGAATGGTGTTAGCTCCCACAGGAAGAGGACCGCATGGAGGGGCTGGGAGGAGTGGGGAAGCTGGCAGCCCAAGTTTCTTCGGAAAGCAGAACTGGACAGAGCCACGTCCTCCTCAGTGGTGGTCTGCCGGCCAAGGGTGCACAGCGAAGCCCCTGAAAGGCGGGAAGGAGCGGGGCTGGGGAATCTCCGTAGAAATCCTTCAAACACCTGCCTGAGAAAGCCAGGGCCAGATCACACCACAGGACCTGGCTCCTAGAGTCCTTCCCATCGCCATTCTGTCCTCTTTCCTGATTCCCCCCAGGAGGGTCAGAAGCTAGGTTAGGAAGCAGGGGTGTGAGGAAGAGGGGAGAAGCCTGCCGTGTCACCCCTCCCGGGCTGCAGCAGGTGAGGGAGGGATTTGGGTGGGGTTGGAGCCAGGCTTTATCCCCTAAGAAATGACCTGACACCCTGCTGGGTTTTCCACCAGGTGAGAACTAGCCCCAAAAATTGAGCTAAAGGGACAGAGGGGAGTTAAGATGTGGCTGCTTGTCGATTGCTTTGGTCACCTGTAGGAAGGGCTGGGCATGGCAGGAAAAGCAGAGACGTTCTCTCTTCCTCACTTTGTCTTTTCTTCCATCTGATAGCTGTTGTCTCCCCACCTTCACCCCTTTTCCTCTGCCCAGGACCAGTACGCAGAGGAACTGGAAGACAAAGACAGAATCCTAGGCCACCAGAGTCCTGTAAGGGTACCGCCCTGGGCAGCCACTCTCTCACTGTGTGCCTTTGTGCTGGGGGACTCCACCTGCTGTCCCCCAATGGGGTTTCCTGCTTTGCTGGCCCTTTGCAACTCAGCTCTGGGCTGCCGGCTGTCCACCTACCCTGAACTCCCCTGGCGGAGGTCTTCGTGCCTCTCTGGTCCTCCCAGGCCCCTTGGAGAACCCACTCCTATGTCTCCTCCACGTTGGCCCCCGGCATCCGTGGAAGGCTGTGTGCCCTCCATGACTCTCTCTCTCTCCCCGCTCTCCTAGAGAGGCAGCTCCCACCACAATTCTTGCTGTGTGATTTCCCAGGCACAGACCTGGTGCTGCCCACCTCCCTGCACTCCAGGGGACCCAACCAAGTTCTGTGGTAGCTCTCCTGATGGTTTGAGAGCACCCTCCTCCCTTCCCTCCATATCAAAGTGGGCAACGGACGAATAGTAGCTAGCAGAGCACCCGTTTGGTGAGTCTGGCTGGCTGGACTTCCTGTCGTGGGGATTCTTGGCAGCGTCTGCTCTCCATGGACATGCCAAGACCCCATTGTCACCCTGTCACATTTACAAATATAGCCAGGAAGGGCGTGCCTGTACCAAAATACTAACGTTGGCCGCCCCTGGCTAGCAGCGTTCCAGGTGATATTTCATTTCACTTTTTACATCTTGGATTGTTTTTTTGACAGATTTTTAAAAAAAAAAGATTTTATTTATTTATTTGTCAGAGAGAGAGAGAGCATGAGCAGGGGGAGGGAGAGTGAGAAGCAGACCCCCTCTCTCCAGCAAGGAACCTGATAAGGGGCTTGATCCTAGGACCCTGGGGTCATGACCTGAGCCAAAGGCAGACGCTTAACTGACTGAGCCACCCAAGAATCCCTAAAATAATTTAAATGCTTACAATTTATTATTTCTAAATGAGAATTTTTTTTTTGAGAAAACCAGTGACTTCTAGGAGTCAAGTAAGGTAAAAATAGGAATATTCTAAATAACATCTACATCTAGAGGGAAGTAAACGGCTGAGTTGTGTGTGTGTGTGTGTGTGTGTGTGTGTGTGGTGTCTTTGCACACACACAGGTGGAAACAAAAAGCTATGTATTTGGAGACTCAAACTTCTCAAACAGCAGCCCTCTGGCCTTCCTCTGTTCTGGTCTGCATCATCTCCCAGGCTCCTGACTGCTTGTGTTTTGTTGTTTGCCCGTGGTAGGCTCTGGCAGAACACTGGAAGGTGGGGGGATGGTGGGGGGGGAGAACCTCTGTTCTTGCCCTCTGCTAGGGACGTGGTTCCGGCTGCCACAGGCAGCTACGGGCACCAGGGGCTTCTGGTGGTTTCTCCCTTGCAGCCGGCCCCCTGCTGCAGGATCAGCAGTGATGCCCTCCTGGGCTACAGGGTCACCCCATCCCCTTGTGTGCCCCTTTGGCCCTCAGGGCTGTGCTGACCTCCTGCAGTTACTAATCTCTGGGTTACCTCTCATGCTCCTTTTTTACTCCTTCAGCCCTTCAAGCCATTTGTCACAGGTCCCCTAATTAAATCCTCTCTCTGGGAAATACCTAATGTGGTTTTTGTTTTCCAAACCGGACTCTGGCCAGCTCAGCCAAGTGCGTGGCCGATGTGGGCCCTGGTCTCTACAAGGCCACGGCAGCCTTCTTGTCGCTCTCCGCTCTGCTCCCTGCTGCCCCTGCCATGGCAGGATTCTCTGCCACGCACAGGGAGCAGGCATGCCATCCTAACACGGAACAGCTGGCCCTCGGCTAGCGTGGCCCTGGGCCTGCAGCACGAGTGACTCCCAGGCCGGGACTCCTCTTCCTCTCGTCCTGTGCCTTGCCTGGCCCTGAAACCCCTCACCCCAATCACCCCAAGCCCCTGCGGGGATAGGGCACATTCCCACGTGCCTGTCTGTTCTGAGCAGCCTCTCATCCGTGGCCTCAGGCCACGCCAAATCCACAGCTGTGACTCGACTGTCCACACTGCCGGACACCTTGGGAATGTAGAAACCTTTACCTTCCGGGTAAGGAGACAAAGTGAAATGGAAGAGAAGTGTCCCGCCCTGGGTCACCCAAGTGACTCATACAGGAACAGCCACGGCCAGATCCCAGGCCTCCTGCCTCCTGACCTAAAACACTTCGAAACAAAACAAAAAACACAATTCTGGACTATCATAGATGCCCATGAGATTGTAAGAAAAAAATGCAGAGAGATCATGTGTGCTCTTTGCCCAGTTTTCCTTAATATTGACATCTTGCAACAACGTCGAACAATATTGCGACCAGGATGTTCACGTTGGTAGTCTGCTGGTCAGGCTCGGATGTCCCCTGGCTGACTTGTGCTCGTGTGTGTGTGTGTGTGTGTGTGTGTGTGTGTGTGTGTGTGCGTATTTAGTTCTACCCGGTTTGATTACAGGTAGATCTGTCTATCCATCCCCACGGTCAACATACAGGAGGGTCCCCAATGGGTCCTTTTATAACCATATCTGCTTCCCTCCTTAACCCCGGAGTTCACTAATTTGTTCTATTTTTGTCATTTCAAGAGTATTATTTCAATGGAATCCTGCAGTATGTAATATTTGGGGATTTTTTTCTTTAGATCCAGCATAATTCTCCAGAGACTCTTCCAAGATTCTGTATCAATAATTCATTCCTTTTCATGAGTGAGTCCTACCCCGTGTTATGGATGTGCCACAGCTGGTTGACCATCTTCTTCTTTTTGTTTTTTTTAAAGATTTTATTTATTTATTTGACAGAGAGAGATCACAAGTAGGCAGAGAAGCAGGCAGAGAAGGGGGGCAGGGGAAGCAGGCTCCGGGAAGCAGAGAGCCCGATGCAGGGCTCGATCCCAGGACTCCGGGATCACGACCTGAGCTGAAGCAGAGGCTTTAACCCACTGAACCACCCAGGTGCCCCGGTTGACCATCTTCTGGGTAAGGACATCTGGGTTGTTTCCAGTTGGGGGCTATTACAGATATAGCTGAGGAGAGCACTTGTGTGCATGTAGGTTTCATTTCTCTGGGACAAGCCCCCAGGAGGCAGCCAGCGGTTCTCATAGGGGGAGCACGTTCAGTCTTGCAGAGCGCTGTGCCGTCTGACTCACATTCCATCAGGGATGTAGAACAGATCTGTGTTTTCGGCCTCGGGGCCTGCTTTGGGCGTCGTCATTATTTCAAATCTGCTTATCACTGTTGTGATAAGCATGTGAGTTTAATTTGCATATCTGGACTGGTGAATAAAGTTAAAATGCTGGACACACGCTTATTGACTACTTGTGTTATCTTCTTCCATTTAGATCCTTTGTCCACATTTTAATGGGAATTTAAAAAAATTGTTGAGTGGTAAGATTTCTTTTTATATTCCAGGTACAAGTCTCTTATCAGATACCTGATTTGGACGTATCCTCTCCCATTTTGTGAGTTGTCATTTTCCTCTTTTAATAGTGTCCTTTGAAGCATAAGCTTTAAATTTTTCATCAGATCTAATTTTTCTTTCTTTCTTTCTTTCTTTTTTTGGCTTGTCCTTTTGGTGGCACATTGAAGAAACCATTGCCTAATCCAAGGTCACAAACATTAACTCCTATGTTTTCTCATAGGACTTTAGCAGTTTTAGTTCTCGTTTTAGGTTTTTGACCCATCTGGAGTTAATTTCTGTATCTGGTGTGAGGTAGGGCTCCAACTGCATTCTTTGCACGTAGATATCTAACTGTCCCAGCATTGCCTGTCAAAAAGATGAGTTCCTCCCGTTGAATTGTCTTCGCACTCTTCGCACTCAAAAATCAGTTGACCATAAACTTGAGGATTCAAGTCTGCATTTTCACTTGTATTCCTTTCCTCCATATGTCCAACCTTTACCAGTACCCGACTATATTGATTAGTATGGTTTGTATTAAATTCTTTTTTTTTAAGATTTTATTTATTTATTTGACAGACAGAGATCCCAAGTAGGCAGAGAGGCAGGCGGGGGTGGGGCGTGGGGAAGCAGGTTCCCTGCTGAGCAGACAGCCCGATGTGGGGCTGGATCCCAGAACTCTGAGATCATGACCTGAGCCAAAGGCAGAGGCTTTAACCCACTCAGCCACCCAGGCGCCCCATATTAAGTTCTGATACTGGGAAATGTGAGTCTTCCAGCTTTGTTTTTCTTTTTCGGAATTGTTTTGTTTATTCTAGGTCCTTCAAATTTCCACATGAATTGGGGGGGTCAGCTTATCAATTTTTGCAAAACTGCCATTGAGGTTTTGATAGAGATTGTGTGGAATCTGTTGGTTAATTGGGGAAATATTGTCATCTTAAGAATACTAAATCTTGGAGTGCCTGGGTGGTTCAGTTGTTAAGCATCTGCCTTCGGCTCAGGTCATGATCCCAGGGTCCTGGGATCGAGTCCCACATCAGGCAGCCTGCTCATCAGGGCTCCTGCTTCTCCCTCTCCCTGTGCCCTTCCCCTGGTGCTCTCTCTTGCACTCCTGCTCTCTCAGTCTCAAGTAAATAAATAAGATCTAAAGAAAAAAAAAAGAATATTAAATCTTCTGACCCAGGGACGCCTGGATGGCTCAGTCATTAAACGTCTGCCTTCAGCTTAGGTCATGATCCCAGGGTCCTGATATCAAGCCCCACATCGGGCTCTCTGCACAGCAGGGAGTCTGCTTCTCTCTCTCTCTCCCACTCCCTCTGCTTGTGTTCCCTCTCTCTCCCTGTGTGTCAAATAAATACATAAATAAATCTTAAAAAAAAGACTTCTGACCCATTAAATATGGGATATCTTTTATTTACTTAAATTTTTTAAAATTTTATCTCGACAACTTTTTGCAGTTTTCACTTTACAGATCCAGTACTTTTTTAAATTGAATTTATTCCCAAGTGTTTTTTTTTAATACTATTGGAATTGTTTTCTTAGTTTTATTCTGGATTATCTGGTGCTGGTGTATAGCCAGCAATCACTTTTCATGGACCTTTGATCAACATTCAGTTTCAGCTGAAAACTTAGTTAATACCTTCCCATACTTTAAACTGTCTTGGTAAATTTAATATATGTGTTTTCCTTCTGAAGTACTTCAATGGTCTCATAAAGTCACTTTTGAGCCTTTTAATTTCGAATACTGAATTTGAAATATGACAAATTTTACATTCTTTGAAATGTTGCAACGCTGTTTACGAACTTAGATTTCTGCCTAAAGCCACAAGTTGAAAGCAGGTATGCCGTTACATACAAGCATCTGAGGGTCCCAAAGCTCTAATACATTACTTACATAAAATTCCAGAGATGAGAGTCCTTCTTGACACCCAGATCCTAATAACTAAATATTTCTGAACTCATGTACAGTCCTTCCAACATGGGCATTTGGGTGCCTGCTGGGAAGGGCAGTCACCTGACCTTGGGGACAATTCCATTCACTAGACTCAGGAATCATCTAAAAGTCTGGATCAGGGGTGTCTGGGTGCCTCTGTCTGTCGAGAATCAGCCTTCAGCTCGGGTCATGGTCCCAGGGTCCTGGGATCAAGTCCCACGTTGGGCTCTCTGCTCAGCGGGGAGTCCACTTCTCCCTCTCCCTCTGCCTGCCGCTCCCCCTGCTTGTGCTCTCTCTGTCAAATAAATAAATAAATTTTAAAAAAAGATTTTATTTATTTGACAGAAAGAGACAGCAAGAGAGTGGAACACAAGCAGGGGGAGTGGAATAGGGAGAGAGGCAGGGTTCCCGCTGAGCAGGGAGTCTGATGCAGGGCTCGATCCCAGGACTCTGGGATCATGACCTGAGCTGAAGGCAGATGCTTAATGACTGAGCCACCCAGGTGCCCCAGTAAATAAAATCTTAAAAAAAAAAAGTCTGGATCAGGAATTGATTGTAGCCCATTGAAGCAAGCAAACTTACATAAAAAAATATGTACCTAAATACCAGCATGAGTTCTTTTGATAAGACTCTATTTCGATGTTTCATACCAATTCCACTTTTACTATCTCCCTGATACTTTCGAATTATTTTTATTATAATTGAATGTACCTATAAAGATAATGTAATGAATGTTTTCACTAAGCCCCACGTATTTTTCTCACTTTGTCCCAACGTGCAATAAACTTTATTATTTTCTGTGTGTTCCCGGATGGCAAAGGGTCGGGAAGATGTAAGGTTGGTGTAGCAGGTTCCGACCCCTAACCCACCCCACCTTACTTCATTCCTACAGCAGAGCGGCCAGAAGGAGAGCGAACGGCCCAGGCCAAAGCCTCTGACTTCGGGCCAACTGCTTCTCAATAAACACGAGCAGAAGAAGGAATGGCCTGTAGTAACCATTTATGCTTTAGTGTGAATTTATTTCTAGAGCATCCTTTCCCCTCTACTTGTGAAATAAAAGGCGAATGTTTCATTTAAACTTCACCAGTCAGATCCCAGGAGTTTGGCTGGTTTCAACCATGCAAGTGTTTTGACCCAGAGCTCTAGAATACTCTGGTCTAATTCAACGCAGAGAACACAGGTCTGTTGGGAATGGTTTGCACTGGAGGCCTGAGTGGAGCCAGCTGCTTCCTGGGGGAGGCCCACTGCTTTACAGACAAATTTCCCCCGAGAGCTAGGGCCATTCACACCCTGCTTTATCTGGCTGTCTTCTGGAACACGTGGGAGGTATGACTAGCCCGTTTGTCACACAAGCCAACCTGGCTACCATTGGCTCCTCAAACAGGGCTGCTCTGAGCTCCGGGACCCATCCTTACACTGTTCCCTATCCTAACTGCCCTCCCCACCTGGCCGCATCTTATCCTTTAAAACTCTAGCCGGTGGCTCTAGGCCTGGAAAGGGTATGTGGCTGAGGGCTGATCATTCTGGTAACTTCCTCAAGGTCCCATTTTCTAGGTAACCCCTCATAAATTCCTCCCCTCTACTTCCAGCTGGAGTCACTGCCTTGTCCCTATAGGACATGAGCCCTCTGGTCCCTACCATACCCACTCCACGTTCTTAAGAGCAGGCGGGCTCGGCCCAGGGCTGAGCATGCAGGAGATGTACAGCAAAAATGCCTGCAACACAACTACACCTGAATTTTTGCTGCAAGCAGACATCACAGTTGCTCCCAGAAGGTATGTGCTCCTGCAGGGCTCTGCCCTTGCCTGAAGATCCCAGCTTCTCCCACTGCTGTGTCTCCTGAATCCATACCAAAGGAGCCTGGCTTGGCGGGACCCCTGGGATTCGACTCGGGCGGCAAGAACTGCCCTCTTAGTACGTGAAAGTGGCTTGGGGGTCTCCCTCTTCGATTCTCCTTTCTCCCTGTCTGCCTCCCTAGGACGAGGAAGTGGCCCCAGACAGCCTTTGTGGACACCTTCGCACGCACCTCAGTACACAGCGAAGTAGCCTGAGGCAGACAGAAGGCACGTACCCAAGACCGTGGGTGTTGGTGCGTGCTGGAGTGGCTTCTCCTTCCCTGGTGAGATTCCCAAAGATCCCACCTGGGTCCTGCAACTTCTGACGGGCCACCTGCTGTCACCGGGACCTCTGTGGGTATTAGAGTGGAGCCCAGACGCCACCGAGTGGCGTATCTGGGTAATTGCACTGAACGCTTTCATCCTTTTTCCCATCTCCATCTGGCTCCTGAATGATTATCCATTAAAAAAGAGTCTTAAGGGGCGCCTGGGTGGCTCAGTGGTTAAAGCCTCTGCCTTCGGCTCAGGTCATGATCTCAGGGTCCTGGAATCGAGCCTCACATGGGGCTCTCTGCTCAGCAGGGAGCCTGCCTCCTCCTCCTCTCTCTCTCTGCTTGCCTCTCTGCCTACTTGTGATCTGTCTGTCAAATAAATAAAAATCTGTAAAGAAAATAAATAAATAAAAATTTAAAAAAAAAGAGTCTTAACTCAGGAAGGAGAAATAGTTCCATCATCTTAATGGTGGTGAGGTTGTTTTCTATTACTGCGGAAGGAAGGGATGTGACCTCAGGGGTGTCTCATGGGTTCCTGCCAGTTTCGATCAAACAAGTCTATAACGATTACGCTTCGAGGGCTCCCAAACCTACTGCCCACGATGTTTCTCCCTGTGCCCCACAGCCGCCCCTTCCCCTGTGTGCTCCTTGAGATGACCTGACATAAACACACCTTGACAGTCCTACAGGTTGGTATGAACACTTTTTAACTCAGCTGGACCTGGAACCAACTTCCCCTTGGCATGACCTCATGCTGATATCTCTCCATCTTGAAGTGTTATCCTTACACATTATGGTGTGGGGGAACCCACGCATCCCAGCTTACGGAGAGGACAGGTTCGGAAGCAGCGGCATGCCTTGCCTGAGTTCACAGAAAGATGCGGAAGCAGCATCCTCTGGACTCTCCTCCCTGCCCTCCACTATCTCCCAATTCAGGATCCGGGACAGGTATCTTGTGGAGTTGACCTTGAGACAACTGTCCGCTGCATTTCCTTCTTCCCAGAGGTCAGAGTGGGTGCCCATGTAAGGAATCAACACCTGGCAAAGAGCAGCTGCCCCAAGCTCCGGGGCTTTCCACGCAGAGAATACAGAGGACCCTGCCTCATCACACTCAAGGACACAGCTGTCCCTGGCCCACAATCCTCGTGCTTCTCAAGCTTGGGTTAGACAGTTTTGGAGGCCAGGTTTGAGTAGCTGCCTCAGAAGGGTTCCCTGATAGAGGGTCATTAACCTTTTCATTAGCCCTACTGCGTGCTGGACTCAGAACCAGCAAGGCAGCCAAGCCGGGTAGCTCTGATCAGACATGGCGCTGCCTGGTTCGGGGCCCCACAGCCTGCTTGAGCTGGCCTGGCCCTGGTGGTGGTGACTGGGCTTACCTCACTGTGGTTGAGGTTCTAGGGTTTTAGGATGGAAGGAGCTAAACTGCCCCATGGGAGTCCAGGAGTAGAGGACCGAGCAGAGAACAGCTTTTTCTGCTAGGATGTCAGACTGTGGGTTGGAGGTGAAGACAGGGAGGGCTCAGGAACCAGCTCTGCCTTCAGTCCCTGCAGACTGGCTATGGCCTTTGCAAGTCCTCATCCTGGTCAACCGTATAGGAGCAGAACTGAGACTGGTGGGCGCCAGCCAGGGAGGGTAGGGTAGGGCAATGATGGTAAAATATCCAAGAGCCAAAGCCCTGCCCTTGAAGGTCTCGTAGTCTAGTCAGGGAGACCCTGAGGCACATGGGGCAACTCTGCAACAGCAGCACACACCCCTGGAGCAGAGGCAAGTCAAGGAGAGAGTAATTAACTCTAGGGGGCAAGAAAGATCTCTTGCAAGGTTAACAAGGGTTTTTCCTGTGCAAGAGGGACTGGGCCTTCGTGTTCCCAGGAGGAGGGAGCATAATGTCTGGCACGGGCATGGAGGCAACAGCAGGACTGAGCTGGCCCCGTCCTGACATGGTGCCACCATGGGGGCAGGGAGGGACAGAATTTGACCCATGGCTGGAGGAATGGCCAAGTGTTCCTGGGGGTGGTCCCTGGCTATGGGGACCCAGGTCCCATGATACCCAGTGATGAGGGACTGGAAGGTCTCTGGGCTTGGGAAGAGCCCTACAGACAGGAAGCTGGCCTCCAGGACTGGAAGGTGCTGGCAGGCTGGGCGGTACGGCCACTGTAGTGAACTTGGGGGAGCTGGGGCTCAGGGTCTGGTCCACTGTGGGTCATGGATGGGTGCCTTGCATTGTGGCAAGCGAGAAGGATGGCACTCTGTCAGGAAGAGTGGGAATGGCACAGAGGGCCGGGCAAGGGGTCCACTGTGTCTATGGGGGCCTCTTCGCCTCCCAGGCCCAGCTAGTGCACCCCCAGCTTTGCCTAAGCTGGGAATTTGGTTTCTGGAACTTGCACTCAAACTGTCCTTACTGAAGTGGAAATGGCACAGGCTCCAAGCCCTGGAGACAAACTCGGCCTCCCTTGCAGCTGCCCCAGGAGCAAGGCTGGTGGGCTGGGCCCTCAGACCCTCCCCTGGGTGTTTGGGTGAAACTGCTCTCAGGATGTGTGGGCCAGTTCCAGCTGCTAACATCACAAAAGTGACCAACTTAATACTTCTTACTGTACAAACAACTTTTTTTTTTTTTTCCTAGGCAAAGAACTTTATTAATCTTGTTTCAAACTTTATTCCCAGGCTTCTTCAGCTTAATTAGCTGCAAAGAATGAATTGTGTATAAGCAAAAACTGAAAAGAGCTGCAGTGTCCAAGGGGCTTGGGCTTAAAAATATTAGAGATCTAGATTTTATCAGATCCATGAACAAAATTTTAAAAAGCAGTCATAATATAAAATAGCAGCTCCCAGTAACTTCTTCAAGTTTTATCTTCTCCAGAAGTTGACTCAATTCAGTTTGCTTCATTCTTGGAAGCTTCATCAAAATTCTCCACAAGATCTGGAACTTCATCATCATCATCCTCTCCGGTAGCAAGTGGTGCTTTTCCATCGACAGATTGTTTGGGCAGAGCTTCAGCCAGTCTTCTTAAACTAGTCAGACTGTCTGCACCAAGTTGGTTTAAGATACTGGGTAGCATTTCTGTCAGCTGCTTTGTCTCAGCATGGCCTGTAATGGTGAAAGTGTTCGCTGCCAGCGATGCCTGAACTTTGGGGTTGTTAAAGTGGATCACTGTTCCTTGGTTTGTGAACATATTCACTTCTTCAATACCAGAGATATTGTTTACCCCTAACTTCTTTAAGGAGAACTGAAGTTTTTTATCATCTGCTGTAGCTGTTCTATGAACCACCTTCTTCTTTCGGCGAGCAGTTCCTTTCCCACCAATGCGCACTTGTGCTTGCAGTTTGGCGAGTTTCTCCTGGTTCATGATAGTTTCTTTCATCTTGTTGGAGCGGAAATGGGACCGCGCGGGGGACTAGGGTTGGCGCTCAGGGGGTCTCGGGCGGACCAGCTGAGATTAGGTGCACACACGCGGGGACGCAAGATCTGTACAAACAACTTTTATTTGGATATGGCTACTTGGTAAATATTGAGCAGTAACCATCCCGGGCAATAAAATGAGGGGTAAATGTTGGCTTTTCAAGATAACATGGTGGTTGGAGAGTTGAGTGGTCAACAAGAAGAAGCCAGAATTTTCTCTCTGGTGGCTCCCTGTACCCGCCCCCCACCCCCCACCAGGAGCAGCAAAAAAATTGGTACAAAACTGTAAGCCTCAGAATCGGCTGAAACTAGTCCCTTTTCCGTAATCATTTATTTCATTTCAAAACTAGAGCAGACACGTGTGGTTGTGGGGCTGCGTCCCACTCGCCGGGGTCAGGAGGCCTGGTGCTCAGACGGAGGACGGGGGCTGGAAGCCTTGCATGGAGGAAGACAGGCCAGAGGGCGCAGCTTCCTTCTGAAAACCATTTACTTTGACATCAAGCACCTCGATTTTACGTTTCTGTATGCATAACACCCCCCCCTTTTGTTTGAAAATGACCCCAAATCATGGAGGCCTTTGCATATTGGGGTTTACAAGCCCTTCCCCGAATGAGGCCTCACGCAGCTGGTGCCACTTGGGGGGACGCAGGAGGCCATGGGGGCACATGGAAGAGCACGGACCCTGGGACAGGAGTCCTTTCTGGCCTCCTGACATATCCCACGGTGTGGGACAGAAGCCCACAGAAGAATCCTTGCCTGGAACGTCCTGCCTCATTTCCTTGATGGTCTTTTCTGAGGGAAAAGGTGGCTTCGCGTCCTCAGGAGGCAGGTTTCTGGAGGCCTGGCACAGGTGTCCTGTAGCCTTGCAGTTTTCTGACAGGCTTGACTTGTGGAGAAGCAGGCCGCCCCTTCCCCCCCATCCTGCCCCTCCCCCAGGTCTTACTACATAACAATTTTGTAGGCAGTCACTTATTTTCCTCACAAATCTATCCTCAAAGTTGCTTTTATGAAGATTTTCCTTGGATCCCAAAACTGGGGAGAAAAGGGAAGGAGGAGTGGAATGGGGGGGAGTGGGCTGTGTGGCTCGTCCCCCATCAGCTCCCCGGGGGGCATGGGAGAGCGGATTTGGACCACCGCTCCAAAACAAGGTCAGAACCATGCGTCAGGAACAAGGTCTGTGGGTCTTCTTCTGAAGGCATCGGCAGCACCATTTTGATTTTAACAAAACAAGACTAAGTGTCCCCTTAAACCTGCTCTGGGGGAACCTCACTGCTGAGGTAGAATCCCCAAACAGGTGTGACAAATGGCAGACGTGGGATTCTCCCTGGTGAGGATGTTGGATACCAGTTTTCCAGGAGAGTGAGGTTCCCTGTGAGAAGGGACAGTTACTCGCCCAGGCAAAACCCAAACCAACCAAACAAGCAAACAACACCCCTGCCCCCCAATCTTTTTCATATTCTCCATAATGAATTAAAATGTCCAAACGGAGATGCCAGAGTGTGACTTCGTCCCTCAGTGTGAGAAGCTGGTCTGTCCTCAGCCCCTTGAGGGTCTTGCTGATGTTCTGTTTGTCACCCACGCGGCCGATGTTGAGCGCGAGCTTCAGGAGCCCATATTAGGTGCTGCTGGGGTTCCCCACCCCGCGCCTGGCTCCTGCCGCTTCAGTGGTAGTAGATGCTGAAGGCGTGGAGGATGTAGAGCAGGGCGGTGATGAAGGCGAAGAACTGGAAGGAGACGGGAGGCTCCTGTGTCAGCGATGGCCAGGGCCAACGGCCGTCCCCACCCCTTCCCTGCAGGCTGGGAGGTTGAGTGTCCTGACCCTGTTCCCCCTGCCTGCCCCACACCCTGCCCTGCCCCGCTCCTCTCCTTGATATTCGCCGTCCCCGGGCACCCTCCTGGGTTCTGGCTCCGACTCTCCTGGGCACACGTGTCCTCCTGATCCTGGGCAGAGAGCAGGCTCGCTCCATCCCTGCCCTGGGTCCTGTCTCCCTCACTGTCCCCTTGTCCCAGCCAGGCTGGACTCCGATGACTTCCCCCACGTGTCCACCCGGTAGCCCAGCACCCTGCTCTGAGCGCCCTGCTTGCCAGCACCCCGTGAGGGCTCTGGAGGCCCCTCCAGCTCTCAGTGGTCCAGAACGGACTGCTGAGCTTTCCTCTCCAGCCTCACTCGCTCAGGGGGTCTTCAGGAACCCCATCTCATCCCGCTGCCTGACAGAAACCAGCCTGACGCCTCCCTTCCCCCACGGCCACGTCCAAAGCCATCCCCAAACTCATCTGCATGTACTGCCTGACCACCTCGTGTACGCTCACTTCTCCCTTGTCTCGGCTGCCGTCATCCCTCCCCAAGACTTCTCCGGGCCTCAGCTTGCCCACTTCTGCTCCCTCATCCCGTCTCATCTGTCCCAAGAGGAAGATGTGATGGAGCCGCTCCTGTCATATGTTTGAAACTGTGTGAGGAGTCCCTGCTTCTGAGGACAGAGGCCACTGCCCTTAACAGGCCTTCCAGGGCTGGATGACCATTCCAGCCTCGAATCGCCCCACTGTCCGCTCACACCCTGTTCTCATTCATCCACTCACTCATTCAACAAACATCTTTCAAGCACCTGCTATACTTCAAAAATGACAGTCGCCCTAACAGCGAACAAAACGTTCAAAAACATCTGCCCTCACGGTGCTCACATTCCAGCAGCAGGAGCAGAAAGCAAGCAAGATAAACCAGGAGAGTAGCAGGTTCGATGGGGATAAGTGCCCGGGAGAAAATAAGCCAGAGACAAACAGGGCCTGCTGGGGAGGGGGAAGGACGAGGCTTCCCCGAGAAGGTGGTCTGCCGGTGAGAAGGGAACAGAAGGTGGCAAGGAGTTTGGCTCCTGGAGCAGGGGTGTCCCTGCGAGGGAGAGGCGAGAGCAGGTGTCGTGTGTTCAGGCGTGGCTGGAGGCGGCCGGCGGCTGGAGCAGACCGACGGTGAGCAGCAGGACAGAGCTCAGAGGGCACCGGGCCAGACTGTGGAAGGGCGGCGTGTGGATCCTGCTGGAGCCAGGAGTTCAGGGGAGTTAGAATAGTTTGAGGAGGAGGGAAAGGAGGCAGACGGGCTGCAAAGGCAGCTGAATACGTGTAGCCGTCCTTTGTGCCTGCCGGGCACCCCATTCTTACTGTGGAGAACGGCACCCCACGCCCCATCCCTTCCTCCTGCCACCTGATCCTTGCAGGAGCCCCGACACTGACACAGGCCATGACCTTTCTGGTGCCCGTGACTGGTTGCTGTGGGGCTTACCACAGTGTGGGTGTTAGATCCTTTCTGAGAAGTTTTCAAGGGGGGAATAAGGAAGGTCACAAGCTACTAGAGGAGGAAGCTGCTGGCTGTGAGCGAGCTGCCACGTGAGGGCGCCATTCCCCCACAGGAGAAGAGAGGTCGCCGCTGGCTAGGAAGGCAGGTGAACCGGCTGAGTCTCTGGTCCTAGTGGACCTAAGGCCTTGAGGGTCCTGCTCTCCCTACGGCTGGCTGGACCACCTGGCCCCTGGATTCCATCAGCCAACAGTTAGCCCTGTGCACTTCCATCACTGAAACAAAAGGACACTGACTCCGTTCGGCCACGCTGAGGAATTCCGGCTCCATTCCGCAAGCAGAGGGGCCATGGAAGAACTTTCAATAGGAGAGAGAGAAGCGTTCCAATTTGTGTTTTAGAAAAAAGGTTCTGAGGGTGGTATAGCGGGTGTATGGATGAGTAAGCCTGAGGCGGGAAAAGCAGAAAGTGAGAGATGACCCCTGAACCTGAACAGCACGTGGCTGTTGACATGTGCATGTGTGCACACACAAACACACACACAGACAGACACAGACACACATAGACAGACACAGACACACATAAACAGGCACAGACACATACAAACACAGACAGACACACATAGATAGGCACAGATATACACAGACACACATAGACACACAGACACACCCACACAGACACACATAGACAGACAGAGACACACCCAGACACAGACACACATAGACACATAGACACACACAGACACAAACACAGACACACACACACGTCTACAGCACACACACAGAGATACAGATAGACACACACACACACATACACACACACACACACACACACATACACACACACACAAACATACACACACAGCTTCTCCAGTCCTCCAAGTCCCCGTCAGCCTGAGGCTTGGGGTCATCTGTCCGCAGGGGCAGAATGGAGTCTCCGGCAAGGTGCCCCCCCCACCCAGCGGCTCTGAGTTCTGTCCCGTGCTTACCGAGGCTGCGGTGTTGATGAAGTAGTTCTTCAGGTCGTTGATCTCAGACATGATGGTGGCGTGTGCCTGCAGGACCGCGGCGCTCATGTACAGGATGCCGGTGGTGCCGTGGTACAGGCTGTCCTGGAAAGGCAGAGGGGGCCACGGCCGGCGTCACGGGGGCACGGAAGCAGGTGGACACTTGCCCCTCACACCATACAGCTGGGAGGAGCAGGCCAAAGAGCCCGGCCTGCACCCCAGACTCCTGCTCTTTCCTTCTGCAGTGTTTCTGATAAACTCAAGATGCAGTGAACCATGGCGGATTAATAAATGCCAATAGTGACATCCATCCGAGCCAGCATTTGGCTGAGTGCTTGTTCGTGCTAAGCCTTTCCTCCTGTACCTCATGTAAGCTTGCCAGCTATGGGGTCAGCACCACTTAACATTAGTGCCATTTTGAAGAAGTAGGAGCTCAAGGTCAAGGTCTAGGAATAAAGAGCCAAGTCAGGATTTGAACCTAGGCCAGATGAACTCCAAGCTTGTGCTCTTAACCATTAGCGTTACGAAGACCTGCTACGTCCTAACAGTATGTCATGCCACCTCATTCATTCCCACAGCTAACGCCAAAAGGCTGCAGCTCTGGGCACCCCGATGTGCAGGTGATGAGACTGGGGCTGAGCTAACATGCGGCGGAGTGGGTAGAGTCAGGCTTATTCGACTCCAGATTCCAGAGGCTGAGTCTCTGCGCTGAACGCTCAGCAGCGTGCTTTCTTCAACCGCAGAGTGTCAGGCAGTCATTTAAAAGGGCTGTCAATTCCGGAAGGAATGTCATTACTGGCATTTTACAATCTCTAATGAGATACTCGGTTCGGGGGAAGCTCATGAAGAGGTGAAAAAAAGCATGAGGGAAATAGTTGATGGGGGGGTAAGCCTGTCACACTGGAGATGTTAATGCCAGAAAAGTTCACCCATCTGTCATTCAGGGACTTGAAGGAGCAAGTCACATCACACTGGGAAGAAGCAAACAAAACCCCAAAACATCAGACCTTTTATAGGACAGCTGATCCGCCTTCTTCAACCAGTCACTGGCAGGGAGAGCCATTTTGGGTTATAGGTACCCAAGAACCATGACTGCCAAGGGCAACGCATGGTCCCTGGGAGGGTCCCGATCAAACAGGTCAATGGTAAAGAGACTTTTCAGGTGTAACCGAGTAAATCTGATCATGGCCTGGGTCTTAGGTGATACGGAGGAATGATTGTTAGTAACTTTATATAAGCATGATGACATAAGAATGTGTGCATATTTTTTTGGAGTCATACTGAAGTGTGTAGAATGGAACAACATGATGTTTTGGGTTTGCTTTAAAATTCTTTAGGAAAAAAAGTCTAGGTGCAGCAAATGTGGGAAAATGTTAATAGTGCAGGAATCTGGGTTGTGGTTTCTGGAGGGTCTATGATGTGATGTTCACTACTTTTGTGTATGTTTTAAAATGTTCCATACAGAAACTTTTTAAATGGTTTTCAAGATATGGGTCATGAAAGCAATTTAATGATATATTGTTAATGAAAGAATTGACACCAAAATTATTGGTTCGGCATGATTATATATACACTTTTACATAAAATGCACAAGGAATAGAGGAATCGCTGTAGGACTGGGGTGATCCCCCCCCCCCACTATCATGTCCTTCAATCCAACTCCAATGATTTAATCATAAATAAAGCTTAAGGGGAAACGAGTCAAGATGTGCTTGATAGAGAATATGTAGGAAGGAAGACAATGGAGGGGAATACGACGAAACATTTACTGTGGCAAAGGAGTGCTTTCATTCTGCCTTACTAGTAAACGCATTAAGATAAAAAAGCCTTGGTTCCATAGAGGCCCAGCCATGACAAGGCCTCTGGTCCCTGGTGTCTGGTCTCTGGTCCCAACCTGCCCCCCACCCCCCGTGCCCAACTCCCGTCCCAGCCCAGAAGGACCTTTGTCCTCACAATGCCCAGAACGGACATCCGGAGAAGCCCCAGGGTCTGGATCACTCCCTCCGGTTCTTACCAGGACTTGCCAGGACTCATATCTTTTGTAAAATCCAAACAGGTAAGACAACAGGAACATCAGGGAGATGAGAAAGGAGGTGATCGAGACATACATCACCCATCCTTGCAGCAACGGATTTGCTACATGGGTGACAGCTACCAGGATCCAGACCCAGCAGCCAAATATCTGCAAGAAGAAACCATAAAAGAAGAACTTTAAGTTGCTCATGTAGGGCGTACTTCCCTTTGCACAGCATCTCTCTTCTCTTCCGTCTGGTTAAAAGCTCTTCAGGTGAAGTTAGGTGGAACAAGAGGGAAATGGGGAAGGAAGCCTGGCCCCGGGAGAAGAGTAGATTTTTTTTTTTTTTGAAAAGTCAAGTGGTTAACATAGAGGTATAAATGAATAAAATTTAAAAATAAAAGAAGACTTGACATCCTCAGTGGACCACCTCCCTTTCACCCCCAACCCGTGCCATTGTGTAGCATGTTTTCTGTTGCTCCTTTTCACTATGGAATACTATTTCCTTTTCCTGGCCCCCTTTACCTACTCACAGTGCCAGCCTGGCCCTGTGGGCATTTGGTTTGGGGCCCTGGGTTATAGTATCTGACACCCTGGGCAATACCATTCCAGTTTGATCACCTCTCAGCCCTGTCCAGGCTGTTACTATCCCCTTAGTGGAGAAACCAACCCTTCTCCCCGTTCTCTCTGGGCTCTGCATTTGTTTGCTCTTGTGCTGGGTTTATACCCATATGGGTCAGCCCAAGGAAAGAACTAAGTAAATGTCCACATGGTAGCATGTCCAGTTAGAGGCCTGAGGGAGCACCAAGTGGTTTTGTTGTTATTAGTTTGTCTCAGACTTTCTTTCTTTTTTAAAAAGATTATTTATTTATTTGACAGAGAGAGAGAGAGAGAGAGATAACAAGTAGGCAGAGAGGCAGGCAGAGAGAGAGAGGGGGAAGCAGGCTCCCTGCTGAGCAGAGATTTCCCCATGCAGGGCTTGATCCCAGGACCCTGAGACCTTAGCCTGAGCCTAAGGCAGAGGCCTAACCCTCTGAGCCACCCAGGCACCCCTGTTTCAGACTTTCTAGGCTCCTCTCCTTCCTGGGTTCTCCTTAGGATGTCCCTGTGAGCCTCCTCGGTCCTCCCTCTTCTCACTCCTATTAAATCTGTGCACCCTATTAAATCTGTGCACCTGTTCAATCTAAGCACCATATAGGCCAGCAATCTCAGGCCTTCATTCCCACACATCCACTGGCCCACTTGGAAGTCTCCATTCAGATATTCCACTGCAGGGGCCAACCATGCTCTGGCAGGACCCTGAGGGTGAATGCCTTATTAAATTTTGTACCCTGAGCACCTCATTCGCCCCTCAAGCTCCTCAAATGCAACAAATTACAAAATCTGAACTCATTGACACTCCTCAAATCCCTCAGAACCTATTCTCCTCAGCACCTTCTGAAAATGACCCTTCTGAGGGAGAGAGTGATGGGATTGAGAATGAATGTACTGAGACCTCCAAAGACAGTGGTAAAGTTCTATTTCTTAGATGGCATAGTGGGTAATTTTTTCTTTTATAAAGCAACAAAATAATTCTGAAAAAAAAAAGAGAGAGAGAGAGAGAGAGAATGTTTTGGACTATGAGACCACTGGAGATTTGGAATAATGGGGAGAGGGAGCCATCCTTGGTGTGGAGGAATCACACTGCCAGATTTTAAAACTTTCTGTAAAGTTACAATAATCAAAAGAGTTGTCTGTGCAGGTGGCTCACATTTCTGCCCATCTCAGGAGATAGCTCATCCCCTTCCCCAGTTCTGTTGATTCCACACAAATTTTAGAAGCAGATTTTTTGTATCTACAATATCTATCTGTTGGGATTTTGGGTTAAATCTATAGATCAGTTTGGGGGAGAATTGACATCTTTACTATGATGAGTTTTCCAATCCATGAACATGGTATGCTTCTCCAATAATTGAGATGTTCTTTGACTTCTTTTATCAATATTTTGTTCTTTTTAGCATACTGATACTATACACACTTCCTATATGTATGCCTAAATATTTCATTTTGGGAAGCTATTGTCAATAGTATCATTTTTTACAAATTTCATTTCCTAATTGTTCAATACCAGTAGATAGAAACATGATCAATTTTTTTGTGTATTAATATTGTATCTTACAACTTGCTAAACTCACTTATCAGTTCAAGAAGGGTTTTTTGTTGTTGCAGTTGTTGTTGTTGTTGTTGTCATTTGGCATATTCCTTGGGATTTTTTATGTATCTCATTAGGTTTTAATTTTTTATGATTACAGGTAGGATTGAGTTTACTGGGGCTCCTGGGTGGCTCAGTGGGTTAAAGCCTCTGCCTTCAGCTCAGGTCATGATCCCAGGGTCCTAGGATTGAGCCCCAAATCGGGCTTTCTGCTCTTTGGGGAGCCTGCTTCTCCCTCTTTCTGCCTGTTTCTCTGCCTGCTTGTGATCTCTGCCTGTCAAACAAATAAAATCTTAAAAAAAAAAAAGATTGAATTTACTTTCATGTTTTTTATCTTCTGTAACATTTTAAGCTGTTTTTTATTGGTTACAAATTTCTTGTGGGTTTGCCTCTTTCTTACTGATTCAGAGTGATTCTTTCTCATAGTGTGGATCTCATTGACTGTTACAATTATTGCAAATATATTCCTTCAGGATGTGTCTCACACATCTGATGATGCCTTTTGATGAAATGAGTTCTTAATTTTAACATAATTGAATATGTTCATCTGTTCCTTTATAGACGGATTCCATACAGATGGAATTTAAGAAATCTTTCCCTGCTTTGAATCATGAAGATATTCTTGTATCTCAGATATTCCTCCTAGGATCACTTTCTTTCTTCCTGCAGTACAATCATTAGTAGTTTCTTTAGGAAAGGTCAGTTGGTAGTATTCAGTTTGTCATAAAAATGTTATTTTTGCCCTGATCATTGTTTCCTTCAGCACTTTTAAGATATTTTCCCACTGTGTTCTACAACCTTCTATATTATTCAATTGTTCCAGCTGCCATTATTCCTGCTGCTCTTCTGGAGGAATCTGCCTTCGGTGTCTGGTTGCTTTGGGAGTCTTCTCTCTGTCTTTGGTGTTCTGCAGTTTGTGCAGTAGTTATACCATGTATTGAAGTGTGGGTGTCTTTATATCAATTTTTCTTGGTATCAATTTCATATTCAATAGCTGATAATTCCATTTCCTCAGTCTTGGTATTGCTTCTGCAGTTTTGAATGACTGTGGAGGCAGCTTATTTCTGAATGATGCCAGACGAAACAAGTCCACACAACTTCTGTCTAGCTCAGCTGAAAGATATGCAATGTTCGGCTCTGATTTTCATAACATATCCCTGGCTTTATGGGACTGGCAGTTCTCATCTTACAAGTAAACAATACATAGACAGAGATATGACAAACATCCCCTGCGAGGCTTCTACTGCTGTTGTCCTGGAGACAAAAAGCACTTTTGAATTTATAGAGATTTCGTAGGTTCTTAAGAAGAGAAAAGGAACAGGAGATGAGAAGCCAAAATCGACTAAGAGGGGGACAACAAAGTTCTTACTAGGCTGGACACCACTGGAAGCTTGGACTCCAATTAAAGCACCAGCTCTGGGAGCACATTTCCCCAGATTTATTTTATTTCATTTATTTTTAAAAGATTTATTGTTGTTGTTATTTATTTGAAAGAGAGAGAATGAGAGAGAGAGAGCATATGAGAGGTCAGCAGACTCCCCACCGAGCAGGGAGCCTGATGTGGGACTTGATTCCAGGACTCCAGGATTATGACCTGAGCCAAAGGCAGCTGCTGAACCAATTGAGCCGCCTAGGCGCCCTATTTTAGAGAGAGTGAGAGAGAGAGAGAGAAAGAGAGCATGAGCTGGGTTCAGGGGGCAGAGACAGAGGGAGAGAGAGAGAATCGTAAGCATCAACATGGGGCTTGATCTCATGACCCTGAGATTATGACTTGAGCCAAAATCAAGAGTGGATGCTTAACCACCCAGGTGCCCACACGTTTTCCCAGATCTTAATAATCCAGAATTTCGGAAATCTTAGGTTGGGCCTGGGACTGACTGTGAGTGAGTTGGCAGCTTGCTCTAAAGAACGGTTGTTAAAGGACAGAAGCCACTGCCCCCCCCACCCCAGAACTGGGCTTTTTTGTATTGATCTCAGTGACAGGGGCTGCACCTGCCAAGCATCCTCCCTACCCACACTTGGGACTTGCATAAAATTGCCGGCGCACTGTCAACACCCAAACAGTGCTGGCTTTTCGTGCGAATGGTATTTGGGATTTAGTGACTGCACCAGAACTTGTAAAATTTTGGGCTCACACCAGACCTCTGAGGACAGAGAATGCTCTGGGCCGTTCTCCACTACACGCCGGGTGCCTAGTATGGGGCCTGAACCAAAGTGGGTGGGGATGGAGTCAAAGAACATTCTTTAGAACGAATCTGTGGTGACATCACCACTGCCTCACCAGGTGCTTTACAGCTGCGTATCTTTCAGGCTCAAATGGCCTCATTTAGCCTCCACGGCAATTTTAACTCACTTGGGCTTTCTGAGACCAGAGAGAGACCACTTGATTCCTGCCCCTGATCACTGCCAGTTCACCTCTGCTAGACCTGGGGGGTGGGCCGGGGGCTTAGGGCCACTGTGCTTGTCAGTGCCTGCAGAGGGGTCCGCCCCGCCCCCCCTCCTACCATCAGAGGCTGCTCTGGGCAGACATTGCCAAATGTACACTATTTACACGTCGGTGCTAAATTCTCACTACAGGGTGTGAGGTGATGCGGTACTGGAGCGGCCCGAGGCTGAGGTCACACAGGACGTGGGGTAAGACAGCTCTGGACCTCTTCTCACAACCGAGCTCACCCCTGAGGGCGGTGGCCTGTGAGCATTTAGGTATCTACTCAAATTGCATGAGAATTTTCTGAAATGGCTTTAGTGTTGCATAATCCACGTGACACAGAGGAATGTTATTTTTTTATTTCCACACCCTCTAGCTTCTGGACAGAAGGAGGGACCAGGGCCAAGGACAAACTCCAGGTAAATTTAAACCCAGTATTCGTTATCTCATTTCTGCCCTGAGCAATCTAGGTTGGATTCTTTTAAAGGTAAGGCGGTTTCAAGTTGTTGTCTTTATTTATTTATTTTTTAACTCTTATTTAGCTTTCCAAATTTTCTTGGCAGGCTAAACTGCTCTTTTATTTTAACCTTCAGTTTGTATTTCCCAAGAGCAGGAGATATTTTGAGATGTTTGGGACTGGCCCTCAAACTGGAAGAATGGTTGATTATAGTAAGATATTGGGATCGAGCGGATTCCAAGAGCAGCCTTGTTCAGAACCCGTTTCTTTCTTTCTTTCTTAAAGATTTTATTTATTTATTTGACAGAGACACACAGTGAGAGAGGGAACACAAGCAGGGGAAGTGGGAGAGGGGGAAGCAGGCTTCCCTCGGAGCAGGGAGCCCAATGTGGGGCTCGATCCCAGGACCCTGGGATCATGACCTGAGCCAAAGGCAGACCCTTAATGACTGAGCCACCCAGGTGCCCCTCAGAACCTGTTTCTTATGAACAAACACAGATCAGTCGTCTATACATTGTCCAAAGGCTGACTCGAAATTTGAAGAGATCTGTTCAGGTAGGATGGAGCTTAACATTTGGTTTGGCCACTGATTCTTCCCTGGAGCAATGGCGAACAGCTCCTTGGGTGTGGAGAGTTGGTTAAAGCACTAGGATACAGGAGCAGAGCAGCATTGTCGAGACAGTTCTCTGGGAGAAATGCTGATTCCAGGGCCGGGGCAGAGAAGTTCGGCCCAAGCATCTTACCACACCAGACAGTGAGAGAACTTTTAAAGGTACCCAGGGTTAGGTCAGGAGGATTCAGAAGGCTCTTGCTGACCAAAGATGGGACAATAGAACTTCAAATAAGGAGGACAGCCATGGATCGAAATGTAGCAACGAAGTTGAAATCCACGGGTTGAAAACGATACTTCAAGAAAAGCGCAGTTTGGGTCACTTTTGGGGTGGGGGGATGCTTATTATTTTGGAAGGCAGCTGTGCTCATCATTATACCACCAGTGTTTATTACTATGCAAACTGCTTCACAAGGAAAAGAATCAACAAAAAATATGGGGTAGGGGTAAGGAGATTCTGAAAGACATGTGTACCTGGGGCTTCCCCTCAGAGCTGTGCTTTGAGTCCTGTCACTCCTGGACTCTTTGAGAAATCACTGGGGTCTGGATCCTGCCCCAGAGATTCTGCCTGAGCCAGTGAGAGAGACTGTCTTTTTAAAAGTTCCCCAGAGGGTGCAGTTTGGTCTGAGAACCCCTGGAGCTTGTCTCTTTGTTTCCCATCCTACCCACTGGTTGATGTGGCTGGGCACACAGTACCGTTCCTCCCTCTGGGTTCTGATTCCAGCTCTGCCTGCTGGGCAGGTTACTTGACTCATCAGTACCTCCATGTCGCAGTCCACCAAACAGACGAGGTGGGGATCACCGCTTTCATCTGATTCTTATGAGAACTAGCTAAGTCCTCCTGGCACACAGAGAGTCTGGGGTAACCACTGTTGACCATGTTAGCCATAACCATATGGAATGGTACAGAAGACAGGAGAGAACGTTTCCCAACAAAGACCCAGAGGAGGGAATGTCCAAGGCCAGTCTTCCTGAGGTAAGGGAAGTTCGCTTCTGGGAGAGCTGGGAGACCAATCAGCTGGGTGAGTGAGAGAACATTCAGGGGCTCAGATCCTTCTGAGGGGTTGATGAAAGTTTTCATCACCTAGAAAGATGTACCTATGTACATGCACGATTTTTATCTACAGATCTGGGGACTCACAGACCCTCAAAGCCCCTGTATAGCTCCCAGGTTGAAATCCATTGCCATCTCCAGGTTAAGTAAGAGTGCCATCAACTGCTGTATTATTTTGACAGTATCAATCAAAACACAAAACACACATATTGTGTGATCCAATAATTTCACTTTTTGGAATCTGTCCTATGAATAACACACAGGAACAAAATGATAAATGTACAACATTGTTTATTGGAGCCTTGCTGGTTACAGAAAAGATAAGATACATCCTAAATATTCAACCAGAGAGGACCAGTCAAAGCAATTATGTCTGCCCAGTGGAACACTCGGCAGCCTTCAAAAAGAATGAGAAAAAAAAAAAAAATCCTTGTATACCAAATGGAACAAACTCAAGAACGGTATAAGGCTCAGACCAGTGTGCCCAATGTGCTACGATTTATGTAGATAAAGGAGAAAATGTGTATGTGTGTGTGTGTGTGTGTGTGTGTGTGTGTGTGTATCTGCTTTTGTTTATAGACACACAGACAATTTCCAGATTGAGACCCAATAAACCAATCATGTCCCAGGCTCCCAGGAGAACTGTTCGACAGGGTTTTGAGTGTTTAAATGAATCAAAAAAAAAAAACCCCAATGTTTACATTTACGAAGACAGAAGATGCTGTGCTGGATGTTGGAGGCTGGCTTCAAAGGTCAGGACTTTTGAATGGGAGAGTCAGGAGAACCACCGGTTTCTTTGGGGAGGATGACTCTGTCCACCCAGACGGAGCATCTGGGAGCTGAGGCCTCCGATGTGCAAGGCAGAGGAATGTCATGCCCTGAGAGGTTCTAGAGAAAGACGCTGCCCTCGACATGACCCCATGTGAAAGGCCAAGGAAGGTAAAAAGGAGGCCTGGTCTCTGATGTGCACCGCCTGGACTCCTGGCTGGGGCAGGGCGGTGTGGGCTCGGGAGGGGCAGGTCAGGGCCTGGGAGCCCGGGAGGAGCACCAGGGCGATACCCCGCTGGCAGGTTTTTCTGCATAGCTGGGCAGTATCTCAGCATGGCGGAGTTCTTCTTGCCACCTGTCTTCACGTTCAGGAAGTGCTGCCTCTCCCTTCCCTTCCCTGGAACTTGGCGGAACGCACGCAGGCTCTCCCACAAAGCCTCACAAAGCCTCAGAAACTTCAGGCTGGGAGGGGAAGGCCCAAATCGGGACAGTGAGGTCTAGGAGGTCCCAGGTATCAAGCGATGTTCTGGCTTTGCCCACGGTGGGAACCGGGACTCCCTGAAGACTCCCTTGGGATGAAGGACTCCATAGTGCCTTACACTCAGGAACCCTTGGCCCATGAGGTGTAAGTGCAGCGTCTCTTGGCCATCGTAGACCTCTCTTTTAGAAAATTGTATAAAATACGCAGAACGAAATTTACCATCTTAACCTTTTTTTTTTTTTTTTTTTGGTCATCTTAACCATTTTTAAGTGTACAGTTCAATGGCATTAATTCCCAGGATTGTGCAGCTGTCACCACCATTCATGTCCGGAATGCTTTCCATCTTGCACAACTGAAAACTCTGTGCCCGTCGCACATTCACTCGCCACGTCTCCCCTTCCCCCCAGTCCCTGTCTTTCTTATTTATTTATTTTTGTATTTGTATTTATTATTTAGTTTTTTGTAAGTAGGCTCCTCAAAGCATGGAGCCCAGATGGGGCTCCATCTCATATCTCTGAGATCAACACCTGAGCTAATACCAGGAGTCAGATGCTTCACTGACGGAGTCATCCACGTGCTCCCCTGTCCCAATTTTGGTCTCTGTGAATTTGTTCGCTCTAAGTAGATCCCGTGAGTGGAACCATATAGGATTTGTCTTCTTGAGACTGGCTCATTTCACTGAACAGAATGTCCTCAAGGTTCATTCATGTTGCGGTCTGTGTCAGACTTTCCTTCCTTTTTAAAGACTGAACGATGTTCCGTTACATGAATATACCACATATCTGTTTTGCTTAGCCATTCATCCATTGACGGATGCATGGGCTGCTTCCACTTTTCGGCTGTTGTAAATAGTGCTGCTAAGAACTTGAAGGTTACGGTACGGTATGGTGATGAACACAGCATAATAATAATAATGATGATAATAAGTAATGAGAAAAATAAAAGGGAAACACAAAACAAAACCCATCCTGGGACTGTGCTTTGGACCCCACAAAATACACCTTCAAACAGATACACCCCCGTGTTTGTGCCACTGTGGCTGGAGACAGTGTGCCTTGGGAGTGTGACATCATCAACTCAAAATGCCTCAACCCCACGGCAGTTTTAATGACTCCAACCAAAACCATACGGCAGGAGGTAGAGCTGTTACTAGTTTTCAATGGGAAGATTTTATATTGGTTATAAAAATAATTGTAACAGTAAAGGAATTTTCTGTTATATTACCTTCCCTCCTAAGCCCTGTGTTTAGGCATACATATTTTCTATAAAGGTATAAAGCATGATGAACATATGTTTTGTATTCTACTTTTAATATTTTGTATTTTGCTACAGGGCTTCAATAAAATTGATTCTTGTTACTCAAGATAGTTCTACAGAGTTGGCCTGAACACTGAATCCATGAACCCCAGACCCTTGCTCCCAAGGTAAAGAGGAATTAAGGTTCCTGCAAACCTTTGGCCCCAGTATTTCCAACAACTGATTAACACATACCTTTATTTTAGGTGTGTTTCTGTTTAAAGACACCTCATTTAATATATAGTGTTGGTTCACTAACCCCGGATTCTTGGCCAACAGCACTATACATTCAACGAACGTGTGTTGTCGCTGAAAGGCAAATAAATCACAGCCTTCCTGAGCTGAAACACTAAGTTGAACTTCAGCACTAACTCAGGGGCTATTTTAAACAGCAAAATCACCAACAAAAAGCCCCCAGATATGAAACACATGACACCAGATAAACTGTGAAAAGGACACTTGTTTGCAGTGTGAGAGCGGAAACAGGGAGAGTGTCCACTGGTCCGGCCTCAAGTGGGAGCACGCACACATCAGACAACCCACACTTCCTGCTGCTCTGCACACGAAAGCGCAGTGAGTACTGATGTGCGGGTTGCAAAGACATTTCAGTGAATAGGTAGATTTGCAAATAGAGAATCCGTGCGTAACGAGGATCGACTGTATATTTTTCTTTTAGAGAGAGAGAGAGAGAGAGAGAGAGCATGAGTCGGGGTGGAGGGGCAGAATGAGAGAGAGAGAGAATCTCAAGCAGACTCCCCACTGGGCACAGACCCTGACTTAGGGCTCGGTGCCAGGACCCCAAGATCACGACCTAAGCTGAAATCAGGAGTTGGACGCTTAACTGACTGAGCCACCCAGGTGCCCCAAGGATTGATTGTACTTTCCAAGCCACAGTTACATTCCATCAAGTCAGTAAACATCATGTACCCCATTAGGCCTCTGTCTCTAGCTTTCCCCAACATAGACGATGCCCCAGTGAATAATGTTGCAGAGATGGTTGTCTCCATTTAAATTGTGTCCTCAAACTCCCCAACTGGGCTTACTGGTAGGAGATATGGGAAGGAACAGGGTGTAGGTGGTGACTTTCCGACATTCACTAGGCTCATTACTTGCCCTGGCTGGGACACTAGTGTGACTTCGCCCAGCTCTTCCAGGGGGACGCCTCTGGGGGACCCCTGGGAAAGGGATCCTTCTGCCTCAGGAGACCCAGATGGGATAGTCCCCGTTCTCACTCTGGCCATTGCTGTGCCTGGTAGTAGGCCTGGAACTATGAAACGGAAGAGGAGAGAGGCAGCGAGAAAAAGCCTGGGTCCTGGGGACACAGCTCTGATGCGGAAAAATCAATGCTAAGGTACAGCTGGCGGGCTCTGACTTCCTAGCATGTGACATAGTCCCCCTCCCTTCTGTCCAAGCCAGCTGGAGCCAGCGACAGCCCTTGTCACGGCACTGCTAGGGACCAGCTGGGACCCAGGACCTCACCCCTCTTCGAACACCTCGCTGGCTCCCAGTGCCCCTCAGACCAGACTCGGGCCGCAGCCCAGCAAGCCCAGCCTGCCTCACCCTCCCCTTCCGGGTGGGTCTCGCGGAGCCTCAGTCAGCATCCCCAGTCCTGGGGCTTCCCAGCATGGGCTGAGATTCACTCGTGGGTGGTGAAATCCATTTAGTTAGCAACAGCATTAAAAGATTAAGTAGACTAGATTAGCAAACTGGAGTACATTACCCATGGGAAAGGGAAAGAGTGTCCCGAATCTGTTGTTTCAACACACACACACGCACACACACACACACACACACACACACACACACGTGTGTACCGGGTTGCCATGAAAATCTCTCTCTTCTGTGGGCCACAGGCAGTGTGTGGAGAACTTTGCTCCAGAACGCCTTCCTTCCTCTAGCCAAGGGCCTCTGCCTGTGCTAGTGTGCACCCCCGTCCCCGTCCTTTCCCCCATGGCTCTGTCCCTGGGACTGAAGACAGCCTGGCTGCTGCAGCAGGAGCCCCCCGGGACCTGGGGCCACAGTGGGGCCTGTGTGAGGAGTGGGCAGTGGGCAGCGGGAGCCTGGGACAGGAAGGGAGCAGAAACGCCGCTGACAGGACAGGGACATGAAGTATCCCATATCTGCAGTGACAGAAACTCAGTGTGGAGGAGCTGGGGCCCTCACAGCTGGGTGGTGCTGGCCTCTTCTAGGGCGCCTCGGGAGCCAGGCGCTCCTGGGCCCCTTGACGGCGGCGGGCCTCTATGCGGGCAGCTTGGAGACCCTAGCGCCCATGCAGGGCCTGTCCACAGCCCACGAGGTGGCTCCCAGGCCTGAACCTGGGGCCTGGCAGCCTGTGAAGCTTCTGGACAAGAATCCTTCCCTCCTTCGTACAGGGGAGGAAACCTGTTCTGAGAGGCCAAGGGACCTACCCAGTTACCCCTGGGAGCGCGCCAGGCCTGGACTGGAGTCCTGTACCCGTACACATCTAGCATTGTATGGGAGTTCAATGCTCCCTAATTTCACCTAGGACACTTCCAAACACTGAGTCACTACATCCTGATTCAGAGTGAGAATTTTCTCTGTGGCTTTAAGGTTAGCAGGAAATTATGGCCCAGGCCCCCTGGCCTCCGGTGAGGGCCCGTGTCTTATCCGGTCCACTCCAGGAACAATAGTGCTGGCCAGAGCTCCATCCACCATCGCTCCTGGCAGAAGGAGTCCTATAAGGAGCCCTTGGTACCTATAAGTGCTCTCAGGACGGGGCTGGCCGCAGGCCAGGGAAAGGCTGTGCCTACCTTGGGATTTGTGCTCGGGAGAGGCAGGATGCCAAGGCCCAGGAGGGGCTGGTGAGTCAGCGGAGCCTCCTCTCCCTTCCTCCCCTCCCTCCTGGCTTCCTCCCCCAGGACCGCGCCCACCCATTTAGACCTCAGTACCCCCACGGACCCAGCTTTTTATTGACTGAGCAGTACAGATTTACAGAAAGTATGATAATAAAAACATTCTTATCCATCCAAAGTCTAAAGAGCTTTTTCCTTCTTATCTCTTAAGACAAAACAAAACAAAAGCTAAGACTTTAGGGCAAAAATGTTTTTACTTTTTTTTTTTTAAACTTGTGTACCTTAGACAAGTTAGAAAGTAGAGATAAAAGATGAAAAAGCAGATAAATGCATCCCACTCCCCAGTCCCCATGGTGGCCTGGTGGACAGGCTCCCTCCCACCATGGTCTCTTTCTCCTTGGTTTCCACAATGGTTATTAATCTCGTGTTCCTTCACATGTTTCCAGAAGGTTGCTGGATGAACCCAAGAGGTGGGCTCAGGGGAGGTCCCCCACCTCCTGCTTCCCTCAGGAATCCACAGACATTTGGCGACCAATGGCTATGATCCTGAACTTTGTCAGGCGCTGAGGACCCAAGGAGATGACCATTCATTCATCTAGTCCTCACTGACTCCTGCTCAGCTCCTCCTCCCCCACTTGTCTATGACCAGACCTTTCAGGGCAGAACCCAGACCAGGATCACCTCCTCCAGGAAGCCATTCTTGACTGCGAAGTCCCCAGTGCACCTCTTGGTGACCTCCCTCATGGTTACTGTCTTTCTCCTCTACCTTCTCCCCAGGCCCCAAGCTCCTGGATGGACTCTGCCCTGTGGTTTTTGTGTCCCCTGTGTAGGACACAGAGCCTAGCACAAAGTGGGTGGTCTGTACATGCTGCTGGCTTGAGGAGGTGGCGGGAGGTGGGCTGCTGGACCCTCCACTCCCTAGCTGCTCAGTCTCATCATCTGTCTGGGCCTGATTCCCATGCAGGTGGCACCAGCTGACAACTTTAGGGCCTGCCACTGTGTCTCAACCACAGACTGGCATTTTCTGCCAGGAGCCAGGACAGAATGGAGACAAACACCCATTTGTTTCATCCCCTCCCATTTCCTGCTCCATTACCTCACAGGCTCGAGAAATTCTCCAGATTGGCTGCATCTTTCCTCAGAGAGAGGAGAGGATTCCCTGGGAGGTTTTCCTACCCCTTTGCCTTCTCCCCTGGCATTTAGGAAGGACTAGACAAACACGTGCTGTCAGTGAGGGTGGTGTTCCACTAGGCACACCGCCCCCCCCACATCCACCCAGCATCCCCTGGGCCAAGAGAGGGTACAGATGGGCATGGTGGGTGGGGGCAGGGACTGTGAGCAGCACAGAAGCAGAAAAGCAAAGCTCAGAGAATCCCTCTGGGGAGAGGAGCTGAGGCGGGCTTCCTTGATATAGGTCAGAAGACTCTGGATTCCCAAACCTAGGGTATCTGGGCCCACTCTCCGACCCACGTGGAACCTTCTAGGTATAGCTTGAGGCAGGAGAGTGGGCCCAAGAAGCCTTAAGAAGCTGTGCCGCCTCGGTATAGGGCCAGGCCCTGTGTGGGCCCCAAGCAGACATTTATTCTGGCTGAGACGGGGGAGATCTGACCTAGTGGTGACATCTGAGGGGCAGGGCTGGCTGGCAGGGGTGGGAGGATGCAAGGGAGGGGCTAGGAGAGAAGAGAGGGGTAAAGGCCAGGGAACCTGGGTGTGGCCTCTCCACCCCACCCTATTCTGGCCTGCTTCCTGCTACTTGCCAATCTGGACAACACTCCAGAAACTTCTCCTGCCTCCCACAGATCTGCCTTACCCCAGGGGAAAGTCCTTTAGGCAAAAGCTCCTGGAAGGGCACTGGCAGCAGGCGGGGCACTTCTTACTGGTGAGACTGCTTATCTGGGGCTCCCTGCATTCCAGCAGGTCAGAATGTGCCAGGCCCCTCCCTGCTACCCAGGGAGGCCCTGGGTTATTTCCTTTGGAGCACCTGTTAGTTAAGTGAAATCCTCCCAGTGGGCCGACCTGCCAGCCGTAGCTGGGTGTCTGCCTTCTCAGAACTGAGAGAGTCCGCTAGTTCAGAGAAAGCTGTGCATGGTTTGGCCATGGTCAGGGGAAGGAAAGGACCAAAAGTCCAGACTCAGGCAGAGGGGAATGTGCAGATGGGGATGGTGCCAGTTCGTTCCCAGGGTCTCACGGCTCCAGCCCACCCTTCTGTGGTCTACTCTGTGACAGGGACAGGAACTCTGTAAGCCACAATGCTCAGCTCCCTTAGAAGTTGGATTTTTGCTAGGATCTGGCAAAGGGGCGGGGGGCTGGAAGGGACCTGGAATGGGAGGAGAAGGATGGGTACTTCTTGTTGCCTGGTCCAGGTCTTGCTATCACTCCAGCAGCAGCAGTAGCACTTTGGCTCCAACCCCAAGGTCCCTGTCTCCCTCCTCTGCCGTGCCCACTCCCTCACAGCAACCCCCACATAGAGGCCAGAGAAGCAGCAGGCGGGTCTTACTCTGGAGGCCCGAGCACTGGTCCCCCTCCCTAGACTCCAAACACTTCATGTGCTTCTTCTCTGGCTTTAGCATCTCCTTTCTGCTCGTTCGGCTTCTCAACAGTGGCAGAAACATTTCCCTGTATTGAATCTCCTCTGTGGGCAGCACCCATGGCGGCCTCTGTCTCCTCCCATGCCCTGACAGCACCCTGACAGCGCAGCTCCATTCGCGAGTCTCCTGGACTAGTCTCCGTCCGCCGCATGAGTCGTCACCCCCAGAAGGTAGGGGTGGTGTCTGCCTTTGTCTTTTTTTTTTTTTTTAATTTATTTGACAGATCACAAGTAGGCAGAGAGGCAGGCAGAGAGAGACAGGCTCCCTGCTGAGCAGAGAGCCCGATGCGGGACTCGATCCCAGGACCCTGAGATCATGACCTGAGCCGAAGGCAGCGGCTTAACCCACTGAGTCACCCAGGCACCCTGCCTTTGTCTTTATATCCCCATGCTTGGCCCCAAGTAAGTGCTCAGTAAGTACTTGCTGAGGGAATATACAGGATTAAACATGGCCGTCTCCTCTTTCCTCACAGCTGGATTTCTTCTATCTGTGATCCTCCTGGTCAGAGGAAGTGCTTGTCTGAACCAGCACACATCTAATCCCTCAATCCATACCGTTCAAGAAGACCAAGTCTCCGCCTTGAGCAAGCTTAACCTGACAACTCCCGAGCTCTCAGAGCCTTCAGCAGTTGGGGCTGTGCGCCCTGGCTTTTCACTCTTTCCTATCTTGGGGTGTTCGCTACATGTTCACACGCCACTCCCTTAAGACGGGGGTCCTGATTTACCTCATCCCCCTTCTTAAGACCTTCATGCTCCTGTGGCCCCTGAGAGCAGAGAGCTGGTTCGCATCTCAGTGAACACCTGTTGGTTCACAGTTGGAAGTTGCTCACAGGAGACCCACACTTTCTACGGAAAGGTCCAGACGACCAACAACAATAAAATACGTGGGCTCACATTTCTAGAGCAGTTGGACATGCTGTTGTGTCCTGGGAATGTCCTTATTGAACCCCCAGAGCTGTCTAATGAGATCTTTACTGCTACTCTTTCCGTTAACGCGGCTCAGAGTGGTTAAGGAATCTGCCCAGGTTCTCACAGTGATGAAGCAGCACAGCCAGGCTCTTGACCCAGCACCGACTGATTCTGTTACTGAACTTGAGCACACTGGCATCCTTGAGAGTAAGGCTGGGGCTGGTGCAGGGTGGTCAGTGTGGGTCCAGGCAACATAAGGAGGTTGACATCGACTGCTTCTCACATTGCCCCTCCCGCCCTTCCCTCCCAGGGCCTTGCTCCTCCCCTGCCTCACACTCTGCAATCTTTTTTTTTTTTTTAAGATTTTAATTATTTATTTGACAGAGAGAGATCACAAGCAGGCAGAGAGGCAGGCAGAGAGAGAGGGGGAAGCAGGCTCCCCGCAGAGCAGAGAGCCTGAGGTGGGGCTCGATCCCAGGACCCTGGGATCATGACCTGAGCCGAAGGCAGAGGCTTCACCCACTAAGCCACCCAGGCGCCCCAATGCTCTGCAATCTTTCCTCCCTGTCCCCATTTTCTCGTCCAGGAGGCATCCTGGGAGCATGGTGGTGGGAACCAATGGCACCCTGGGCCTGGAGATCGTTAGCTCCCTTGTCCTACAGGAGCAGGGTGGGGGTAAGTTGCATGGTGGTGAGGTGGGGTGTGTAAAGGAGGGACAAAAGCAACAAAGATGATGTAAAGATTACAAAGATGAAGTAAAACGGGTAAACTGAATTAACTTTTGGGTAAGCACTCCCCACAGTATGGAGAATTGAATGGGAAGCACTGAAAACAGGGGAAAAGATTTCTCCTTTTGGAAACTCAATGCACGGGAATGATATGAGAGGGGAGGGTGTCTACCCTCAGCCCCCACGGTAACTTCAGTCGGCACGGGTGACCAGAGACAGCTCTGGGGGTCAGGAAGTTTTCAGATAGGCTTTTATTTATTTATTTATTTTACAGGGTGGGGAGGGGCAGAGGGAGAGGAAGAGAAAGAATCCCAAGCAGACTCCCTGCTAAGCTAAGCCGAGAGCCCCATGAGGGACTAGATCCCATGAACCTGAGATCATGACCTGAGCTGAAATCAAGGGTCAGTTATTTAACCAACTGAGCCCCCCCAGATGCCTCTCAGACAGGCTTTTACATATAAACAGAGCAGAAGAAGAAGCAGGGTAAAAATAAGGTGAAGCTTATATATATATATATATATACACATACACTTACTATATATATATATATATATATATATATATATATATATATATATATATATATATATATACACTTATATATACTTACTATATTAAGTAAAATATAAAGGTGAACTTCCCCAGCTCAAGGATTCTGGAATGAGCTTCTAGGGGAATCAGAGAATTTCCCTCTGGCCACCAAGCAAGCGAGTTAAGAAGCTGAGAACATTAAACACCAGTGTGTCTGAATTGTTTCACCTTTTACTGGCTGACTCTAGAAATCTTCTTAGCTGTTTCTTTTTAAATAAACATCGAATCAATTAAGTTAACTAATGAAGAGATTAAAGTCAAAAAACATCTTGGATTCTGATTCATATAGCACTCCCCAGGTCACAGTCGCCTGGGTCAGCTCTCGGCATTCCCCGTCCACTTATAAAAAAGCTGATGAGTCAGCTCACAGCACACAGGAAATCTCCATCCCTTAGCCACCTGCACACTGTGTGCTCTGAAGAGCAGGCACCGGGGGTGAGGGGAGGGGGGTGCGGTGCTGTGACTCACCTGGTCCCCAGCCCTGCCCAGCACTAGCACCAGCAGGCTCTCACACTCTCCGAACGAAAGACAGACGGAACACACCATGTCCGTTCTCACCTTAAAATGCACTGTTCCACACCTGGAGATTACGTTTTGAAATCCGTATCATTTTCAAGTGAGAAATCTGAACTCAACAGTAAACCGAACAAAATATGAATTTTAGTGTTAAAAATCTCAATCTCTTCCACTGCTGGTAGGAAAGGAAAATGGTGCTGGCATTCTGGAAAACAGTTTGTCAGTTTCTTAATAAAACGAGAGCGTACACTTATTGTGTGCAACCCAATAATCACACTCGGGCACTCTCCTGGAGGGGTGAATGCATGACCCACACTAATGTATGCGAATGTTCCTAGGGTTAGATTTAGAAGAGTTAAAAACTGTAAGCAACCACGGTGTGTCTCAACGGGTCCATGGTGAAACCAACAATGGTATGTCCATGCCATGGAATACTATGCAGCCATCAAAGGAACTACAGATGCACACAACTTGGGCAGACGTCCAAGGGTGTTATGCTGTGTGCGAGAGGCCAGTCTCAAAAGGCCACATACTCTGTGACTCCATTTATTTATATAACTTTTTTTAAAAAAGATTTATTTATTTATTTTAGAGAGAGAGAAAGAGAGCCAGCATGAGCATGGGGAGGGTCAGAGGGAGAGAGGATCTCAGGCAGACTTTGAATTGAGCGTGGAACCCAACACGGGGCTCGATCTCAGCACGCTGAGATCATGACTTGAACTGAAACCAAGAGTCGGACGCTGAACAGACTGAGCCCCCCAGGCACCCCTGTTTATATAACTTTTTCTTGAAATAACAAAATTATAGAGATGAAATTAGTGGTTTCCAGGGGTTCTGGAGGGGATGAGGGAAGACTGGGTGGGGGTTGGGTGACTGTAAAAGGGAAGCGGAAGGAAGATCTCTGTGGTGACGGAATAGTTCTCTTGATCGTGGTGGTGGTGTGAGAAGATGGCACAGACAGGTGGACATACCCGACCAACGTGGGTTACTTGGTTTTGATGGGACAAGCATTACAAAACCATTGGGAGAAGGTGGGGGAAGGCTATGGGAGACCTCTCTGAACTATATTCACAACTGCCTATGAATCTCTAATTACTGCAAAATAAATGTTTAAAATGTGCATTTTAACACTTAAGAGTCTAAAATAAAGCAACTTTGGCAAAGATCTATACGAGCAGACTCCGGGGGCAGAGCCGGTAGGGAACACGCAGACCCTCTTGCCACCCTAGTTTGTCACTGTTGTTAATGCAAAAGAGCCCGAGCCAGCCCCCTGCTGCTCTCCAGACCTCACAGTGGGAGCTCGGTGAGCAGGGGCTGGAGGGAAGTGAGCCTGCAGACACCACCAATGTCCACCCTGGGCCACCCCTGTCACAGACTACATCTGAATCCAGGAACGGATTTCACTTGCTAATTGCCCCTTTTCCCTGGCCTGAGCTCCTGGTTTTAGGATCCACTCTCTAGACTCATGTCCTTAGAAAAACATATGGCTGCCTAGGATGCCTCAGGCCCCAGGACTGAGAATCTGCTGGGACCCCAAGGCCTAGTGCTCCGTGGCCAGCCCCAGTGTGTGGCAGCAGGCAGCGTGGCCAGGTCACCAGGGACAGAGAGGTTCCTGGTAGGCTGATTCTCACCCTCCTCTCCAGCCTAGAGTATCTTCTGCTCAGTGGGATCAGAATCAACCAACCAACTTGATATTCTCCCTCCTCTCCCGTTTACCTCTCATCCCTGGCCCCAGATACGAGGCAGGTGTACTTGAGTCTACAGTCTGTGCTAGGAACACTCACTTAAGAAGAAGATGATGCAAAATAGCATGTACAGAATAACTCCGTTAAATACAAACGTATATGCACATGAATATGGATTATATTATTATCCATATGTATAGATTATACTTACTTCTATATCTATTTTCTGAATATTCCACAATGAATAAGGATCACTTGTGAATTAAAACTAAAATCGTAGGGGCACCTGGGTAATGTAGTCAGTTAAGGGTCCCAATCTTGAGTTCGGCTCAGGTCGTGATCTCAAGGTCCTACGATCGAGCCCCATGTCAGCCTCCCTACTCAGTGTGTGGTCTACTTGAGATTCTCTCTCCCTCTCCCTCTGCCCCTCCCACTCATGCTCTCTCTTTCAAAATAAATAAATAAATAAATAAATAAATAAATAAATAAATAAATCTTTTTTTAAAAACCCCTAAAATTGTAAATAAGGAAACATCAGACAAGGCCAAATGAAAGGACATTTGCAAAATAACTGATCTCTATTCTTCAAAAGTATGAAGATACAGACTGAAGGAGTCGGAGGAGGTAAGACTCCCAAATGCAATGCTGAATCCTGGACTGGAAACTGGACCAGAAAAATGACATGAGGGGCGCCTGGGTGGCTCAGTGGGTTAAAGCCTCTGCCTTCGGCTCAGGTCATGATCCCAGGGTCTTAGGATCAAGCCCCACATCGGGCTCTCTGCTCAGCAGGGAGCCTATTCCTGTCTCTCTCTCTGCCTGCCTCTCTGCTTACTTGTGATCTCTCTCTCTGTCAAGAAGATAGATAAATAAAATCTTAAAAAAAGAAAAATGACATGAGGGGGGCAATCAGCACAATTTGAATGAAGTTTATTAGAGCAGCTGATCGATGAAAGTATCCATGCTGATTTCCTGATTTTGATAGTTGTAGTGCCCAAGATGTAGCCTTTAAGGGAAGCTGAGTAAAGAGTGTATGGGAACACTCTGTCCTATTCACACAGCTTTGCTATAAATCTAAAATTACTTCCAAAGAAAAATAAATGAGTACAACTGAGCCAGTGACAGTGTATCTAGGAGTATCTAGGAGTCCCACCTCCTGGAGTCCCACCTCCTAGATACTTAAGGCTCCAGAGCACCCTCCTATGCATACAGAGCCCAGCCTCGTGGGGCCGGGTGCAGGCAATGGGCCCATCACGACAAGGTTATCCCGGGTGTTTCCGGGTTCTGTAAGCCCCTTCCCTCCAGGCTCCTGCCTGCTGGGCTCTCCTGGACTCCAGGCCTTCCCTGTTCTTGGCCCCCAGCCTGGAAATCCAGCCTGTCCTTTGAGGTCCAGCACCAAAATCGGCCCCTCCATGGTAGGTCTGGACCCCTCCCTGACTTGACAAGGTCAGATTGTCTCTCCTTGCTGATGTCACAGCCCAGGACAGTCACTGTCTCAAACACAGTCTGACCGTGGAGGAGTGCTCAGGAATCTGTCTCTGGCATTCAGGGAACCTGGGAGGGCACGGCCCTCCACCAGGGGCTTGCAAGATTGGGATCAAGCCTGTGCTCAGTATGCAGTGGTGGCGTGAACCGCAATCCTTGAGATTCATGTGGTTGTTCTGAGGTGAGGGACACGCCTGGGTCCGGGCACAGAGAACTCGCGAGAGCACTCAGATGTCATCAGCCTGGCGGGATGCCTGTGCTTATGCCCTCCCCCACTCCTCCCTGCCCTCGGGGGACAGGCTTGGCAGAAACCTGCCTCTTGGGTGTGGTTTTAGCCGGAGCCACCCAAATGCTGGGTGCACACTGCCTGGTGTCCTTTTCTTGGTGCCATCCATGGGCTTGCTTTAACCTGTTTGCTGCAGGGTCACTCGCTCGGTCCCAGCCTTCAGGCAGATGACGAGAGGGGGCTGGTCACGTCAGATTGAAAGCTGGAACAACCTTCCACCTTCCCCTCCCAGACCTGGGGTCAGCACTGCCAAATTCAGAGCCAGTAAGCATGTCACCCACAAGCTAGATATTTTAGGACATGTTCAAAACACAAACAGACTCCTTTGCCCTGAATGGTTCCCCAGAATTCAGTGTCCCTGTGAGTAGAAAGGGGATGGTGGTGGCTGGCTCAGATGGACACCGTGTCTACAGAGCCCGGCAGACTGCCACATGCAAGAGCCACTCCCAGCCCCTGGCAGGAGTTCGAGTGGCAACCCAGCTGCAGGGCATCTCAGAGAGTGTCACACAGTGACAGGTCCCCGTGTGCCACAGGGGTGCCTCACACAAATGTTTTATGGCAGATGTTGCCACAAACTACCTCTTGCACAGAGTCTACAAGTCAAAGTTCAAAGTCAGCGCACATGACTATTAATACTGTAAGACCTCCTCTCAGAAGGAAAGACAGAGCCACCCCCCCCACCGTTTTTGAACTTTAGAAAAAGCAGAAACAAGCAAGTAGTTGGAGAAAAGACATCATAGAAAAGTCCATTGCCAGCATCTTTCTGAGGACCCAGGACACTTTAGCAGCATCCCCCTTACCTCTCACTGGCCCCTCCGATCACCAGGGGCCTGCCTGTCACCGACAGTGAGTGGGTTTATTTTGGAAGCAGGAAACCCACCCCATACTGCAGGAGTTGGGAGGAGCACCTGGAGGGATTAGGGACCACCCGGGTGAGTCTGGTGGGGGAGATCGGAAACCACAGCAGCCAGAGCCCCGTCCCCCTTTCCTGGGGAGTGCTGGCTTCTCCCCGGCCCTCCCCTTCCGCAGGTGACCCACGCGGCAGCACTCACCAGCTCGGGCAAGAAGAAGGCGTAGGGGATGGTGAAGAACAGCAGGACCCCCAGGGGCACCTGGGGCGGGGCGTAGCTGGTGGGGGGTGGCAGGTCCGGGGAGGCCATCTCTCGCCCGCTGCCTGGTGCCCTTGGCTCCGCACGGCTGGCCCGCGCCGCCGTCAAATATCACCTCCTGCCCGACACACCCATCGGACGTCGCCTGGGAGGAAAAAAAAAGTTCCAGCCGAGCAGGTCCAGCCACTGGCTGCAGCCAACAGACTCCTCAGTGAAACGCGAATGTGGATTCAGATTTGCATCCGATGGGCCCTGGCTCCCAGGGCAGAGACACTGAGGCACCGAGGGCAGGAATCTCTTTCTACCCTTTTACCCCTCGGGAATTTTGAATCCGGGAGCGGATTACTCCAGGGATGCCAGCTACAGCCACCACCCTCCTGTGGCCAGAGTCTAGGCGAAGGCCACCTGCTTTGACCAGGATTGTTTTTGAGCTAAGCGATCCGCAGGCAGACTCTGGTGCTCCCCACAGCGCGCTCAAGGCGATATCATCTCTTTCCCAAGTGAGGAGACCGAGAATCTGTTAGGTTTAGTTAAGGTCACAAAGCTGGTCACAGACAATGCTGGGTCTTAAATCCGGCCGACCCTGCTGCCTGGGTCCCTCCTTCTCTACTCTTGGGGGCCACCCTCTGTCTCAAACAGGGAGAGAAGCCGTCCTTGCTTCCAGCTCCTGTCCCCAGGAAACTGGCGTTTCCTTCTCTCCCTGCACCCCCTTCACCACCGTCCTCTCCTCTCTGCTCACACAGCAGATGGAGGAGTCCTCTCTCCCTAGGAGAAGTCCACCCCAGCAGGCACCTGAGAAGGGCTCAGTTGGCTGGGTGCTGTCCCAAGTTTGAGCCTTTCTTCCTCCCTGCCACAGCCCCCGGTCAGTATCGCCAGGAGCTGGGCTTGGGGCCAGGCAGTTCCTTCCTGCCTCCCGCCCACCCGCTGGCCACTCAGGGGGGCTGTGACCCAGTGGCCAAACAATTCCTCTCACTCTAAAGACAGGTCCTGGAGACTTGAGGCCTCTTCTCCTCTACCTTAGAGTTGACCGTCTGCAGAAAGGCCTGGAACCCCAAGAATCTGCTTGGGGTGCCTGGGATTGGGGTCATTTCTCCCTGCCCTCCATGGTCAATTTCAGCCCCCGAGGAAGTCCAGTTCGGGAGATGCTCCTTCGTGAGGAGGGGATTTGGGAAGGATCACCGTCCTGGGGTCACTAGTGTCTTCCACAAGAGGCCAGTATCTGTTCATTAGCAAGAGCTATGCATTCCAGGGCCTGCCCTCCCGGGCACAGGTCAGTCAGTGGGACAGCCAGCTGGGCCTTTGCCTGGTCTAGGGACAGTGAGCGGAGAGTGGGGTTTTGGACAAATGAAGCCCAAAGCAAAGCGTTGCAAGGAGAGGCGAAGCGCACACTGACTAAACTTCAAGCCAGCCTGGTCATTCCCTCCTGTCAGGCCCGCAGAGACCTGGGGGGAAGTGAGGCCCTTATTCCACCTGCCATCTGACCCCACCTCATTTGCAGGATGAACTCAAGCTAAGTGGGCATTGCCTCAGGAATTCCACCTCTTGCCACCTCTCCTGCAGGTTGTATAAGCTCCATGACACGCTTCTGGCCTGTAGGATACTTGGACTTGACCACTGACAATACGGCATCCTGGGAGCAGCTTAGGGAAAGCAAGAAGGAACACGTGGTCCTTAGGCACAGTTCTCATCTATGAAGCAGCGGGAATAGTAGAACCTTAGATGCTGACAGAGCCTGAGCCACTTTCACTTCCTGAGGCAATTAGTGTATTAAGAAATGAAGATGGCGGGGGGGGGCACCTGGGTGGCTCAGTCGGTTGAGTGTCTGCCTTCGGCTCAGGTCATGATCCCAGGGTCCTGGGATCCAGCCCTGCATCTGGATCCCTGCTCAGCAGGAAACCTGCTTCTCCCTCTCCCACTTCCCCTGCTTGTGCTCCCTCTCCGGCTGTCTCTCTGTCAAATAAATAAATAAAATCTTAAAAAAAAAAAAGAGAGAGAGAGAAATGAACATGGAGGCTCTTGGGGGCCCAGTTGGTTGAGCGGACCAACTCCTGATTTTGGCTCAGGTCACGATCTCAGGGTCGTGAGATGGAACCTCGAATTGGGCTCTGTGCCTAGCTTGGAGCCTGCTTGGGATTCTCTCTCTCCCTATCTCTGCCTCTCCTCCCCTCTCTCTTGCACTCTCTCCCACTAAGGAAAGAAAGAAAGAAAGAAAGAAAGAAAGAAAGAAAGAAAGAAAGAAAGAAAGAAAGAAAGAAAGAAAGAGAGGGAGGGAGGGAGGGAGGGAGGGAGGGAGGGAGGAAGGAAGGAAGGAAGGAAGAAAGAAAGAAACGAAGATGTGACAAAACGTGGTTATAAAAACCTGGGCATATTTTCAATATTTTATGTATAACCAAGTGATGCTGTATCATCTGTGACAAAGCATAGCACACTCAACTTAGGTAGTTGGTGAGAAAGCTGCAGGATTCAGAATGCACCCTAGGGAGCCAGAGCCCCGCAGGGACAGCAGTTTAGAGCTGTAAGAACAGCTGCAACTGGGAACAAATAGAAAACAGCTCACGTGTTCCTGAAATGGTTCTGATTTTTGTATCGTATTCCTGGAGGAGGTATCACAGAACGCTCCAGGAGGCACTCCCGACGGCCGTCCTGCCGATATGTGTTTCAGAAGGAGGCAGTATCCCAGATGTATCAGGTCTGGCTGAGTATCAGCAAAGGGCTTCGGATAATCAGACCACGTGATCAGTGCGATACCGGTCCCCAACCCCTAACCTCCCCCCCACCCCCTGCCTTGCCTAGGACGGCAGGGTGAGAGGAAGCTCTTGGAAATGATTCTTGGGTCATGTCTTCTTCCCCCTGCTGGGTTTTTTTTTTTTTCCCCTTCTTTCTTTTTGGATCGGTTTTTATACTTCTAGCTTACGTCCCAGGACACTTCTTAACCAATGTACTGTTAAACATTCTATGTAAAAAGTTATATTATCAGAGAATGTATTAGGAAATAAATCTTTTTCGTAGAAAAGCTTAAAGAAAAATGAACAAAAGGACACCTCTGCCATGCTTTCTGTGCCATAGAGCAGATTTAAGTTTTGTGCAAGTTAATATTTTTAAAGTAACAATAAAATTTTGAAGCAGGGTAAAGAGGGACATCTCTGGGGCTATGGGTATATAAGCCCTTGAAGACAAGGTCAGCAGTCTGCTGTGAGGCTGTGGGGGAATGCCAGGGCGCAGGAGAGGGGTCTTCCAGACTCTTCTGCAAAGCGCCTGCTGGTTTCCACTTCCTGGACGGAGAATTGGCATTAATCTTGAAAATCGCGCGATTAGTCCTCAACGCTCCTGATTCCTGTTATCGTGGTGTTCACACTCTCTTTTGTTCATGAGGGTGGGTTAAAGGGGATGACGCATACGAAAGCACTTAGGACAGTTCAGGCATATGGCAGATGCTTAGTAAGTACTTGCTTATTTTTCTTATTCTAATCCTGAAATCACTTCTCTTCTGGCTTTCTTTCCTCTCCACAACAGAACCTCCCCGTTCATACTTCCACCCTGATTTTTAAAAATAGTTTCAAAATTGTTTTTACTGGTGCATAATACCCTTATAGAAAAAGTACACAAAACACACAGACCATGAAACTGCCACCCAGGCATAGCATGTTGCCAGACTCCCAGTTATTTCTCCCGCCCTCCTCCTAAATACCTGCTCTCAAGCCATCTTAACCCTGTAGGCTGGTTTTGCCTGTTTTTGAATGGATTCCTTTGTGTCTGGCTTCTTTCACTCCTCAGCCTGAGGTCTCTGAAACTCATCCATCACTATGTCCTGCTGTGGCTCATTCACTGCTGCCTGGTGTCCCACTTTATGAATATGGTAAAATTCATCAACCTGTTGTTTTTTGGACATTTGAGTTCTTTCAGTTGGGGTTCTAATGAAGAACAAGACTATGAACAATATTATGAACATTCTAGAACATGTCTTTCAGGGTATCTATGTATACATTTTTTTTTTAAAAGATTTTATTTATTTGAGAGAGATGGGGAGAGTGAGTGAGCATGAGCAGGGGGAGGGGCAGAGGGAGAAGCAGACTCCCCACTGAGCGTGGAACCTGATGCAGGACTCGATCCCAGGACCCTGAGATTATGACCTGAGCCAAAGTCAGATGCTTAACCCACTAGGCCACCCAGGTGCCCCTGGGTCATGTGGTGTGTGTTTTTTGCAGGTGACGTCAAGCTATTTTACAAAGTGGTTTAAACTATTTATATTCCCACCAGGAATGTATGCAAGTACTGTTGCTGGTAACTGATTATCTGCATGTGTATTATAACACACTTGGTGTCTACATGGTATATATTTTTTCCAGCCTTTTATTTTGCTTCTCACCTTTTGACTTTTACTTATATTTATAGGGGTTTTGCTGCACTCGTGATTTAAATAGGTCTTTTTTCTTTCAAAAATCCCTTCTGAAGTCTGCTACTTTCAATATGTTTAGACTTTACATTGAATAGAATTATTGGTATGTCTGGATTTAGGTCTACCATTTTATTTTTTTGTTTGTTTGCTTTGTGTTTCATTTCTTTGCTTCCTCTTTCCTGCATTCCTTTGGATTTTGGGAATATTTTTAGTGTTCCACTTTAACTCGTCTACTGAGTTTTGACTACGTCTCTTCACACTGTTTATTTTGAAGTTTGCTCCAGGAGTTATACAATATTCGCAGTTAACTCTCCAGTCTACTCAGAATTAGTATTTTGTCACTTCAAAGGGAGGGCAGAAACCTTATGACCATGTAGGTCCGCTTTACATTCTTGTTTTACAGTCACAACTGTTGTTTGTAGTGTGTATATGCAAACATTCAAACTCCACCAGACAATGTTATGACTTTTGCTTTCAACTATCATACAAGTTTTAAAGAACTTAGAGGAAAAATACTGAGTCCGTGCAATGAATGTTTTCTGTTTGGTTATTGTATTTACTCCCCAGACTTCAATTCAGTTCTTTTGTATTGTTTATTTCTCTGATGAGACTATCTTCCTATTTATTTCAAGATTTGCCTGTATTTCTTGGAACATGATTATAATAGTTCCTTTAATGTCTCAATTTTAACTCTTGTGTCATCCCAGAATTATCTCTTGGTTGTCCTTTTGTCTTTTTGTTTGGGAGATGTGGTGATTTTCCTGGGTCTTCAAATACCATGTAATTTTGGATTATATCTGGACCTTGGGAATACTGTTAGGAGATTCTGGGTCTTGTTTAAATCCTACACAAATGTTGATTTTTTGGTTTACCAGGCAAATGCCTGCTTAGGTTCCTGCTGCAAGTTGCTCTTTGTCATCTCTGGGCTGTAACCCCTGACCAATGTTTTCAAGGTTTTGCAGTGTGATTCCAATGTGCTCAGTGTGTGTGTGTGTGTGTGTGTGTGTGTGTGTGTGTGCGCGCGCGTGCACGTGTGCACTATTCTGGGACTTGGGACCAACCTGGGACCCTGAAGCTCAGTTCCAAACCCTTTAGTATGCTGTGTAGGGTCAGTTTTGGGGTTAGCTCAGGCATTCATGGGCTATTTTAAGGAATTGTTTTCTCGAGCTCTCTTCTTTCCATGATTTCTCCAATTCTTTCCAATTCCCAGAAAACCCTGCTCCCCTCTCCTCTCACCTTGGTCTTCTGGCTAAAAAGTCAGGGTTTTAGTTTCTCTGCTCTGCCAACACACACACACCCACACCCACACCCACACACCCCAAGAGACAGAGGGATGGAAACCGAGACAGACAGAGACAGATGGGGGGGAGCATCAGGGATTTCCCCCCAGTGCTCTTAGGACCCCCATTTCTATGGTGGGAGAGAAGGTCTCCCCTGAGTCCTCGTCACCTGTCTGGATGCCACTGCCTTTCATCACTACTGTCACTAGATAGCTGGGGGCTGGGCTAGGAAAGAATGAGAAAAGCAAATAGAAACCTCTGACCAGGAGGGGCTCTCTTTCCCATCCCTCAGACCGAAACGGAGGGCTCCTTCTGCAGATAGGTTTGGTTTGTAAGCTGTGCACTGTTCTGGTTTCACGGTGTCTCTGAGCCAAGCCTGGGGATAGAAGAGGAAAGAAAATGGATAAGTCACCACTATTCTCTATTTGCCCGGAACCAGAACTACACCAGCCTGTTCGGATTCTCTGAACAGCACTTATCCCCACCTACTATTTTTCTTTTTATGGATTCATTTGCATATTGTTTGCCTCCCTGCCCTTCCCACCCCTCCATACGATGTTGGCTTCAGGACAGCAGTCTTGTTCATATTGAAAACTGCCGAGAACACAGTTGGCACTCAATAAATGTTTTCGAATAACTGGGTCTACACTTTCAGTCATAACAACTCTGGAGACAACTGCTTATATTTCTGACTCCTCTGCCTCAACCTCTCTGCCCACCAATACACTGTCTCATACATTTTTCAGAAAGGATTTACTGGTTGCCTGACATAAGGAGCAGGCCAGGAGAAAGCTAGAGATGGTTGGGGACAGGAGAGCCGCTGTAGCCACTTGGACTCTTCCCATTGCAAGGGTTAGGAGAACCATTCTAATGTGAACAATGGAGAGAATATATTACTTTAGGCAAGTGAGAAGTTCAGAGGGAAGGCTGCCTTCAGGTGAGGCTGGATCCAGTGACTCAAACAATGCTTCTGTGGGTCTAGATCCATTCTGCCTGTCAGCTCCGCCTGTCACAGTCCTTGCAGTTGGCCTTGTTCTTAACCCCATTCAGTGCTACCACCACCTACACACCATTGTAAACTCTGTCTTCCTGGTGGCAATGTTCCTGCAGCACACAGTGGCTTCAAGTCTCATCTGTCCCACTACACCAGGCAGCAGATGAAAGTGCTCTGGTGAGTAAATCTCCTGGGATTGATTTGCTCTCTGTTGGTCCATTCCCCAGTCCCCTGGTTGTGACAGGGGAATGGGATATGCTGATCCACTTGGGGCAATTAGAGCCCCCCCTGGAGCTGGGATAGAAGGGTGCATGTGTGCGTGTGTGCGTGCATGTGTGTGTCAACGCAGTTCCTCTAGAAAGAGAAGATGCATAAAGCTACCAGGAGAGAAGCATACAGATGCTGGGCAGCAAAAACCCCAGCTGGCTACTACAATAACTTTCCATGGCAGATAAAGGCACACAGCTCTTCCCCTTAATGCGACAGGGACACCCATACCCCCACTAGCTCCAGTCTCTTGATTCAGACACAGCTGGACTGCAGCGACTACTGTCTCTACAAATAAAGGTCACCTCGACTTTCAGATCAGGGAGTTAGCATGCACACGGATAGGCCCACACTTGGGAGGGGGGCTCTGGTTCATGCTGTCTCTGAGGCCATCGGGCAGGACAGAGTCTGGCTCCCAGGATCTGTGTGGGCTCTAGGCAGGCACAGAACACGTCAGGGCCAAAGGGTAGCTTCAAGGAAAGAGGAAGGACTCACTGCGACAGAGATACCTACCTGGAGGAGAGCTCAGAAAGCTTGGAGCCTTTTTCAGCTATCCCCCAAAATGGCTTCTTCGAAAGGACAAAGTTCTGCAAAGTTAATCTCTGCTGGCAAAGCCAGACACAAGTGAGCAGGTTAAGGTCCAGTCTGTCTCCCGAGCATGAGGAATAGACTAAGTGATAGACACACTACCAAAGTCCTGAAATTGAGCTGTATTCCATTAAGGATTTTCACTTTAGGTTGCTGCCTACAGACCTGCGCGCCCTCATCCGGTGCGCCATCGGGGAGGCATACAGCCCAAGGCCGCCATTTTCCTCAGTCAGAGGGCGCAGCCCTTCACCTGCCACTCACTTAGGGCCCCACCCACCTGCCCTCTCCAAATCTGTTTGACGACTATATTCGAGTATCAGCAGTTGACAGTGAGTCTGATGTTGAGAGATACTCGGTTGTCAAACCCACGCGTTCCTGAGCTGCAGAGTGGGTGGCGGGAGCTCGGATAATCAGGCACACGTCCGAACACTGACTGGAATCAAGCTGGTCCCCAAGGGTCAGACAGCGGAGTTGGGGGAGAAAGGAGGCAGATCAGGAAAAATAGCTACCCCGGCCACTTACTTGGGCCTGCTGTGGTGCTATGAATAGTCTGGGCCACGGCAGTGTTGGAATGTGGTGAAACAACAATAAAAAGACACAAGGAGAGGCTCTTCTAAAGGCCTGTGCTCTTCCTTCGTGGTTCTTGTGTGTGATTACTGTCTACCTCATGCTTCGTAAGTTAGGACAGGGTTCGGGTCAGGGCTGCCTCCCGCCCCGCCACCCCACGTCCTCAAAGCTGAATTCTGTGCCCAGAGCATAGTAGGTGCTCAGGGAGTACCCGCTGAATGAATAAAGGAACGGATGATACAAACCTCAGATGCACAGGGCCTTAAGGAAGGAGGGCGCAGACTCTGGTTCTCTGCTTTGAGGAAACAAAACAGAAAGCAGCTGGGTGATAGCTAGCGCTGATCACCTCCACGCCCCAAGAGAACCTCCCAACTTGGAAGGCTTCACACAAGAGGAAGCGGGGCCAGGTCACGGCAAAGGATATCCTATAATCCTGCAAAGTGACAAAGCCCTCGGCTGGTGGATGACACTTCCAGTTCCCTCCCTCTACTGATGGGTTTCCCAGATGCTACTTGGTTGGCAAGTTAAACCTGCTCTGTTTGCGTGTGGTATATTTCCAGTGGTTCCCTGCGAGTTGTTCTGGCCCCATACCTCACACCAGAAAATCCACTCGAGACTGAGACCGTCCCTGCTCTTCAGTCCACGCCCTGTCCCCTCACCATTCAGCCCATGCACACAGACAAGGGAATGATTTTTCACCTCCAGCGGATCTGAGGGATCTGACACTCAGTCACTCATAAGAGGCGGGGAGGTTGGGGGGAAGAGGGCCATGTAGTTTCCAGTGTCAAATCCCTGCCCTGCACCCCAGTGGTTCTGAGGCGCGGAGTCCCCATGGCCTCACAGGAAGGCAGCACATATGGGGTCATTCGCCAAAGGCCTGCTAACTCCCCATTGCTGCTCCCCCACTAAGGCTTTCACAATTAATTCTGCGTTGCCAAGTCACGCTCCTTGAAACAGACCCCAGGACTCATTTCCAGGATGTTTTTGGCTGCCTGACAACCTCTTCCTGTTTTGGAAGCTAGAAAGTGACATTTAAAAAGCCAGGGAGGTTTCATTATTTTTTTTTAAAAAAAAGATTCCATTGACTGAGGAGAGAATGTGGAGTCTCTCAATGGCAGAGACGGGCTCACCCCTGAGGAACTGTCGCCTCCACTTACATTAACTGCCTTCATGTCTCCTCGCTTTTTGGCCTAATCATTTTTGAAACTGTTTTCTCCCATGTTCCCGTATTTTCCTCGTGTGTCAGAGACTATGAAGTTGCTCCTATTTGTTAATCATGACACATTTCAAATGAACACAGAAGACAGTCTGAAAACGCATTCCAAAGAAAGCTTGTTCTTTTCATGCGTACATTTCGCTGAAAGGAATTCACCAGCAATATTTTCTTTCATTCAAAATGCCCAACCTCTGGTTTAATACTAAGCGAAGTGATTAAAAAAATAAAAAGGTAGAATAGGGAATTAAAGATTCTACAAAGTGGCCCCTGGGTGGCTCAGTGGATTAAAGCTTCTGCCTTTGGCTCAGGTCATGATCCCTGGGTCCTATGATCAAGTCCCATATTGGGCTCCCTGCTTAGCGGGGAGATTTCTCCATTTCTTTCTGCCCCTCTCCCCAGCTTGTGCTCTCTCTCTCCCACTCACTATCTTTCTCAAGCAAATAAATAAAATCTTTAAAAAAAGTAAAGATTCTACAAAAATATGACCTTCACAATGGAGAGGGACCTGGTTTCATGGTGCCTTCAAACAAGACTACAGGGACCTTAGATGAGGCAGCTTAGTGACAGAATGGGGAAAAGTCCCTGCACACACTCTCACCACCTCCATTTGGAAAGGCAGGAATCCCTTTCCCTTCAAGCAGGACTTGGGGAGGCAGTGCCTGGGAAGGGGATGGGGCAGCTGTATCATGATGGCCATATGAATGGTGTCTGGACGTCCAGTTGCCCACATGGCACAGAGGGGAGACAGAGAGATTTCCAGAAAACCCTTCTTGGAGTTTTAGTGAAATCACTTTTTCAAGGCCAAGTTCCCTTGTCAGATTTGTGGCTGGGAACCCTGTCACACCGTGTTGATTTCTGAGATGAAGGCCCAAGTTGGATTTAGATTAAGGGTCTAGGGCAAGCTAAGACGAAGCTGAGGAGTTACATGAAATGATGGCTCTCTACAAGTAAATGCCTCTTCTAAGGCAGTTTGTGGGCAGAAAAAGTACCTCAGTTTGTACTCGAGCTATTTAGGTTAAACTCAAATTGGTCATGTTTTTTGCCAAATGGTCCGCTCATGTTTTATTTGCACATGCAATTCCTCAACCTTTGTCTTGATGAGAGGAGTATCTTTGGTTGCAGAAAATTATACTTGATAGCTTTACTTGGGATATTAGCTGCGTTGTTTACTAGCTCTGACTCTGGACAAGGTGCTTAACCTCCCTGACCTGTTGCTTCACCAGTATTACAGGAACAAATCGGTACCTACTTCTGATAGTAGTTGTGGGGATTAACCTAGTTAACTGTGAACATGCACAGTAGGAATTTCATAAATGCCAGCTGTACTATTACTACTAACAGTGAAGGCTTGGGACAACTCACCAGCAGTCAGAAGTTTATCTGAAATGCAACAAAACCTTTGTTCTTTGGCATAGGGGTGGGTTAACTCATTCCTCAAAGCCTGAAAGCCTTTTTTTTTTTTTTGAAAGAACACTATAATATGGACTTGAGATTGATTGATTGATTTTTAAAGATTTTATTTATTTGACAGAGAGACAGAGAGAGAACAAGCAGGCAGAGCAGCAGGCAGAGGGAGAGGGAGAAGCAGGCTTTCCGCTGAGCAGGGAGCCTGATGCGGGGCTCGATCCCAGGACCCTGAGATCATGACCTGAGCTGAAGGCAGACGCTTTACTGACTGAGCCACCCAGGTGCCCTGTGATTTATTTATTTTATTTGAGAGAAAGAGTGCGCACGCCTACATACGAGAGAGAGAGAGAGAGAAAGAGAGAGAGAGAAAGAAGAGGGGCAGAGGGAAAGACTTTTCAAGCAGACTCCCTGCTAAGTGTGGGGTCTGACGTGGGGCTGGACCCCACAACCCATGAGATCAGGACCTGAGCTGAAACCAAGAGTCAGGTGTTCAACCAGCTCAGCCACCAGGTGCCCCTGAGCACTTATACGGACTTGAAAAGGCAAAGACAGATCTCTCTTTTATATCTAATTAGGAAAAGCACTTTCAAATACTAGATTGTATTAAGTGATTAACAGCACGATTTTCTCTGATTTCCCCTTCATTTCACAGTATAAATTTTATTAGCAATAATCATACATTCATATATGCTAGATACCAGCCTCTTACCAGAGATGATTTGCAATTATTTTCTCCCATTCTATAGACTGTATTTTCACTTTCTTTTTCTGAATTATTTTATTTTTTTCATCATGATGAGTGCACTCTTTAATTTTCATCCCCTATTTCCCCTGTCCCCACTATTTTACTTAGGGTAACCATTACTTTGTTCTCTATAGTTAAGATTCTCTTTCTTGGTTTGTCTCTCTTTTCTCCCTTGCTCACTTATTTTCTTAAGTTCCCCATGAGTGGGATCATATAGCATTTGTCTTTCTCTGACTAATTTACCTCAGCATTATACCCTCTAGATCCATCCATGTTGTTGCAAATGGCAGGATTTCATTCTTTTTTCTGGCTGGAAAATATTCCATTGTATGTATATACCACATCTTCATTATCCATTCATCTATTGGACACTTGGGCTCTTTCCGTAGTTTAGCTATTGTGAATAAATGTTGCTCTAAACATAGAGGTGTCCTTTGGAATTAGTTTTTGTGTTTTGGGGGTAAATACCCAATAGTGCAATTACTGGACTGTAGAGTAGTTCTATTTTTAATTTTTTGAGGAACTTCCGTACTGTTTTCCACAGTGGCTGTGCCAGTTTGCACTCCCACCAACAGTGCACAAGGGTTCCCCTTTCTCCTCATCCTCACCAACACTTGTTTCTTGTGTTTTTGATTTTAGCTATTCTGACAGGTATGAGGTGATATTTCATTGTATTTTGATTTGCATTTCCCTGATAATGAGTGATGTGGAGCATCTTTTTTTGTGTCTTTTGGCCATCTGGATGTCTTCTTTGGAGAAATCTCTGTTCGTGTTTTCTGACCATTTTTGAACTGGATTGTTTTTTGGGTACTAAGTTATATCAATTTTTTATATGTTTTGGATATTAACCCTTTATTGGATATCTCATTTGCAAGTATCTTCTCCCATTCGGTAGGTTGCCTTTTAGTTCTGTTGTTTCCTTCACTGTGCAGAAGCTTTTTATTTTGATGTAGTCCCAACAGCTTATTTGTATTTTCACTTTCTTGAATAATCATAAATTTAGCTTTTGATAAAATCTTGCTTTTATACAAATCTATGGATACAGTCAACTTAAATTTAAGTTAGTTGGTTTTGAAAAAAAATTTCTCTAAATTTCAATAATGGCACTCCATATAAAATGTATTTTATTGTGTTAACACATATTCAAATTATCAGGTAAGTGTTTCTTATAGAATGTGGTCTGTACAAAAAAGAATAAAGCCCAAGTGATAACATGACAGTCACTTTTGGTCCTGTCATTTTATTCAGGTCATCAAGGAGGGTCCATCAGATTCAGTGGGAAGCTGAGGATCAAGGGCCACCACTGTCAGGCTGCGTTCTTTCTTATTTCACCCAAGAAGTCATATGTCTGCTCTGAAATGTCGAAAGGTTCGTGGACTCCATCTGGTGACAGCAGAGCTTGGAGGGCGCCCTCGTTTTCTTGGTTTTGCTTAAGGAAGTCAGCAATAACCTTCCACCGGGCAGCCTCTGTCTCCTCTTCTGCCCACCTGAATGGGGGCAGGAGTGTGGAGTGCAGAAGAGGGATCACACAGTCATGGTAGACGAGGAGAAACGTGGCCTTCAGGAACTCTTTGTCTCTCTGGGAAAACACCACCACCACAGATAAATGTGAAATGATCCATATCGTTACTTTTTAAGTGTTAAATACCATGAACTCCGTAAACTAAAATCCATCTAAGGGGTGGGGTGGAGGGTGCCATTAATGTGTGGCAAGGAACAGGCTCTGAACCAGCTGCTCAGTCAGGAAACAGCACTCTCTGAAGGTGAAGCAAGCAAGAGTCACTATGGGGGAGAGATGAGCTGTTCCCCCTCGGAGCCTGGGAAAGACTCGGGACCAGGGTGTCTCCTAAGCTCCCCTGAGGGTGTCTCACACATTCCATCGAGGACACTGGGGTGCTGAAATCTAATTCCGGTGACAAGGGTGTGGTTCTAGGTAAACATAACTAAAACACAATGTGAAGTCAGCTGTAGTCACTTAATTAGATTACAGCATATCAGAGACAATGTCAAGTTGATGTAAGAGAAGGGTGGCATGAAATCCAGAGAAAGGAGACCCCAGGAGTAAGAACGTGTAGACTCTTTCCAGAAAGCAAGAGGGCTGCAGTATGGACATGATCAGTCAAGCCCTAACACTGGCAGGCTGGGGCGGGACTCTCAGGGAGCATGGCAGTCTGAAGGAGAGGTATCTATACACAGCAGATCCACACACAGATGCGGCCCCTCCAAGCAGCCACGTGTGTGGGGGCCATTTCTACAGGTCTGAGGCCCAGCACCTTGTCCACTGCTGTCCTAGAAAAGCATTAAACCTGCCAGTTTTGGCAAAGGTCAAGTGAGATGGTACGGTCAGATGGAAGTGCAAATAAGGATACAACACAATTTAACAATAAATAGTGTGTGTATCTGCGTGTGTAAAACCACATATATTATGTATAATACACAGTTTATACTTCTTAAAAATTTTTAGGAGTTTTAGTTTGCTCTCCCATGTTCCTTGTAGATAATTAACACTTTAGACCTGAAGTCCAAAAACCATGGATCATGAATCAAATGCAGCCCCTCTACCTGTTTTTGTAATAAAGTTTTAGAGAAACACAGCCTGGCTCAGAGTTTACACGCAGTCTGCAGCTGCCTTCGTGTGGCACCAGCAGAGGTGAGTGTATTGTACCAGAGACCGTACAGCCTGCAAGCTCCAAATATTTACTGTGTGACTCTTTATAGAAAAAGTTGGTCAACCCTGGGTCAGAGCCGTGAAGCCATTACTCACTGGTTAATACAAGCTCTGTTGGGTAATCACCAAGCTTCTATGGTGACGTAAGCATGAGCCATACATTTTTTCAGTGTATTACACTGGTTAGGCCAATTTCCTTTTTCCTTCTCCTTACGTGATATGGACTTTGAGAGCTAGAGGAATTTTTTTAAAGTAAGAGAAAGAGGATAGCCAACTGGAGACTTTGTTTAGAAATTTCTCCTTGAGGGCGCCTGGGTGGCTCAGTGGGTTGAGGCCTCTGCCTTCGGCTCGGGTCACGATCCCGGGGCCCTGGGATCGAGCCCCGCGTCGGGCTCTTTGCTCGGCGGAGAGGCTGCTTCCTTTCCTCTCTCTGCCTGCTTCTCTGCCTACTTGTGTTCTCTGTCTGTCAAATAAATAAATAAAATCTTTAAAAAAAAAAAAAAAAGAAATTTCTCCTCGAATAACACTCAGTGATCTGAAACAATTGTTTTGATCAAGTGTTTCTTGGGGAAACATTGGGAATTGCTCACCCGTACTCTTCTTGGAACATGTCTCTGCAACCACGATGACACAGATTAACTGGCTAAGAGGGATTATGACTATGGTTACTTTGGCTAAGACAGAGGTATTATTAGCATGCGTAAGCAAACAGTGAGCACTGCAAATATTCAGTTCAGTGTGGAAAATCACATTACCTTCTCTGATCTTTTTAATGTGCTTTCTTTCTCAGCCCATGAACTCTAAAAGGCAAATCAATACGTTATTAATCCCAGTGTTCACAAGCCTATGCCACACTTCTGCAACTTCATGGCAATTAAATGTATGGACAGGGTTAAAAACACTCTACACAGGACCCTACACGTGTAAGAAGTGAATCTGTAGGCACCTGCTGTTAATGACCAGAACCAGACCCACTGGGCAGTGAAAGCTACCGTGGAACCATCATGATTCTTCCAAGTTAGAACTAATTTAAGAACAGTATCAGTGAAACATCAACATATCCATGAAAATGCAGAAACATAGTGCCTGAACAGTAAGATACTACTAAGGTTTTAAGGTCAGACAATAATGAAAATAGAGAACTTTGCCAAATACCATATTTCTCTGCAATTCTGTCTATGGTGATGATGACAGGGATCGGGGAAGAGAAAATGAAGTACAGCTTTGCAAACATCCCAATCTGCCCACAAAGCTTCATACAAGCTTCTTTAAAAAAATTAAAAGTAAAACAAAAACAAAAACCCAGCATTCAATCAATCCCACAGAAATATGAATTGAAGACTTTCTCAGCTCCAGTTCTGGGCAAACTGTGAGCAAGTGGGGAATGTGTCCATTACTCCAGGCCTCTGTTTTGTGCCTGCCTGCAGGAATTTTCCTTTTGGTGCCTAATGTCACAGATCCCATGAAAGCATCAGCCCTTGTCTCAGTATGGAAGTCCCGGGGTGAAGATGACATATGGCACCAAGAACAAGAGTCTCCCTGAAATGAAGGAGACATTTCCTTCCAAGAGATCACAGGCTGTACCCCTAATGAGCCACGTCTTGGGATGGTCCCATTTACCATGATCTGTTACCATGAATGGTCAGTTATTACCATGGAAGAGCTACCTTATGAGACTGGGGTCCACCAACCTATTGACTACTGCACCTGTGGGTCCTGGAGAGTTTGAAGAAGACCCTTAGAGAGCCAGTGTGCTTTACTAAACAGGCGGGTACTATTATTATTATTATTAAAATACCACCAACAAACTAAACTTAGCTAAGGTGACGCTAGGAGGCTCACATACTTCATGATGTAAACTTTAAAAAGGGTATCTGGCTTCACATGACCATCACTTAGCAACTTTAGACTTAACATCTGGTAAAATGTGCCTATTGTTTGTTGTGTCAAGGTCCCACTTCATTTTTCACTGAGCTACCAGCAAGCAGTAAGGTGTTTCACTTATAGTAACTCAGTGGTGAAGAGCAAACATGCGTGTGTTGGGGGGGGGCGGGGGGAGTCACTACTCTACACCAAGACCTACTTCTTCCTTCCTTCTGGAGCAAACAGAAGACTCCATCTCCCAGCTCTCTGGAAGTTAAGTGGGGTCATGTGACAAGTCAATGAAATGTGAGCAGAAATGGCCTATGCCCCCTCAGGGCAAAGGCAGTGGAAAATCCAAGGACAATCCTCTATTCTCTTTTTTTTTCCCCTACATGTGCAACTGGCAACAGAGGAAGCCACTCGTTCTAGATGATGCTATAAAGAAGTGGAGCCTCCACCAGGCTGTATGCTTGCATGACTATGGAGAAGGGTCCTCTACCGATTCATGCTGGAAAGTTACCATGAGTGAGAAATCAACCCGTATTAGCTACCACCTCTCAGGCCGGCTTAACCTAAGTAACAAGGTATGCTGTGAAGACAGGGCTCAAGAGTATAGGAATAAAACACTCTTTTTTAATTTTTATTATTTACTGTACAGATAATTAACTATGGAAAAGTGAGATACAGATAAACAAAATAACTCATGACCCAGAGGTCATCAGTATTACCTTTCTAGAGTATATTCTTCAAGACAGTTTTATAGGCAGATATATAAATGTAAATATATATATTTAAATACACTTACTACAACTCAAATGGTTTTTTTTTTGCCCCCACTTGAATAATGTCTGTGCACAACTTTACTGATATGCCTTTTCTTGAGCCTATGGGGGATCTGGACGCCCCCAGAGCTGACCTGCAGGCACTTGTCCGGGCTATCTGCTCATCAGGAAATGCGACTTTAGATGAGATTAGTGCTAAAGCTCCAGGTTCTAAGAGTGTTACACACCTGGAGAAAAATGCCAGCACCTACAGAGTGCCGTAGCCACAGTGAGCTCTTGCAAAATACTTGTTGAATGAACCAATGGACCTATGTTCTGTATAATGAATAGATATTATGATACTAATGACTTTGTAGAGGAAAAAAGAGAAATTCTGCATTACCTAATGCTAGTGTCAAATGAACTTGTCTGAAATTATGGATAGTCATATGCCATTAAGTCTTTTTGCAGAAAACTTTATTGTTACTGTTGACATGCCAAACCTAGTCAAACCAACACATGAAATCAGCTTGAAAGTCTAGTAAAAGTCTTTGTCGGTGATTGCTTCTATTTCTCTGTCAGGCCCACAGGATTTCTATCTTTATTGACAGGAATTACCTCCTAGCACAGCTCACCTCCCTCCTGCACAGGTACTTTTCTGTCCATGTATCAGAGGCTTTCCGAAAGCAGAACAGATTACCCATCGCCTTCCATACACCCTCTTCACGGGCAATGTGAGACTCCGATCCACTTTGCCCACCTGCCAACGGCATTCTACAGGCCAAACTGGATCCTTTGCTCTTCTTAAGAGCAAACAGAATACTCTCTATTCCTTCCTGCTCCAAAATGTTGGCTCGTTGCTGATCCTTCTACCTGTGATGTTTTCTCTCCCATCTCAGCATGTCAAAATCTGACTTGGCCCCAGCTTTTTATTAGGTCTATCTCACCGAGGAGTTCTTATGAAATAGATTCCTGATCCTCATTTGCTGCCCTCTCTAAATCTTCAAGGACCTGAATTATATATCCCCAATGGCACTTATCATGGAATTGGAGAACTATCTTGCAGGCATAATGGACTCCTACTATTTGTTGACTCTGATATATTAAGTTCAAAAAATGGCTGAAATTAGAGATTTCATAGGGTTGAAACTAATACTCAGTTGTTATTTCATATAGCAGACAGTATATGTTGAATCAAAATAAAAAATGATACGCATGCCCTGATTCTTCACTGAAAGGTCAGTCGATTTATCTAACAAACCATTTTGGATTTTTGCTCTTAGGACACAATCAGTGGCCATCTTAAGTCACGGAATAAACAAGAGTCAACCATCAGGTTTCCATCATGATGTGTGCTACCCACCCTGAGTGCGTCCATCATGTCGGGCTGCTCCAAGAGCTTGGGGAAAGTGGCCAACACAGGGTTACTAATTAAATCTGAAATACAGAAGAACAAAAAGGAATTTATATAAACTTCATCCAATATATTTGACTGCAACAGACATAAAAACATTCATTCAGATGAAAATTACTGTGCCACATGATTTGTCGATAACACATTCTACAGAGCCTGACCTCTAGGAGGGCTCAAAGCTATCTGCTCAACTTCCATCCACCCCTACATTCATATCCCAGGGAGTTCTGAAATGAGTCTTGTACCAAGTAGATAGAGCTTTTAGGGTGAAAGTAAAGTAGCTCTGAACAGAATAAAACTAGAAAAAATTTGTTCTTCTTTCTTTGCTGTTTTCCAACCTCTCTTTCCTCCTTATAACTGTGGTATGGTAAAGGAACTAGTTAGAGAACTTATACAACTCAACACCAAAAAGCCAAATAATCCAATTAAAAAATGGGCAGAAGACCCCAAAGATACAGATGTAGTGAAAAGAAGGGCCATCTGTACCCCAATGTTTATAGCAGCAACGGCCATGGTTGCCAAACTGTGGAAAGAACCAAGATGCCCTTCAACAGACGAATGGATAAGGAAGATGTGGTCCATATACACTATGGAGTATTATGCCTCCATCAGAAAGGATGAATACCCAACTTTTATAGCAACATGGACGGGACTGGTAGAGATTATGCTGAGTGAAATAAGTCAAGCAGAGAGAGCCAATTATCATATGGTTTCACTTATTTGTGGAGCATAACAAATAGCATGGAGGACAAGGGGAGATGGAGAGGAGAAGGGAGTTGAGGGAAATTGGAAGGGGAGGTGAACCATGAGAGACTATGGACTCTGAAAAACAATCTGAGGGGTTTGAAGAGGCAGGAGGTGGGAGGTTGGGGGAACCAGGTGGTGGGTATTAGAGAGGGCATGGATTGCATGGAGCACTGGGTGTGGTGCAAAAACAATGAATACTGTTACGCTGAAAAGAAATTTAAAAAAATGGGCAGAAGATATAAACAGACATTTCTCCAAACATGACATACAGATGGACAGAAGACACATGAAAAGATGCTCAATATCACTAATCATCAAGGACATGAAAATCAAAACCACAGGAGAGGGGCACCTGGGTGGCTCAGTCAGTTAAGTATCCAACTCTTGATTTCAGCCCAGATCAGGATCCATGCTGGGTGTGGAGTCTGAGTCAGATTTTTTCTCTCCCTCCCCCTTTGTCCCTTCCCCATCCACTTGCACTCTGTCTCTCTCTCTCTCTAAAAAAACAACAACAAACCACAATGAGATATCACTTCACACCTGTTGCAATGGCTAAAATAAAAAACACAAGAAACAAGAAGTACTGGCAAGGATGTGGAGAAAATAGAACCCCCATGCACTATTGGTGGGAATGCCAATTGGTGCAGATACTGTGGGAAACAATGTAGAGGTTCTTCAAAAAGTTAAAAATGGAATTTTCATATGATCCAGCAATTCCGCTAGTAGGTATTTACCCAAAGAATCTGAAAACACTAATTTGAAAAGGTATACGTGCCCCCATGTTTACTGCAGCATTATTCACAATACCCAAATTATGGAAGCAGCCCAGTATCCACAGACGGATGAATGGATAAAGAAGAGATACACACACAGACTTACACACATGCAAACACATATACACAGGAATATTAGTCAGCCATAAAAAAGAACAAAATCTTGCCATCTGCAACAACATGGGTGGATCTAGAAGGTATAATGCTAAGCAAAGTAAGTCATATAATTTCACTCACATGTCAAAGTTAAGAAACAAAACAAACGAACAAAGAAAAAAAGAGACAAACTAAGAAACAAACTAAGAAAAAAAGAGACAAACTAAGAAACTATAGAGAACAGATGGTTACCAGATGGGAGATGGATGGGGGGATGGGTGAAACAGATGAAGGGACTGAAGAGTACACTTACGCACTGAGTAAAGTATAAAATTGTTGAATCGCTATAACGGTACACCTGAAACTAATATAACACTGTATATTAACTATACAGGAATTAAAAAAAAAAAGAGAGATGGAACCAGTTAGGTTCCCCTAACTGGCACCAGTTAGGCACCCCTGCTCTCAGAAGGCTGAGCAGGAACCAGTAAGTGCTGGGGGACAGGAGATGCGGGACTGGCTACTCAGGCCTGATTCGCGTTCACCAGAGCTCAGGGAAGGAACCCAAAACTGGTGTTTGGGGTCAATGGGTGGTGGTGGATGAAAATGAAAGGAATCAGGAGTTGAAGATTCTAGCCATAGGCCTAAATACCATGTAGGAGAATACTGATATTCCACAAGAAATAATGGCACATGAAAGCCCGTGCAAAGAAGCACAGTGGGAAGGACACTCCTGAAATGGCATGGGCAATACAGTCTACAGTCTTGTGTCCCCAGTAGAGAAAAATCCTTCCTCTAGGTCTTACCTTCCTCCAGGTTTATTCTGATGGTCAGATTCAAATGATGACAACGGTTCTGAGTAACCTCCTCTCAACAGAAAAGCTAATAAGCCTTATCCTAAGAAGCCATATCATTCATGAAGTTTTTCTAGAGTCATTGATATATATTCAAAGGCAAGAGATGATGAAAAAGCTTAAAGTGTCTTTCCCTTGGAGTTATAATTATTCCTTGAGAAATGGTGGTACTTCCCTGATGTAGAGCTCCATTTCTATCTCCCTATCGGGTGCTAAGTTCCTGGGAAAGGACTCCTGTCTAACCATGAACTCTACTTGTCCACAAGTGCTAGGGTTATTAGTTTTACTCACTCTGCTCTAGCCACGCTGGCTTGTTTTCAACTGTGATGCCTCCAGTTTACTTGGGTTGTCTTGCCTCGGGTGTTCAAGATACACTGGCCCCTCTGCCCAGACACATTCTTCCCACAGCCCTCTAACTCCTCTCTCAGGCCTTATCTTAATTATTAATTGCCTAGAGACCTCCCTGAGGTCTTCCTAGAGTATGCTCCTGTTGGCTTTCTTCCTTTAGAACACTTATTTTTAGAAGGTTGGAAAGGATTATTCATATAATTTTGTGTTTGAAGTTTGTCACTACACCAGAGTAGGGATGCCCATGCCCGTCACATCCATCACTGGGCCTAGTACAATGCCTGGCATATAGGAGGCATGTGATACGCATCTGCTTACTGATTCACTGAATTCAAAGACTATTCATTAAAATTAAGCTTTTTATTTTAGAGGCAATTTTTGAAAAAGATTTTAGTTATTTATTCCAAGGGAGGGGGAGGTAGGAGCAGAGGGAGAGGGACAAGCAGACTTTGTGCTGAGCATGGAGCCCAACACGGGGCTCAGTCCCAGGACCGTGAGATCATGACCTGAACCAAAAACAAAAGTTGGATGCTAACCAACTGAGTCATCCAGGCACCCCTAGAGGTAATTACTATAACACACATATATCTTTTTTCAAGTTCAATCATGTATGACAACTCATTGATTTTTAAAATTATTTTTTAACAGTTTACTGGAAAAAGTTTCAAGCTCACAAAGAAGTTGCAAGAATAAAAATAGAACACCTGAATATCTCTTGCCTTTATTCAATTTTTCTTAATCTGTTGATATTTAAACTTCATGCATAAGAACCAGTTATTTTGGATGATTTTGGTCTCTTACCAAAAAGATGATGTACATGTCAAACATGTGGCAAAAACAGGTTATTCAAGCCATTGAGGGGAAAGAGAATTATTTCTGAGTTTTAAGATCTCGAATTTCCAGAATCTATAATGTGAAAATATGTATATTGTAAAGAACTGAATATATACTGAGCTCACACCGGATATACACAGGAGTGCAATGGAGTATGATGTGCATCTGAGGTATTTGATTAACACTGATGCTAGCCTAAATATTTTATTCCACATGTCACCTTCAGAAGCAGAAGATAAAGGATGGCATAGGTTACACGTACTCAAAGCACGATGCTTTATTGTACATAAGGAAATTGCAAAGACCCTTACCAGCACTTTGCATGGTCATCCTGTCTTTTAGGAGTACATCTCCAAGAATTTGGCGATAAAATATCAACAAATGAATGGAACACATACTTCCAATTAATGTTTCTGGCAGTAAACTGTTAAAGAAAAAGAACATGTATTAATTAAACAACCCCCTACAATCCAACTTATAGTGTTTCTGGAAATATATACTTACTACTTTAATGAACAATTCCAAGTTTTGCTTCATTACTGAAAAAATGTTTAACAATTTTAAAGAAAATTTCCAGTATGAGTTGCCTACAGAAAACTAGTATTTCTTTTTATTTTTAAACTAGTATTTCTATGTGTACACCTTCAAGTCTGAACTCTGTTTTGCCATTCTGGTGTTTCCATTTTAGCATATACACCCATGTTAAATGTTAAATAAAAAAGAAAAGCCATCAATTACGTATTTGGAGAAGAAAGGGACTAGTCAGCTGCAAGTTTTGACAAAGCTATGTGCCCACCCCTCCCAACATGATGAATGAACAGGAAACAGGAATTCAGACTATTCATGGTGCTGGGTGGAATATGGGAGGGTGAGGCAGACCTGGACTGAATTCTGACTTTGCTTCTTCATAGCTCTTGTGGCTTTGGGTTAATTAATTATTGTCCTTGTGTTTTGGTTTCCTCATTTATAGAAGGCAGACAGTAATACCTGCTGTAATGTCTGCTCCATAGTAAGGGCTCAAAAACCAAAGAAAATTTCAATATTGATGGTAAGTTGGTATCAGTTTAAAATAGATTGTTTTAACTTTAAGATGTTATATGTAATCCCCATGATAACCACAAAGAAAAAAAATCTATAGAATATACACAAAGGAAATGAAAAAGGAATTAAAATGTGTCACTATAAAAAATTTATCAAACACAAAGGAAGGCATTAAGGGAAGAAATAAAGCACAGCCGACCAGAAGTCCCCCAGAAGATGTACAAAAAACAAATAACAAAATAGCAAAACCAAGTTGTTCCTTATCAGTGATTACTTTAAACATAAATGAATTAAATTCCCTAATCAAAAGACACAGATCGGCAGAATGAACAGAAAAACAGGATCTAACTATATTTTATCTACAAGAAGCTCACTTTAGATCTATGGACACTCATAGGTTGAAAATGAAAGGATAGACAAAGACACTCCATGCAAATAAGAGAGCAGGGGTGGCTATAATAATATCAGACAAAACAGACTTAAAGTTAAAAAAACTGTTAAAAGAGATGAAGGATATTATATGATGATAAAAGGGTCGGTGCACCAAAAAGATATAAAAATTATAACATATGCAGCAAATATTAGAGATCCTAAATATATGAAGCAGACATCAACAATCATAGTAGGAGACTCTATAATACCACTTTCAATAAAGAACCACCAAACAAAAGATCAATAAGGAAATAGAAGACAACACTGCAGACCAACTGTAACTAAGACATACACAGAACACTTTGCTCAGTAATAGCACAATACACATTTTTCTCAAGTGTACATGGAACATTCTCCAGGACAGGCTACATTATAACAGTCTTAATGTTAGGCTGTTAGGCTACATATTTTAGCTTACATATGTTAGGCTACAACACCAGTCTTAATAATTTAAAATACTGAACTCATACAAAAGTATCTTTTCTGATCCCAGTGGAATGAAATTAGAAATCAATAACTGAAGGAAAACTAGAAAATTCACAAATATGTGGAGATTAAACATCATACTCTCAAGCAATCAATGGCACAAAGAGGAACTCACAAGGAAAATTTAAAAAATATCTTGAGACAAATAAAATGAAAACATAACATACCAAAACTTATGGGATGAAGTGAAAGCAGTGCTAAGAGGAAAGTTTATAGCTATAAATGCTTACAATCTTCTTTATTAAGAAAGATCTCAAATCAACCACCTAACTTTAAACCTTAAGGAAGTAGGACAGAAAAAAACAAATGAAGCCTAAATGTAGCAAAAGGAAAGAAACAATAAAGATTAGAGCAGAGATGAACAAAACAAAAGAAAACAACAGAGAATATCAGTGAAAACAAGAGTGGGCTCTTTGCAAAGATCAACAAAATTGACACCTTTAGCTAGAGGACTAAGAAAAAAAGAGAGAAGATCCAAGTTATAAAATCAGAAATGAAGAGATGTTACTATTGATTTTCCAAAAATAAAAAAGGATTGTAAGATAGTACTAAGAACAATTGTATATCCACAAGTTGGATAATCTAGATGAAATGGACAAATTCCTAGAAACACAAAACCTACCAAGGCTGAATGAGGAATAAATAGAAAATCTGAATAAATTTATAACTAGTAAGGAGATTGAATCAATAATCAAAGACCTCCCAGTGAAAAAAACCCCATGACCAGATGGCTTCACTGGTTTATACACACCATGAACAAGTGGAATCTATTCCAGGAATGCAAGGACAGTTCAACATTAAAAAATCAAATCAGTGTGATACGTGACATTAACAGAATGAAGGAAAAAACCCATACGATCTTCTCAACTGATACTGAAAAAGAATTTTACAAAATTCAATACCTTTTCATAATAAAAACACTCAACAATCTTAGGAATAGAAGAAAACTACCTCCACATAATTAAGGCCATATATGAAAATCCCACAGCTAACATCATATTCAACGGTGAAAAGCCATTAGCTTTTTCTTTAAGATCCGAAATAACACAAGGATGCTTTCACTACTTTTATTCAACATAGCACTAGAAGTCCTAGCCAGAGCCCCAGGCAAACAAAAGGAACAAAAGGCATCCAAATTAGAAAAGAAGAAGTAAACTTATCTCTGTTCACAGACAGCATGGTCTTATATATGGAAAACTCTAAAGATTCCACAAAAAACCTGTTCAAATAAACAAATTCAGCAAAGCTGAAGGATATAGAATTAGCATACAAAAATTAGTCATGTTTCTATACACTAATAAAGAACAACGTGAAAAGAAAATTACAACCAGTTCCATACACAACAGCATCAAAAAGAAGAAAATATTTTTATAAAATAGAACCAAAATTTCAATATTATTTCAGAAATAATAATCTGGAAACATGACAAGTGAGTGAAAATCCTGACACACGACACGTGCTAAATGCCTCCTGCGAATTCACTGAGCACAAGATCTAAAGTTAGAAGATACTCAAGAAAATGTCTTGAATCATTCTAAATATACATTTTCTAAGTATTATTTTTGGAAATACATGAACTCTGTCATTAAGCATGAAGAATGACCCCACAGGAAATCTTGAAAACCTTGCAAACCATGTGCTTAATCAAGGAGGAAGTATCTTCAGACTAAGAAATCCAACAAGAGTTAAAAAAGAGACGTTTAACTTTTGTAAATTAATCCTTTTTTTTTAAAGATTTTATTTGTTTATTTGACAGAGAGAGATCATTAATAGACAGAGAGGCAGGCAGAGAGAGAGGGGGAAGCAGGCTCCCTGCCGAGCAGAGAGCCCGATTCGGGGCTCGATCCCAGGACCCTGAGATCATGACCTGAGCTGAAGGCAGAGGCTTAACCCACTGAGCCACCCAGGCGCCCCAATCCTTTATTTTAATTTCCAGAATAAGTATTTTATTTTATTATTTTTTTAAAGACTTTTTTTTTTGACAGAGAGAGAGAGAGAACACAAGCAGGCAGAGTGGCAGGCAGAGGGAGAGAGAGAAGCAGGCTCTCTGCTGAGCAAGGAGCCAGATGTGGGACTTGATCCCAGGACCCTGGGATCATGACCTGAGCCGAAGGCAGCCATTTAACCAACTGAGCCACCCAGGTGTCCCCAGAATAAGTATTTTAGAAGGGAGCATTGGTCGCAGAGGTAACGGTCAGGCTTCCTGCCCTGAAAGAGGTTGGACGAGAACAGAATGAATGTAATCCCCGTGGTGATGCAAGAGCAATGGATTTCCCAGGTGTAGTTTCACAGAGTTTTCTAAGTATCCTTGACCACTTCTTAATCCCTGCACTTCTAGAAACATCTAAAAAATGCCAGACAGCTTCTCTGCCGTTCATATAGGGCATGTGGCACACAAAGTTAGAAATCATTGTTTTCCACTGCTGCTATGCTGCTATGATGCTGGTCTTATGTCTGACCTGGATTTCAAAGACTGGCCGTGGAGAATCAGTTAGGCTCCCCTGAGGCCACCACTTGCCTGCTGAGGGCTTAGCTGTGATTCCTAAGGTTTGTTCCACATCCTGCCCTCTGGTCTATGGCCATTTTGGGCAGTGTTTCAGCTGCATGCCCAAACCATGGCTCATGCTGAAGAATAGCCCGTGATTTTGCTAGAGGAAGGGGTGTAACCTTCCTTCCATTTTTCCCTCTCCTCTCACAGACCCGCCTGCTCCATCTGGCTGCCATCCTTACCAGCCTGCAGTAGAGGCCTTCGTTCCTCCCACAGCCGGGGCGCTCCCTTCCTTCGACATGAGGCAGGACTGCTGCACTTTATTAGTTTTTTTTAGGGAAATCCTCTGAATTTCCCAAATCTAAGATGACCAGAAAGTTCTGGGCTCCTGAGGTTGGCTCAGTTGAAGAAGTAAAAATGTGCTTCTTACTGATCTCACAGATACACCAGCAAACTCTGACGGTGGAAGTTCAGTGAATGTAATCATGGGCCCCAGGCTAGTAACAGGATTACCTCATTTATTTTTAGAAACAATACAATGGAAGTGAAAGAGGAAAAAAATGGGAGACATCATAAAAGGCAAAAGACAAACAGGTTTATGGCAAATTTATACATATGCACACAGCCTACTTCTACAGACTGGTATTTTTTGGGATTCTGAACTCATGCACTGGGAATCTGGGTCGAAATTCAGCGCTTTCCCTCACCTGGGGCTTAAAAGCATGCCTTTGGCCAAATTACATCAGGGTAAAAAACCCCCATTGAAAAATGCCTCCAAAATCAGAATGGCAAGTCTTGGGGAAACTGAAAGTTCTCTTTGCTCCCTCTTTGATCTCATGCTGAGAGGGTCACCATGATTACAACTGTCTCCACGAAAGCAGTCCCACGGGCAGGATTCTGATGCTATTTCTTTGGAAAGGAGACAAGTCTACATGGGTTAATTTGCATTTTTGAGGGTCTCTGGATATCCAATGGTATGCACAGGCAAGACTGCTGGCTGGTGAGAGGTTAGTATAAGCCAGCTAGCAAGGGCATGGGGAAAAATGGGCAGGAGGGCAAACTCTCACTGGGCTTCCCACTCTTGGTTCTGCGTGCATTGTTGTATGTCGCTTGGTATAATGTTAAAAGCCTCTGTTCTTTCTCCTTGAAGCAGAGGAGTCTGTCCAAACAAAGGTGAAGTTCTTGAGCAAAGGAAGATGGGGAGAGAGGTGCGATGTACTTTTGAAGGAGAGGAGGAGGGCTGCTGGTACCATTATGTGCCTTCCTCTCCCAGCCACTTGAAGGTGGCAGTCAGGGGTGGGGAGGGGGCTGAGATGGATCACCTCCAGGGTGTGCAGCTCAGGGCAGAGATGCCCAAAAACACCCATGCTGGTGTCCAGTCTCTTACTCTGGACCCACAGCACAGCCCTCACACCCAGCACCTGGGCTCTGCAGGGAGGCAGGGGCCTCTGGATTCTCTGTGCCCATGGCCTGGTCTCTGTGAGAGCCAGCCCCAGCCTAGGCTGCACCAGAGAGTAGCCCCAAGCCAGGCATACACATTTCTGGATCACGCGAAGTAGAGTGGCAATGCTCAGGTCCCCCTCTGGGCTGTAGGAGGAGAAAAGAGCACACACCAAGACAAGGTACAGGGATGTTAGGGACAGCAGGAGGCAGAGCAGAGGTCCTAAGAAGTACACTTTTACCTAGCAGGAAGATTTCCACTTAGAAATTCTTCAGCAAACATTTTTTGGGTACCTAGTGTGTACTGTGATCAAACAAGCACCTTGGTTCCTGGGGTCTGGAGGGCAAGGACACGGGACCCCTCTCTGAGAACCAGCATACAGGGGCGCCTGGGTGGCTCAGTGGTTTAAAGCCTCTGCCTTCGGCTCAGGTCAAGATCCCAGGGTCCTGGGATGGAGCCCCGCATTGGACTCTCTGCTCAGCAGGAAGCCTGCTTCCCCCTCTCTCTCTGCCTGCCTCTCTGCTTACTTGTGATCTCTGTCTGTCAAATTAAAAAAAAAAAAAAAAAAAAAAAGAACCAGCATACAGAACATTCACTGCTTTGGAAGCAAGGGCCTGCCTACCTGACCTGTGTATAGCCCAGACAAATCTGATCTCTCGATTGTAAAAGTGTCTTGGAACCAGTATCTGGGGGCAAAGCAACACTATTAAGATCTATGCTTGAAAGACACACTTGGGAGTACTTGGGGACTCTTGGAAGCTTACCAATGAGATGAGGAGTGGGAGGCTGCAGAAGCAGGAAGAATGAAGTCAAACAGGATTTTGGCTTTTCTTTTACAAAGACTGCTACTGTGCTTCTTTTTTTTAAATCTTGAAAAATAACAATTTTCCAAGGAAATACTGGCCAAAAAAGGGAATTTGCAAGTGCTATAAACATCCGGGGGTGAGGGGAAGGACAGTCAAGAGAATGAATAATATCCATGAACACATTATTAATGGTTATTGAAAGATTTAATTGTCAATACGAGAATTATAAAACACATTTCAGTATCAGATATAAGAACAAGGAATATGGAAACTAGGAGCATGATCCAGAATGAGAAAAGCAACAATTCAGGAGACTATGTCAAGTTTTCGTCTTTTACTCTGTTTCCTAGTGATCAGCAAGCAAGAAGCAGGTCATGGTGGGACAGGTCAACTTCATCAGCTTCTGTTCCCAGGCCCTGCCCTTCCCTTCCACCCCTCTTGTCCACCAAATGCCCTCTATACTTAGGTTCCTTTTCTCCATGGCTTCCCATCTTCACATGTGCACATCTCTCCCATCCTTCAAAGCCTGTTTCAAATCCCTCCTGATCTTACCAGCTATAGAGCCCATCTTCATTTAAACCAATTTTATGACATATTGTACCATGGACCTAGAATTATATTTGCATTAATCTATACATATGATAATAATAGTAAATAACTACAGCTAACACTTACTGTGTTTTACTCTGTGCCATATCCTATAAAAACAATCTAGGTGTTTTATATACTTTCTTTTCATTGAACCTCATTATAGCTTCAAGGAGTTGATATTATTATGCCCATTTAAAGATGGAGACATTGGGATCCTGAGAAAGATAGTTAAATAACTTGTTCAAGAGGCTACTGAGTTGGAAGGTGATAGATCTGGAACCTACTAGTGTAAAAGTTCCTTGCAATAGGTGATTAAGAGTACATTTATCATGATGTATGGAATGTATGGAAGTGTTAAATCACTACATTGTACACCTGAGATGGATGTAGTGCTGTATGTTAATTATACCGGCATTAAAAAAAATCTAAAAAGAGCTTTATAAATCAATAAGAGAAAACTGACTAAAAAGTAAAATAAATTTTAAAAAGCCCCCTAAAGAAAATGCAAATTAAAACCACCATGAGATACCATTGCTCACTTACTAAAATTGCCATAATAGAAAAAAAAAAGATAATACCAAGAATATGATTAATACATTACTGCTGGGAGTGTAAAATGCTATAGCCACTTTGGGAAACAGTTTGGCAGTTTTTTATAAAATTAGAAGGACACGAGATGACCCAGCAATCCTGCTCCTAGGTATTTACATCTCTGAGAAATAAAGTCAGATGGCCACACACAAGAAACTCATATGTAAATATTTAGAGTGGCTTTATACATAAATGCCCAAACTCAGAAACAACCCAGATGTCTATCACTTGGTGAATGCACACGTGCATCATGGTCTATCCATCAAATGGAACACTATTTAGAACAAAGAAGAACAACTTCTGCTACATGCAATGGCACGGATGACCCTCCAGTGCAGCAGGTATGCTGGGTGAAGGCAGGCAGACTCAGTAGGCTACATACTGAAGGACTCCATTTGTATGACATTCTGGAAAAGGCAAAACTGCTTGGAATACAAATGGCCAATAGACACATGAAAAAATGTTCAGCATCACTTGGCATCAGGGAAATATAAATCAAAACCACAATGATACACCACCTCACACAGGTCAGAATGTCTAAAGTTACCAAGTCACGAAACAGCAGATGTTGGTAAGGATGTGGAGAAAGGGGAATCCTTTTGCATTGTTGGTGGCAATGAAAACTGTCCAGCCACTATGGGAAACAGTATGGAGGGTCCTCAAAAGTTAAAAACAGAGCTCTCCTATGACCCAGGAATTACACTACTGGGTATTTATCGCTGATTGAAAGAAGCACCTGCACCCTGATGTTTATAGCAGCAATGTCCACAATAGCCAAACTATGGAAAGAGCCCAGATGTTCATTGACAGATGAATGGATAAAGAAGATGTGGTATGTCTGGGTGTGGTACATAAACAATGAATCTCAGAACACTGAAAAAAAATTAAATTACAACAAAAGAAAGAAAAAAATGATGTGGTATGTATGTATATACAATGGAATATTGCTCTGCCATCAGAAAATGAAATCTTACCATTTGCAACAACATGAAAAGAACTAGGGGGGTGTTATGCTAAGCAAAATAAGTCAATCAGAGAAAGGCAATTATCGTACAATTTCACTCATACGTGGAATTTAGGAAACAAAACAGAGGATTATAGGGGAAGGGAGGGGAAAAAAAAAACAAGACAAAATCAGAGAGGGAGACAACCATGAGAGACTCTTAACTACAGGAAACAAACCGAGGGTTGCTGGAAGGAAGGTGGGAAGGGGGATCGGGTATAACTGGGGGACAGGCATTAAAGAGGGCACATGATGTGATGAGCCCTGTGACGAGCATAGTTCTATGCAGCTGATAAATCACTAAACTCTACCTCTGAAACTAAAAAGTGAAAACTGAAAAACAAAAACCAAATGGCTGGGGAAGAAGAGAGATGAGTGGCTGCCTGAGGCTGCGGCTGGGGAGCTGACCACAAAGGAGATAGCTGTTTAGAGTGAAGGGAATGTTCTCCATCTTGGTTGTGGTGGTAGTTACACGACTGTACACATTGATCAAGACTCAGAGAACTGTAAACCTAAAAAAGTAAGTCTTATTGCATGTAATATATACCTCAACTAACCTGATATTAAAAAAAAAATTCCCTGACAATAGGATCATGGTTGTCAAGCTCAAATTAGCCAAGTTTCTCTACTATTTCTGACCAAATGTATCACTTGAGCTAACAGTAAACAAAAGAGTAAGCTGATTTGAATTTTCCTACCATTCCATTTCTCTTCTGATCCTTGGCAGATGAATTAAAGAGGAAAAAACTAACCAAAAAAAGATGACCACGCAGGAGGAGAAGCCAAAAGCAGAGATGGTCTATAAGTGCTGAAGGACCTCAAGTTCACTGGCCAGGTGAGTGGGTACCAACCTCAGCAAGTCTCTTGATCTTCTGTTCAAAGATCTCAGTTTTACTAGGAGTTGAGGCTGCCTTCTCGTTGTCATCATCTGATGGAAAACACTCCCATGTGCTTCCAAAAAAGAACCAAAAATAAATGTCAAAACTTGAAGTGCTTGAGACGGTGAGTATAATAAAACAACATACTTTTTACAATAAAACAAAGATTTGGGGTAAAAAAATCATAATTGTATGAAAAGGAGGAGTCCCTCACATACCTTGATTGAGCTGATAACAAGATAAGGCATGGCATTAAAGCCTCCCGGCCTCCCTAAGGGTATCTGACTGGCCCCTGGAGCTACCACAACACCAGATGCATTGGCAGCACTGTGGCCAGATTTTATAAAGGGAAAAAGGAAGTTTAAAAAGCATGCCTGCAGGGGCGGTTGGGTAGCTCAGTCATTAAGCATCTGCCTTCCGATCAGGTCATGATCCCAGGATCCTGGGATTGAGCCCTGCATCGGGCTCCCTGCTCAGCGGGAAGCCTGCTTCTCCCTCTCCCACTCCCCCTGCTTGTATTCTCTTTCTCGCTGTCTCTGTCAAATAAATAAATAAAATCCTAATTTTTTTTTTTTTTTTTTTTAAAAAGCATGCCCAACTCCAGGTAGATCCAACTGCTTCCCAGGTCCCAAACCCTTTCCTGTTCAAGAAGGTGGGCCTGGCATCGCCAGGGCGGCAACAATGCTATGTGTTCTAAGTCATGAAACAAGGAGAGTCCAAAATCTGTCAGGAGCTGAGCTCTGCAAGGCAAGGATCGTATCTGTCTTACTCTCCATTTTCCCATTATCTAGCACAGGGCCTGGCCAATGAATGTATTAAAAGATGCTCAATATTTGTGGAAGGTAACTCGGCATGTATACCACAATTTGAAATGTCTACATCTTTTAACCCAGCAACAGGCAACCTCGGAATTAGTCTATGTCATTAATTCTGTGCCGGTTGCAAGTATCAGCCCAGTGTTCAAGGAGAAGCATTAATCAACGGTCCTCAAGCTTACCAGTTTCCTACATTAGAGTCTTGTATATGCTACCAAGAAAAGAAGCACTTAGATCAAAATAATTAGGATTTTACTGTCAAATGACTTAATTTTAAAAAATGTGAATTCAATAAAGAATGTTATACTTATTAGAATATACTTTGCTGATGCATAGTCTGTGTACTTTTTCAGGAAAAGGAGAGAAAGCAATGCCTAATAGTTGTACCTCTTCTGGATATGGAAGGGTCCACTTCAACACCTTTTTCATAAGGGGTGCCACCATTCAAGAAGAGTTCATATGTTCTATGAAAGAATAGCAAAAACCACATGTTTTCATTTTGAAACAATGAAATCAGTAGTGAAATATTTTTCTAGCACAGATAACATGCCCAGACATTTATTTGTCTCATTGGTAAATGAGAATGAAAGTTCTTGATTCCTCTAAATAAAGTTTTTTTCTTTTAACTTTTAACTGTAGAAAATACATTTTCCCCCATTAAAATGAGAAAAAATAATTGATGCCATTAAAGTGCTTTGATTTTAATGACTTACGTTAATGAATGTATTAATGATGTATTTTAAATATATTTTTCAAATGTTTAAATGGCATAGAAATGATAAGTAAAAAAAACAAAACAGGGGCGTCTGGGTGGCTCAGTCAGTTCAGCATCTGCCTTCGGCTCAGGTCATGATCTCAGGGTCCTGGGATCTGCCTAGTGGAGTCAGGCTCCCTGCTGAGTGGTGAGTCTGCTTTTCCCTTTTCCCCTGCCGCTTCCTCTGCTCTTGCTCTCTCTCAAATAAATAAATAAAACCTTAAAAAAAAAAAAAACCAAAACCAAAAAAACCCCTAAAACATCCGTCCCCCCATCCCCTCTAGTGTGGTAAGGCCCTTGCCCTACCTTTTTCTATGCAAACGTAAACAAATATATATAAACAGTAGATCTCAAAACGGACACATTTTCTTTCAAAGTTGCCTATTACCTAAGTATAGAAAGTAGAAAATAAAATCCCCCTTCAATCCCACTGTGTTACCTCCCTAGTTCTGTTCCTCAGAGGTAACCTCTGGGAACACTTTACACAGGCCTGCCCACATATGCACACGAATACAGTTTTTCATGAACAAAAGTGGAGCCACAGTACACATACTATTCTGTAACTTGCTTTTTCCATATAATAATATACACTGGAAATGTTTCTGTATCAATACATGGGCTTCTACCTCACTTAGAAAAATAGCTGTGACTTCCCTTTTGGAAAGATGGGAGTAGACATCCTTTTCCCTCCCACTAGGTACAGCTAAAAACCATAGACATTCTTAAAAACAAAATAAAACAAGACAAATTTAAGTCACAAGCAGTCTGGACTTTTACATTCTGGGAGGGCATGCCCCTCCCCCTCTCACAGGGATGATGTGGGAGCAGGACAAGTGAAGTCTGGACTTTCACCCCTGCCCTGTGGTAAAGAGGCCATGCCCACCCCTGGGGTGTAAGCAGAAGTTATAAAAGGCAGGGAACATTATCTCAATTAATCCTCATAATAACCCTTAGGGGTAGGAACTTTTACAATCTCCCATTCTGAAGAGAGGAAATTGGGGCTTGCAGGCAAGAAACCTGGAACCTGGCTTACAGTTACACAGACAGATCCGGGGGCGAGCCCTGAATGTTATACTTCCAAACCTTGGATCTTAATTACCATCCTGATGACTGCCCATGTGTATCTCCTCTGTGAATTTCTCATTTATATCTTATTAGATTTTTTGTGTATGCCCATTTAAAAACTTGGACTGTCTTTTTCTTACTCATTTTTGAGAACCCATTTTATATAAGGGATAAAAATCTGACCATTACGTATATAACGCAGATATTTGGTACCTGTCAGCCTTTTGGTCTTAAATTTTAAATTCATTTACAGGGGGGCACCTGGGTGGCTCAGTTGTCAAGTGTCTGCCTTCAGCTCAGGTCATGATCCCAGGGTCCTGGGATCAAGCCCCGAATTGGGCCCCCTGCTCAGCCGGAAGCCTGCTTCTCCCTCTCCCACTCCCTCTGCTTGTTCCCTCTCTCGTTGTGTCTCTCTCTGCCAAATAAATAAATAAAAATCTTGAAAATAAAAAAGCCTGACACTTGTAAAAAAAAAATTCATTTATAAGGACTGCCATTACAATTTCAGTGTATCAACTATAGGAGAATGGTAGAGTCACAGAGGACTGGGGACCCTGGACTTAGCTTTCCCACTCTTTGGAGAGAATCAGGTTCTGTTTCAGCACTGTGAAATGTGCTAATACCATAGAAAATTACTGAAAAACATTTCCAGCAGAGAGTAAACAACTTTTATTATTTGATTTTTTCTTTTTTTTTTTTTGAAAGAGAGAGAGAGAGCGAAGGAGTGAGCAGGGGTGGGAGAGGAACAGAGGGAGAAGGAGAGGGAGAGAGAGAATCCCAAGCAGGCTCCACGCTCAGAGCGAAGCCGGATGCAGGGCTCAGTCTCACCACCCTGAGTTCATGACCTGCGCCACAACCAAGTCGAATGGATGCTCAAACGATTGAACCACCCAGGGCCCCCTGCGTAAACATCTTCTAAAATACCTATTCTCTAAGTGGCATTTCTCCTCTTTAAGATGACCCTGTTCATGCTGTTTGCATATATCACTCAATGAACATTAAAACTTCTCCCCCAAGTTTTTGAAATGCTAACTCATTATACACTCTGCAAACCTGACATATCCAGATTCTAAATAATGAATTTCTACAAAATTATTCATTTGGAAGGAATATATAGGCAACTTACTTCGCTGGAATAGGAATTCCACTGGCATCAAAAAGTTTAAGAAACACCCAGCCACAACTTAGTTCTCCTCTTTCACCGGTTGACTAGGAAATAAACAGGCATACAAAACTTAATATGTGAACCAGTCAAATTTAAAAGCACATACCAAGTCCTTTAAAGGGAACAAAATTAGCATTCACTTCTTGGACTAAAAAATTCTTCACAAGAAAATAAAGTGAAACACAGTGGGTCCCATTTTCCTTGCCGGCCAGATGACAAAGGTAGTATGTAAAGTGAAAATCCTATCTTGTCAAATTACTTTTGAAAATCCCGGGGCACCTGGGTGGCTCAGTGGGTTAAAGCCTCTGCCTTTAGCTTGGGTCATGGTCCCAGCGTCCTGGGATCGAGCCTCAAATTGGGCTCTCTGCTCTGCGGGTAGCCTGCTTCCTCCTCTCTCTCTGCCTGCCTCTTTGCTTGCTTGTGATCTCTGTCTGTCCAATAAATAAATAAAATCCAAAAAAAAAAAGAAAAAAGAAACAAAATCCCTTAAACCTGACAATGTGGCAACTGCTGCTACTGTTTCTTGAATGATATAAACATTCTGTGGAATGATCTAAACCACATAAGTACTACATGGGACTATGCAGCTTTGTCTCAGTGAGAGATGGAATGCACAGATTAAATCATTTTTAATTTTTTAATCATCCATTAGATCTTTATCTCTACCTACTGAAGTCCACTGGGGACTTGCTTGGGGCCCTGCTCCCCTCTTCTGTCCTACCCACCCATAACACAGATGGGTGCACCTGCCTTAAAGAAATGAAAGGATGGTGTAATATTATTAATATAATAGCAGTTGGTTTTCTGGGTCGCCTTGAGGCCAAGCATATATACTAGACCTAGCAAGGTATTATTAGAATGTGGAGACATTTAATTACTATCACGTCAAATAGGTGAAGATGATTAAGAGCACATTTATCATGCTGAGCACTGAACAACGTACAGAACTCTGAATCACTATATTGTACGCCTGAAACTAATACAACACTGTATGTTAATTATACTGGAATTAAAATAAAAGACTTAATAAAATAAAAATAACTATTACAGACCCTCCTGGTTCAATTGTTTATATGACATGAGTTAATCCAATTTTCTGGTGCTCCCTTTATAAAAATTACCACTCTGACAGGTCCCTTAATTAGAGCTGTCAGCCATAAGGTTAAGTATACCCTGACCCTCTAGGACAGAGGTGAAACACCGTGGGAGTGCCACTGAACATCTCTCATCACTTTCTGCAAAGTCTCATCCTTTTCAAATCTTCATTCTTTAAAAGCACTGAAGTTCCCTCAAGCTATACATATAAACAAATATACTTTTATTATAAGTGCTACTGAGAAAGCAGCACTATGTTTAAACTAGAACCACAATTCCCATTCCTCAAGAGATTAAAATTTTATTACACATAAAAGCCTCAATTATTTTACTTGTAAATATAGACTTTTTTTTTTTAACTTCCCTTTTACTGATACGTTAGAAAGGTTTATCTTTCAACTGACATACATTGCGAATATAAGAAATTCCAAGTTCAAATAATATTCCAAGATCTGGAGATGAAGAATTGGATCTGATAAAACAATCGCCATCAAGCAAGCAAGGCAAGATGCCAGTAACCTGGAATGATAAAGAAAACGAAGTTACAAATAAAAATTTAAAATGGGAGGGAGGTTTCAGCTCTACTCATTTGTGCACAGTTTATACCTTTGCATCATAATAATGGTCCTTTTAAAGGAAACAGAGAGCAGATGGATGGGACCCATCTACAGCAATAATTTTACATTAAAAAAATTTAAGTTTTGGGCACCTGGGTGGCTCAGTGGGTTAAGCCTCTGCCTTCTGCTCAGGTCATGATCTCAGGGTTATGGGATCCAGCCCCGCATCAGGCTCTCTGCTCAGCAGGGAGCCTGCTTCCCCCTCTCACTCTCTGCCTGCCTCTCTGCGTACTTGTGATCTCTGTCTGTCAAATAAATAAATAAATAAAATCTTTTAAAAAAAAATTTAAGTTTTGTGTTGAGGGAAATACCTGTATCTTCATTCACTCTTTGGTGAGAATAGAGGCTAGTGTGAAACATGTACGGTACCTAAGTCCACAGAGGTGTTATAAAAATAGTTTGCATATATAATAAGATATTTATATTAATCCTTGTTTTTTGTAAACAGAACCAAAACTGAAGACTTCATACACACATTTGCTCAACTTTTCCAAGGTGTGCCTTGCAAATTTTCCTTTCCTTTCTCTTTTGCTCATTCCTTTTCCTCTCTCTGGACAACCACACCCCTCTGTCTTGCCTATAAAATCCTCCCCAGCCCCCAAAGTCTGGTTTCTCTTCTACAAAACCTTCCCTGAGCCTGAGGATTGGAATTAAGGTCACCCTCCCCTGCGCTTTCACAACCCTTGGGAGTCCCGCAACCATGACATTTTGCCCTTGTGGTGGTTATCAACACACCCCACCCCCACAGGGCTATTCTAAGGATTAAATGAGATCATACATCATGCCCAGGAGGCCCTACCACCATGCCTGGCACGTGGACACAGCTCCATAAACATAGGCTATTGTTATTATAGCCATATATGTTTCTTCTCTACCAACATGAAAGTTCCCACAGTGCCTAGGAAGAATGTCTTGCACCTAACAGATGCTTAATTTCCCTCAAAAAGGAACAATTTCTTAATATTTATCCTTCCAAACAGTTTGTTTTTACATCCAGAAAAAAATTAGAAAAATTCAACCCTAAATGCTTCATAAACACAGAGATGCACCATCAGAACCGTGAGGCGTTATGCCGAGATACAAGCAGTAGGGCGCTTAGATCAAACTGGACTTTCAGGAGATGCGCGACAGGCAAGCGGGGGCACGTGCAGCACACACGCCAGGTGGCTGGGCCTCCTCTATGCCCTGCGCCCTCTCTTTGAACCCCTACTGCTTGAAGATCTTCAGATGCAGTAAGAGAAAGGTTCATGGAGGGTTTTTAGGGTGCAGTGCCCCAAGGGAATTAGTTATGGGAAATGAATACTAAAGTCATGAAACTTTAGAGGTAGGAAAAAAGTAAAATAAACCAGAGACAATATTACAACAAGAACATCCAGATAGCAAATCTTCATGTTCACGTACATCTATGTCATAGAGACTCTGAGGTTTGAAGTCACCTAACCTCATTCCAGTCCTTTTTTTGTTCCAGGCTTGATAGTGCCTGGATACAATGTACCAGCCCCGGGCGTCACCCTTGATTTTATCTGAAGAAAGCCCAGCTTTCATTAGCACGGTTGATCTCATTTGTGAAAAACACTTCCTAAATTTATCTCTCTGTTTTCATTTTCATCAGGGGGCATTTCCTAGAATTGAACCCCGAAATCCGCGGAATGAGATGATTCATAGGAATTATTACTCTGATGAGTCAGAAACAAAAGTAATTTTTACGAAAGTCTTCAAAGAATATTAATCTAAAGATTCAAATCTGGCCCCATATATTCTGTGCTTAACATAAATACGTTATTTCAGGGATACACATGGACAGCTTTGCTTCAGAAATTAATTGCCTATCACTTAACAGGTAAAAGATGTTCATGTTTCATTCCATTCCCTTAGCAGGTTCCTTACCTGGGGAGAAAAGGTCCACGTTTTGGGCTTTTTAGGTTGCCATGTGGCTCTGACTGTGTGGATATTGCTCAGAACCTGAAATGAGATTTCCTTATTAGAGATGATGTTGTATAGAGCACTCTAAAACATCCTCATTTCTAGGGGTGCCTGGCCGGCTGGGTAGGTCAGGCATCTGACTTCTGATTTGGGGTCAGGTCATGATCGTAGGGTCCTGGAATCAAGCCCTGAGTTCCATGCTTGGGTGGGATGGTCTGCTTGAAGATTTTTCTCCATCTCCCTCTGTCCCTCCCCCTGCTGTCTAAAATAAATAAAATTTTAAAAAAATTTAAAAAGAAAAAAAACCCAAACTGACCACAACTCAAACAGTTAACACTGAACAGGCCACATACTGCGCAGAGCCGAGGGCCCCCCGGGGGTTCTTTCACTTCTTAGCTTGTGCAACTCTGTGACTGTTTTCTTTTTACATCAAGGACATACAGAACTTTAAAAATGAGTAACAAAAAGCTATTGTGGCACTAATTTATAAAATAACAAAAGAACTGATAAATTCAGACTCAGATCTTGGCACTAGTAATAAATTATAGTAAGTGGAATACTTACTATCTGGAACAGGTTTATCAGAAAAGGAAGTGAAATTCCAGATAAAAATGACCTTTTAAGAAATGTGACCCAGAAGAGCATTTTATGGTAGCCCATCACCCTGCAACTAAGCACAGATAATGCTGATAATAGCCCAGATATACAGCCTCAGTTTTCTTCAAGATCTCCAGCCGCATACATTATATTCTTCCTGAGACTTATCTCTTGTAAAATGCTACTGTAAGAAGTCAGTCCTACAATGTACAAAAAGCAACGAAATACAAAAGAAGCAAAAACTGAAGAGTTCAAATTCCATAAAGATATGGCTAAAATTGCCATCTTCCAAAGAAATAGAAAACATAAAATTTTTATTTTATTTAATTTAAGTTTATCCATTTATTTTAAGTAATCTCTATACCCAATATGAGGCTTGAACTCATGACGCCAGGATCAAAAGTTGCATGTTCTTCTTCTTCTTCTTCTTTTTTTTAAGATTTTATTTATTTATTTGACAGAGAGAGATATCACAAGTAGGCAGAGAGGCAGGCAGGGAGAGAGGGGGAAGCAGGCTCCCTGCTGAGCAGAGAGCCCGACCCTGAGATCATGACCCGAACCAAGGGCAGAGGTTTAACCCACTGAAACATCCAGGTGCCCCAAAAGTTGCATACTCTTCTAACTGAGCCAACCAAGTGCCCCTACAATTTTTATTTTAGGTAACAGTATTTTAGTATAGCACTGTTAAAACTAAGCTTTAAAAATAAGTAGATAGGGGCGCCTGGGTGGCTCAGTTGGTTAAGCGACTGCCTTCAGCTCAGTTCATGATCCTGGAGTCCTGAGATTGAGTCCCACATCAAGCTCCCTGCTCAGCAGGGAGTCTGCTTCTCCTTCTGACCCTCCTCCTTCTCTCACTCTCTCTCTCATTCTCTCTCAAATAAATAAAATCTTTTAAAAAATAAGTAGACATAGTTTCTACTTATGAGTCCTATGAGTTCAGATTCAAATCACTGCCCTCTATGTCCCTGTTGGTAGGCAACTAGGATTATCTTGTGGGCAGCAGAGTTGTTTTCCAAAAAAGAAAGCCCTCATTTCTTTCATACACACACACACACACACACACACACACATACACACACACACACAAGTTTATATATATATAAGCTAATATATATAGGAATTTATTTAAACTCTTCCTAACACAATATATATTCTCAGCCTGGACTCGGAGTACAAACATGTTTTGATTATTACCTGGTATTCAGTATAAGACTGTATCTTATCTACTCTAAGGTTCCTCTTAGTTTTTCAGGAAGTGTTTCCCACTTCTTATAATCAAAAAGTCCTTTGCAATCATTGAAACTGAGATCTCAGACTATCTCTGCTTTTCTCTTTCCAACTTGGAGAATTCTGATTTTGATTCAGGAGAAGCTTCTTCTGCTTGACAATTTTACATCTTTCTTGACTTACAGATTCTGAGAGCTAAAGAGGACTTAGTCCAAACACCTCATCATACATTTGAGAAAACTGCAGCTAGACAGGGTGAATGACTGGCTCAGAATCTTTCTGTTTTCTGCATAAAACCAGAACTCAAAGGATGAGGTAATCAAGGACTCAGAAAGTTTAGAACTTCTGCTTAGTAAACTGCATTGAGAATACATAAGGACTCCCAATCAAGATGGCATGCTGAATTTATGCTCTAACATAGCTGCTCTGCTCCAAACATAAAGGAGTGGTGGTTAAAGAGACAGAGTAGCACTCAAATGTAAGGTGAATACGTCAGTGGACCACACACAGATAGAAAACAGAAAACAGAAAAAAGAAAGTTGCAGAGGGTACAAGGAAATGATGCCATTTTATAAGGCATGAGAATGCTAAAAATTAGGCTGTATAAAATTAATAAAATAAAATTCAGGATAGGGGTTACCCATATGGAAGTTTGAGGAAAGCAAAAGGACGTGGGAGGGGTATACTGAGGGTTTCAATCATACTTACAGCATTTATTTTTAAATTAATAGACTATTTTTAAAGAGAAGTCTTAAGCTTACAGAAAAATTGAGCAGAAAGCACTTATTTCTTTGTTTTAAAAGTCAGAGTATGTATTACAAACTGCGGGACTTCAACAGAACTAGGTGATAAGGCCATGAGTGTCTGTTATGTCATTCTTTGCAAACTTTCATACTGAAATAGTTCATTTTTTAAAAAAGTATTTTATTTATTGATTTGACAGAGAGAGAGAGAGCACAAGCATGGGGAGGCAGAGGAGAGGGAGAAGCAGGCTCCTTGCTGAGCAGGGACCCAGATGCAGAACCCAATCCCAGGCCCTTGACCCAAGCCGAAGGCAGATGCCTAACCGTCTGAGCCACCTAGGTGCCCGAAATAGTTCATATTTTAAAAAATACTGCTAATTCCAATAAAAATAAGATGGAGTATAAAACTGATATAAAAGGAAACAACTAAACAAATTGGAAAATTACAATGTCCCAAAATAAGAAAGATTCTAAATATGAGATTTAGGCTTGTGTTCTATTTCTCTTATTATTGGCAAAACAGATGGGTAATCAGTTGATGTTTTATTTCTTAATGGGTACTGAAGGGTTTTCAATTTATTTTTTCAAAAGGGTGAAATACACAATGGTGGTAAGTCTGAAATGTGTCAAACATATCAGACAAGTTAAAAGAAACATACAGTGAACTCCCTTACACTCATCACCTAGATTCTACCATTAACATTTTACTATACTTGCTTTAACACATATATCATCTATCATCTATCCATCCTTCAATTCATCTTATTTTTTATTTTATTTTTTTTAAAGAAGGCTGGAGCCCAACATGAGGCCTGAACCCACGACCCTAAGATCAAGACCTGGGCTGAAATCAAGAGTCAAGACACGTAACCCACTGAGTCACCCAGGCTTCCCCATCTCATTTTTTGATGCACTGAAACCTGCAGACATTAGTAAACTTCTCCCTAAATTAGCATGCATAACTCGAGTTTATTATTTATTCACTTTTTGATGTAAAATTTGATATAATGAAATTTACAAGCCTTATTTTTATTTTATATGTAATGCCCAATAAGGAAACATGAAAGCAGACTGGTTAGGAATCATAGGTCCCGAAGAATGACTCAGTGAGTGCTGTCAATGGAGGCCTAGTGAGGAGCCTGAACTTCTACTAGGGCTCCGAAGTCAGGAAGCACATTGTCCTCCCAGGGGTGTGAACAGAAGCCAAGTGGGGAACCTGGACTTCCATTCTCACTTGGAGTAGTGAGGTGGCACCACCTTCCCTGATAGCATGGTGTCAGAAGCGTGCTAAAGTGAAAATTAAAATAAGATCCAGAAACTCCTAACACCCACAATGCCCAAGACCCAATAAGAAAAAAACAAAACACTCATCATACCACGAATCAGGAAAATCTCAACTTGAATGCGAAAAGACAATCAACAGACACCAACACTGAGATGACTGCGAAAAGACAAATGTTGGAATTACCTGACAAGCATTTTAAAGCAGACACTGAAAAATACTTCAGTAAGCAACTACAGACATGTCTGAAAAAATGTAAAATACAGAAGAAATACAAAGTGTCAAGAAAGAAATAAGGAAATCTCAACAAAGAAATAGAAGATAAAATGAAGAACCTAGTGGAAATTCTAGAACTGAAAAATATAATAACCACAGTTAAAAACACACATGTGCACAAACACACAACTCGCTGGACAGAACAAATGCTGAATAAAAAAGAGAGAAAAGAATCAGTGAACTTGAAAATAGGAAAATAGAAATTATGCATTCTGAACAACTAAGATAAAATCGATGGAAAAAAGTAAACAGAGCCTCAGGAACCGGTGGGACTATAACAAAAGATCTCACATTCATGTCATCAAGAGTCCTAGAAGAGTCTGGAGCTATGAAAGTGTTCAAGAAAATAACGGCTAAAATATCCCCAAGTTTGGCAAAGGACACAATCCTACAGTTCAAGAAGCTGAGCAAACTTTAAACAGGATAAACCCAAGAAATCCATGCCCAAGGACAAGTACAAAAACTAAACACACATTTCTTGAAAGCAGTGAGAAATAACACTTAGATTTACCAACAGGAAAACACACTCTACTGACAGTGGATTTCCCATCAGAAACCACAGAAGGAAATGGAACAATATTTCCCAAGTGCTTAAAAAAAAAAAAAAAACAGAATTCCATATCTAGTGAAAATATTCTTCAGGAATGAAAGGGAAACAAACATTCTTGGATAAAGTAAAACGAAGAGAAATTGTAGCTGACACAAAGAATGGTTAAAGGGAATTCTCTAAACAGGATATGATCTTTGAACATCAGGAAGGAAGGAAGGAAGAACAATGAAAAGAGTAAAAGTGACGGTAAATACCCTCTTGAGTGTTCTAAATTATGCTTAATTGTTGAAGTAAATACAATCCTGTGTGATGTGGTTGTCAGTGTATGTAGCGTTTTAATAACAATGCTTTTTAAATGGAACTAAGGAAGCCCTCTTAAGTAAATAGCAATGAGTATTTATGTAACTATTAAATATCTTCTAAAACTTGTCCATTGGAAATCCGATATAAATTAGTTACATAAATTCACTTCTATTATTTTTAAATGAATCACTTCTATTATTCTGATTTGTTATTTAAATAAAATTTCAATCTTTAGGTTCTTATATATGAGACTCGGAAGAGCTAAAGTGAAGTATCAAACCAGATCTGAGCAAAAAAGGCAATTCATCTTTTCTTGGTCATTGATGACACCTACTGGCTTCTTAGTGGCAGTGGCTTTGTACAGGGCGTGTAGAAATGAGGGAGGGATCACTATAATGGCACAAGTACAGAAAAAAAGAAAGAAAGGCACTGGGAGCAGGAAGTATACTCAGCATGCACAAAGCTAAACCCACAAACTCCTCCAAACCTGATAGGCTCTTGATGTTCCTATCTCATTGAAAGTCACGGCCATCCACCCAGATGCGGGTCATGGTGGACAGCCCACTCTTCCTCACCCACCATTTCCAAGCCATTACCAAATTGTGGTTTTTACAGTCTAAATATCCTTCTGGCCATAGTTCTCCTCTCCATTTCTACCTCCCTTGTCAAAGTTGTTAGCCTCATATCTCATCTATCCACACGTGACATGTTCTATGTATGTTCTAAGTGCTTTACTGGTTATATTAACTCATTTCATCCTCACAGGGGCCCCAAGAGATGTGTGCCAGATGTCAAAAGGCCAAGCAAGGCCAAGTAATCTGGTCAGGGTCTTACACCAGGCTGGTGGAACCACAGTTAAACTGGGGCAAATGGCTCCAGATTTTGTGTTTTTTTTGGGAGACGATATGGCTGCCTTTTGACCACCACACTTTGCCATAGCCCCTAAATGGTCTACTCATTTCTCTTCTGGACCCCCTCTAATTCATCTCCAAAGAAGAGCCAGAGATATTCCTAAAGCATAAATCTAAAACTTTATCACTTCCTCCAATGACTTTCCCTGTTTTTAGGAGAAAGACAAAACTCCCTCACATCATGGCTTACAGCGTCTTACACTGTGCTCCTTCCTGACATCTCCCATTTCATTCTGTCCTATACTTCCCCTTGTTCTCTCCACTCGGCCACATTGGCCTTCCCTAAGTTGTTTCCCACTAAGGCCTTTGCCTGTGCTGCTCCTTTCACCCTACTAAGGCCTACTCATCCCTAGATCTCAACCCAAGCATTATCTTCTCAGGAGGGAGCTTAGACTATCAATTTGAAAATTCTTTTCTAATGTAACTAGAGTTGTAAATTTCCATCTAAGCAATGCTTTATCAACACTCCACAAATTATGTGACAAGTTTTCACTTTTTGTTCAGCTCCACTATTTTCTAATTTCCCTGGAAACTCCCTTTTAATCCATTAATTTCCAAGTATTTAAGGATTTTTTTCAGTTATCTTTCTGTGACTGATTTCTAATTCAATTCCACGCAATCAAAGACGACTCATTGTATGATTTCAATTCTTTTAAATTTGTTCAGGGACATCTCTCTTGGCAAATGTTCCACAAGCATTTGAAAGAATGAGTATTTTACTATTTTGGGGTGAACTGTTGTACAAATGTTTATTAGATCCAGTTTGTCGATGGTGTTAATTCAGCTCTTCTATATACTTACTAATTTTCTGTTTGCTTGTCCCACAGTTTCCTGAGAGAGAAGTGGTAAGTTTTCAACTATAACTATGGCTTTGCCTGTTTCTCCTTTCAGTTTATCAAGTTTTACTTCATGTATTTTGAAGCTCTAATGTTAGGTATTTAGAATTATTATGTCCTCTTGGTGAACTGTCTCTTTTATCATGTAATGTGTTCCTGCTAATTTTCCTTGTTCTGAATATTACTATCTTTTTGAATTATCTACCCTTTTCATCCTTCTCCTTTTAACCTGTCTATATTTATTATATTTAAGGTGGGTTTCTTACACATATATAGAAATGGATCTTTCTACATATACATATATAGTTGGCTCTCTCTCACTGTGATTTTAACTTGCATTTTCCTTGAGGACTTCTTATATGTTATATACATATCTTTTTAGGTCTCTTGGTTTTTGATATATTTGTTTAAGTGCCTGTTCTCAAGTCTTCTGCCAATTTAAAAAACTGAGTTGTCTTTTTTTCCTTGGACATCCTTGATTTGTTCCTGATCTTAGGGGGAAAGTATTCAAAATTTCACCAGGAAGTATGATGATGTCAGCTTTAGTTTTCTCTTATTGCCCTTTACCAATTTGAGGAAGTTCTCTTCTGTTCCTACTTTGTTGAGAATTTTTTAAAAATCATGAATGGGTATTGAAATTTGTCAAATGCCTTTTCTATATCTTTTGAGATGACCATATAACTTTTCTACTTTAGTTCTGTTAATATGGCAAATTATAATGATTTATTTTCAAGTGTTAAATGTTGGTTACGCAAGTATGTACAACTGAATTCCTGAAATAAACTCCAGTTAGTCATGATACAGTGTCCTTTTTATATATTGCTAGATTCAATGTGGTAATATTTTGTTTAGGGTTTTAGTGTCTACATTCATGAGGGATACTGCTCTTATAATTTCCCTTTCTTATAATGTCTTGTCATATTTTGGTATCATGTCTTTCCTGACCTTATAAATTGAGTTGGGAAGCATTTCCTCTTTATCTGTTCTTTGGAAGAGTTTATATACTATTGCTATTATTTCTTCCTTAAATGTTTAGAGAAATTCACCAGTGAAGCCATATGGGCCTAGAGTTCTCTTTGTTGGAAGATTTTTAATTACATTTTCAATTTTTTTTAACAGAGGTTGCAACTTTTCTATTTCTTCTTATGTCAGTTTTGGTAAATTATGATTTTCAAGGCATTTAGCTATTTATCTGCACTGTCAATTTATTGGCATAAGGATGTTTATGATATCCCTGTATCACTCTTTTAATGTCTGTGGATATGTGGTGAGATCTCCATTTTCATGTCAGATAATAATCATTTGTTTTCTTTTTCTCTTTTTAAAATTTCTTTATCAGTGTTACTAAGCATTTTTCAATTTAGTAATCTTTTCAAAAAATAAACTTTTGCCTTTTTAAATTTTCTCTTTCATTCACCTGTTTTCTATTTCATTAAATTCTACTCTTTTTTGGCATTTTAATTTAGGTTTATTTCATTTAAGCTTAATTTTTTTCATTAAATTCTACTCTTATCTTTAATATTTCCTCCATTCTACTTTCTTCTGGTTTGACTCACTCTCCCTTTTCTAGCCTCTTGAGTTGGTAGCTTAGATTACTGATTTTAAATCTTTCTTTTTGTCTATTCAGTTAAAGCTACAAATTTCCAGCTGTGCACTGTGCTTAAGCTGTATCTTACAAACAAATCAATTTTTCAAGAGTCATCTGAAGTCTTTGGTTCGGGATAAAAATATTTTCTTAGGAATCAGGGAGGAGTAAAATGGAAAAGGACACAAAGAAACTCTGTAAGGTGATGGTAACGCTCCATATCTTGATTTGGGTGTTGGATATACAGGTATGTACATTTGTCAAAAACACAATACTTTGTACACTCAAGACCTGAACCATGTACGATACTAGAAGATCAGCATCAGTACCTTTTTCATAAGTGAGAAATCTAAAACTTCAGGGGAGTTGACTGTGATAGATGCATATGAACATCATGCACTTAGCAACAGAAAGAGCCAGGAATTAAGCCTATGTCATCAGAACCCTTACGGTTTGCATTCTACCACATATTATTTTATATGTATACAAACATATACAGAGAGAGAGAGAGAAATTGAGAGCGAGACAAAGACACAGACATACCCCATGCAGTACATGTTTAATATGTGGCTTTAACAAGATATTTTTCCAGCCTGCTGTGAACTGATTTATTCCTCAGTAAACTCACCTTATTACCATCAAATAGACAGAGGCGTACATGTCTACTGAGAACCTGGATGCTCATTCCTGGAAGAGGAATCATTTTACAGCTCCAGAGGGTCAGAATGAATGAAACACGACTTGGTCTTGACCTAATCTAAGAGTGAAATTAGTTATAAGAGGGTTTATTTTATGGCTTATAAGACAAATTCATTTTCAAGGCATCTTTTATAAATACTTAAAATCTACATACAATAAAAAAGGATGAAAGAAAAAAATTTACACCTAAATATACATATGAAAAGTTTCAATAGTCTGTTCAACTTAAAATAAAAACCTTAGGTAAATTTTCCATAAACTTTTATATTTGAAATATTTGCATTTTGGGGGTCAATACACAAAAATCATAATGAAAAAAGAGTCAGTACAATCAGGTAAAATGGAGGATGTGACTATGGAATAAGTGCATTCCGGGTTCATTCTTAGAGTTCATATACAATGTGGGTAAGTGTAGAAGATCACCATAGCATAATAACCAGTGACACCCAGCATTAGTATTATCCAGCTGGCTCCTCCTTGTTTTAATTCTAAGCATGTACCTACAGTGTTCCTTGGCTTCTTACACAGATGTTTTGACAGAATGCACTGACCGTTGGATAAGATTTTTCAGTTCTATTTCACAAGTATAGTTCAGAAGGTCAATAAATTAATCGGCAATCAGGTTTCTTATTTAAAAACATCTTCAACTCTTAACATTCAGCTTTATGGTCATTGGCCTTTTCATTCAAAGACCTTATATCATGGAAAAAGTAAGACAATATCTAACAGTTTGCAATTTTCAATTTAAGAAATGAGAGCTGAATATTTAGCTCTCTGGGTACAAGTTCATGACATTGAATGCCATTATTCAAGTACTAGTACACTAAACAGACCAAACACATCGTCTTTCCTGACTTGCAATAAAAGATACTTCACACTAAGAAGGTCCTAGGCAATGCTCAGGATGAGAGGGGAAAGTTCTACACCACCTCTCCCCACAAAACCTAAAAATACTGGGCCATCTTATTCTTCCCTTGAGGCTCTGAGAGAGGAAGGGAGAAAAGGCAGAAGGTGAACAGGAAAGAGAGTGACATACTCTAATGTGGTTCATATCTGCTAAAAAGGAGGAGAGTGGAATTATATATCCAGAGTATTTCTTACTTCAAGTACTCAGGATACCAGGAATCTTTTACCCTAAGCTCCCCCCAAAAAAGTATAATCATAAAAATCTTTCAACTTTCTCATTTCCATTTAATTAAAAAAAATTATCACTACTAGTAATATTGGCAAACATTTATTAAGTTATCATGTGCCAGACACTGTTCTAAGCCCTCTACACATATAATGTAATTCTCATAATAACCCTATGTTAGAGGTGTTATTATCATTCCCTTTTATACAGATGCAAAGAATGAGTAAGAGAGATACCTCATATTACTTCCTTTGTAACAATGGAAGAAGAGAGCAACAGTTTTGTTGTCTTAGTAATGAAATGATCACTGAGTAATTAAAAATTAAAATAGAGAAAAATTTTTTATTTTCTAGAATGCATTAATCAATTTACACGTTATCTGTATTGCAGCCATAACCAAATCTGGAAAGGTATAATTCTGCTGATAGCAACCATACTCACAGTGCCTGTTTTAGCATCCCACATTAGATCCCTGAAGGCCAGTTGTGAAGGAGTGAGCTCTGGCTGTAAGAAGTAACTTGCTCGAAACTGATTCCCTAAAAAAATAATTTTTCCTTTATTTTCTTACAAAGAAAGGAATGAAATACAAAGCCAAAAATGTATAATGTTATGCAACAAATTTAGGAAACAGACATCCAAAATCTCAAGTTGCCTACTAGGAACTTGCTTTCTAAGACATGTATGCCAATGGCGATTTCCTTACTGGTAAGAATAACGGTAGAAAAAGTAAAGACAGAAGCACATAAGAGCTGATCTTAAAGTAGCTTTAAGAAAGACCTTAAAAACTTTTAGGCCAACAGCATGCCCTGTGAAGAAGATGATCCATTCAAATATTTTTGTAAAAAGCAGAAAATGTATAAAGACTCTTCAGAAAAATATGATTATTAATTTTACTTAACACAAAACCATTATTATACTGTTTTCTCATACTTTAGTTATGAAGAATACAGATTACAAAATCATTTATTCATTTGAGAAATAATTTCTGAGTTCCTGCTGTGTGCTAGGCACTCTGCCAGGACCTGCAAATACATATGTGAATCAGAGAAATACGGCCCCTGTCATTTACAGTCGGGTGGGGGAAATAATTTTAAAAAAATAAGTAGAAGAAAGAATAAAAAAATTATAAACTAACTTAGATCCATAAAGGGTGCTCAAGTGGAAGGGTGTTACTGAAAGAATGCATCTCTTGGAAGATGGAATTCCCTGGGATGCAAAGAATGAGAAGTTGCTGGGCATTCAGGGAGGGCTGAGAAGAGCCTTCCCGGAAGAGGAGCCTCTAAGCAGCCTTTCCACAAATAACTCAACAACTCAGGATATATAGGAGATCCTCCCCCAACATTATTTCTCTTTAATGAGCTTATGGACAAATGTTGTTAAGTACAGAAAAATCCAAGAACAAATAAGAAAACAGAAATGCAAATGGATAATAACTCTTCAGAAAAGTCTTCGTGCAAAGAAAAGGAGAGAAAGGGAGACTTTGGCTAACGTGGGATAGGGTGAGAGGAGCTGGGTCCTAAGGGTATCAGGCATGCTCGTAGACTGATGAGGGCAGGAACTTGTGCGGGGAAGGTGGGCTGAAAATACACAAAAGGGCTCATAATTAAAACAGTCATATTTTTGAAATAAAGCAAAGGGTCTAGAAGCCATAGCACAGGTAAACAGACCAGCATCTAACCGGATCAGGGAAGGATCTGCCCCAGGAAAGACGAAGGAATAGAGGAGTACGAAAGAGAGGTGATATTCAACAACTTTTTAAACAGCTTATTTTGGCTAAAACAATAACATCAGACATAAAACTTTGCTGCTTAACTACAAGCTTGTGGTGGCTCAGCGACAACTGTTACCTTCCTCCAAAAGCTGGAAGAGTGTGGAGGGCCTGAACCCTGCAGGAATAGCTCCCATTGTGGTCAACACATCAACAGTGTTTATCTGCTGAAGACAGTAAAGACAAAAAACTGAGTTGTTTCCTCACCTCCATAATACTTTCTCTTAACACTATAGCAACTACGATGCAGAAAAGGAAAACACGAACATGCAGACTTGAGTGGACAAATACAGCAATTTAAGCCCAAAGTCCAGAGGATGCCACCCATCACTGAATCCTAGTAACTTCCAAGAACCTCAGCCCCATGCAGTGCCTGGTGGGCAGAGCTCTGTGCTCCAGACCAGGTGCTTCTTGTACATCTTTCATCAAAATGTCCCTACTCTGGTCCCGCCCTGTGGTGTACTGCCACGTAACAGATGAGTAAACATCAGAAACTGATATGCACTGAAGAATTCATGGCCTTTTTGTATATGTGTACATACACACACACAAACATATGAGCACATCCATGTAAGCGATAGGTAGGGTAAGAGGTCAGGAAGCGTATTGACTAAACTATCAATGGTGATTAGTTATGGGAGGGAAGGAGTGGATTTTCATTTTGTTATGTAACTCTTTTAAATGATAGGAATATGGATAATTTCTTACTTTCTTAAGCTTTTTGGAATTTTTTAAAAAAAGATTTTATTTATTTATTTGACAGAGAGTGACGCAGTGAGAGAGGGAACACAAACAGAGGGAGTGGGAGAGGGAGAAGCAGGCTTCCCACTGAGCAGGGAGCCCAATGCGGGACTCGATCTCAGGACCCTGGGATCATGACTGAGCTGAGAGCAGACGCTTAATGACTGAGCCACCTAGGTGCAACTGGAATTTTTCATTTTAACGGAATTTAACATCAGCCTTTATCCAAATGGTAGAAAATTTAGGCAGAATCAACAAGATATAGTTGCAAGCCCTCAAATCTACTCTTCTTATAGAAAAAGCCTAAGGAGAAATACTACTTGGAGCACGGCTTATTAAGCCAGAGCCATATGTTTTATGCTCTGTACATTCCATGCCTTGTACCCTATTTAAGATCCGATGTTATCTTCTAACGTCTCCATCCTGTTTTGATTCTGCACTCTCTCAGAACTGTTAGGTGACAAAACATGACATCATTAACAGAGCAGGTGATACCAACCTCTGAGATAGCTTTGCGGACAGCATTCCAGTGAGAATCAGTTCTGGGGGGGCCAAAATAGTAAGGTGAGTGCACAGACAGCTCATGCTTATTGACTCAATTTTGGAGCATCATCAATCAAAGAACAAAGCACTTAATTGTCAATAAGTTCTAAAAATTTACAAGTCTCTAAATGAAGCCAAGAAAGAATAATATCATGCACTAAAAATAATGATGAAATTAAAGTAGTACTGATCTTTAAACAAATAGTAACACAAAAAGCACTGTTCTCAAACTGTAAGTTGTCTCCGTTTCAAAAATTCTTGAATTATTTACAACAGTAAAAATAAACAAAAAGTTTCTTAAACTCACTCTGATATCCTCTCACACCTTTTACCTTTGTTTAACTTCTTCCCCCTCTGCTGTTTGGTCCTCCACCTCCACATCTTCTTCGCTGCCTTCTTCACTTGAGTCTTGGCTGCCTTCTTTATTATAGGGCTGGAAAATTATCAAAATATGAAGTGCTTTTTACCTAACGCAAAAATCAACCAATAAAAATATTTTCAAAAAGGCTCAACTATAGGTGGGAATATATACAATGGGTATATCAAAAATCAGTGGGAAAAAGATTTCAACATATTGTCAATAACTTCACTATCTGAAAAAATTACAAGGATAGAGATAGAGAGCAAGTTTAATCAAAATAAATTCCCAGTGGAATTTATTACAATGAATAAAAAAAGAAGGTAGAAATAAAAGAAGTTAGAAGTATTAAAGTGTTAAGAAAAGTGTTAGAAAAAAGTAATGTTGAGACAGGGATATCCTTGCCAATTATAATGCCGAAACCAAAAATCATAAACAGAAACACTGACAGACTTAGCAACATAAAAAATAGACTGGTTCTAAGTCAACAAAGAAAATACCTGTCACAGATTTCCAAGGCTTAATACCCTTAGTCTGAAAGTATTATGATACTCTTATAAATCAATACAATTTAAACAAATCTCTTAGAAAAATGGTCAAAAGAACTGAAAAGGCAATTTACAAAGAAGACGTAGAAATGGTCATAAAGTGTATTAAATGATGCTCTACCTTATTAGCAGTACAATGAATGCAAATAAAAACAATAACGGGCCCCTTTCTTGCCTACCACACTGACAGCCATCCACAGCACATGTGTGGGGGAAAAGTACTCCCAGATGCTGGGGAGGAGGGAACAAACAAGCATGACTTTTCTGAAAGGCAACATGGCAAACTAAATGAAGATAAATGTGTAAATCTTTTGAACCATCAATGAGCACCTGGAAATTTGTCCGAGGGCAACAAACCAGACAAATCTACAAAGATGTCTGTGTTGACTGATCACAACACAGGTTGCTGGTTGTCTCCCACCTAATCTCTTCTTTTCTAATAGAATCCCTGATTTTAGCAATGAGCCAGCTAAAAGTCTACATTTTTCAAACCCTCCTGGTGTCTAGGTGTTAACAAGAGACTCAATTCTAATCAAGGAGATATCATTGGAAGTTTTTTGTATAAATTCTAGGAAACTGTCTTAAGAAGACAGCAGCTCATACCTTTTGGTCTCTTATTCCCCTTTCTTCTTTCGCTTCTTCGAATCATTAAAAGATCTAGCAGCCAACTAATCTATCTCGTTAGATACCCCTTGGAAAACCTGTTTCCCACTTAATTACAGAGTAAAATATTAGATGGTCCTTCACCATCCTTTCACTGCCTTCATCCATACTTCTTCCATGCACAAGAGAAATATGCTTCTACCTTACTTAAGCCACTATTTGGGTAGATCTTTTGTATCTCATAGTGGAAGCTAACTGTAGCTCCATCCAACATAATTTATAGTTCTTAGAGGCTGGAAGCAACATGTCCAGCTACATGACATTGGAATACTATGCTACCAATGAAAAGGATGATTCAAACTTGAATTGTGTAAAACACCTGTTATGTGTGGCTACTGACACTTGAAGTGTGACTAGTTCAAACTGAGATGTGCTATTTAGGTATAAAATACACACTGGAATTTGAAGACTTGGTATAAAAAAAAAGAAAATATTTTAAAATATTGATTATAAGTTGAAATGATAATATTTTGATATATTAGATAATATAAATACATTATTTAAAATGTCACCTGTTTTTTTCCTTTTTGTAAATGCATGTGGTCTAATAAAAAATATGTATATATTTGGTCTTTATTCCCAGTTCTTGGCAAGAGTTCCTGGAACTCTTGGAACTTCCTGAGTGATAGGAGTGTCTTATGTTATTCATAACATAACATAAGCCCCCTTCAACCAGACTTGAGTTTATGCTAATGAGGTGATGGAGTGGGGGTGGGGCCCAGGTTGCCAGAGGAATCAACCATGTGGTTAGGTTAGAACTTTCAGCGCCCCACCACTACCACCCTCTTCACCTTCAGCGAGGATAAAGAAGTAGGAAACTGAATTCAATCACCAATGGCCAATCACTTAATCAATCGTGCCATGCCTATGTAACAAAACCTCCACTGAAACCTCTAAAAGACAGGGTTTCGGAAGCCTTCCAGGTTGGTGACCATGAAGAAGTATGCTGGGTGATGGGGGTGGGGTGGCCCCAGAAAAGGCATGGAAAATCCAGGTCCCACTCCTTCCATCTCCCCATACCTTGCCCTATCCATGCCTTCCATTTGGCTGTTCCTGAGCTGCAGCCTTATGATAAACTGGTAAACACAAATAAGGTGTTTTCCTGAGCTCTGTGAGTCCCTAGAGCAAGTTATCAAGCTTGAGGAGGCCTGTGGAAACTAAAGTTACAGCTGGTCACTCAGAAGCACAGGTGGCCCATGGGACTTGGGATTGGCATCTGAATTAGAGCAGCTTGTGGGGTAAGCCCTTAACTTGACAGGTCTGCACGAACTCCAGGAGTTAGTGTCAGAATTAAATTGAATTACTGGACACCTGATTGGTTTCAGAGAACTGGTGTGGAAAACAACATGTATTTGGTGTTAGAAAAAAATCACACAATTAAGTGTTAGAAGTGGTGTCAGAAAAAAAGACATCTCAGTGTGGTTATGAGAAAATTTAAAATTATATTTGTAGTTTGCATTATTTTCCTATTGGACAGCGCTGATCCAGAGAGAGATCTCCATATATTGGCAAAGAAAATGACCATGTTATATAATGAAATATTAAAAAAAAAAAAAGGGCGGCAAACATGCATATATGTACGTGTACATCCTGGTAAGGGATCATATATTAATGGAAGTTAACTGTGGCTTCGTTTGACAACAAATAATATACTCTTACTAATTTTTCTGATCAGCATGAATCCACAAAGCACTTTGTGTTATAACATTCTAGGCCTCACATGCATAACAGCACTTCACAGACCCCTAGCACTGTTAACACACAAGGTTTTCCCCAGGCCCTCTCCCTCTAAAATTGAAGTAAATTCTATATCCCAAGTCATTCCCTAGTCAATTGATCAAAGAATACAGCTGAACGTTTTATTAAAAATGAAGACAAGTTTTGAAAAAAAATTTTAAATGGAAAAATGTTTTCAAAGGAGAAAAAGGGAAAGAATAAACAATAAAGACTAACCTCCACGTAGGTTCTGGGAATGAGACCTTTGTTTCCTTTGGCATTCTTAGCTATCCACCAACCATCAGGTTTTTTTTCAATTATAAGGAGAATTTCCCCTTTCTTAAATCAAAACAAAGTAAGACATTTTAAATTAAAATTGAGGGGCACCTGGGTGGCTCAGTCGTTAAGCGTCTGCCTTCAGCTCAGGTCATGATCCCTGGGTCGTGGGATCAAGCCCCACATCGGGCTCCCTGCTAAGCAGGAAGCCTGCTTCTCCCTCTCCCACTCCCCCGCCTGTGTTCCCCTCTCTCACTGTGTCTCTCTCTGTCAAATAAATAAGCAAAATCTTTTAAAAATAAATAAATAAATAAATAAAATAATTAATTAATTAAAATTGACCCCTAAGTCAGAAATTATCAACACTGAAACTATTTTCTAAAATAGAATAGCATTTAATTTCACCATTATCCTACTAGGTAACTTTGATGACATAATTTTACATGATTACTGCCGGTAAATCATAATTTTTACATATTTTATTAAAACAGATGGAGTCTTTAAAAACAATACCAGGAATATGTAATATAGGCATATAGGTAGAGTTTTCTTATTCTGTCAGGTACGCAAACTTATCCTTAGGTTAGGTTTTAGTCTTGTTTCTACCTTAAATGTAAGATCCCCAGCTTGCTGAGCAGCAAAATCTCCAACAGCAATGTATTCTTTACTTGTCTGGCTGTGGGATTCATTTTCCTGTTTCTCTTCCTCTTCTGTTTCTTCTTCCTCCCCACCACTTTCTTCACTCTCTTCTTCTTCTTCATCATCTTCTTCTTCTTCATCATCTTCTTCTTCTTCGTCAGCAGAATCGTCATCTTCCTCTTTTTCAGGAGGTGTCTTGATTCTGTGAAAAACAGTTCTATAATAAGGATCACTTGAAATAACGTCTAAGAACAGATCGAGTATGAGGACAGCTTCTACATATAGAAGATCCTGACTATACTTGGAACTGGGTAAATAAAGGAAATAAGGAGAAAGCACAACTCATGGTTTCTACCATCTAACGAACAATGTGTGACTTGAAGGACTGAGTGGGGAAGGGGTTACTCTATCTGAGGCACATGTGGGATGCCGCGGAGCATGCATGGAACTTGAGGGTATGGGATGTGTATTCAAGTCTTGGATTCATCCATTCAGCAAATGCTGCTCGAGCACTGTAACACATGGTTAGAGCATGGGCTCTGAGTTCACATCTGGCACCGTTGTCTCCTTGTTGAGTTACCTGGCATAGCTTTCTTTTAAGTTTTCCATTCCTTATTGGTAAAGTGAAGGTAATAATAGAACCTGCCTCTCAGGACTGTCATGAAGGTTACATGAGTTACAAATCCGAAGAAGGTTTAGAACAGTGCCTGCCTTTCGCAAGTCTTTAAGAGAGGTCAGCTATGATGATGATGTATGTCAGGTTCATGTCAACCAACCTGGATACAAAACCTGGCAAGCCAGGTGAACAATTCCCTGTCCTCAAGGAGCTTACAGATAGACAATCTAGAAAATGGGTCATTACAATATAGTTTGATAGGTACATTAGAGGTATACACAGGATATTAAGGAAACACACAGAGGGACACTCAACCTACACTGCATGGGTAGGGATGGGGAAAGGCTTAGAATTAGGTCTGGAGGGATGACTTGGAATTAATGAATTAAAAAGGAAGTAGAAAGAAGGGGGAGGGAGTGGTGAAAGGAGGATCAAGTTGGGGGAACCTCAAGTAGCTCACGAATGGTAGGACAAGTTTTGAAGAAATGAGTAAGAAAGAGATGAGGCTGAAAAGAGGTGAGCAGAATGCAGCCCAAGTGAGCTTTCTTTCTAACACGGTCTCTAAAAATGAAGTAAGAGAAGGCCATGATCTCATCTGTACTTTGGAAAGATGACTAGGCTACAATGTGGGGAACAGATTGGAAAAAGGGCTAAAGGCAAAGACAGTTGGGAGAAGTGAAACAAGACAACAGTATAAACTAAAAAAAAGCCAAAACCAAAAACCAAAAACCAAAAACCAAAAAACAGCCTTAGGATGAAGAGAAAGACATCTGGAAAGATATTAAGGAGGTACAATGGGAGGTGAGGGAAGAGAGAGGAACTAAAATAATACCAGTGTGGATGAGTCACTAAATCTCTCTTTGTTCATTCAACACTCAGCAAAGTCATCAAACGTCATCAAACATAGTGTGACAGACACTATGTGCTGGGATACAATGAATAAAACAGAGATCTTTGTTCTCTGAAAGCACTAGAGAAACTTACCTTAAAAATGGGGATAAAGGGGTGCCTGGGTGGCTCAGTGGGTTAAGCCTCTGCCTTCGGCTCAGGTCATGATCTCCCGGTCCTGGGATTGAGCCCCGCATCGGACTCTGCTCAGTAGGGAGCCTACTTCCCCCCCACTCTCTGCCTGCTGCTCTGCCTACCTGTGATCTCTGTCTGTCAAATAAATAAATAAATAAAATCTTAAAAAAAAAACAAAAACAAAAATGGGGATAACAATGTACTTAGACTGATGCAAATGAACATTGCTAAATATAAAACCAGCCAGTTATGAGATAGTCTCCAGAATAAAGAGTACTGGGTTCACATAGTATAAAATAGTTGTAGGATACACTCATACTACAGTGACCTAAACATAAACAGTAACTTAATGAAGTTTTTATACCATAAAAATAAAAATCCACAAAATAGGTCACATTGATTTTCAATGTGCCCTATTCTTTTTTTAGGAGATCTTTTGCACATATTCTATGAGTCAATTATTCTAAAATGTTGCCAAGGATAACGGGAACTTCACATGATTATTCATGGTTCTTCTTCACTGTGTTAAGACAGTGAATTTTAATTATTGACTTCTGAATGTTAAACTAACCCTGCATTCTAGAATAAATTCCACTTAGTTATACTGTATTGTTATTTTGAAATGACACTGGATTCTGTTTGCTAATATTTTCTATTGGGTTTGTTCATGTGTTCATGAGGCCCTTGCCATTTTTCTTATGATATTGTTGTCAAGTTTTGATACTTAAAGCTCATAAAATGACTTGGGAAATGTTCTTCTACTCTCGATAAAGGTTTGTAATCTTGGTATTATTTTTTTAAATGTTTGCAGCAATCCATCAGTAAAACCACATGAGAGTTGATTCCGTGGGAAGGTTTTTAATCATACATTCAACTTCTTTTTTTTTTTTTTTTTAAGATTTTATTTATTTATTTGAGAGAGAGGCAGTGAGAGAGAGCATGAGCGAGGAGAAGTTCAGAGGGAGAAGCAGACTCCCCGTGGAGCTGGGAGCCTGATGCGGGACTCGATCCCGGGACTCCGGGATCATGACCTGAGCCGAAAGCAGTCGTCCAACCAACTGAGCCACCCAGGCGTCCCTATACATTCAACTTCTTAATAGATATTTTAGCAGGACTATTAAGATTTTTCTCTTCAGCTTGTGTCAAGTACTTTTTATTTTTCAAGGAAATTATTATTTTTTAATTTAATTATTCTTATTAATATATAATATATTATTTGCCTTAGGGGTAAAAGTCTGTGAATCATCAGTCTTACACAATTCATAGCACTCACCATAGCACATACCCTCCCCAATGTCCATAACCCAACCACCTTCTCACTACCCCCCACTCCCCCAGCAATCCTCAGTTTGTTTTGTGAGATTAAGAGTCTCTTATGATTTGTCTCCCTCCCGATCCCATCTTGTTTCATTTTTTCTCAAGAAAATTATTTTATCTAGATTTTCAAACGTATTGTCATAAACTTATTCATAATATCTTCACGGCATCCTTTTAATTTCTATAACATTCGTAGTGATTAGTTTTCATCCCTGGTTTTGTTGTTGTTGTTGTTGTTGTTTTCCCTTCTCTTCCTCTTTTCTTGATCAGTCTTGCTAAGAATTTATCCATTTAACTAATTCTTCCAAAGAACCAACTTTTGGCATTATTGATGTTATCTACTGTATGTCTTTTTATTATTTCCTGTTTTCTGCTCTTATTTCTATAATTTCCTTCTTTCTACTTGCCTTGGGTTTAATCTCTTGTTTTTCTTCTGTTTTCTTAAGTTGGAAACTTCAATGACTGATACTCAACTTTTCTTCTTTTCTAAGGTATGCACTTAAAGCTGTAAATTTTATTAGCAGCCATTTCTCTGCTTGATTCCTCCTTATCCATCCATGCTATCCATCTCTTCCAGCAAATTCTGTAATAAGTCGGCAACAGTTGTTGTATAGTTCTTGTTTGTTAATTTTCACATTTGGGTCATCTGAGCTTCTACTGATTATTTTTTCTCTTTATTAAATATATGATATTTTCCACCTCTTTGAATCTATATATTGAATCAGACTGAGAAACTTCTCAGTCATTATTTCATCAGATACTTTTACAGTTGTAGAATGTTCATTTTCTATATCTGAATGTTCTTAAAATACTTAAAATACTTTTTTCCATTTCATCCATCTTTTCTTCTTTTAACATATTAATCATTATTTAGAAGTCCTTGTCAGCTAACTGTATTACCTAGTTCGGATCTAAGTCTGCTTTTATTGATTGTCTTATTATTCAATTGCTGATTATTTATTCACCCCTACTCTTTTTTTTTTTTTTTTGAGATTTTATTTATTTATTTGACAGAGAGAGAGAGATCACAAGTAGGCAGAGAGAGGGGGAAGCAGGCTCCCCACTGAACAGAGAGCCTGATACAGGGCTCGATCCCAGGACCCTGAGATCATGACCTGAGCCGAAGGCAGAGGATTAACCCACTGAGCCACCCAGGCGCCCCATCACCCCTACTCTTTTGTACTTCCAGTAATTCCTTTATTAGGGGATATTACAGATGAGACATTTAGAGGCTTTGGATTATGTCATCTTTATCGAGTGTTGAATTTCATTCTGTTACACAGTTAAATTCTCATGTTCCTGTTAAGGTCTAGTTTTAGGCTTGGACAAGATCTACTTCAGTCTTGTCTTTGTTTCAAGGTCACGGTTCTCAGTATCAGGGTACTTTCATTACTCTTAATAGGAGCAATGGCAATGACAGCAGCACTAAGGCCTTCTGTGATCTCCACTAAATGCCTGAAGCATTCACCAAAGTCTCTTTATTCTAGCTGGGTACAAACTCCAGTATTTCTCCAGGATTTTCTGACTTCCAGAATCTTTTAAAATCTCAGTCTCCTAGCAGGTACTTTCTGCCAGTGCTTCTGGAATCACAGTCTGTGTAGCCCAGGAATCTATCCAGATTTCTGTAGTTGTCTCTTACAACTCCCTTCTCTCTCCCACAAGTCCCAATGGCCTTGGGAACTCCAACATTTGATCTCTGATCCTGAGTTCAGTGATACTGCTGCTCCCTGTTTCGGATCCACCTTTCTGTGCCACAGCCCATAAATTTTCCCCAGGGAGAGGATCTGGGTGAATGTTGAACTCCGTTCCTGTGTTTTCCTGTATTAAGGACATCAGCCCTGCTGGACTAATGTTCAGTGACTTTGACCAGCTGTTTCGTATATTTTGTCCAGATTTTATAGTTATTTATAGTAGGAAGGTTAAGTCCAAAACCAGCTACATTGTCATTCTCAGTACTAGAAGTTAGTAGAAATTCTAGAATCCTTGGATCTACATCCTTTGGCATTTTCCCCAGGATATAGTGTAAAAGTATGTAAACAGCACTTGAAGAGTCTAAATTTTTTTCCTTTTTGCTTTCCACAAATTGGGTTTGTTTATACCATCAAGTTTTCTTTCTACTCTGCAAAGGCTGTTATTAACATCTACTATAGCAGAAAAGCAATGCATGCTTCTGCCTCTAATTTTTAAGGAATATTTATGAAAGAAGCAAATAAACAATCCAAATAATTTCTTTTTATGTATCAACACTGACATTAAAGGCATTGTCCTTATTTTCTAACATTTGTTTATTTAGCTATTGAGATAGTTTTTTGTTTCCCCAACTAGATGAGTAATTACCTAAGGGCAGAGACTGTGACTTTCACTTCTTTACATCTTTTATAGGCTCTAAGACTTTCTACTCTACATAATAAATAAATCTCAATTGATTATACTTGTTATCACCATTTGTTTATAACTACACTCTTAACATGTCTTTATTCTGAGTCAAACATTAAAACTATTGGTTACGTAATATCTGAGACAAAGAAAGTAAGGAAAGAAGCATACTCAGTTATATTTTCTCTACTTATGGACACAGCGAGTTCCTGCAGTTGGTGGGTAAGCTTATCCAAAAGATTGTGCTCCTCCTCTTTTTTCTGATTATAGTTCCCAACAGGGACAGGTTCATCAGCCTATGAAAGAATATAAGTTTATTTCACCAAAGAATTTATTTCAGTTTCCTATTACTTTAGAAGGAAAAAAAAATACACCCTTAAGTTCTAGAAGACAAAGTAAATGTCAAAATGAGATTAGGCCTATCTTAGAGAAATAAGATGAAAAGAAATAGATAATTATGTTGAAATGTAACCCAAATGAAGAAATAAAATTACACTACTTGGTTTTTTGTTTTGTTTTCTTGCTAGCTATTCCAGACCCTCTACAGTCAGTAAGAGATAGGTTCTAGACAGAAGATAGGCCTTGGAGTCAAAAAGACAGGTGCCAATCCCAGGTTCTGCCACTTATGGGCAGTGAGACATTGAGAAAGCTGCATCACCTCTGGGAGACTTGGCTTCCCTACCCATGGAAGGGCATAATTAGATTTCAAATTTAGGGTCAGCCTGCCTCCTAAATTTAAGAGTTCTGTGTCACTGATATGCCGAAGAGATGCTTAAGACACAGGTAGGGAGATGACTTTTAGATGCCTTCCACTTTAAATGCTCTGTGAGTCTCTGGCCCTGGACACTTGGCTGAAGCTCAGGCTCATACTACTAGGGAAAATCCTGAAGGAACTTACAAGAGTAAATTCTAGTTCCTCCTATTTCTGCAGAGTCACTGATATTAGAGCCGCCATGTGATACAAGAAGCTTCTTTACCACTTACCCTCAGGGCCAGATTATGTACTCTCACCACAGGGTAAAGAAAATCAAGACAATTCTAAACTATAAAACATAATACTCACACAATGCAAAAATAAAAACAGCTTCTTCCTGGATTTTCTGGGTCCTCAGTGCTGGGTAAGTTCACCAAAGCTGAACTTTTCTCAGCATTCAGAGGCCTGCCTCTTCTGCTCCAACCACTCACTTAGTAAGCCAGCTGGGCAAGCTGGCCCTGGTCACAGTTAGACTTCACCACCACTAAAGCAAACCCGGAAACTTACCTGCTCTAATGAATTCCCACTTAATGATAACATCTGTATACAAACAGGTTTTCTGTAATATCATTAACCGTAATACTCACTTTGTTTAATTTTTGAAGAGCATTTTTATTTTCATCTATTGCTTGTTTTAACTGGACACATCTAAATTTTTGAAAAGAAAGAAAAAAAATATTAATTTTTCTATTGTCAAACTAGAGCGTTGTTTTATAGAATTACACATAAGTCTTCAAGCTGGCAAGGCAATTACTATATGCATGACGTTGAAAAGTTCACCCATCACTGCTTTCCCACCCATCAGCTCAAGTGATCCTCATACACTCTAAGGCACACAGGTATGACAGCCTCGGCTCCAAAAGTTTAAGTGACTCTGAGTTTCAGTTTCCCATCTCTAAAATAAGGAAAACACTGGACTTCAAATTGCTTCTTCAGCTCTAAAATTCCATAAACCCAGGATCTAGCCCAGGAGGTACCCCTAAGGACGATAATGACAAAGTATACTGAGCATCACGGATAATGCTAGGCGCTTCCCAAGTGCCACCTGATTTGAGCCTCACTCCAATCTCACTCCGGCAGAAGGAAGGTGAGCTTCTAAGGAGGGGCCACAGCTGGTCGGTAGTGGACACACGTGAAGACAGGGTTTAGGATTCTATAGCTGGCCTCTTCCCACGGCAGCACGCATTCCCCCTTTGAGCTTGGCCTGTCTAGATGGGTACCCTGTTTTAATTATTCCACAGACAGCTCATATACTGTAGCTTAAGTTGTAGACCCAAGTAAGAAGTATGAAAATGACTGAAAATGGGCCACCTCTAATAATGACAGTTCTCAAAATTCAAACGCTTTCTAAAAAAAGAACCCAGGACCCTGAGACCACGATCTGAGCCAAAGGCAGAGGCTTCAACCCACTGAGCCACCCAGGCGCCCCCGAAGTCTGACTTTTAAAAGAGTCTGTTTACAGAAAATCTGAGCCCTCTAGCTTCCCTTTTCTCTTATCTTGCCTTCCTCTGCTCTCCCTCTTTACTAGAGAATTCATCTCTAAAAAATAAAATTGATGAATGACCTGAGGACAACTACAGCTGCCAAATAAATTTTCTATACACCAGGTGTAAAGCCCATGCTATTCTGGCTTTGGGCACCCCTTAGGCTAACACCTAGCTCCCAGCCCCCTGGAAATCCCCGCCCACATACAAAGAACTTCACTATTCAGGGAATAATACTGTAGGAAAGAGACCTATATATACAACAGTAGAAGAATCCTGGACTGCTATCTAGAAAATCAAATTTAAAAAAATTTAAAAATAATCAATCAAATCAGTCCCCCATTCTTTTTTTTTTTTTTCAGTCTCTCATTCTTAAATAAAAATGAATAACACAAGGACCACCAGATACAATAAAGTAAGCCAGAAGCATGGAAGATAAAATATTTAAAACAAATTTTACAAGTCCAGAGGAACCAAAGACAACAGAATCTCCCAGGTGTAAACAAAAAGACAAAGAAACAAAAACTTCCAAAGGGGAGATAAGAGACCAAGAAGAATAGCCCAGGAGGTTCAATATCTGATTCAAAGGTGTTTCAGGAAGAAATGGACAAATACAAGTTTAAAAAAAAAAAAAAAAAGGAATGATCTTTTAGTAAAAGAAAATCTCCCAGAGCTCATGAGAGACAAGAGTTCCAAGTTGAAAAGACCCACTGAGTGTTTACCAAGATAAAAAAACGACACCTAAATACATTGTGATGAAATTTCAAAACACCAAGGCTGAAAAGAAAAGCCCCAAACAGGTCAATTATAAAGGAACAATCATTCATGTCGCTGAGTACAAAGAAACCTGACAGTGTCTTCAAAGGTCTAAGTAGAAATTATTTTTACTGTATATCCAGCCAATTATTAATCAAACATCGGGGCTGATATTTTCAGACATACAGATGTCAATGTGAATTTTTAAATGACTGTGATGCAGATCTTTTTATACACGAAGAAGATTATTTGCAGTTACTTGGATTTAAAAATAATTATTAGGGAGCACCTGGGTGGCTCAGTGGGTTAAAGCTTCTGCCTTCGGCTCAGGTCATGATCCCAGGGTCCTGGGATCAAGCCCCACATCGGGCTCTCTGCTCAGCAGGGAGCCTGCTTCCCCACCCCTCTCTCTCTGTCTGCCTCTCTGCCTACTTGTGATCTCTGTCAAGTAAATAAATAAAATCTTTAAAAAAATAATAATTATCAGTTTATTAAAATAAAATTTAAAAACTTAGTTTTCTCTGGGACATTAAATTCAGCCTATAAATCTTACTCTATTTTAAAATCTAGTAAGGCAAGTATAATCACCTTCACTTTTTCTTTCTTTATTATTTGATTAATTCAATTTGAACTGAATTCCTTAAACAGTCAATCCTAATAACTGTAGTTAATTAAGTTTCCTTCCACGTTTTAAATTCACTTCAATTTTATTTTGCTTGTAAGCACTTTGAATGCCTAAATTAAGTAAAACTTTTTCAAATGGTTCAGGTGAATCATTTAAACTAATAAAATGAATTTCATGTTCTTTTGAATGTTATACACTCTTAACTACCCAAAGCACATAGATTATCTTAATAATGTCCTAAATTGAATACAACAGTATGAATGGACTAATTCGATTTAGTTCATCATGCCTATGTCATTTAAAACTTGATTTAATTTTAATCTCTCTTAGGGAGATTAAATTGTCAAAACAAAACAAAAAAACAGCCACCAAAAGAACAGTTTTCCCATGTCAAGGGAGTTAAGGTCTCCATCTCAAGCAAGGTAGAACTGCTAATATTTTCTGACCAGGTCCCAGGATCTGAGGCTACGGTAGGCCGAGGATCAACCATAACTCTACCTCAGCCACTCTGTGGACACTGAGCAGTTTTTATAGCTGTGGTCACAACAGCAAGTCCATAACCTTCAGGTTTAGCTTAGTTTTTCCTAGATCCAAGTTATACCATGATGTAATCCTTCCATTTGATTCGAGTGGACCAAAGCCTCCAACTCCAACTCAGTGAAATTCTCTCTTTTACTTGACTGAATTCTGCAGTTCTCAGCAGTCTTCAAATATTTTAATTGCCTGCCCACTTTAATGTTTTATAGCAATTCAGGGTAGACATATAACAAACCACTGTGGGAAACTTAATTTTCTCACCTGTATTAATAAGTATCTCATGGTATTATTGTGAAAATTAATCAAGAAAGATTTTAGAGTGTGGACCACTCTGCTTGGGACATACAGGGTACAGAATAAAAGTAAGCTGCTGCTTTTTAACATTTGTAATTCTCTATTTAATCTCACCATTCCATCACTATTTAGACCTGGGAGATAAAGAAAATTACAAGAAATACTTTTAAATACATTTTGGAAAGTTGCATTCACTGTTCCTCAGTATTATTTCCCATTATTGTGTCTTTTTAGAAATTGTAGCATAAATAAAGAAAGAAATAACACCTCAAACAATTTCTATGCTATAAATACTGCCCACTGACGTGTAAGTATGGTTTCTGGGAAGTTTATATAATTTAGTAGATTTTACCTTTGGTAAATATCTCTCCTTTTACTGGCATCTAGAACTCCCTTCAATCGACTCTCAGAAAGCAAGCTATCAACCTACAATAAATAGAGACTGTTAGAATATATTGTTAAATACCATATAACCTTAGGAAATAAAATTTTAATTCTCTTTTCCTAATATTTCACCAGGAACATACAATGAAGTTTATAAAGAATTTCACAGAGAACCCCCATATACCCACTATCTAGATTCTACTATTAACATTTTACTATACCTTTTTTTTAAGATTTTTTATTTTATTTATTTATTAGAGAGAGAGAGAGAGAGAGAGAGCATGAGCACAGGCAGACAGAGTGGTAGGCAGAGGCAGAGGGAGAAGCAAGCTCCCCGCTGAGCAAGGAGCCCGATGTGGGACTCGATCCCAGGACACTGGGATCATGACCTGAGCCGAAGGCAGCCGCTTAACCAACTGAGCCACCCAGGCGTCCCTTACTATACCTTTTTGATCCATCTATTCATCAACCCATCTTATTTTTTATGTATTTCAAAGTAAAGTGCAATCCTCATCAATGATGCACCACGGGTATCACTAATGAGAGTTCAATGTTCAGTAAAAAATTTACATATGATGAATCGCACATATCTTAATATATATATTTGCTGAGTTTTGGCAAATGCATACACTCATGTAACTCTAACCCCTATCAACATATAGAAAATCACCATTACTCAGAAGGTTCCCAGAAAGGATGTACTCTTTTGTACCATCCTTTCAATCAGCATGTTTCTGAGATACTGCCATAGAGAATCATTAGTTCATTCCTTCATACTGCTCAGTAGTATTGTATGAATATGCCACAAGTTTGTTTATTTTCATTCTTATATCTTACACCCTGACTTAGCATTTTCTAAACACTACATGTAACTTTGCCAATATATCCCCAAAAGAAATATGTACATATGTTCTTTTCTAAAGATGATGTGGGTACATATCATGTATACCCATATTATTATGTGGGTGCTTATTTATTTGGGGTTTTTTCCCTAAAGATGATGTGGAGAAGATAAAGCAGATGAAAGAAGAGGAAAAGAAGAGAAATTGAAATTCACTCATTTCTTCTCTACTCTTCCTATTCTGCATCTGAGTGTTAGTTACAAATTCACAGCTGTTGAGAGAGTCAGTCATAACAGGCATGGCCCAGATGGGGTCTTGATTACTTGTCCACCACTTGGACACCAAGTTGGAAATCTGTTCATTTTTTGCTTCAGGTTCAGGCTACGGAGACAGGGAAAACCTAGCTTCCACTATCAAAAAGCCCCTCCAAGAAGACCCTTGGGGCAAGTCTTCTGCAGTTTGACTAACATTTGTAATTGTTTTGTTTCATCTTTGTTTTAGTAATAATTTTTTTGCGGTTTACTTCTGAAACTTTCCTGGTTCTCCCAATGTCCCATGAAATTTAAAATCAGATACAGAACCATATTAAGCATCTAGCCAAAGCTCACATAAGTCAAAACCTCGTCAAGTTTTATTTCTACCAGAAGAGTATTTTGTTTTTATTGCACCACTATAAAATCTAAAAGTCACTTAAGAAATATTTATCAAATCTTTGTACTTTTAATTTTTTTAATTTTTATTTATTTTTTAAGATTGTATTTATTTGAGATAGAGAGGAGACAGAGGGACAGAGAGAGAGGGAGAGGGAGAAGCAGGCTCCCCACTGAGCAGGGTACCTGATGCGGTACTCAATCCCAGGACCCTGGGATCATGACCTGAGCCAAAGGTAGACACTTAACCCACTGAGCCTCAGGCACCCCAAATCTTTGTAGTTTTTTTTTTTAAACTTTGTACTTTTTAAATGAGTCCGAAACAGGACCAAATATGAGCACTCAGTAAATCTCTTGTCTGTCGAAGATTAGAAAATAATTTTATTTAGTAATAGGTCAGCTAAAAAAAAGTAAAATTAGCAAAGCAAAATAAGAATTTTGGAAAATAAACTAACAAACCAGTAATTACTTCCTACTTTTTTCTTTATTGTTTAAAGCCATATACAGTTGGTGTTCAAAATTATGAAAATAGCAAAAAGTATGAAGAGAAACATAATAAACATCAGCATTCTAGCACACACAGTTACTATCCTGGGATGTTTCCTTCACTCTTTCTTCTATGTATATTAGATATAAAATAACTTTATTGAAATGCTGTATATTCAATTTTATATTTTATAGTCTTTTTCTAACTAAGATTTTATCACAATATTTTCCCTAACATGCTAAAATCTTTCAACAAAATTTTAATCATACTATTATATCCTATCCTAAGTTATTTATCCATTCCCCTATTAGTGATCATTTAAACGATATCCAGTCTTTTCTAAGTAACACTATGACGAACATTTAACACATTAATCTCTGTCCCAATAAATTTTTTATTATTATGTATGGCAAATCCCTGGAAATGTAATCACCGAGCCCAGGAGCGTGAATATTTGCTACATCTTGTTAAACTGTTTTCCAGAAATGCTGTCCCTTACACTCTGGAGCAGCGTGTATCAGTGCGTGTTTCATCACACCCTCCCCAGTACTGAGAACACATTTTTAAATATTTGTTATATTTTATTTCCTTCGCAGTTACTTGATTATTTTTTAAGTGAACTGTTCTCATGTTTATGAGTTCCTTGCACTTCTTTAGTTCATGTCCTTTGCTAATCTGTCGTATCCTAGTATTTTTCTTACATATTCGGATTATTCTTTGACGCCTATTTCGTTTGAGTTCAAGGGAAGCAAAAACAGCCCCTACTGGAAGACGGCTTGAAGGTAAGGGGGCAATGGAGAGTGGAGGAAAGCGACAGGCGCAGATACGGTTGGAAAAGGTTGTTAAGATTAGATTTGGAGGTGAGCGGGGTTAAGGGAGTTGTCAGGTTGGAGACCGAGATGTTAGGAGGAGGGGGACGGCGCTTAGTCGATGGGTCAAGATTTTCGGGAGGTTCAGCTTCCCCGGGGGTTGAGTTTAGGAGCAGGAGAGGTTAGAATCGGGGTTAGTGCCGGGACGCTGGGGTGGAGGAGGGAGCGCTATAACTCGGGAAGGTACGTGGGTTGGAGATAGGCTGCCAGGATTAGGGTGCACCCCAGATCTAGCCCGCCGCCGGTGCCCAGGCCCCCGGCTGGACAGCCAGACGCTACCTGTAGCTTCAATTCCTGACTTCGGCGCTGCAGGGCCTGCAGAGGATAGCGCTGCCGCCTGGCCAGCATCTCTCTCGCCTCCGCGCTGAGCGCGCACGGGTCGCCAGGGAAACCACGGCGGCGGCGTGGGAAGGTGACGCAATCACTGCGCGTCCGCTTTGCAAGAAAAGAACCTGGAGGTCGTCGTCTGTTGTGGTGGCCGCTCCGCAGTTCCTAGGCTCAGATTAGGCCCGCTGCCCAGGTACTCCTCTTTTACCGGCCAGTTCTGCAGGATTGGGGTGGAGATGGGAGAGAGTGCCCGACGGTGTCGGGAGCTACATGTCCTACGGTACCTCAGTATTACCACGCCATTACTGTCGGGGTTCTCCCGTGTTACGGCATTTGTTTTCTGATGCCAGTTTTGCTAAACGAATCTTAAGGTATAATTTAAGTATCTTTTTTTTTTTTTTTAAGATTTTGTTTATTTGTCAGAGAGAAAGGGAGAGAGAGCGAGCACAGGCAGACAGAATGGCAGGCAGAGGCAGAGGGAGAAGCAGGTTCCCTGCCGAGCAAGGAGCCCGATGCGGGACTCGATCCCAGGACGCTTGGGATCATGACCTGAGCCGAAGGCAGCTTCTTAACCAACTGAGCCACCCAGGCGTCCCTAATTTAAGTATCTTAAACTCTTAAATTAATTGCAAGAATAGCTTACCTATGTGGCCTTCATGGGATACATGATTTTGTCGCATAATCTCATTTCAAAGGACATTTTTTAGTTTTTTGCCGTTTGGGGAAATGCTGGTTCCGTTTCATTTTAGTTTTGCGCGTTGTCCATCCTGAGTTCTGGGACGACGGTGATTTTGTCTGTTCAGCAAGTATGTGAGCAAATAATTATGGTCCTCTCAGGGAGATTGTAATACCGTTTCCCCAGGTGGTACTGAATCCTTTAAGTCCCAGTTCCCAAACTTTGCACTACTCCGAAGAAGAATGATGATGATGGAGCTCACTTTTCAAATGATGACCTACACTAAATGAATGCTCTTCAGCACAGAAAACAGGTTGATTCCACAGGCCCAACTACTATGCTAGTTATTTGTGTGTTTTTTCTTCAAATATACATAGAACAAAGTGACGAGTGTCCACCTCATTGAATTTTCATATTGAGCACACCCTCCTGTCACATCACCCAGAATGGGATGCAGATTATCAGTACCCTAAATAGTCTTCCCTTCCTAATCCCTACCCACCTCCCTATGCCATAAGCAAACACTGTCCTAACTTCTAAGAACAAAAACTTGATTTGCCTCTTTTAAAACTGTACAATGGAACCATGCAGTGTGTCCTGGCATCTTGTTAGGCCTTTTTCAGTCAACATGTCTGTAAGATGCACCTCTGTCATGGTATGTAGTTGCAATTTGTTAAGTTCTTATTGCTCTCTGGCATTTTATGTGTATGAGACACTCAGTATACTTATTCCACTGTTGCTGGACGTGTGGGTAGTTTTCAGTTGAGGCTGTTATAAAAAGTGCTGTTGCTTACATATATGCATAGTACAAGCATATGTACACAGTGCTGGGCCACAGGGCATGTTTTATGTTCCGCTTTAGTAGGTACTGCCTATTTTCCCAAAGTTGTACCAATTTACTCTATGGGTTTTTGTTCTTAACCTTGACAAACTTGGTATTATCTGCTTTTTTTGGTTCATGTCTTTATTTTGAATTAACTTCTCCATTATGACTCATGATACTTTAAAATTCACTTAAATAGCCAGACATAGTATTTTCATTAAAAAGGTTTGTAACAGGGGCACCTGGGTGGCTCGGTTGGTTAAGCATTTGACTTCAGCTCAGGTCATGATCTCAGGGTTCTGGGATATGCCCCATGTTGGACTCCATGCTCAGCAGAGAGCCTGCTTCTCCCTCTCTCTTTGCCCTCCCCCTGCTTGTGTGCAGGCACTCTCTCTCTCCCAAATAGATAAATAACATTTTTAAGAAAGGAGATGTAGCAGGGCTTACTTGGGCGGCACATATACTAAAATTGAACTGATACAGAGAAGCTTACCATGGCCCCTGTGCAAGGATGACATGCAAATTCATGAAGCATTCTATATTAAAAAAAAAAATTTGTACCAAATGAGAAAGGATTGCTATAAAATATTTTTAAATGCATTTATCAGTACTTCTAAGCGATATTATAAGAGCTTACCAAAATTCATCATTTATGAAATCCTTATTTAAATATATGTATCTATAAATTAGAAAAAATATTCTAGATCTGATTTGAAAGGATTTCCATATTTTAAATGGAAAAGTTACAGGGTCATGAATATAGTGTAAGTCTATCTTGGTAAAAGTAAACAAAACCTCTACGTGTTTTGTATGTATAAGCAATGGGGAAGGATGCAAAAAATCTTCCTACTGCTGTTCACCTCATGTGGAAAGATGACTTTAATTTTATATATTTTCCACCATATTCAGGGTTATAACCATTTATTCCTTTGAATCTTGGATCAGCATCAACATCACTTAGGAACTTGTTAGAAATGCATATTCTCAGGCCCCACCATAGACTTACTGCATCAGAACCTGTATTTTAATAATACCCTTTTGTTTCATGTGTACATTTAAGGCTGAAAAATACTATTTAAGTGTTCAGTGTGCTATAGGGATGAGATTACTCAGCTGTTTAATTTGTATTTCTTTTGATTTGTAATGATCAGCAGTCATCTTAACAGTAGTCATTGCTTCTTTCTTGTTATCCCTTGATGCCATCATGAAAATCAAAATGATGTGGGAAACAAAGGCAAAAGAAACCCTGAATTTCCTTACTACTTACATTGACAAGTCTCTGAAACAGGCAGTGACCTTCCTTTAGGAACAGTTTCCTCAGTGTTAATACTTTGCTAAGGGCAAAGGGCAATCATTAGCCTGACCCCCAGGATCCTGTAAGTCGACTTTAACATACAAAAATTACTTTGGAAACTTCCTTCATCTCTACCTCACAAGATACATGTTGGCAATTATCCCCGAAGCATATGACCCAACATCTGAAGGGTCTCATGACTGAGTTTTTTGTTTTTTTTTTTTAAATAATAGTGGGTTTTTTTTTTTTTTTCTAACATATAATGTATTATTTGCCCCAGGGGTACAGGTCTGTGAATCAATAGGCTTACACAATTCACAGCACTTACCATAGCACATACCCTCCCCAGTGTCCATAACCCAGCCACCCTGTCCCTACCTCCCCACCCCCCAGCAACCCTGTTTGTTTCGTGAGATTAAGAGTCTCTTATGGGGGCGCCTGGGTGGCTCAGTGGGTTAAAGCCTCTGCCTTCAGCTCCGGTCATGATCCCAGGGTCCTGGGATTGAGCCCCGCATCAGGCTCTCTGCTCACCGGGGAGCCTGCTTTCCCCTCTCTCACTCTACCTGCCTCTCTGCCTACTTGTGATCTCTGTCAAATAAATAAATAAAAATCTTTTAAAAAAAAAAAGTCTCTTATCGTTTGTCTCCCTCCCGATCCCATCTTCATTTTTTTCTTCCCTACCCCATACAACCCCCGGCCCTGCCTCTAAAATTCCTCATATCAGAGAGATCATATGATAATTGTCATGACTGAGTTTTAACTAAACAGTAATAAATGACCTTTTGCTAACAATAGCTAACCCCTTCAAGATCCTGGAAACCTTGTTTTCAAAATTCCTTAGAGACTTACCCTATCCCTAACCCACTCCCAACTTGAAAGGATATAATTGCCACCCTGCATGACCCTGGTGCAGCTCTTTCTGCCCATGGGTCCTGCCCCCATGCTTTAATAAAACCACCTTTTTGCACCACAGATATCTCAAGAATTCTTTCTTAGCCATCAGCTGTGAACCGTAACATCTTTCCTGCATCAAAAGTAACCTAAAACAAAGTCTTGCAGTGAGGTAGCTGAAACCAAGCAAAACATGGCGACTGTTTCTCCTAAGAACAAGCTATTTTGTAAAACTCATTATGATTTTCTTCCATTAATGTGTTAAAATGAATACCAACTTTGTGTTGCTACCTTATAGGAGACCCTGAAAAAGAAATTAATAGCTTTTGAGAGACTCATTATGTAGAACTAGTGGAACCACATCATTAGGAACCTACTAAAAAGAGATTACAGCAGAGAACAGAGAAAGTTGGCTATTTCAGGATCTTAAAACAATTCACCTTGATACAAGTGTCAAATATGTGAGCACCTTGTGGAAAGCAGTGGTTGGACCTGTGATGCAAGATGTTTAAGGCACTGGCCTCAAAGAGCTTATGACCTACGGTGACAGACTAGAATCATGTAGCTGTACCACCTACCAAGTGTTGTCATAGAAGTGTCACTTGGTGTGCAGAATTTCCTGCCAAGTGAACAGTACACATTGCATTTGAGTTTTTGAGTAAGATTATCCAATGAAAACACCCACTAGGCAGTTTAAATGTGAAGCTGGAAATAAAAAGATCAGGTGGGACAGAAATATCTTGGAGGGTGTTCTGCTTGGATATAATAGTTAATCCTAGAGACTGGTTGGGTAGTCAAAAGGAAAGGACAGAGCAGAGGACCAAGGATTGAAATTGAAGGAACCCACAAAATTGAAGGAACTAACTACTGCTGGAGTAGTAAAAGTTTGGAAACGCAAAAGTTTTAAATTATTAGGGAAGTGTAGGAAGAATTTCAAGGAGACACTGACATTATCAAATACTCTGAAGGTGAAAATTAATTATTCAGAAATGGCCATTGGATAACAAAAGCTCTCAGGGGGTACAGATTGCAGACTGCCGCAGGTAAATGGGAAAACATTTAGGAAGAAGGTGATAGTGGACCACTTTTTCTAATTAGCAAATGATGGGGTCAACTAAAGATTTTTTTTTTTAAAGTCAAGATCTTGACTGTATGTTTGTAAATAGAGGGAAAGCAGGGAAAGACTGCAGATGCTAGACAGAAATGGTGTAGTAGAGAACAAGGAAGGACCTTAGCAGGGGTGGGATGCAGAATTCATCTTCTCTTCTGAGAAAGGATAACTAATGAGATAAAGCCTCAAAACCAATGGTTTTCAACCTCTGCTGGGCATCACAATCACCTGAGGAGCTTTAAAAATCTAATGCCCAGGCACACCCCAAACTATGGAAATCCAAATCTGTGGGGAGTGGATCAGTATTTTTAAATCTCTCTAGATGATTATGTTGTGCAGCCCTGTTGAAAACCACTGCCCTCAAGCGCTATTGACAGGAAACGATAAGGAAATTCCCACTTAATGGCTTTTACCTTTTCATATAGTTGAGAAGCAAACTGCAGGCCAGATGGGAAGAGCTCTAAGAACCAAAATTTTAATCCTTGCATTCACAGAATGAAAACAAGAATTGGAAGTAATACAGCATGATGGCCCAGTAAAATGGAAAAAAAATTTTTGTGTGGAAACAACTTTTCTAGCTTTTCTTATGTTAATATGGAGTTGCTGTTAAATGTGCTGAGACACAAAATTAATCTTTACAAGAATGAGCAAGAACAGTGTTATAGAAAACACTTCTTGCAAATCGAAAACAACCAAGGACTTAGTCACTAACTCTTGATTTTTAGATAATAGTTGGAATATATCACTAAGCTTTAGTCAAGAGGGATTTTCCTTTAATATATTCTATAATGACATATAAATGAAATTTTTGCCAGTAATATTCGGAGTATGTTATCATTCTATACTTGGGACATATACCTCACCCTTAACTCAGTTATTTTTACACAGCCACTTGTTTTCCTGAACAGATCCAGTAACAGTTGGCCAGAAGGATTCACATGGTCACTAGGCCAACTCTGCTTTGCAGCTGTACTAAAGAACTGGCATAGATTCCTTAAGAACGAGGCTATCTCCTCAAAAACACTAATAGATCTGTTTTGAGAATCCAGATCTTTTGATGAAGTAAACTGCTTGGCAAGATACTCCTTTCCTTTTGATGGAAGATTCAGAGATGTTTAAAGTTTTTTTATTTTGAAAATAAAATTGACTCATAAAGTGCAAGGAGAAATTAGATCCGTCCAGTATTCTATATCCATCTTCGACAAACAGCTGGAAACAGAAAAGAGAAAAATAATCAGAAATATACAACCGTTAACTTCAAGTTATTCTATTGTGTAGTTAAGAACTATTAACTATAAGATTTGATGTTACAGATAATTAAATGTGCACAGCTCTGATGATAAAGCTACCACTAGATAAGCTACCACTAGATGCAAGGCTCCTAACTTCCAGGTCACGGGTCTTTCCACTTTACCAGACTGCTAACAACCAAAGAATTCGGATTGGAGATTACAAAACGTGAATGCAAAGATGTACTATGGTTTACCAAGGATATTATCGAAAAGAATGATAAGGGGGTAGGAGGTGGCAGGAATACCTCCACCGTCCCTTTTCTTTCTTCTTTTCCTTCTTTCCAGGATTTCCCTTTTTGAAGTTTAACGCCAAGGTGCAACAATGTTGCACATGGTAAGGCATTCCCACTAAAGGCAGTTCGCGCAGTGAACTGAACTAGAAAAGCAAAACTGGGGAAAGCAAAACCCCCTCAGAATACTTGGGGCAAGATTTTCACCCACTCCCAACGTCTCCTCTTACTCACAGCCCCTTAAGTACTACTCACCAACTCTCCAAAAAGAACAAGGCGCTGCAGGCGGTGAGTGTGAAGCCGGCCTGAGCCCCCGCGTGGGCGAGGCGAGGAGGGCGCCGACAGCGCGGGGTCTCAGGCCAGGTCCAGCTTTTTCTGAGTCGTCGCCAGCTTGTCCTGCAGCCTCCGCTTCCTCCAGTCCAGGTAGCGCCTCCGCAGCCGGTTCGCCTGCCAGCCCACGAGCACTCCGGACGCGAAAGCCACCAGCACAGACAGCTGCAGCGTCCTCTCGGACACGTCCGCCATGGCTGCCGGCAGCGTGGAGCCCGACCTACGGCGCGGCGGCGGGGTCAAACGGCGACCCGCGTTCCCGGGCGGCGCGCGCGGCGGTGCGTGCGCAGCGCGGTCAGCGGCGCGTCGGCTCAAAACAGCTTCGTCCGCTCTCCTCTTGCTGAAGTCTGGCGGGCCTGTGGGCGCCCCCCGCCCCGGCTTCCCTTCATCTGGGCCACCGCAGGGGTTACTGTTGGGCATTAGACAGCTGTTGTCTTGCCTTCTTAGCTAACTTTGATGGTGTGCATTTCCACATTGTAAGATCAACACCCGTCTTTTCTCTCAGCAGTAGACTGCGAGCCGCATATGTAACTCAGTTTACTGGTAACCTATTAAAAAAAAAAATTCTAAAACTAAAATTATTTTAGTAATATGTTTTGTTTAGTCCAAGAGATACAGGATGTTATTTCAACACGTAATCAATATAAAAATGATTAATGAGATTTTTTTATACTAAGTGTTTGAAATCTGGTGATTTTATAATTAACAGCATATCTCAATGGGAACACTAAATTTTCAGTGGAAATACTTGATCGGTCTCTAGATTTCATAAAAGTTCATTGAAAAATTAGATTCATATACCCAGGTTGTTCCAAAGACATACAAATTTCTCCAATAACTGAGTTGAATATCAATTTTTAAATTTAATTTAAATTCATTAAATTTGTAAAAGAAGTTCGAAGTTCCACTCTTCCATCACACCCGTCACAGATGGGGCTAGTGGCTACAATATTGGATAGTGAAGTCTAGAGTGCCATGCTATACCAGACCTATGGTTAAAAAAATTCTAATGATAAAAGTCATTGTGGTAGACCCTAATGTGGTCCCCTATGATTTCCATTTCCCAATGTGCATGCCTTTGTGTAGTTTCTTCTCATTGAGTGTGGGCTTGACCTGTGACTTGCTTCTAACTGATAGAATAAAGCAAAGGTGCTGGGATGTCACTCCTGGGATTCCTTTATGCTCTACAACATTTCTTTTCAACAGACTGCTGACTCTCCTTGGGGGCCTGATGAAGTGAGTGAACGTGTTGGAGAAGCTCATGTAGCCACTGCAGGTGGCTTCTAGAAACAGCAGGATGCCTCCAGCCAACAGCCAAAAAGCTGGAGCCTTCAGTTCTGTGGTCCAAGGAAATAAACTGCCCATAACCTGAATAAGTTTGGAAGCAGAATCTCCCCCAGTTCACCCTCCAAGTAAGAACACACACAGCCTGGCAGATGCCTCGATTGTAGCCTTGTGAGAACTGAACAGAGGACCATGTGCTGGGACTCCTAACCCACACAAAGCTGATTTTATAGATGTGAGTGTTTTAAGTCACTACTTTTGTGGTAATTTGTTACACATTGTGGTAATTTGTAAAACCAGTACAGTCAGGAAAGAGAGACCAGCATGTGGAGTCCAAACTCTTTTAGACTGGAGGCTGGCTGACTTCATATTAGCACATGGATTTTCATACTTGAGGTACAATGCATCTTGGCAGACAGACATTAAAGATGGTTTTGGGTCCAACGCGAATTCACATCTGCCATGCTTCATGATCATTTATTTGGCAAACATTTATTGAATGCTGCAGGAGGCATTGGGAATGTAGAAGTGCATACAGCACATCTGCGCTCAGACAGCTTGGTGCAGAGTGAAAGATGGAAGAACAATTAGACACGTCCTGATGAACTGGAATATTTAGTTAAGTATGTAGCTTAGACTTAAAAAAAGAAGAAAACCCTCAGAATCACTCTCTCTTATAATCCATCTAATCTGTCAACCAAATCTGTTGGTTATATTTTCAAAATATGGCCAGAATTAAGCCACTTCTCATTTGACTGCTGCCACTGGTTCCAAACTGCCATCATCTCCTACCTAAGTCATTGCAATAGCCCCTTCAGGTTTCTGTGCTTCTGTATCTGTCCACCACATTCTATTCTCAATGCAGCCGCCAGAGTGAACCTTAGAGGTCAGGAGTTGGGTCCCTCACTCTTCTGCTCAAACCAAGGCCCTCGCAGTGGTCCACAGAGCTCTGCATGACCAGTTTCTCTCCAATCCTTACTTCTCTCACCGACGTGCTCCTTGTTTCTTGTGCTCACCAGGCCTGCTGCTACCTAAGAACATTTGCATATGTTAGGGTGCCTGGGTGGCTCAGTAGGTTGGGCATCTGGCTCCTGATTTCGGCTCAGGTCATGATCTCAGGGTGCTGGGATCGAGCCCTGCTTTGGGGTCCATGCTCAGTGCAGAGTCTGCTTGAGGATTCTCTCTCTCTCTCCCTCTGCCCCTCCCCCCAACTACACACACACTCTCTCTTTCTATCTCTCAAATAAATATCCTAAAAATAAAAGAGAACACTTGCATGTGCCGTCCCCCTGCCTGGCATATGGAATACTCTTCTCCCATGTGCCTGTATGACTAATTTCCTCACTGTTTTTAGGTTCTTGTCAGTTGCCACCTTCTCAACAAGACCTACATAACTAAAAATCACAAATGAACCAACCCCTGCTCTCTGGCACTCCTGATCTCCTTTTCCCTGCTCTATTCTCCTCCTCTATAGTATTTATAGCCTTCCACCTACGGTAGGATTTACAGTATTTATTTGTATTTATTACACTTATTGTTTATTGCCTGTCTGCTGCGACAATGTAAGCTACTCAAGGGCAGGGATTTTTGTCTCAGTTGTGTACTGGTGGATCCCAAGTGCCTGCCACAGGGGCTGGTACCTAACACACAGCCAGTAAATATTTGGGGTTGATGACAGCAAGGAGTGGTCAGGGAAGTCTTAACATGTGTGTGTCTGAACTGAATTGTGAAAGGTAAATAAGATCATTAGAAGGAATGAAATTTCCCTGGATCTCAGTTTTTTTTTTATTTGTAAAATGAAGTTTGGTATGATTCAGTAGCTCTAAGGCTTTCTTATTTTATTTATATTTTTTACGTAGGCTCTATGCCCAGCACAGAGCCCAGTGCGGGGCTCAAACTCATGACCTTGAGATCAAGACCTGAACTGAGGGGCGCCTGGGTGGCTCAGTGAGTTAAGCCTCTGCCTTCGGCTCGGGTCATGATCTCAGGGTCCTGGGATCGAGTCCTGCATCGGGCTTTCTGCTTGGTAGGGAGCCTGCTTCCTCCTCTCTCTCTCTCTCTGCCTGCCTCTCTGCCTACTTGTGATGTCTGTCAAATAAATAAATAAAATCTTTAAAAAGAAAAAAAAAAAAAAGACCTGAACTGAGATCAGGAGGTGGATACCTAACTGACTGAGACACCCAGGTGCCCCTAGGACTATTTTTAGTTCTGGCAGCCTGAAGTTGTGTGCTCTGGCCACTGCTATTATTGCAAATTTAAACTTCACTTGGAATTCTTACCTCATCCCTAAGTGGCCTTTGGGCTAAAAACAACCAGATCATGTGCACACATGCACCTCATCAAGCCGTGAATGTGGGAAAACCTTAGGTGAATAGAGCTGGCAGAGACCATAGAAATGTCCTTTTTTTTTTTTTTTTTTTTTTTAGCAAGAGCAAACTTTAGCCAAAGGGGAGAATACAGCTGCTGGGAAGGAGGCATGGGTATAAGATTTTAAATCCCTTTTAAAGAGTCAGTGTGTCCCTGCCTTGAGACTGTATTTTTTCCCCATGGTGCATCATTTCCATGTGACGTGTTAGTAGACTTGATAATGGTCAACCAGCTTTGAGGTGATGATTAAATTTGGATTAACAGGCTGAATAGTTAAGTGTAATGAGTTAATTGATCACATGAGTGTCTTCTGAATGATACATTAACTGCCATTATGGAGTTTGCTTTTTGAAGTACTTGCCCAGGGAAAAGGTTTTGCCATTTACAGTATTAGACCTTTATTACTTACAAATTCTTTTAAAGCATATAAATGGAATTGATTTCCTCTGCAACTCCAGGACCCTAAGTAACAAAGCAGTCATTTTATACCCTGAAGCCTCCAAAAGGGTGAAGCTTTGCCATGATTAACATGGAGAATTCATCCCCTTAGGTCCTTGAGGTCTGGCCCAGAAGAACTCTGGCTGGCTCTGTTTGCCTGAGCCGTAAGCACACAGCCCTGTGTCTCAGGAGTTTTAACTGTCAGACCCTTTGTTTCCCATTCTCTTCCCTGGAGTTTTTGGAAGTGGGAGGAAAAAGTCTTGTGTGATTGGGCATTGTGCTGAACTCACTCACCTGACTTCACTAGTGCACACTCCAAAAGGCTGGGACTTAGGCGAGGTGGGCAAGCAAAGTAAATGCGCCTGGTTGTGTGATTTCTTTCTTTCTCTCTCTCTTTTTAAAAATTTTTATTGGGTTATGTTAGTCACCATAAAATATATCATTAGTTTTTGATGCAGGTTGTGTGATTTCTAAGTGAGAATCATTTCCTCCCCGGTGCATAGGCAAGAATGAAAGCGATACCGTGGGGGAAGTTGAGCCTCGAGCCTTCTCTGTCAGGAGCTGTAACACACTGCAAGTCCGCCTCTCTAGTCTGTCATTCTGGAAACGTGCACAGTAGAATGGCCTCCTATAATCCTTTCAGAAAGGACAGGAGACTCCTTCTGAATAAGACCCCAACCCGTCTCCTCATAATTTGAGGTAAGTGGTCATCTATGATTCACTCTATTCCAGTAAGTATTTCCTGAGTGCGTACCGTAGCGGGATATTTAGGGCAACATACCCCATGTGGAGCCAATTTCAAGGATCTCCTGTCGAGGAGAGAGAGTGACAACAATCAAATCCTCACACAGATAAATATAGCACTTCAGACACAGATGAGTGCTTAGATGAAAGAGTACTGTGTGTCATGCTTGAGGGAACCCAGCAGAGCCTCGCTGTGGTTGGGAGGATGGGAGCTGTCAAGAAAGGCCTCCAATGGACTTCACCCTTAGAACCCCACTGGAGACACACAAGCAGAGAAGGGAGGGAGAGGCCTGCTCTTGGCCCAGGCGATGCACTGGTGACTGTTGTGAGGCCACAAGAAGCCAACTCAGTGAGAATCTGAGTGGCAGGCATGGAAGAGAGGCAGGAGAAGTAGGTAGGCCTTGCAGGCCAGGTCAGGGCTTTGGATTTTACTTAGAGTAAAGTAGGCAGCTGTTTCTGTGAGCAGAGTCTTGCATGGTTCTCTTTCCATGTTGATAAACTTAATCCGGCTTCTGTTGGAGAATGGATCAGAAGGCGCTTGGATGTAAGCAGGGAAACTGGTTAGAAAACTACTCCGCTGGTTCAGACAAGAGACCATGGTGGTGTAGTCTATGGTAGTGGATGTTGGGCAGATTTGAGGGTGACCGTATTTTCTTGCAGGTCTAGAAAGGTGTCCCATTATTGGTACCACAATAGCTTTGAGTGGAGACCACTGGTAGCCGTATTTGTGGGGAGCACAGGGTAAAAAATACACCAGTGGAATCACTACATTATACACTGGAAACTAATGTATCATTGTCTGTCAACTTCAATGAAAAAAGGAAGAAGAAAAAGATGTTCCAGTTATCTTCTGGCTTGCTTCATTTAATTTTTAAAATTTTTTGTTTCTTAATTTAAATTCAATTAATTTACATTTAATGTATTATTAGTTTCAGAGTAGAGGTCAGTGATTCATCAGTCTTATATAATACCCAGTGCTCATTACATCCCATGCCCTCCTTAGTGTCCACCACCCAGTTACCCCTTTTCCCCCTTCCCTCCAGCAACCCTCAGTTTGTTTCCTATGATTAAGAATCTCTGATAGTTTGTTTCCCTCTCTGATTTCACTTGCTTAATTTTAGAAAAGAAGTCTTTATCTGTATGTAATGAATCTTCTCTTCCTCTGGCGGCTTTAAAGACTGTATCACAAGGTTTTAGTAATTCGGTTATGCTATTTTGTATGGTTTTTCCAAGTTCATTCTGTTTGGAATGTGTCAAGTCTCTTGAATCTGTGGGCTTAATAGTTTTCACCAAGTTTAGGAGAGTTTTGACCATTTTTTCTTCAAATCTTTTTATGCCTCCTTTCCCCACCCCCCACCCTGGGAGTGCAGTTCCGTGTATATGACGTGTGATATTATTCCATAGGTCATGGACGCATTTTTCCCTCCTTGTGCAGCAACCTCATCTCTGGTATTTTGCCCTTCAAGTTCCAGCCACCTCTTCTTTCCAGAACTCCAGTCTCCATCACCTCAACTCAGCAAGACTCTGAGCCAAGCTCTGGTTTTGCCCTCCCTGCACTGTGCCCTTAGAATCCCTCAAAACTCTCTCCAGGAGGTAATAGGACAAGAATAGGGCTGATCTCATGTGTTTCCTTTCTTTCAGGAGTCTCAGTCCTGTTTTCTCTGTTGTACCACATCTGAAACTGATGTATGCCTTTTATCCACTTTTTAGTAATTGTTTCCAGCGGGAGGGCAGTTCCTATAGCTGTTAATCTTTCATGGGTGGAGTGGGCATGGTTACATGTTTTGTGTATTTTGGTATGTTTATTTGGTTAATGTTTGGCTTCCCACATTAGACTGTTGGTGGGGACCATTTTTATTTCTGTTTATCATTATTTCTTCATAATATGTGCTCAATCAGTACTTATTGAATGAAAATTTATTTTTAGATAAAAAACATTTATTTGCAATGAAAAATTGCCGTATGTAACTTTAAAAAGTTGACAAATACCATCAACAACACAAAATCAAGCAAATAATAAAATGTTACAATTATAATTAAGAAAGAGGGCACTCATTACTAACTAAAACAAAGATATTTTGGATTTTTTTGTTCTGTAAGCAAGTCAGAACTATACTTGTAAAGCACAGTCTATCAGCTGTGCAGAGTGTTGGCCTTTTACAGTGTTTCAGGACATACAGAATTCAGGGATTGATGGATTTTCAAAAGTGATAATGTTAAGGATTTAAAAAAAAACCTCTTAGCTGTGAAAGCAAGGGATTCATTGATGACTGGCTAGCTTGCAGAAGTTTGCCCATTGAAAAGAGACTCTTGCTAATTGATTTCTTTTCAAGAAGTGTGTTACTGATATGATATTGGTATGGATTGAGCAGGATGCATTTAAAACTGGTTATAGTAGTACTGTTTTGGTCAGATAATAATTTTTTGTAGGGGAACAGAAAATATTTTTTTTGCTCATTCCTCTTTTTAATCTTCCATTCATTAGAATTGCAGGAAAAACTCTGGGAATTAGACAGAGTTCTACCACTGTTACTGATCCTTCTCGAAGATGACGTTTCATTTCTAGAAGTCTGATTATCAGTTGAGTATCAGCCATCATGTTTTCATCTTGTTTTGTCTTTGATTGATGTGCCTTTTTGACTCTGGGCAACAGTAGTTAAACAACTGTAAGGCAAACATGAATAATTAATACTATTATAGGATGGAACTAGAAGGCATATAGAAGTCATGACCCAGTATTTCCTAGGCTTGAAGACAAACTCCACCAACTTCCTGAGCCAACCTTGAATAGTCAGGTTTTCCCCTTAAGTGTCCCCTTTTCCCTTAAGTTTGGTTATGGATTGTTCCATCTCACCTGTGGGACAAAATGTAGGTAATATGGAGTATGAGCAATAGAGCGAACTCCAAGGTTATTCTACTCTCTGTAACTAACCACTATTGAGCTCTAAGGGCTGGACTCATTTATTGTGTCAGTCAAAGTGAGGTTCTAGTTGTTGATGATCACCTCACGTTGGGCGAATTTTATGGGCAGCGTCACAATCCTCAGGAGGCTATTAACAAAATACTATTTGTGCCTCCAGAAAAAATAATAAATTGCTACTTTGAGAATGTTATTACAAAGAATAGTAAATGAGAAGGCAAAAGCAATAGTATTTCATAATTAATTAAGTACTGTTCTGCATGTGGTACATCAGATTTAAAAGGTCCAGCATAAGATCTGAAGATGTGTCTACTAATTTAGCTAAGGCTGTATTTGCTCTAAGACCAATAGGATATGCCTTAACCACTGAATGAAAAGACAGGTTAATCATAGGCTGTGGATCTTTGGTAAGTGCTGTGTGCTGATAGCTTTAGATTGGGACCTAATCTTTCCTTTTGTGTACATACAAAAAGGAAGTTTTATGATAATCCAGGGGAGGTAGTTTAGGTAGTTGTAGATGGATGCTGTGAGACCATAGAAAGCCTTTTCCATTGATGCTTTTTCCATTCTATGAAAGAGGTGCTAAGAAGTTCGATGTAGTCAAATGGTATCAAGTTCTTGCTATTTCAGAAAAGTTTGGTACCCATTGTGCATAATACCCAGTGAATCTCAGAAGTTCTTCTTACTATCTTCTAGTGGTTGGTTTTGGGTAATTATGATTAATTTGTAATCTCTCCTTAAATACTGTCTTTCCTTCTGCTGACATGTCTTGGCCAGGTCAGTGAGCAGATACTTACAGTGAGTGTTAGAATCCACATCAGGGGAACCTCAGATGAGGTCATTTACATGTTGGATCAGAGCAATCACCTATAGGAATAGCATCTCCCTAGGGTCTTTGTTTTTTTTAATTTAAGATTTTATTTATTTGAGAGAGAGAGAGAGAGAGAGGCAAGAGCAGGGGGTGAGGGGCAGAGGAAGAGGGAGAAGCAGGCTTCCTGCTGAGCAGGGAGCCCAACACAGGGCTCTGTGCCAGGACTCTGGGATCATGACCTGAGCCAAAGGTGGACGCTTAACTGACTGAGTACCCAGGCAGTCTTGGTTTAACTAAGATGAGGCTTTAGTGAATTCTTGGGTCCAAGTGAACTATTACTTCTCCCAGGTGAAAGCAAGTAATGACTAATTTTTATATACTGGGACACTGAACAAAGACAAGTATAAATCTATTACGGTGAGGAGAGGATGGTGTTTAGGTTAGGCATTACAAGGAAGTGAAGTGTAATTTTTTGCTAATTGCATAGAGGTCTCAAACAACTCTGTTCTTAACCATTAGGTATTTTAACAGTGAAGCAGATGTATTACATGAACTGGTACAAGGCAGAATGAGTTGGTTACTGTAATGCTCACCAGAAGCTGGTCTTAGGTTTAACTAGCCAGTCATACTCAATGACTGTAATAGTCCATGCTTGGCATTGGGCTCACCAAGAAGGATAAAGGTCTGGATACAGTGCACTGACCTGGCAGTCAGGCATGTTTCTTCAGCAGGAGTCTTGTAGCTGAGCACAGAGTTGTTCAAGTGGACGCTTAAATGTGAGAAGATGAGGTCATAAAGGTGGTGTGAGAGCCAAGCTCACGTCCCAACTAGAAACCAGCATCCTGCACACAGTTCTGCAGGCAGGGCTTCCAGGGCCACAAGGCCCAGTTCCAAGTCACCCCGGGGAAGCCCAGAGCAACAGCCTTCTGCCAGGCATTTACACAGCAGTCCTGGTCCTTGTAATCTGGAGGCATTTCACCAGTCAGGGCTCCTTTTTACCATAAAGAGTGTAGACAGCCCAGCTCAGTGAGGTTTCTAATGAAAAGGGACTAGGAAGGTAACCCAAGCTCAATTTTGCTTGTACAGAGGATTTTTGCTAACCTTTTGCTCACAGGTACAGTTGGCATACGATCTTTCTTTGCTTCAACTTTGAGAAGATGCTAACATAGAACAGCATAAATTCCAGCCTAAATGTGGTGAATTAATTTTTGACAAGGAGGGCAGTTTGGTAGGTGTAGGATAGTTTTGAGTAAATGGTGCTGGAAAACTGGACATCCATAAGGAAATATGGACCTTGAACCTCACCTCATACTGTGTATATAACTAATTCAAGAGATGTCATAGGTCTAAATATAAAGCATAAAGCTATAGACTTTTAGAAGAAAGCATAACAGAGAATCTTCATGAACTTGGGTTAAGCAAGGACTCCTTTTTTTTTTTTTAAGATTTTATTTATTTGACAGAGAGAGAGAGAGCACAAGCAGGTGGAGAGGCCAGCAGAGGGAGAAGCAGGCTCCCACTGAGCAGAGAGTTTGACATGGGGCTCAGTCCCAGGACCCTGGGATCATGACCTGAACCGAGAAGGCAGATGCTTAACCAACTGAGCCACTTACGAGCCCCGAAGAATCCTTATTATGATACCAAAAGCACAATCATTAATTGAACTTGATGAAAATTACACAATTTTGTTCTGCCAAAGATACTATTAAGAAAATAAAAAGACAAGGGGTGCCTGGGTGGCTCAGTGGGTTAAAGCCTCTGCCTTCGGCTCAGGTCATGATCCCAGGGTCCTGGGATTGAGCCCCGCATCGGGCTCTCTGCTCAGCGGGGAGCCTGCTTCCTCCTCTCTCTCTGCCTGCCCCTCTGCCTACTTGTGATCTCTGTCAAATAAATAAATAAAATATTAAAAAAAAAAGAAAATAAAAAGACAAGCCAAAGGTTGGGGAAAATATTTGAAAATCCCATATCCAACAAAAACTATATGCAGAATACGTAAGGAACTCCCAAAACTCAACACTAGAAGACAAAAAGCCATATAAAACTGGGAGAGATTTTAACAGACACTTTACCAGAGAAGATACACAGAAGACAGGTGCATGAAATAATGTGCAAAGTCATTAGTCATTAGGGACATGCAAATTAAAACCATGATGAGGTAACACTACACACCTATTAGAACAGCTGAATCATTTTTCAGATGACGGTACCAAACATGTTGGCAGGGGTTCTGAGAAACCAAAACTCTCCTACACTGTCAGTGGGAATGCAAGATGGTATAGTGACTCCAAGAGAAGTTTGTCAATCTTTTGTAAAAGTTGAACATGCACTGACTGGTTGACCGGTAATTCCATTCTTAGGAATTTGCCCTAGAGAAATGAAAATTTATATTAACCCCAAATCTGTACATTAATGTTTTTAGCACCTTTATTCACAGTAGTCAAAAACTGGAAAGACCCGCATGTCCTGTCACAGGTGAATGGATGAGTAAACTGTGGTACATCCAAACGACACAATGACATCCAGCAGTAAAAAGGAATTACTCTCGATGCACACAGCAGCTGAGATGAGTCTCTAAAGCATTTTGCTATGTGAAAGAAACCAGACTCAAAGTCACATGATTCCATGTCTATGACACTCTGGAAAAGGCCAAACTGTAGATTGGAGAACACGTCAGTGGTTGCTGAGGGTTCGGGAAGGAGGACTTGACCATGAAGGAGTTTTTGAGGGTCATAGAACTTTCTGTATTCCAGCTGTCGTGTTGGCTACTCAAATCTCTGTGTGTGTTAAAACTTAAAAAAAAAAATTACCAACATTTTAAAGTTAATTTGATATGTTAATTTAAAAAATAAAAAAAGACAAACCCAACTAATTTGAAACCATGTCCACATGAAACAGTTACACAAATATGGTTCATAGCCACTTTATTCATTACTGCTAAAACTTGAAAGCAACCGAGATGTCCTTCAATAAGTGAAAGGATAAGCAAGCTGTGCTTCTTCCATACAATGGAATATTATTGCAATGAAAAGAAATGAGCTATCAGGCCATGGGAAGACATGGATTAACCCTAAATGCATGTTGCTAAGTGTAAGACGCTGCTCTGATAGCCGGTGTATGGCAGGATTCCAGGCATACAGCTTCTGGCAAAGGCAAAACTAAAGAGACGGTAAGAGATCAGTAGTTACCATGGATTTCAGGGGAGGGAGAAGGGTTGAGTAGGTAAAGCATAGTGGATTTATTAGGGTGATAAAATATTACATATGATACAGTAATGGTGGGTCCATGGCATTATGCATTTGTCAAACCCCGTAGACTTTTATAGCACGAAGACTGGATTGTAATGTATGCAATATTTTTGAAATTTTTAACTGTGGTAAATGTATGTAACACATATTTGTCATTTTTACCATTTTTAAAGATTTATTTGTTTGTTTGAGGGAGAGAAGATGCCAGTGGGGTAGAGGTGGAGGGAGAGGGAGACAAGCAGACTCCCCGCTAAGCAGAGAGCCTGATGCGGGTGTCGGTGCAGAGCTTAATCCCGGGACCTTGAGATCATGACCCAAGCTGAAACCAAGAGTTGGTTGCTTTACCAACTGAGCCACCTAGGCACCCCCATTTTTATCATTTTTAAGTGGCAGTGATTACATTCACAGTGTTATATAGCCATTCCAAATCCATTCCAATATCCATTTCCAGATCTTTTTCATCATCCTGAACAGAAACTGTGTCCCCATTAAATAACTCTCCCTTCTCCCTTTTTTCCAGCTCCTAGTAGACTCTATTATACTTTCTATCTCTATGAATTTACCTATTCTAGGTACCTCCTACAAGTGGAATCATACGGTATTTGTCTTTCTGTATCTGGCTTATTTAATTTAACATTTTAAAGGTTTATCCATATTAAAGCATGTTTCAGAATTTAACTCTTTTTCACAACTAAGTAATATTCTACAGTTTATGTAAATACCACATTTTCTTTGTTCATTCACCAACAGATGGGTTGGGTTGTTTCCACCTTTTGGCCATTATGAATACTACCGTTGTGAACATGGACATCCAGGTATATGTTTGAGTCCTACTTTCAGATCTTTTGAGCATATACCCAGAAGTAGAATTGCTGGATCATATGGTAATTCTATGTTTAGCTTTTTGAGGAAATCCCACTGTGTTTTCCACAGAGGTTGCCCCATTTTACATTCCCACTAACAATGTACCAACATTCCAATTTCTCCATCCTTGCCAACCCTTGTTATTTTCCTTTTTTTTTTTTTTGTTATAGCCATCCTAATGGGTGTGAGTTAGTATCTCATTGTGGTTTTAACTTTCATTCCCTGATTAATGATGTTGAACATATTTGCATGTGCCTATTGGCCATTTGGCCATTTCTTTGGAGAAAAGTCTATTCAAGATTTTTGCCCATTTTTGTATTGCATTGCTTGCATTTTATTGTTGTTGCATTTAGTAGTTCTTTATATATTTTGGATATTGATCCCTTATCAGATATACACTTTGCAAATGTCTTCTCCCATTCTGCGGGTTGTCTTTTTACTATCTTAATAATATCCTTTGATGAGCAAAAGTTTTACATTTTGATCAAGTCCAATTTACCTATTTTGTTGTTGCCTGTGTTTTTGGTGTCATATTCAAGAAATCATTGCAAGTCCAATGTCATAAAGACATTCCCTTATGGTTTTCATCCATTTTGAGTTAATTTTTATATATGGTATGAGGTAAGAGTCTATCTTCATTCTTTTGCTTGTGGATAGACAGTTGTCCCAGCATCATTTGTCCTCTCTCATTGAATGGTCTTGGTTCTTGCTGAAAATCAATTGATTATATATGTGAGAATCTATTTGTAGACTTTGTATTCTATTCCTTTGATTTATCTGTCTGTTCTTATGCTAGTACTACAATGTATGGTTACTGTAGGTTTGTTGTAATTTTAAAAATCAGGAAATATGACCATGCTGGGCATGGAGCCTACTTAAAAAAAAATCAGGAAGTGTGAGTCCAAATTTGTTCTATTTTTTATTTTGTTGTGGATATCTTCCAGAATGCAAAGGGGTATATCATTGTGATTTTGATTTGCATTCTCCTAATGATGAGTAATGTTGAATATTTTCATGTGCTTATTAGCCATTTCTTTATCTTCTTTGGAGAAAAGTCCTTTCCCCACTTTGAAAACTTGGGTTCCTGTTTTTTGTTGTTGTTGATGATGAGTTGTAAGAGTTCTCTACATTTTGAATACTAGACCCTTATGAGATACAGGTTTTCCCCACTATCCAAAAGCAGAATGTTCCTATGAAATCTGCAATGCTGTAAAATGAAAAGGCAGTTACAATTTTTTAAAAAGATTTTATTTATTTGACAGAAATCACAAGTAGGCAGAGAGGCAGACGGGGGGGGTGAGAGTAGGGAAGCAGGCTCCCTGCTGAGCAGAGAGACCAATGCAGGGCTCAATCCCAGGACCCTGAGATCATGACCTGAGCCAAAGGCAGAGGCTTAACCCACTGAGCCACCCAGGCACCCCAAAAAGCAGTTACTATTAATTTACAGTTGACCCTTGAACAGCTTGGGGGGTGAGGTATGCCAACCCCCTGTGCAGTCAAAAATCCATATATAAATTTCGACTCCCCAAAAGATAAGTACTAATAGCCTGCCATCAACTGGAAGCCTTACCAATATCAAAGTTAACACACATTGTGCTTGTTATATGTGTTATATACTGTATTCTTACAATAAAGTGAGCTAGAAAGAAGAAAATACTATTAAGAAAATCATAAGAGAAATTACAGTATTGTACTTGTCTCAGTATTGTATTTGTCTCAAAAAAATCTGCGTGTAAGTTGGGCCCACACAGTTCAAATCCATGTTGTTCAAGGATCAACTTATATGGAAACATTTTTGAGTGTTCCCAGGCCCCCAAAATAACATCTTAGGCTTTTCAGATACCTTAGGACACATCTTGCTAACGGATGCACAAAATAAGTTGCCATAGAGCACGTGTGCTCAAAGACATAGCTCCTAAGTATGGCGGCTGAGATGCTGAGTGTAGTTCCTAGGGAAGGTGCTTGGCGGCGCCACTCTCACTGCTCAGGGTACACGCTGCCTCTACAGCAGCCCATGGCAAAACCAGTGCTGAATGCTATTTTTGCTTTTCACCATTTTCATAAAAATGAAAATCCTTTTCAGATTTATTTCGGTTGTGAAAACAGGTACTAATGTAGGTCTCTCAAAGAAGCTAAATGGCCTGATGAGAACTTTCAAAAAGCAGAGGATACCTGTGCATGATTTCAGATACAGTGTTTTCCTCCATTCTGTGGGTTGCCTCTTCACAAACTAAATAATGTTCTTTCATGCACAAAATTTTTAATTTTGATGAAGCCTAATTTATCTATTTTTTTTCTTGTTTATCGATTTCCTTTTGGTTGTTTGTGCTTCTGGTGTCATATTAGAGATGCCATTGCCAAATCCAAGGTCATAAAGATTTGCCCCTATGTTTTTCTTCTAAGTGTTTTATAGTTTTGGCTTTTAAATATGTCTTTTACTCATTTTGATTTAATATTTGTATATGGAGTGAATTAAGTGTCCACTTTCATTCTTTTACATATAGATATTTAGTTGTCCCAGCATCATTTGTTAAAGTGAAGGGTCTTTCGGGGCGCCTGGGTGGCTCAGTGGGTTAAGCCTCTGCCTTTGGCTCAGGTCATGATCTCAGGGTCCTGGGATTGAGCTCCGCATCAGGCTCTCTGCTCAGTAGGGAGCCTGCTTCCCACGCATCCCACCCTCCGGCCCCCTGCCTGGCTCTCTGCCCACTTGTGATCTCTGTCAAATAAATAAATAAAATCTTAAAAAAAAAAAAAAGCGAATGGTCTTTCCCACACTTAATGGTCTTGATACCCTTATCAAAAATCAATCTCCTTTCTTTTTTTTTTTTCAGTAAAATTTTATTGTTTTCTATAAGGAGGTCTTACACATATTTGTTAGATATATCTTATTTTAAAAATTTTAATATGGGAAATTTCAAATATATATAAAAACAGATGTACTCATCACTCATCCTCCACAACTCATGGCCAATCTCATTACATCTTATTCTTACACATTTCTCTACCTCCATCTTATTTGTGTAAGTCAAGTTTAGTGAAGTATACTTAACATGCCACAAAATGTACCCTTTTTATAATTTGATGAGATATGACCTATGTTTTCAGTCACATAAGCCAGCATAACCAATATATAGAATATTTCCAACACCCCACAAATTTTATGACCCCTGCATAGCCAGATCTCTTCCTTAATCCCAGCTCCTAGAAAACACCAACTGGATTTCTGTCCTTATAGTTTTGTCTTTTCTTGTATTGGGCCTCAATTTTGTTTACAAAATTCCCAATTTTTTAATGGACCAGTGTATTAGACAACACGCTTTATTTTTGGACTCTCTCATGGTTCAAAGGATACATAGCTAGGTCAGCTTGGAGCTCTGGCAACAGCCCTTCTGTTTGAAGGAGAATAAACAAGTAACCATCTTCCTGTCAGGGCAGAGGCAAGATGCAAAATGGGGCTCTGGGTCCCCTAAGGAAGGGGAGGTGGGAGCCTTGAGAAAATAGTGTCCTTTGAGAACAGCCTTCCACATCCCCCTTTCTGTGGTTAATTGCAGAGTATTGATTGAAACCATTTCATACCACTTCTAAAAATTCTCACTCAACAAATACTTTTTGAAAACCTTCTATTTTTCAGGCATTGGTGCAGATGTTTGGGAAATATCTGTGGACAAAATAAAGATTTCCGCCCTGATGGACATTAAATTCTCTCTGGCATAAACAGACACTAAACAATAAACCTAAGAGGTTAAACATCATATGGTACAGTAGAGGGGATGTGGACAACGCAGAAAAGTAAAAGATCAGGAAAGGAGGGCAGCGGGAGGGCAGAGGTGGATTGAAGAGTTAAGTAAGACAGCCAGGGCCTGTCTCCCTGAGAAAGTGGGATCCCAACAAACCCTAAAAAGGGATGGAGCGTTGGGCAGGTTGGTGCTGAGGAATGAGTAACCCAGGCTGAGGGAATGGTTGGTGCTAAGGCCCTGTGGAGGGTTTGAGAATCAGAAAGGAAGCCAATGAGACTAGAGCAGAGTGAATGAGAAGGGGGAGAAAGAGATGGGGTCAAAGACTGAGCAGGTCTTGCAGGTGCACTGTCTCGTAGATAAGTTGAGATTAGCCCTCTATCGTCAACGATGTTGTCTTTACCCACATATCCTGCTTACTGCATTGCAGTGTTTAAAATACTGTACAAATCCCATGTGATTTGAGGAGATAATTGGCAAATAGAATTAGGCAGAATCCTTGGGTTAAATACAGACTGACTTTGTCTCAACTGAAACTACCTAACAGCTACTTCTATACAGAGCGGAGCAGAGTGATAATTCCCAGCCTTTGTGCCAGTAGGTCTGGGTTTGTGATCCCAGTGTCACTACGTTCAAGCTGTGTGAGCTGGGGCAGGTTGATTCTCCTTTCTGAGCCTGTTTCCTTGGTTCCAAAGTGGGGATATGGTAATTACCATGACAGTACCTGTACTGTCATGGTACAGTACATGGTACATGATAGTTCCTATCATGGGCTTAATTGTGCCCCCCTCAACCACATTCGTATATTGAAGTCATAGCCCCCATTACCTCAGAATGGGACCCTATTAGGAGTTAGGGCCTTTACAAATAACAAAGTGAGGTCATGAGTGTAGGCCCTATTCCAGTAAGACTGCTGTATTTATATGAAGTAGACATTGGGAGGCAGATCCGCAAAGAGGAAAGACCAGGTAGGGACACAGGGAGAAGGTGGCCATCTGCAAACCAAGGACACAGGCCTCAGATGAAACCATCCCTCCAACACCTTGATCTTGGACTTCTAGCTTCCAGAATTGCAAGAAAGCAAACTTCTAATGTTTAAGCCCCTCATCTGTGGTATTTTGTCATGGCGGCCCCAGCAAACTTACACGGTACCCCAAGGGTACTGTTACAAGGTGTACTTTTTGGTAACCAGAGTCTAAAGTCTGTGCTTTCTAAGTTTGTTTCATTCTTTCTCTGCAGATGTGCATTCCCCCACCAGCAGCGACGCTACCAGGAATAGACATTCTCAGGCACAATTACCAAAATTTTAATATTTTTCCATTACAGAAAATATTTTTTTCATTCAATAGACAAAATTGTTATTTAAACTCCATCTTTACATCCCTGTTTTTTGCTGTATATAAACACATGAAAGTAAAATAGAAATATAGTTAAAAATGAAACTTTGTAGGAAAGTACACAAGAAAAAAGTCTCTCCCTCCAAGCTTCTGCTCCCCACTGTGTGCTCAAAGGTGAGCACTGATGACAGTTTACTTATGTATCCTCCCAGGAACATATTTTATTTATTTATTAGAAGGTATAGGTAAATGCGTCCTTTAAAAAAATTTCTACAGGGACACCTGGGTGGCTCAGTTGGTTAAGTGTCTGCCTTCGGCTCAGGTCACGATCCCAGAGTCCTGGGATCGAGTCCCACATTGGGCTCCTTGCTCAGCAGGGATCCTGCTTCTCCCTCTGCCTGCTCTGCCTCTTCTGCCTGCAGCTTTCCCTGTTTCTGCTCTCTCTGTGACAAATGAAGAAATAAAATCTTAAAAAAATAAATAAAAATTAAAAACTTCTACAAAAGATACCAAACCTTCTGGGGGTACTACTCTCCTTCCCCATTTACTATCTTACAGATTTTTTCCTATCAGCGATACAGATCAACTGCCTTCTGTCTCCTGGGCTGTATAATACAGCTCACATAACTCTAAGTTCAAAGGTCAGATGGTTCTGGGGAGGAAGGGGCCAAAAGTAGTCTTTCCATGAGGCCATCAGAGACCTGGCTGCTGTGCCGTCTGCAGCGTCATCCCCACCCACGACTGGCTGCAAGATGCTTGCCTGTGGCTGTTGGGAATACATGTTTTTATATTTACATTCATAGGACAAGGGGAGGGGAGACAGCCAAAGAAGCCACTCCTTGTGGACCATAGCTTCTTGTAGGCAGGCTGAGCTACTACTGAGGCTGATAACTGTTGCCAGGAAAACACCCTGCATAGATTGGCCTAACCAAGCAGGATCATCCTCTAGTGGGAGAGGGGTTGGAGGCCTGACCGAGTCCGGGTTCCCGGGTGGTCAGGGTGTGGATGGTAGGCTGGGGATCAGCAGTGTCTACAGGGTAGGAGTGGTCTCATTTGCACAGAATTGCATGCAAGCATGTTCACGTGTGTGCAGGGAAAGGAAAATGTAGAGAAGGTTGTTCATCCAAACTGGCTAATAGTTGTTTCAACTCTTTACAATGAATACATTTACATTGTACCAAAATAAAAATCATTTTAAAAGACCTGCCATAAAACAACCATTCTATAAGTCACCACTTGGGATAGAAATAGAATAATTGTCTTTTTTCAAAGGCGTACAGAGTTTTATGGTGATCTTCACAATAAACATTTTTTTTTAGAAGATTTTTATTTGTTTGGGAGAGAGAGAATGCATGCACAAGCTGAGGGAGTGGCAGACAGAGGGAGAAGCAGGGTCCCTGCCGAGCAAGGAGCTGGATGCGGGACTTGATCCCAGGCCTCTGGGATCATGACCCAAGCCAAAGGCAGATGCTTAACTGACTGAGACACCCAGGCGTCTCTCACAATAAGCATTATAAGAATTATTTCAGACATCCTGTAGACATGGGTCACTGAGTACAAGCTGGTGTGAATTCTGCTTTGCCATTTCATCTGCTTCCCATATGTCTGCCCATTCAGGAAGTGAGGATTCAAAGATGAAAGTTTCCTGCCCTCTCCTCCCCCAGGTGCATGTCCTAGTGGGGTGGGACAGCATATACAAATAGAAGAACTTAGGCACCGTGTGGTTATTTTCATGAAGAGCATGGGACAACAGAAAGGAAGTGATCCATTGGCTGGAAGGGCTTTGCAGGGGATGTGATAGTAGAACTGTGTGGGAATAATCAGAGGAGGTGGGCGGTAGCAAACCCAGTGCCTGGCATGCCCATGAAGGGACTGGAGCTACATGGTGTTCTCACAGCAGGCCAGCCTTGTGGCTAGAACTCAACTCTGGCATTGAAAGACAGGCTGTATTCATTTTCTATTGCTGTGTAACAAATTGCCACAAATTTAGGAGTTTAAAGCAACATCTTTTTATTATCTCATAGTCTATAGTTCCAAAGTCCAGCAAAGCATGGCTGGACTCCATGCCCCGAGTCTCATGTGGCTGAAATAAAGGTGTGGGCAGGGCTGTGTTGCTTTCTGGAGGTGGGGGCGGGGGGGGGGGCTGTGGTCACAGAATTTGCTTCCAGCTTCATTCAGATTGTTGGTGGAATTCAGTTCCTTGCAGTTACCCCTCTGTCTTCAAGGCAGCAGCATCCTGGCCAGGCACATCAAGCCCAGCCTGGGCTTCCAATCTCTCACCTCCCCTTCTGCTTTTCTCTGATGCTTTTAACGGCTCTTGTGATTCCATTGGGCCAACCTAGATAATCCAGGAAATTTCTGTGTTTTAAGATCAACTGATGAGTGACCTGAATTACATGCTTTAAATCTCTTTTGAGGAGTAAAGTAACAGATTCGTAGTCCCAGGGGGTAGATGGGCAATCTTCTGGTGGGTGGGGGGCAGGGGAAGAAGTGGGGCAGGATTCCGCTTGCTACAGTTCCTGAGTTGGACCTTGGTAGCCGTCAATACCTAGCGCAGGGTCCGGATGGAACACTTAAGAGGATACCATGCTTCCTGCTGGGTGACCAGGGCCAGTCCCAGCCCTGCCAGGCCTCCTCTTTCTCTGAGAAGGGTCAATGAAGTTGGTTGGTACTGGGCCCAGGGCCCCTTGCCTGCTGGCCAAGGCTCATCTAAGAATTGCCCTCAAGAGTTTTCTATGTATTGTTATAATAAGTTCATGATCAACTTTTTTAAAAAGTCAGGAACAGTCTCATGAAAATCTGCATTTTTGTTTTCTCTGGAAAATGCATCAGTTCTGGCAACACTGAGTTCCCCGCCGAGCTGGAACTGGGGGCACCCTGAGGGAAGGGAGGAGGGGCTGCGCCCCCTCCCCAAAAGTATCTGCCTTAGGAGGCCCCACGGAGTTCACACCCACTCCCCCGCCCCCCGGGGGTCTCTACTAGGACGGGGAAGGAACCAGCATTTACTGGGACCTCGCCAGTGGCAGTCACTGAATATATATGAACGAATTTAATTCTCAAAACAACTATTTTACGGTGCTTCCATGGTACCGTAAAGGTTGGGGCCTTATGCCAGGGTGGCCTCCAACCCACGCCGCCCCAAGCCGGAGCTAGTACCCCGCGGCCCCTCGGCGACCCGCCCAGCTCCAGCCGGCTCCGCGTCCCCGCCCCTGGCTCCAGAGCGCGGCCGGGAGGCTGGGCAGGGAAGGGGCCAGAGCCTGGAAGCCCGCCGCGCCCGCTGCCGCCGGTCCTCCGCCCTCGGGGCCGCCGCGGGCCGTCCCCGCCGTGGTCACGTGGAGGGCCGAGCGGAGCGCGCTCAGCCCCGGCCTCCGGGGGCCCGAGGACAGAGTCCGCCACGGCGGCCCCGACGCTCCCACATCCCGACCCGCTGCGCCGTCGCCGCGGAGATGCCAGGGGCCGGCCGAGCCTCTGGTGTGCGCCGCCTGCGCCCGCAGTCCTCGGAGGAGCCGCCCGCGCTGGAGGTAAGGGGGCGACCGCGCTTGCAGGACGTCCCGAGGGCTGGCGGCGCGCGCCGACGGCAGAGTCTCGGGTCCGGAGCTTTCCCTCCCGGCGCGGCCACCCGCGGAGCTCCCGGGTCGAGCGCGACCCCGCGCGAAGCCAGCGCTGGTTGCTGGGAGTAAGGGCCCTGTGGAGGGAGGCGGGCGAGGAGCACCCCCTGCCCTGGGGCTGACTCCGTCCTCTGGGCCGCGGGAGCCGTGGCACTGGGGCTGCTCCGCTGGGAAGCGCACAGGGGCTGGAGTTCCCGGGATCCGCGCCCCGGGCCGCTGCCCCGCATGCTGGAGTCAGTGGGGGGCTGTTAAGCCCGCGCCCGCGCCGCCTGAGCCAGCCGGAGCCGCCTCCCCGCGGGCGGGGGCCGCGCTGGAACCCGCGGCTGGGCTCTGTGTTGGGGGTTCGGTGCCAATTTAGCGCGCCCCTGCGGGGTCTAGGGTGCCCATGCTCGCCGCTCTGTGCTCCATGGCGGCAGGAAAACCTCCGAGGGTCCCACTGCAGGGAAACGCCCGGGAAGAAGTCTGCGGGATGTGGGTCAGGGAGTGCTGAGGCAGCGCCGGCTCTTCTCATCCCCGCGGGACGAAGCAGATGGGCTCAGCTCTGCTGTTCTTTGGAAGACGTGGAGCTTCCAAGCAGTCGTTCCTGGGCTCTTTCCTTTCTCTGGATGAGAACTCAGAGTGCAGAGGGAAGCAGAACCCCTGTTGTTGGAGTCCCTGCTCTGACTCAGAAAATCGTAACTCTGAGTGACAAGATGAGGAGGGCCCGATACCTGGTGCTTTCTCCCGTTTCCCGCTCCGTAATGTGGGGATGCGAAGTCACACCCACCTCAGAGGAGTCGGAAGACCTTGTCAGTCAGGCCCCGAGCACAGCGCTTGGCCCACGGTAATGACAGCCAGGTTTCAGGCGTCTCTGGGAACATCCACGTGTGCCGCCTTTCCTTCTGGTCCCGCAAGTGTGTGGGAGGCAAAGGGTCTTTTAGTTCTCCCTCCGCCTCCTCCTTGAGCTGGCCTCTTCGGCTCTGGGCTGTTCTGGCATCGCCCCTGCCTCTTCTCAGTGGGCTCCCGTGGCCTGTTTAAGGCAGCCCACCAGGCAGGCTCTCTCGTGTAGAGTTGAAAATCCCTGCCTGGTGCATTGGCCTCCCTCTTTGGCCCACTGGTCTCTCAGAGAGGCCTGGCCACTTCCAACAGGTGAATTTGACCATGTCTCCCTCAGGTAAAGGAGAAAGAGGAGAAGGATTCTTGGTCCCTAGCTGTGACCCAACCCAGGCGGTGTTCCCCTCCTTCTGCACCATGACGGGCCTGTGACCCCTGGAGTTTTCTGTGGCGAGAGCATGTTTTTAGATGGAGATTGTCTATGCCCTCCCTCTGTGTACTTAATATTTCTTTGTCTAAATAAGAGAAGACTGTAAAAAAAAAAACCACACTCACACACGCAACTAATCCTTTGAGACCTCAAGAAATGCAGGGAGAGCTGAAACAGCCCAGAGTCCTGATTGAACCTGGGGTGAGGCTTTTGGCTTAATTCACGCCTGCAGGAATCACATACTTGTGTCTCAGTATCTTTCAAGGCCCCTGGGAGCAGGCATGAAAGGCGAGGAGTCTGGTACCGGCTGGTAATTCTAGCAGAACCCCTCATTTTCTGAGATAACAGCGATGACTGAGTCATTAAGCCAAGCAAGGCTCTGACCAAAGATGCTCGGTAGCTACCATGAAATGGTTAGTTTTGGGGCACTTAATAAAAAACTGCCTAGTCATCGAAAATGCATTTCTACCTTCTCCGTTCAAGTGTTTTTTTTTGTTTTTTTTTTTTTTTAAAGATCCTTTTTCTGCCTGGTGTTTCTTTTGGCAGATGCTAAGGTGGCAATCCACTCCTTTGGTACTTTTACCAACACTTTCAGCTTTGAAATCGAAATAATCCAATGTCAGTGATTCTCAGCCTTACTGTGGGTTAGAATTACCTGGGGAGTCTTTAGAAATGTGTCTAGGTTCAGACCCTACCACAGAGATTCTGATTTAATTGGTCTGAGTGTGACCTGGGTAACAGTCACTTTAAAGGTACCAAGTGTGGAAAGTACAGCCATGGCTGAGAGCCCACGTCCTGGCCACTGTTACTTTGTGATCTGTGTGATCGCCTCCTGGTATTTTGTGTGCTTCTCTTTGAATCTTCTTATACTTAAAACTTTTCATTCAAGTCTTTGATTGCCCTGGCTTCAGGCTCTCCATCTCCTGGTTTTCCCTTATATAGTGATTTGCAGAGAATTTTTTTTGCAGGAGGAAAATGGGAGGAACCAAGAAGGCCTGGGAGAGGATGAGTTACATCAGGTGGCCACAAGCTGGACTAGCTACAGGGGCCAGGGAGGAACATAAAGCCAGGGGCCTAGGTGGGAATGGCTCAGCTGGAGAGTGGGGCTTATGCTGACGTGGAGGGGATGCCTTTTGCCAGAAGAAGACCATGGTTATCCACTTCCAGTTGGCTTTGGCTCCAGGGGCTATCACAGACTGCAGAAATGGCCAGACTCTTCCCATCCTGCATACAACCCGGTTTACAATGAGCCTTTGCAACTCCTTCTAGCAGGAGATGGAGTCAATTTCTCCAGCTCTTGAGACCATTGACCGTGAAACTTACTTTAGCCAATGGGACAGAAGCAGAGGTGACACAAGCAGAGATAGGAAAAATACTCGAGCATTGGTGGTTGCTCTCCTCATGCTCCTGGGAACCCTTTCACCACCAGCGTGTAGAAGAGCCCTGTCTAGCTTGCTGCTCCATGCACATGGCCAAGACACGTGAGCACGGCTGTCCTGGGCCACCTCTTCCAGATGACCATACGGATTAGCTGCATTGGTCTAGATCAGAAGGGCTGCCTGGCCGACACAGAATTTGAAAAAATAATGAGTGTTTATTCAGGTGACCTGAGTATTGGGGTGGGTAGCAAAAGCATATTGAAATAGAGCCCAACATTGCCAGATGTTATGACCTTTCAAAGAGAAACCAGAAGTTCAAATTTTTGTGTAAGCTCCAGTTTTTAAAAAAATTTGAATTAGTAGCCAGCATCCATAAAGCAATCTCTGGGCCAAACAAAACACATCTTTAGGCTGCCCTTGGCCTGCAGGTTGTTGGTCTTTCTGCACTGAGGGACAGGAGGTGTTTATACTAACAGCTAACTGCCACCTCTTCTCTCACAGTCTCACCATGGCTGCCATGGCCTAGCTTACCCTCAGCAGCTAGCTGTTTCTTCATGGGAAATGCCCACAATACACTTTATAACCCCAGCTTCTCTTGGCAGTCTTTCTTTTTGGAGAAGGAAGCTGCTGGTATTGTCAGTCTTCATGGAGGAGATGAGATTTGAGATGGCCCCCCATGAAGGAAAGTTCTAGAAAGGGTACTCCCGGTTATAGGTGTGGAAGTAGGGCCGGTATTGGGACAGTGGACAATGCACCCACTAATTTCAACCAGAGAAGGGGGCTATTGTAGGGAAATGAGGGAAACAAAGTTGGAGAGAGGGGAGATCATGGAGCCCCTAAATGCCAAGTTTGACATTTGATTCTGCGGGAACTCTAGGCAAAGAGAAGTCGTTAGAAGCTTTTGAATGGCGGTTGCACAGGAAAGCAGTGACCATCTCTATTCTGGGCATCATTGTGCCCCTAACTTATGGGAGCAAAAAAGGGAGGCAGAGAGAGACAGGCAGAAAGTATAGTGCTTGTAGTAGCAGATGGAAGAACTGAGATGAGAATTTTCCTTAAGATTTACGGTAACTACTTTTTATCTTAGGTTGTTGTTAGTTAGGTTAATTTTCTTATATAGCTAAATGAGACATATCAGCGTTTTTAAAAAGCACTTCTATCATCAGCTTTGTCAAGGTTCTTGTCTGACTTAAAGGTATCTGGAACTTCTAGTCGTTTATTCCTACACTGGGGGGCTTAGGGAAGAAACTTCCTTGCTTTCTCCTGAAAGCTTCTGGAAGTGATCATTCCCTACTCTCCTGCACTTTCTCTGCCCTCTCTCCCTAAGGGATTCTAAGTTATCCATCTTTCCGCAGAAGGAAGCCTTACAGGGTTGAGAGGCCTGGAGGAGAGAACACAAAAGTCTTAGATACATTTCAGATCTTGGGGAGAGGGAAGGGGATGTCACAGCTAGAAGAAGAGGACGAAAAGAAAATCCAGAAAAGTTCAGTTATTGCCCTAGTGCCATGAGAATACAAAACATACAAGAAGCAGTCATAAAGTGGCCATATTTAGGCCAGTGATTTTCCATCTTGCTTGCATGTTGGAATCCCGTGGGAGCTTTACAGAGTCGTCCTGAGTCTCATCTCCTTGAGACTCTGATGCACTTGTTCTGGGCAACAGGCTCTTTACCAGCAAAGCTCGGAAGGTGGTGGGAGGTGCTGTGGGGGTTCAGAACTGCTGTCCTGGCAGACACTGGTGCCTCCCCAAGGCCGGGGCTGCTGTCGTGGGGTGCAAAGCTATCCATAAGTTGTGTCTGGGGGAACATTGCTATTTGGTCTTTGCTTGTTTTCATGGTAGATAGGGGCAGTGGTTCGCATGTAAACTTGAAAGTATGCAGTTTTGAAAGAGCATGCATGACACAAGCCACATTCTTGGGTTGCGTGAAAATGATTTGTTTTATGGAAAGATCCAGATGGCCTTAGTACTAGTGAGAATGGTCATTGCAGTAAGTTTGCCGTGGAGAGTACTTCTTCCCAAGCAAAGATGGGCGGGAGCCTTAGAAGTTGCACAGAAACAGGATGGAGAGAAGGAAGATAAGTAGGCACAGAAGACCAAGCAGGTGAGATTTTAAAGAGAGAGAGACAGATGTCAGAAGTGGACTAGGGAGGAATGGGAAAGCTTGGAAACAATGTCAAGGTAGATTGGCTGTTGTGAAAGTGTCAGCATATTTCAATGTAACAGGCATGAGTTCAGGTGGCAAGGGGGGTTTGGAAGAGGTGCCCTGGTACTTATATCATTCAGTGTGGGGAGCCTGGTTAGTGGCCGAGGGAGGTAACTCCCAGGGCCTGGCTGGCTGAGAATTGCCGCTGAGCATTTTTTCTGTTCTCTACCTGGAGGGCATGTGGATGGTACATCTCAAATCTGTGCTTGTCAAACTGCTCGTTTATGGACAAACCTTTTCACTGGGACTGGGAGACTGTTAGTAGCATCATCTTTTAAAATTGGGAACACTAGTGGCTTTAAAAGATTTTGACCTGAATAAACATATATATATATATATATATATATATATATATATATATATATATACACATACATACACACACACATATATATATATGTATGTATTTTAAAGATTTTTATTTATTTATTTGACATAGAGTGACAGAGATCACAAGTAGGCAGATAGGCAGGCAGAGAGAGAGAGAAGGAAGCAGGCTCCCTGCTGAGCAGAGAGCCCGATGTGGGGCTTGATCCCAGGACCCTGAGATCATGACCTGAGCTGAAGACAGAGGCTTAACCCACTGAGCCACCCAGGCACCCCCAGAGAAATCATTCTTTAAAGAGAAAGAAGAAAGCAGGAACACAGTAAGGAGAGATGGAGAGACATCTCCAGCATTCTATTTCTTTCTTTCTTTCTCTCTCTCTCTCTTTCTTTTTAAGATTTTATTTATTGATTTGTCAGAGAAAGAGAGAGAGCACAATTGGAGCTCCTTGACCTGAATATATTTTTTAAGGGCCTTCATGTTATAATTTGTTGCTGTTCCAGTACAGTCTTTAGGGGGCTTATGGGAACTTTCTTAAGATTAGTGTGCATTCACTTAAAAAAATAAACTCTTGTTGATGCTTGCCATTTTCTATCTCAAACAGATTTCTAAGTATATCCTGGGGAACTCTAGTGTTCCTTGGTGTTTGAGATGTTCAATGGAAAAATAATTGGTATTAATAGACTGCCTACTAAAGTATTTTTTAAATATGTAAAAGGAAAATGTGTGATGAAGTGTCTAACACATTTTTATGGTGCTTCTTAGTTTTTAAAGATTTTATGTATTTATTTGCTTATTTACTTGTTTATTATTTAGAACACAAGCAGGGGGAGGGGCAGAGGGAGAGAGAGAACCTCAAGCAGACTCTGCACGGAGTGTGGAGCCCAGCGTGGGGCTGCATTCCATGATCCTGAGATCATGACCTGAAGCCGAAATCGAGAGTCAGACACTGAACGGGCTGAGCCACCCAGGTGCTCCCAGTTCTTCTCAGTTTTTAATAACCTGCCTTTAAGAATTGCTGTACCAAGGGCGCCTGGGTGGCTCAGTGGGTTAAAGCCTCTGCCTTCCGGCTCAGGTCATGATCTCAGGGTCCTGGGATCGAGCCCCACATCGGGCTCTCTGCTCAGCAGGGAGCCTGCTTCCTCCTCTCTCTCTGCCTGCCTCTCTGCCTACTTGTGATCTCTGTCTGTCAAATAAATAAATAAATAAAATCTTAAAAAAAAAAAAAAAGAATTGCTGTACCAGCCCTGAGAAGGCCCGTGACTCGAGAGGTGACAGGTTCTTAGCACTGTGATTTCATCTTTGAGATTGTTGTTTGGCATCTATTTTTAATGGAAACATTCATCTTTTGGGGGCAGTTTTTAACAGCTTTATTGAGCTATAATTGATAAAGACTAAACTATACTTATTCTAAGTGTGCAGTTTGGTGAGTCTTGGTAGATGAGTACACCTGTGATATTAATGCCACAGTCAAGGTAGTGAACATATCTGTCACCCCTGTAGGTTTCCTTGTGCCTGTTTGCCATCCATCCCTCTCCCCATCTCCTCCTCCCTGTTCCCAGGCCACTGATCTGGTCTCTGCCCTCTAGAGTAGCTTGCATATTCTAGAGTTTTATATACTCATATGTAGGTACTCTTTCGGCAGAGCAGGAGTTAGCTTCTTTCACTCAGCAAAACTATTTTGAGATTCATCTATTTTGTTGTGTTTATCAGTAATTCATTCCTTTTTATTGCTGAGTCGTCTTTCATGGTAGAGATATATCACATTTTGTTTATCTATACACCTATTATGGACATGTTGGTTGGTTCTGGTGTTCAATTGTTGAGCTGCTATGAATATTTGTATACAAGTATGACTTTGGAATGGTGTTCTAACATAAGCCTCATTCTCGGGGTGGATGTAAAGTCTTTGTGTAGACATATGCTTTCTTTCTCTTTGGTAAATACTTAGGAACTGAATGGCCAAGAAACTACCAAACTGTTTTCTGAAAGAAATGCACCGTTTTCCATTCCTACCAGCAATGTGTGAGAGTTCCTGTTGCCTTACATCCTTGTCAACACTTGGCATAGTCAGTCATTAGTTTTAGCCATTGTAGTCAATATGAAATGGCATCTCACTGGGGCTTAAATATGTATTTCCTAAAAAAAGAAAGAAAAATATGTATTTCCCTAATGACTATGATGCTGAGTATCTTCTTATGTGCTTATTTGCCATGCATACATATATCTTCTGTAGTGAAATACCTATTAAAAGACTTAAAAGACTTACCTTAATAACAACTGTTTGTGTTTTTTTTAATGCAATGGAACTTATTTTTTTAAGGTGTTGCAATATGAAATAAACTGAGGGAACACAGTTCTGCTGTGTCTACAGATACATACTTTTGTATATTTGTATAAAGTTTGGAATCTTTTGATCTCTCCAAGTACTAGATCCGCTTGCAAAATGGGCTTGCCTGACCAATATAGATTTCCATTCCAGTTTCAGCAGGAAGATGTCCTGTATTCTACGGAGGTAATCCTGGTAATTGAACAGATAATCAGGTTGTTTTCCTTGTCAAGTACATAGGAAGGTCTAAATAGCTAGTCTGTATGTATGTGTGCTTTATCTCTTTTATACAGAATCAGAAGTGAGAGTCATTGCAAATGGGGCTTAGCTGTACTGGTCATGAGATGTAGAGTCAAATCTCAAGATGCCACTTTGGCTGATTGGATATTATCAATCATTTTAAATTATATGAGTGTTGGCGAGAGGCAGGAAAACATGATGCTCATGTACTATCTAGAGGCATATCAAAGGCATAACTTTTGGGGAAACAGTTTGGGATTATCTATCAAAACAAAAAAATGCAAATACCTTTCATTCACGAGTTCAACTCTATCCTATAAAAACATTTATATAGCACAGAGCTATGCATGTGTGTCCATGTGTAATATATATTTAAAATTCAATGTAATTGTGTTCAAACTAGAAAACAAAGGGAGATGCTACCTAAAGGAACAGGCATTTATTAAAAAGAATGGGATAGGTATATATACATACATATATATATATATATTCATTCATTTATTCAGTGAATATATATATTCATTCATTCATGAAAAAAAGTCCAGAATATATTGAGTGAGAAAAGGAAACTTTGTATCATATGAAAACAACTTTGTTACTTTAAAATTATATGTATGTATAGAGCGGGGTCATACCTTAAGAAGGAGTTAGCTTCAAAAGTCATCCAGAAAGGCATTGATTTATGTGTCAGAATTACCCTTGAAAAACACTCTAACCACCCATCAAGTGCCCTAAATATAATTTTGTGTTTATATATTTGTGTGTGTTTAGCCCTATATATGTTAGTATAAATATGCCATTGAAGGACATGTATATATACGATTCAGTGCTTTTTTGCTCTCATTCCCTCCTCTGAGAGCCTATATTTGAATTCAAGAAGATCCTGCATGCCTGTGTCTCAGCCCCACTGCAGGATTCCCAGTGCCCAGCAACAAATCTGGAGGTGTACAACCAGTCCTATAATGTTGATTACCCCTGGCGAGTGTGGGAAGGGGGGTGTGGGGGTTTTTTTTGTACTTAATATGAAAAAGAGAAGTGTCCTTTCCTCTTCTGACTGGTGTTTTCTCCCTACTTTCTCCCAAGGAGGACCAGGACCTCCTGCTGGCAGCTGCCTATGTTTCTGATGCCCAGTACAACAGAAATGTTCCCTTTGAAACATCTCCTCGGGCCATCAGGTAAGGAAAGTGTTAAGCTGTCACAGAGAGCAAACTGTCCTCTAGTGCCCAGTAGTCTTCAAGTTAAACCCAAACTGAAGACATTGTCTCCGCAAACATTTTGAAAAGTCTCTACCTTATGACACATAGATTTGGATAAAATCCTAAAATCCAATGCTTTTTTTTTTTTTTTTAAGTTATAAGAACATGGTGTCTCACACATAGGAAGGCATTCAATCAATGCATTCGGGACGGATACACGAGTATATGAGAACATCCAGAACAGGAGAGAGGGCATCCAAAGTAAACACATTATCACCTTTTCCTCTTAGGCATGGTTTGTCCTCTTAGAGTCAACTCAATGAAAAGCCTTGTTCTTTTTCTTTCTGTTGCCTTGTGATGTAATCCATATGTTTGTTCTTTTCATAAGAATCCCGCCTTTTCTTTCTCACCCCGTAAACGTTGAACTAAGATCAAGGATTTGGCTCAAAATAAGGAAAAAATATTTCTTATCATCAGGGCTCAGTGCCAGTGCCTCCCAAAGCAATGAACGCCTCATTCCTGGAAGCTTCAAGCAGGTTGCGGGGGCGGGGGGGCTGTCCCCCGCCCATAGGAAGAGAACTGTGTGACTGTGAGATCGCTCTGAGTCTATCATGTTATCAAGATGGGACAACGCACATTTAAACTGGTTAGGCTACCATGCCACATCATATAGGTCACTTTAACTGAGGGTTTACTCTGTACTAGTCACTGTTTAAAGTCCTCTAAAAGTATTCTCTTATTATTGTCGTAATCACCACAAGGAAGGTTTAATCATAGCTGGAGACTGTTAAGAGACTGTCCTTTGAGATATGATAATGTGTTGATTTTTTTTTTCTGTTAGTGTTTTGTAATGTGTGCCTTATTCACTACTGTCCCTTGCTCCTCAGAATTGAAAGGAAATGTGGCCAGAGCCATACTCTGTATTTTACCTACCATGTCTTCTAGTGGGAAGTTTGATTTCTGCTTGACTTCTGCTCCTTGTTTACAAACACCTTTATTCTTTTTGTCTTCAGACTTTACTATTTTTATAACCACTGGACAATGCAAGTAGCCATCTACTTCTTTATTTGTGTGGACCTTTCCCTCGCCCTGTTTGAAGAGCCCGCACTGTTTCCACTGCCTTTCTTGGTAAGGATTAAAAACAAAATGGCTACCCAGACTTTGTCATTGATGAGGTGGGCTCTCTTCCTCCCCCCACCCCCCGCAATTTCAATACACATGAACATGATTTTATTTTTATTGCTGGGGACTGAAAGAATTCTGTTTATTCTGTTGCTTCCTTCATAGGCATTTTCAGTGGAGTAGAAGCTTTATTGTCTTCTGTGTACCCAGGGCTAAACTGGATAGACAAATGGTATTTTCAGAGCATATCTATTAAATGGCAAGTAGACAATGTCATAATATGGTAGAATATGCAACTTGTACTTGCCACATTTCCAGCTTTCTTAAGTCCTAGATCACTAGCGTATTTATTGGTGCCTGGTAGTGGGTCACACAGGATTTTGAGTAATACAACCAATGAACCAGCTATTCCAGATCAGTGCCAGTGAGTGACTGATCATCTATTCATGTTAATTCTCAGCCTGGTGCAGCTTCTGCCTCCTAGAGTAGTTGTAGCAGAAACTGGATGACTTGCAAGGCTCAGAGTATGTACTGTCTGGTCCTTTCACAGACAAGGGTCATCAACCCTAGCCTAAAGAACAGGCTTCTATTGCCTTCCATGATTCTGTGGGTAATGGGGCCCAACCAGGCAGATTTCTGTTCTGGGGTCATGAGCCGTGGAGATTGATATGTGGAGGCTCTGTCGATCCCTGGGGGCTGGCAGGGGCTGCTGGCCATCAGCTGGGAGCTTGCCTGGTTGGAGCTGTGGACCAGAGGGCCCTGTTGTCTTTTACCCGGCTGCTACGTGGGGCTCTAGGCTTCTCCCAGTCGGGGCAGGGGAGCTCCAGGAAGGAGCGCCCTCCTGTACGGGCACCATCAGGCTTCTACTTGTATAACACTTGCTGCTGTCCTGTTGGCCAAGGACCAGCAGGTGCTGGAGCCCTGAGTCAGCAGGGGAGGACACAGCCAAGGGCTGAAGACTGGAATCATGGTTCCTCGGGGGCCGTCAGTGTGGTGGTGTAACAGACTTCCATATGAGGAGATGCCACAATTAATGGAGTCTCTGGACAGAAAACTTGTGGCCCAGGGACTATTAGAACAAACATAAAGTTAGAAGAAACAGAGCTGTACATTCACAGGTCCAGACAGTCAGGCCCTCCCTAGCAAGGCCCACTCTGGACACCATGAGCCTTCCCTGGGGTCGTCTTCTCAGTCCCTTGCCTCCCTTCCCGAGTCCTCCCCCTTGCAAGTGTTAGTGGCCACGGGAGCTTTGGGTTGGCTGCCTGGGTTCACAGCGCTCTGTCAGCCAGCATTTGTACCTCCAGTCTCTAGAACCCAGTGTGCCAATGTGTCATGCTGGGGCTTTGGCCCAGGGACAGCGTTACGGAGCACATCTTATTTTGAGCTGGGGTGTCCTGGAATTGCCCCAGGCCCTTTGGTACTCCTGGTCTTGACAGTGAATCTCTAGAGCCCTTCAGGAGTGAGCAGGCTGAGGGCAAGAACGTTTGCAGGGAGCTGGAGTCTGTGTCCGTGCCCAGGACCCATGACGTGGGGGGAGGAAGATTGGGTCACCTTGCTGCTTTTAGGGCCCAGAGCCAGCCCTTCCCATCCCTTAGGGAATCCATTCCTCCAGCCCACACCCCAGATCTTTCTGTCTTCCTACCCTAACCTGGCCAGGTTACCCTTTCCCCACCTCTTCCTGCTCAGCCACCCTCCTCTGCCTGTGCTGGAGACTGAGTGCCCGTGGTAGGGAGGGCCAGCTGCCTCAGGGCAGTCACAGGGAAGCCCGGGCCGTGGTCCCAGGCTGCCAATTAGCTGCCAGTAGGGATTTCGGAGCTGGGGTCCTTTACCTACAGAGGAGACCATCAGGACGTGGCACTGGGCTCAGTGGCCTTCATTCTTTCCTCCAACCAACCACACATAGGTAGAGAGGGCAGCAGTGGCAGAGATGGCTAAGGAATGACCCACATTCAAAACATGTCTTTGGGCAGTTACTCTACTATTAGAGAAACTGAACGTCTAAGTGCCCGTTCTAAATATGAATGTGAGAATTAGAGAGCCCAGAACATTCCTGTGTCTATCATCCCTGACCTCCCCTTTTCTGGGGAAATGCCTTCTGGGTCCCCTGCCTGCTGATTCAGCCCCTCCCAGGAAGCCCTGCCTGTTGGGTCATGGGATTCATGGCTCGAGGACAGATTCCCTAGTAGGAAGAAGATATCATCCCCACCAGCAAAGAATTTGGTTGCAACTGGCAAAGAAATTAAGGGACATCACTAATTCTCAGAGGGTGGCACCAAGGGAGCTTGGGGAGTGGGGCGGTTACAAGAGGGCGAATGCTGAATTTCCAAGTGGCGGTGGGGGGGGGGGGCTATGTTTAGTCTCTGTTTTCTGTGTGCAGGCTACCTCAATAGCAGAAGTACTCTGCCTGACTGTGTTCTTCGGGAGACTTGTACATTTTGCAAAAGTCACCCCTCAGATGGTTTTCTGGAAGGATACGAAAAACATCTGCATCATGGTAACCATAGCGGTGAGTGCTCATGATAGCACCCTGAGGAGTTTGTGGTCAAAGGCAGAAACTATGAATCGAACAGACCTGGTTAAAGCAACAGTGACAGACTTTGGCACAGCAAACCCCGTTTGCACAAGACAAGTGCGAACCCCAACTAAAGAACAGAAAAGGCAAAGTATGATGGTGAGAGTGCTGTATTTTAGCATAGTGAGAGCACTTCCAAGTTAAAAGGGGGGGAAAAAAAGACAGAAACTCCAGTAGTGCCAAAAATAGGTGAAGGCATCTCACAGAAGAAAAATAATGGTAGCTAAGAAAAAACATGTCATTTCTCTAATTAAAAAAAAAGAATTTATATATATATATAATGTTAAAACAATAAAATATCATGTGTTCGCCTATGAAACAGTGTTAGCAAGATGGAGAGGAAAAAGAACCTTCTACCTCACTGACGGGACAAATAAGCTGTCTTTCTGGAAGGCTGTGAGGTAGTTCCTTTCAAAACCCTGGATTTCCATTCCTGGGAATTTATCTTTAGGAAAGAAGGATGTGTTCAAAGATTTTATCCCTAAGATTGGTCGTGGCTGAACTGTTCATAGTACTGAAACATTGGAAACAACTCGATTTCCTGACAGTAGATACATGTTATATAAAATGTGGCCCCTCCACTCAGCCTTTTGAAATAGTGTTAAAGCAGTGTTTGTGTCTATTACCAAGGGGAGGTGCTAATCATTCATTGAGTCAAAAGAACAAGTTACAATAGAGCTGGAGCTCATCTTTGTTAAAAAGAAAAAGGAAAGAATGTGTATGACATTCACAGAGAGATTCGGAGGGTATATGCTAAGTGGTTATGCCCAGAGAGGCCCCTTCGGTGATTAGATAAAAGTACTTCATAGTCAGCAGAAGAGCAGAACAGAGGTTCTGATTAACCTCCCTGCTCAGTCTGCACACCTCCAAGCCAGAGCTTCCACAAGCACTGGTAGGTAGGGATCCCCATACTGTAGCTGATACTGGTTTCCCCTCTGAGTTTCTTTTGTCTGTGGCCGACTGCTCGCTAGCAGTTTCTATGTCTGTGTGTTAACACACACATGATGAGACAAACCCTCTTCGCCCCACCACTCCCCTAGCTGTTTGTTTGTGGGTGGTGCCTTAAGTCCCAACACCCAGTTCCTAGTCCTCTTAGTCAAGAATCTCTCTTCTCTCTTGCATCCGGCTTCCCCAGAGCCCCTCAGGAAGCCTCTTGACCTGTTTCCATTCTCCCCGCTTGGACTATTGCAGTAGTGTCTAATGTGACCATGCTCTCTTTGTTGCATGCCATTCTGTTCCCACAACATGGTCCAGGCCCTGGTCACCTCTTTCAGGAGCTGCCTCAGTCACCTCAACCTCAGATCCCCACCCGATACGTGCATTTTAGATGCTGCCGCTGGATTAATTCTCTGGAAGTGCATCTCCCATCACTTCCTTCCCTTGCTCCAAGATGACTGTGAGCTCCACAGACTACCCAGTGCCCTCAGTCCTACAAACATGTTTCACGGGGCCCTCTTCACTCTGGCTGGCCCGAGTTGCCTGCTGCCCCACAAACCTACCACTACCTCCTCCTCAACCTGTGATGGCTCGTTTGCCTGGAATGCCCAGGTCTCTTCTCACCTTGCTCGAAACATTTGTTGTGATTTCCCTTCACCCATCTGCTGAACCCTCAGAATATGGAGACACTCTCTCTCTGTACTTTTCTTATTTTTAGAAATATTTCTAAATCCGGGAGGGGTCTTTGGGTTCCACACTGTCACTTCCTATGTGTGTCCTCTAGCAGGGTGACACTGACAGTTTTGTCCCTTGTCTCTCACAGCTGACCTTGATCGATTTGATTATCTATGGTTCCCTGGAAGCTGTTAATATCCACAGTGTTCGATGGTCAAGGGCCTTAAGGCCAGTCTTCCTAATTAACTTCCCTGAAAGTCGTCAGGTAAGGATATTCCTTAGGATAACGCAAGGGCTTGGTTTTTGTTTTTGCAGAAAATGAGCTGATTTTTGTGTAAATGAAATTAAATTTTGTCCTTACAGATCCGAAGAACTTTCAGAAGCATCCGGAACACTCTGCCTGACATTCTCTACGTCTTCCTCTTATTCATGTTCAGTGTGCTGATATTCTCCCTTATGGCCTTGAAGCTTTTTGGGGATCGGTGAGCACACTGTTCCGGGAACTTCTGCCTGTGAATTCTCCTCTGTTTGGGTTCAGCCCCTTGGTGGCAGAATCTGTCACCAGGTGCCATCTTCCTTGTTCAGACACTCCAGGGCAGAGTCTATAAAAAACCACAGATTTATTTATGTGTGTGAGTTTCTCACTTTGTGTTTTTGGTTCCTTTTTAGGGGTCTTCGGACAGTGGAAGGCTTGCCGTACTTCACAAATATCCTAGAGATAGCGTTTGAACTCTACGTGCTGGTCACTACTGCCAACAGTCCCGATGTCATGTACGTTCATCTTGACTCACGTTCACGGGCACCTGTTACCATGATGGAATTCACTTCGTTAAAGGCGGCTGTCTCCTGACACCAGCAGGGCTGAGACAGGAGAAACAGTGATTGTCTATTTATTCATGTTCATCGTAAAAATTTTTGAAGAATGTAAAAAGTTTGCACTGATGATAGCCTACCCTCTCTCTATTTAAAACTAAATTGAGGTGTTTTTTTTTTTTTTTTTTAAACTGAAAGCAACAGGAGACATCTCTTGAGATACCAGTCTTAACTATTGGAGCCTGCTTTCTATTCTGGGACTTTTTTGAGTCTTGAATCTAAACACTAAGCTGTGTTTATAAAGGAATCATGGCTTGTTCTCCTAAACATCGATGTGCTTTTCTGGTTAAATGAAACAGGAAAGAAACGTAAAGATTAGTAGTTGGTGCCTTCCTCCTCACAATGCCAATTCTCCACACATGTGGAGTTTTCTTAGGAAGAAAACATCCTGTGGTGGTTTCCCCACCCCCCTATTGTCCTTCGTATTATGGATTAACCTTGTTTGTGGAAGTAAAGTTGTTAAACAGTGCTACGCTGAGTAGACATCTCTTGGGGGCCAGGGCATGGACGGGGCTCTAACTGGAAATGTCAATCCCACCTCAGGCCATACTGCACATCAGGGCAGGGGAAGGCTTTCTGTCATCTAGTTCTGCGTTTGCTCATGACATTGACTTGATCTCGGTTGTTGCTCACTCTTGGGTCTGGCTCAGACATTCGTGGCGAGGCGCAGTTCTGGCCCTCCGTGCGTCCTCTTGGATCTTTCTCTCAGATCCTGGGCAGCCGGCTGGCCATGCCCCCCGACTCCCTGTATGAAATGTATGAAATCCAATTTCCATTAAAGGTGGAGTGAGCACACATCCTGATTTATGCCTCTCGCCCTGGCGCCGTTGTTAAGGGTTCCCTTTCCTTCTCATGTCCTCGAGTGGCTAGAAAATGACCTGGCCCGCCAGCAAGGCATCCTGGTGTCCTGAAGAGCCTTAAATATAAGCCTAAGCCACACTTTGATTCCTTCCTTGGTTCTGGGCAAGTCAGTTGCCTTTTTAGGTTTTGATTTTCTCCTTGTGAAGGGAGGGAATGGGCTTGAGGGATCTCCCAAGTCCTAGTTGCCGCCTCCGTAAGGCACTAAGAAATCAAGAAGGCAAGCGTGGAGCTGGCTGTTTAGCGTTAGGGGCGGCGATGGCTCTGCGGTCTCATGGCACAGCACTACACCATCTAGGGGACAGTGAGAGAGGGAGAAGGACTTGCTGCACCTCGTGTATGTGGATTGTGCCCGAGGCTGGCCTTTTGTGCGCTGGGGGCCAAGGCTATGAAAAAACATGCCGCGCAACTCTTTCCTTCTAGGATGCCTGCCTATAACTTCAGTTGGTGGTATTCTCTGTACTTCATAACCTACATCATCATCAATACCTACATCTTCATGTCCGTCTTTCTGGCTGTGGTCTACAACAATTATAGGAAGCACTTGAAGGTACCGTGCGTGAGCGGAAGGGGGGTGGTGGCAGGGGGCTGGGCATCTGGGCTGGATCCACTGGCGAACACATTTGCTTTGGACTTGAAAGTGTCCTTTTTCTTTTTGCTCCAGCCGATCTGAAGACTTCTGTGGTGTCTTGCTCTATTCTGCTGGGTGGGGCGGTTCCTTAGCGGTCTTTGCTATGGCTCTGACAGTGCGTCTGGACATCATGGGCAGCAGCAGCCCTTGCTTTGCTCCTTGCTCTTAAGGCATGAAGTTGTTCATGGCTCCTTGAAATGTTTTGTGTAAGAATGAGAGTTGGGGATATTCCCCAAGCCGCCAACTCCTTTTCTGCTCTCCGGCAGAAGCAGAAACTTCTTCAAGCCAATAGTTTCTGCCTGGGTACCTGCCTATTTGATTTATGTCTGGAGAATTCCTGGAGGTGTTGCGGGGGCAGAGGGTTCTGACCGCTCGGGGTGGAGGCTGCTTTATGTCCAGCCTGGCGCCCACTGGGATGCCTCAGCGGCATTATCTCCCCCCCCCACCCCCACCGCACACATCTCTGCTTGGTTCGTTGCTTTCTCATCTTGTAAAACTAGCTGCACAGAGAGGCTTTCCTTAAGGGAAGACATTGCCTTCTAGTTCTTGATCGTTTTGGTTCTGTTCTGAATTTTTCATTGCATAGGGATGGGGCCACCAGGGAACAAGAAGAAAGTCAGGGAGAACTTCAAGGTTTGTGGCTAAGGAGAAGCAAGTGGGTGGTGGGGCTGAGTCTGAGATTTGGCCCAAATGGCCTTGGAAGGTGTCTGGCCTGACCCGGTCCTGAGGAGTCTCTGCACTGTGGAGACTTGAGCTGGCCCTGCCCCGGAGGCCAGGCCTCAGAGACCCTCCTACTCTCACTTCCTCCCTCTGGGTGGAAAGAGGCTGTCCTAAAGAGCCTGGCGTGCCTCTCCTTTGTCACTGCTGGACAGAACTGTTGCTGTAGCTCCCCGGTCTCAATGCAGTGTTTCTTTGGGTCATCCTCTGCAACAGGGATTAGTCAGCAAACATCTTAAATGTGCTTTAGCACCCAGCACTAGTCCAAGTGTTGAGAAGTCAAAGACAATTAAGATACAGCCCACACCCCTTAAAAATTTACAGCCTAGCCATGTAATCAATGAAGTGATGATGTTATTGGGTAACGGGGTTACAGGGAACAGCAGGAGTGGCCTTCAGGTGACTGTAACCCGAGGAGGCCCGTCCAGCCTACTGTCCCTGGAAGATTCCCTGCGCCAAGGCCAGATGGCAGCTCCAGGCAGGCCCAGCTGTCCTTCCTGCTCTCGACCTCTTCCTTCCGGATCACTTCTAGCCAAGTTTCACTTCCCCGACTTTTCTCCTCCTCCCCTTCTCTTTCTTGATTGACTTAATGGTAGCTCTATCTTCTCCCTTTTCGGGGTCTTCCCGTGTCTCAGCAGCACACCCGATTTCCTTCCTTTCTGGAATCTCCCTTCCTCCCGGGCAGAGTGGAGTTGGGACCAGTCTGCCTCCTGCTGTTCTGTTTCTCACCACACAGATTATCCTTCACGCGCTCCCTCCCGTAGACTTGGTAAGATGAGTTTCATTTATGGGGACGGATTAGCTTCGTGGACCTGCGGCTGGGGAGGGATTACAGACCTTGCCTAATAATAGACCCATCGGTGCCTTCTCTTTGGCTCGTCAATTATCTTGACACGTTTAGGGGAAAGGAACAAGACTTTCTTGATTTTTTCTTTTAAAGACCACAATTCTGTTTTTTAAAGAACGAGATTCGCAAGCTGGTGTACCTGAAACGTCACAAAATGATGGAGGCTTTCAACATTCTGAAGGTCAAGGTGGGCTCAGAATTTGTGGTGATGGAGGCCCAGTGGAGGCGGCTGGCCAGGACTGTGATGCCACACATCAGCAGTCCCCACCTGGAGCTCCTTTTGAGGATCTCCGATGAGGGACAGAAGGGCTACGTGGGTAAGAAGCCTTGGCCTCTGACATTCCTCTTCGCCGTACTTTCCAAAGTGGGTGGCTCCCGAAAGCAATTCGTAAAACAGCACTACTGTTTTGTGTGTGTTTTTTTTTAATTTTCTAAAATTTGCAAATAAAAATATAGGTGGGCACCTCTGTTGGGAACAGTCCAGTGGGATTCGGGGCCTTATGCTGTGTTCTGACAGGGCCGTCCCCATGCGAGTTTCAACGTGTGAAGAGACCTTAAAGCCCTTACCCTGTCCCGGTCATTCCACTGCTGACCCTGCTTTAGGGACAGCATCTATGTCACATTCAGTCTTCAAAAGCAAAAAGTTGAAAGTAACCTAAAGTTCAGGCACTCGTGGCTGGTCGTTATTACGAATAGTACTTCACATCTGTTCTATGCGTGTCAGGCGTGAGCCGCTGTCCTGACTGTTTTCTGTATGTGGCGTGTACGCGATCACTGAGGTGGGGATGTTTGTCGTCCTTGTTTGTCAGTATGGAAAGTGAGACTGGAAGAAGTTAGGGAGTTTGCCCATGGCTGCGCAGCTGCAAAGTGGTCAAGGCCGTCCGACTCCAAGGCCTGTGCTTTTTGTCACTGGGCTAAACCGCCCCAGATTCTGGTAGTCACGTAACGGGAAATTGTGGTGACAAGATGTGAGGTGACTAAAATATATCCCAAACTCTAGAACATCCTCACGTCATCTGTTTCCAGAAGAGTCTAGATGGAAATATACCAAAAGGGAAGGGATACCTCTGACCGGATGTAAATTTACCTGAGACAAGGACCCTCAAACAAGTCCCGCAGAGCTGTGGGCCTTAGGAGGACTCCACGCAGGTGGGAGAAGGAGATGACAGCGAGTCTCTAGAACTTACTCGAAGAGAGAGAACAGAGAGAGATGTACAGTAAGACACTGCTAAATGGGCGGAGCTCATGTCTTCCAGTGAGAGTTTGGGATCCAGGATGGAAGAGGGCCTTTCTCCTCTTGAATGAGCAGGATCTGACATGTGACTTCCCTTGAGCCCCAAGCAAGTCTCCTCAGCCATCCCGCTCTATGCTGTGGCTCTGAAGATCGAGTCAGGAGCCAGGCTTCTTAGAACCTGAATAATTGCCTTGGTGTCCCCCATTAGGGACGGGCAGGGGTTCCCTGTGCCATTCAGCGTGTCAGGATTAGAGTTGTGCGGATGATGGGGAAGGGCAGCTGGTGTCCTGGGCCACCCCTGAGCACAGTGCTTCCTAAGCTGTGTGTTGTGAAGCTGCTGAATGTCCCACCAGTCATTTTGGTGACACTTCGGTGAAGTACAGCAAAAATCAATCCTCGGGAAAATGAAATGAAAAAGTGTAAAATCCAAGTCCCATTTTTTCCTTGTTAAAGTCAGCGGACATGATCCTGGCCATCATTCTATAAGTTTCTATATTCAGCATTTATCCCATGGAGGGTGGGGAACACAAGGACAGGCCCAGCAGTGGCCCAGGGACCACTCTTTGAAGACCACTGCTCTAGTACTTAGAGGAGACGGTCAGGACTTGGGTCCCCCTGGATGTCCCACCTCAAGAACTGGGGTGGCGTGGCTGGTCACTCTAGCCCAGGCGTTCCCAGATTTCAGCCCCTCTGTTTTTGAGAATTCTCCTTTGATGATTTAGTACCTCTGTTTCTTCTAGATGATTGGGACTCTGAAGTTGCTAATGAATCTTTAGGGTCTTACGAGCTTTCTTTGCAGTTCCTTCTTTAAAGTGAATTCCAGGATTGGTAGTAAAAGCTGAGATATTCCAAACCTAGGGATGGGGGCTTTTAGTAATCTTTGTCTCTGTCTGTCAGGCGTGGGGAGGCCCATATACTTGGGTGTCTCCTCATTCAGAGAAGATACACATGGTCCCCAGGACATACTCATATGAACTTCTTTGTTGATGAGGTCAGTCTAACTTTCGACAGTCATTTCCCAAGTGGGAGGATGAATTGCTTTTCTTTGTCTTGTCAGCTTCTTCCATGTTCTGGGCTGAAAGCAGGGTAGGTCTTAAACGATGCCATTCAGCTGTGTGGGATAAATACGGAGCATACCAGACCCATTTAAGTTTCCTGGCTCCCCTACTCATTTGGATGTATCCCTCCATGAATTCCATGAGCAAGAGGAAGGAGGGGTTCTTTGAGGCCACCACACAACTTTCTAGAGAGTGCCAGAGAAGATCCAGGTACCGAACACCACCACCACCTCTGCCCATCTGCAGAGGTTCTTCTTTGAATGTGGGTAGTGACCTTGCAGAGGGTGAGGCCTGTACGAGGTACCTAAGGAGGCTGGTCAGTGACAAAAGGGAGCAGAGGAACCTGAGAATGAGGCATGGCCCAAACCTGCTGTGCTGTAGAATGTTTTCACGCTGACCAAGAATAGCCATGGCAAAGGAAACGTGGGGCCTGGTTGACATGGTAACTCCTCCAGAAGCGAGAAGCCTCATGTTTTTCCAGAATGTTCTTAGGACCATTACCACCAGTAGGGAAGATAGCAACATGAGTGTGTCACATCACTCAAGGCTGTGTCTGATTCAGGCTCCTCCCTCAGAGAAGGCCACACTTCTGCCAGGCCTGAGTCTTGTTCTTTGCCTGGGCATCTGTTGATGGCATCTTTCTCGCACAGCCCACGCTGTGGTAGAGCCATCATTCATTGTTGTTTGCTCCTGAAAACTGGAACAGAGCCGTGGATATCCGCCAGGCCCTCGGAATGAGAAGCCCTGCATGGCATAAAAAATGCCCACTCCATCCTTTGCCGGTTATTCTGGCTAGACCCGCTCTGCATCGATGATTTCTTTAAATTTTCCAAATGTCAACTTCATTTCTAAACTTCAACTTAGTTTTCAAAGAAAACTTGGAAAAACATTGTAAGAAGGACTTTGTGGGGAACAGCAATGTCCTTTAAACATTCTGATTCCATCCATTGAGGTGAAATTCATTCAGTTGTATGGAGCAGGAAGTCCATGCACAAGCAGGGTTGACTCGTGGTCAGCATCCGACCTGTCTGGTTGGGGAGAGGTGCACGGGGTAGGGACCCTGGGCAGTGGGCGGGTCTGGAGAACACTAGCTTGGTAGTTGCATGGGGCCAGGCTTGTCAAGAAGGTGCTTGGCGAACTTTGGCCTAGCTGGCGGGCCAACTTGCTGTGGAAGCTGTGGGTCTGAGTGAATCTCTGAGAAGGGGCAGGAAGGAGGGAGGTGCAGAGAAGAGGACAGGGGCTTGAGGAAGGGTGTGGATTACACCTATCTTGGAGGCTTGGTAGAGTTGAGGCTGGAAAGTTAAGTCAGGCAGACACTGAAAGCAGGGGGGGCGCATGTGAGGCGGAAGGTGGGTGGAAGGCAGGGGTGAGGGAGCAGCATCTGTGAACTAGCAAAATCACGTGCCACGGTTGGTGGCCTTGGGTCGGCTGCAGGTCTGAATGAGGACAGGTGGGGGGCTCTGCCATTTGCTGGCTCCTTGACCTTGGGTGTTCAAGCTTCAGATCTTCATCTGGGAAATGTAGAAACAAGAGTGCGCTGACTTGACATCACTCTTTGAACCTTAGTGTCGCAGTGGGCAAATCCCAAAAACTTGGGATCAGTTTTTTTTTTTGTTTTTTTTTTTTTTTTTTTTTTTTTTTACATTGTAGACAAAATGAACTTTCTACGCTTGGCTGACCTCCTCAACATTCAGGTAGTCACCATGAACATCAAGAGACACCCGCTGGAAGAGTGGATGCCACGGGTTTACCAGTCGTCCGCAAGCCTCCTGGTCCAGAGGATGGTTCGGCACAGGCAAGTGAGATGGGGGCAGTTTTTCTCAAGTTGCTTTAAAAATAGAGGGGTTTGCCAAGGCTGTCTGGACTGAATGTATTTCATTATTGAAGCTGTAAATCAGCCCCTTGCTTCCTGCTTTTGGTTTCTTAGGGAGGCCTGTAAAGGGTTCTGGACGTGGTTTGTGTGACCTTAACCAAAAGGACGGGCTTCTCGATTGTGTTTCCTTCTGCCCTGTTTCCTAAGATGCTCAAGGGCCACAGACTGGATGTGCTCTCTGAGCCCGAGAAGCTAAGTACTCTCCGAAATTAGAAGGTTCCAGCCCCACCCATGTCCTTAGGAAGTTGCTTTCACGGACGACACTCTGATTTTGTAAAGTCAGTGGTTAAAAACTCACGAATTTGAGTTAGCAGAATGGTCGTGAAGAAGGCCAATTAATTGTCTTAGTCTCAAGTAAGTGGACTCCAGAACAAAACCATTCATTCTGGTTGGAGAGCTTAGGTTTCGTATGCGTGGCCTGGAGTGCCCCTGTCATTAGTGGCTCATCCCCCTGCTGTCCTTGAATTTGGTGTTTCACGGAAGAGAATGGTTCAGAAACCCTGGAAGGTGGCTCAGCCTGTGGTGCGGGCACACTGTAGGGGCTGCCCGTGTTCGACAGTTACCAAAGCCCTTTATGTAGAGGTTTCTTCCCATTGATCCCAGCCTTGAATTTGTGATGTGTTTCACATGCTGGATGTTTGTGTGTCCGTGTGCGGCATCCAGGGTCCTAGCCTACAGCCTCACGGAGAGCAGTGGGGTAGGAGCCCCTCCTGTCTTCCTGAGGCCATGCCCAGGGTTCGCCCGGGGTTCTCTGGAGCACAGGGGACAGGTACGTGAGCAGAGCAACCTGCTCTGTAATTGCAAAGTTGGGTCAGAGCCCAGCTCTGATCGTTTTTCACCCATCCCACCCCGGACTCTGTGAGGAAGATGGACATGTCAGTCCCAGGGAAGGCTTGTGTGCATTAGGGGTGAAGAGGTTTTCAGAAACTTTCTTAGTGAAGGATGTTAATTTTCTGGGGACAAGTAGAAGAGATGTCATGATCCCTTGCTAAGCCCTAAACCTTCTCCTAGGCCCATTTCTGCCTAAGCTTTTGTCTGATGCAGGTACCATGCCCCCAGAGGGGGACCTGGGAAAACCAGGCCTCTATTCCCCACCCCCACCCCTGGTCACTGCGTCTTCATTTTCTCCTTGGCCGAAGGACTGCACCAGCATCAGGGGGAGGCAGGTGAATTTCAGGACCCTGGCCGTGCTGGAACCTTTACTAACTTGAGTCACGAGTGTGCATGTGTATGTGTGTGTGTGTTGGGATGGGGGTTGGGGGTATCTCCTAGTCATCACATTGTTGGGAACAAAGTAGCCCATAAAAGCCTCTGAACGTGCTCCCTTCACTGAAACGTGGGATGATAGAGTCTCTTCTTTTTCCCCTCACGGCAGGATTTTTGTCTGGGTTTATGATATCATCATTCTAATAAATGCCATTTTCATCGCCCTGGATGAGAAAAACCCCTTCATTTCCTACGCAGAGTGGCTTTTCCTTTCTCTCTATATTATTGAAATTTTTCTTAAACTGTACACGTACGAGCCCAGAGCCTATTTTGGCAAGAAACAGTTCTGGAACTGGTGAGCATGTGTGTTCTGGGGAGGGGGTGGGGGCAGAGTCTGTGGGCAGAGAGTGGGGGTTTTCTGGCTGTTTGGGGGAATCTCGTAGTTTTCCCAAGCTCCAGATGCCTAGTTTTGGGGCATCTTATCATGCAGTCTTGGGGGTGTGGGAACATCTGGGACAGACGGAGCTGTTATTTTATGAGGTCAGTTTGAACGACCTTTCGTTAAAATTAGAATCACAGATCGTGGCATCCTGGGTTTGGGAAGGACCTTAGAGCATTATACCCAAGGAGGCCCTTCCATAGCTCCCTTGGCCCATTCCCTAGTCTTTTTATCAAAAAATGTGGCATGTGTCTGCCTGGACAATGAGATTGTTAACAAGCTCTTTCCCACATGGGATGTGTCACCTGGGGCCTCATTCTTCTCCAGGCTAGGGACCTCCTGGTCTGGAACCATCGCCCCCATGCTGCAGACCATCTCAGATGCCACCGTGTGTTAAGAATTGCAGGACGCAGAGACATAAGGCACACACACGCCTGTCTTACCAGAGTTAGATCTCCGTGATCATTGCTCTCGGTGCCAGGAAGCTCTCTAGGATGCGCGTGTGGCCAGAGAGGAACTACCCAGTCTTGTCAGTGCTTTGGCACTGTTGTCAGAAAGAAAAGTAACGCTATGATGGATATTACCCCTTTCCATTAAAAAGTTACCAAACACTTAGTAAAATTAATACCAAGAAAGATTATACCGTATATTCTGAAACTGTGCCAAAGTCTCTTTGCAAGGATCTAGTTACTTTGGAAGACAAAGTGGTAAGAATTGCGTGATTGCTGCAAATCCCCTTGGGGGGGTTCATTGGAGCAGCCAGTAAATGATCATTGGATTGTTCAGATGCAGCGTTTCTTTTTTTGTCTCCGCTGTTCTAAAAGTTATAGAAGTCAGTTTCATGGCCGGTTCATTGCTTTGCATAAGATACCGGATTCAGGTTTTCTCGGGGTGGGTTGTATCCTGAACTTGACAGTCTTTTCCCTCCAGCCTTCACCAACTTTGCTTCTGCACTGTTAGGTTTGACACACTGATCATCGTCGCCGCCCTGGTGGCCACTGTGGCCAACACCACCATTCAGTCAGGTCAGTGCCGGGCTCTTGGCTTCGCCACCTCCTGGGACCATGCATTCAATGTGGTGTCTTTATTGAACTTCCGCCGCACACCAGTGAGGGGTTTGGGAGGGGGTAGTGGAGACACAAGAGGGTTAGTAGGAGTGTTCCATGCTCTGGAGAGGGCTGGTGGCTTTGTGTTTAACTGTGTATTAGAGAACACATTTGTATGCATCTATCACACCAGATACCCACCTGGTCCGCTCCTCTCCAAAACTGCCCTCTGTCTCGTGGCTTAACCTCTATGCCTTTGACCCCCTGCCCATCTCACTCGCCCCCCAGGGTCCGGCCGCAGCGGGAATTCTGCATGGTCCTTGGCCCGCTGTCCTCTTCAGTCCACCTGCCACGCACGCACTCCTACCAGCAGACAGCAGAGGGCGTTGTTTAGACATAGGGCAGCTCAAGATTTTATTTTTATTTATCTGACAGAGAGAGAGAGAGAGAGAGAGAGAGAGAGTGCTCAGGCACAAGCAGGAGGAGGGGCGGAGGGAAAAGCAGGCTCCCCGCCGAGCAAGGAGCCCGATGGGGGCTCTATAATAGTGCAGCTTCCTAACAAGACTCTAGGAAAGGGATACTGGGGAAGGAAGAGCTTGTAGAAATGTGTTCTGTAGAACCTGATCGACAGTCATTTCTTAAGGCCAGTCTGAAGTCTATACCGACTCATGACTCTCTAGGTCGGGGCTGGGAGGGACACCCAGAGCGGCATGAGCCATTCACTCAGCACCTGCTTCCTCACTGCTCGGAGCCCCCATTGGGCTCTGCAGGTGAAGCCCCATTGCTCCCCTGAACCCAGACCTCACACCTCCTGGAATAGAAGGGACAGGCCCGAGGCACTCACAAAACAGAACGTCATATGGCTGCGGTTTTTCTTTCTAGCCAGCAAATACAACAGTCAGCAGGTCCTGGATATTGTCTTGATTCTGAGGATCCTCCGGCTCCTACGGGTCATTGTCAGCATTCAGAGGTAAAGACGGGGTGATGTGCCCTCGCGGGGTTCCCACCCCGCAGCCTGCCAGAAACCATTCTTGCCTCCGATCCATCAACACACCCTGTGAGAAGCCCCGAGTGCTCCTTGTGTGCAGGACCTGGCACTCTTGGGGTGGTGGTGGTGGGGGGGGGGGTCTGCGAAGATGGCAAGGAGCACTCAGAGGGCAGCTCCCTGAGGGCAGGGGTTCCATCCGTTGCTTTTGTCCCCCTGGCCCTTTCCGTCACCGTGCCTGCTGTGCATGGCTGCAGAGTGGTGGCTCTGGTGGCTGCTGAGGCTCCTCCAAGTGTGCCCACCGTTGTCTTGTGCAATTCCTCCCACCGCACTTGATATAGATAGGGGCCTTTATGACCCTGTGTTCACCGGCGATGACAATGAAGCTCAGAGAGGTTGAGTAACTCCCCAGTGGTGCACAGCTCAAAGGGCACATTCCTGACAGTGTCTAAAGAACAGGTCCAGGACCGGGGGGAGGGGATATTAAGCCAAACCTGCTGGTGGGGTGTTGGTTTTCCCTGATGGCTTCCCTTCTGCCTTCTTGTGGTACAAACTTTGTTTCATCCTAGGTTCCGGCTTATTGTGACCACCTTAATTAACATTGGTCCCACGATACTGACGTTTGGTGGACTCATCTTGGTAAGTGGCTCGCGCCTGTGACCGTTCTGCGTGAACAAGTGGTGAGACGTTCATTCTCAGCAGCTCTCGGGAAGCCTTCTTTGAAGTGAGGAAAAGAAAGGGAGATGAAGTAAATGAGACTCCCTGGTGTCTTGTGGGCCTGTTTAGAAATATTCAGTGTCTGGAAACACTGGGTGTATGCCAGCTAAGGTTCATGGCTACGGCGATAAACACCATGACTTCAGTGGGCTCACTCAGTCGTGGTCTCTTTGTCATCCACAGTCCAGGTGGGTGTGCCTGGCCAGCAGGTGCTTCTCAGGGGTGTAGGCCCCTCCTGGCTCATGGCTGTCTGCCCCCTACCCTGGCCTCAGATCCTCCTTTGTTCAGCTTGTGGCTGAAGCCTGCCTGCCCCTCAGATCCCCAGCAGTGAGAACACAGCCACCCAGGGCTGTGAGAGGCCTGGGGGCTCCCACTCTGGAGGGGTCCCACGCCGTGAATGAGGGGGCTCAGTTACCTGTGGTCACACCGCCGCAGTGTCCTTGCTTTGCTTTTCTGTTATCAAGGTAAGAAATCCTATTCTACCAAACAATGGAAGGCTGACTTCAAGTGTCCCATTTCCATCCCCCACATGCATCTTTCCCAGAGACAACCATTATTAAAAGATTCTTGTTACTCTTTCTGAATATCTCTATGTATACGACAAGTACATCCCAGATGTGTCTGTATGTGTCTGGTTTATTCTTTAGTCAGCTGGAAGAATCCACACAAAATATTGCCTGGCTTTCCTCCACCTAATATCTTTGTCATATGTCCTGGAGGACACACGCATCATGTCCGCTCTGCTGTGATTAAAGGTGTCCCACAGGGACACCTGGCTGGCTCAGTTAGTTAAGTGTCTGCCTTTGGCTCAGGTCCTGCGGCGGGTTTCTTGCTCAGCGGGGAGCCTGCTTCGCCTCTCCTGCCTGCCGCTCCCCCTGCTTGTGCTCTCTCTCTCTGACAAATAAATAAATAAAATCTTAAAAAAAAAAAAAGAAGTGTTCCACGGAGGGAAGATTCCAGAACACATCTGACCAGCCCCTCAAGGGACAGACCACCGGGTGATCCCACCTTTTCGCCATCACAAGGGGCACGGGCAGGGCCATTGTTGGACCTGCATCTTAGCGCTTCTGTTCCCACCGGGTGTGTCCCCTGTCACGTGCTGCTAGGTCGAAGGGGAAATGTGTTCAGACCTTGGGTGGATGGTGGCACGTGGCCTTCCGAAGGCGTGCTCCCTGTGTTTCCCTAACGACAGCGTGTCCCAGCCTGTTCCTCTGCCCTCCTCGCAGCTGGGGTTTGCGAATCACTGTCCCGTCCTCCAGTCTAACTGGGGACAGAATGGCACTGTGCTGCTCTGCCTTGTGCTTCTGTCGTGTTTCACGAGGCGGAGCACCTTCTCCGTGTTCTTTTGGGCACTTTCCTTTATTTTTCGGTAAACTGCGTGTTCATATCCTTGGTCCATTCTTCTGTTCGTTTTTAAATACAATTTGCAAGAGTGTTTTGCCAATTAAGGAAATAGGCTGTTGGTAAGTAGTTTATAGTGGAATTACTTTTCCTTCTCTGTCCCTTGTTTTTTTGTTTTGTTTTGTTTTGTTTTGTTTTTTGAAGTGTTTTTATTCCCCTATGTAGAGGATTTTTGTTGTGTATTTTGGGGGCTGTATAAAAATTTAAATAAACTCTATTGTTCTATTTATAATCTTTTATTTTATAGATTATCTTATAATCTTTTATTTTTTTATAATCATGCTTAGTGGGGCCTTTTCCTACTCAAAAAAATTTTTTTTCCAGTTCTTTCATTTTTTTTTTTACATTTGACCCTCTGGTACTTTTGGAATTTATTTTCCTATAAAAAACAGGGTAAAGATACAACTTTATTATTGTTTTCCTAGAGGACCAACCATTGTTAATATTAAGTATTTAAGCCACTAACTTGCCCAGCAGCTTCGTTTTTGACTCTGTACGCCCACGGGAGGGGTCGTGGTGTGGTCCCGCTGGCCCTGTCCTCCGTCCCTCGGCATCCACCCTTCCCCACCCTGACACCGCTCAGGCCTGGGTTGGGGAGGGCAGCCACCCCGGAAAAAGAGTAGCACCCCTTTCTGCCCAGGTGACCCACCTCTGTCCGAAGTCCTTGGCCCCCTCCTGCAGGCTCCTGGCCCCGTGCTGTGACGCCGCAGCTCCGTGCGCCCCCTGCTGACCAAGGCTGCCCATTGCAGGTGGTCTACTACGTGTTTGCTATCATCGGGATGGAAGCATTCCACGGCAAAGTCCGGTTCTTCGACCCGAATCTCACCACCCCCGATGCTCTGGTGTGTGGGAACCCAGCCTTGAAAGACTCAGCGTTTGCCCGGGACAAGTACTGCAAGAATAACTTCAATGACCTGGCCTCCTCGTTCATCGTGCTCATGGAGCTCACGGTGGTTAACCAGTGGCACAATATCCTTTCCATGAAGGCATGCCCCCCCCCCCCCAGGCTGTCTGCTCGCTGGGCTGGGGTGGGAGGGAAAGGCGCCCGGAGGGACTTCGAGGAGCACCCAGAGCACCCTGCTGAGCTCCCGGAAGGCTTGGTTCCTTAGCTGCGCACTCCTCGCAGGCGGCTTTGCCCTCGTGACTCACCAGGCGGCCAAGCTGTACTTCATCAGCTTCCACGTTGTGGTCGTCATTCTCATCGTTAAGTGAGTTGACTCCGGCCGGGTTGACAAGTCCACGTCTCCTCCCCTCCCCCTTCTTCCAGCCACCTGGTGTGCGCTGTGGGCGGGCCTGCAAGGGAGGAGTCTGACTTTCCTTCACACTTGGCGTTTATCACTGTCTGCCAGTGCACATCTGTACCAGAATACACGTCTCCCAGTCTCCTAAGTTGTTTGAGTCAGAAGGACCCTGGTGCCCCGGCCAGTGATCCTCTCCTTCCCGACCCAGACCGCACACCTCGAGCATACCGTTCCCCCTCTGCTGAAATCCAGCCATCTGCTGGCTTCTCAGAGCCTCCCAGTCGGTTCCCTAGTTGTCCCACTCTGTTCCCTCTCTGTCCTAGCCCCTCTTCCAGGAGAGCCCTCAGTCGCTATTTGAGAGCCACCGTGACATCCCACCACTGGAAAGAGCATAAAAGGGAATAAAAGATTATAAGATAATCTATAAAATAAAAGATTGTAAATAGGACTATAGAATAGTCCTATATCTCTGATTCTTGCTCCTTCGTTCCTCATGGGACCTGAGCCTGGGTCCCTTCGAAGGCTGGACTGCTCTTCCAGAGAGGTTTTCTGGTTGTCATACCCCTCTCACAGCTTTGGGCCTGCCATTTTGGGGGGACAGCCCAGCACCCATGCCTTTCTTGTCACGCCAGGCCCGCGGTGGCCAGCCACCACCGTACTGACTTTGGTTCCAGAAGGACTCAAGAATCCTGGCTGAGGGAGGGGAGGGGAAGAAGGTCCATGGGTAGCTCCGACAGGCCTGCTTGTCCTTACACAACCTAAACAGGAGATGTAAAAGGAGCAAGAGAGAAGTGCCTCTCTGGGTGGCACCTACAGAGGTTACCAGAGCCCTGGGACCAGCAGGGACAGGGATATTTCTGCCCCTCTCCTGTCAGTTTCCTGAAACTTCGAACCTTGATCCCCACTGAGCAGTGTGGCGCATACCAGCTGGAGGGGGAGTGCAGGAGGGAACCCCAAGAGAAGGAAACTGATCTTATAGAGAACTGCTGGGCCTGTCCGTCCTCTCCTGTGTGTGTGTGTTTGGGGGAGTGGGGAGAGACTTTAGTTTCACTTGGAATGTAAGCAGATGCCCAGGGAGGGCAAAGTGAGCTTTTTATCTTTGTTATCGGGGGCAGGAGGGAAGCATCGCTGAGCTGTACATCTTGGGATGTCTTCGTAGACAGACATCCCTAAGTCGTCCCTCTGTGCCTTTGCTCAGCCCACCAGGCTGTGCGGAAGCTTGAGACATTCACAGAGAAATAATTCAACAATTATTTGGCTTAAGCTTCCCCTAGAAAGAAAGTATATTTTCTTTTTAATATTCACTGTTTAAATAGGTTATAAAAGAAGAATGATTTTTCCAAATGAATGAAAATTCGGTCCAATCCTTGAGAAGTGTTGTGTCTGTCATTTCTCCCTTCCATGTTGTATTGTCTTGGCAACAATGGGCTGCCGTCTTATTTAGGCTCAGACATTCTTTGGAACTAGGATTTCATGTCACCTGTACCATGGCTCACACCCTCTACCTCTCACTCTTTTTCAGTATTTTCATAGCATTCATCCTGGAGGCGTTTTTTGTGGCATACTCCTTAGAAAAAAGTGAAGTCGAAACTGCCATTGAGAGGAAGATTCAAGAGCTTGGAGTGGGAATCCAAGAGTAAGTAGTGTGTTCCCCTTGGTGTCACTCAGACTTTTGGAAGAGGACTGGCCACGTTCACTCCCTCAGTGCCCCATGGCGTCCAGCGTGGGCCTGTGCGCCGGTTCTCAGGGACCCTCACTGACCAGAGGAGAGCCCTGGATGTGACTGGATGGGGACACGGAGCCATGGCTGGGAGGATGCATGAGGGACTCAGCTGAGGGACCTGACCCTGTTTCATGTCTTTTCTTCCTTGAAGAGAAGAAATGCACGATGGGAAGCTTGTTGATAACATGGACGTCAAGGACAGTGGCTTTAGTGGGGATGATGGAGACAACAAAAGGAAGGCCTTAAAAGGATTGTACTTCAGAATTGCATCAAAAAGTAAGTTTTAACCCAGTGCAAATCTTCTTCCAATCCATGCTCCTCACTGCAGCCGGTGAGGTGTTTCCAGAATGCAAATCTGACCTGCCATGCCAGCTGCATGCCATTTGTCATTGAGTGACAGTTTGGTCGCCGTCGGTCTTCCTTGTAGGCTTGCAGCTCCGTGTGTGCTGGGCCCTGTCTTTTTGCCTCCCGTGGTATCCCCAGGGCCTCAACTACGTGTGCAGGGCATAGGAGCCCTTCCCAACTTTAATTACTTTATTCGCCGTATTGGCCGAGTAACCCAGAGCAACCCGACTGTCACTTTGGGCTTTGGCCGGGGTGCCTGCACTAAACCTAGAAGGAACAGCAAAGCATAGATTGCAGGAACAGTGGCAGGAGCAGGACGCCCCTGGCGGTTGTCACTCTCCTCTGTCCTTCAGGGAAGACCTGCTCCTTGGTCTCTAGAACCTTCCATGGCTGCGGATCTCCATGGAGTCTGGGCCAGCAGAGATGAGCGATTCTTTTCTGACTTCCTCATCCTTTCTTTCAAAGACTGTTTGGCTAGCCATGCTTAGAGCCTTGTCTTTGGCTCAGGGGCCATTCTTCCAGAAAGCCTATGTCTGCTCGGGCTGGGCTCTGCTCTCTCCGACCCCAGCATGTGCAACCCCACGTGCCTGCCTTTCTCCTTCGTCCTAGAGTACAGGACCGTGGACGCCCTGCTACAGCAGATGTTTGAGTCCGAAATTGCTCCGGAGGATGAAGGCCCACCCTTGGATGAGATTCTGAACTTCTCGCCCAGTGACATATATCCCAAGGCTCCCAATTTTGAAAACAGTGCGTGATTCTGGGCTGGAAAACTCCACACCCAGAAACCAAGCTCAGCGGCCATTATGTGTTGTCTGGAGATAATTTTTCCAGCCCAAGTTGTCTCTGTGCTGTGACCGGCCTGCACATCAGCGGCACCTGCCTGAGCGGTCAGTGGAAAGGGCTGGAGAGACTGCCCCTGAGTGTCCTGCCTGGGGTGGCTCTGGGGTCTGGTCAGAGCAGTAAGGAGGGGAAGACCTATGAAGAGATTATGAGGCGCACTTACCATACACATGCACGCACGTGTGTGAAGTCCTTTCGGTAGGGATATGGAAGCTTTTCATTTATTTTTATATGATATTTTGCTATTCTATTAAATCCTATGCTACAGTGTTATGTGAATGACTTCTGAATATTTAAATATGGTAAAAGACTTTATCTAGTATAGCAGCTCTTAAATGCAGTGTTTATTCAAAATGAAGAAAAACACGCATGTGAAAATAAAATTCTGTCACAACTGCCTCTCTTTCTGGGGAAGGCTCTCAAAGCTTTCATTAAATTACAGTGATAGCAAGATTTTGAGTAAGTTGCTCTTTGAGGTCACTTTCCCTAGCTGGTGCTCTCCCAATGCAGTGACACACTCCTTTTGGGAAATTAAAATCATTTTATTAACAAAATTTTTAATTGTGGAAAATACTCGTAACAAAGAAGTCACCATCGTAACCCATTCTAAGCGTATAGTTCCGTCGTTTTAAGTATATTCATGTTGTTGAGCAACAGATCTCCAGAACTTTTTGTCATCTCCAGTGGAACTGTAACCCGTCAACTGTCGCTGCCTGTTCCCTACTCCCCCAGGCCCTGGCAGGCACTGTTCTACCTCCCTTCCATCTCTACGAATCCGGCTACTACTGTACCTCGCAATCACATTTTGAGCGAGTTGTCAGGGTGTAACTCCTCATTCCTCATTCCTCTGTTCCCCCCCCCCCCCCACGGGACCCACTGTAAGGCAAGGGTCCATGACCTGAGGTCTCTGAGAGGCCTGAGTCATGTGTCCCATCAGGGTGACAGCGGAAGCTAGCTTGGGAGGGCTGCCTTTTCCTCGGTTCTGAAGGTGACCTCTGGTGTAGGAGCAAAGCCAAAGTTTCGGGCACAGCCTCTGGGGCCAGATCATCTGGCATCATACCCCGGCTCCCCACGGACCATGCCCCGTCATGCCTGTGTTCCCCTTTTGCCCCCCCCACAGTTGGGATGGATGGTACCTCCCACCCCAAGACTAGGGGGCTGAAGGAGGAGGTTGGGCAGACGGATGCCGACCCTGCCCCTTCTATGCTTGCTCTCACAGACTGCTGTTTCTGGTTCAAAGCCACACCTGGTATCCAGCATTGCTGCTTTAGAATTCTGTTACCATGACGATCCTCAGAAGGTGGGATGTTGCTGACCCCCATCTTATGGGGTTTATGGAGTCCTGCTACCCTCCGGACTGCTCTTATTTCTTCGTATACCTAACATGTATTGTTATACTAAATATTATACGCTCAGTGTACCCAGTGGCAACTTAATTTTTTTAACTTGAACACGTGCTGGGCATTTTTAAGTGAGAAACTATGCAGTCATTGTAAAAAAAAAAAAAAAAGAAACAAAAAACTCAACACAGAAATATAGTAAAAAGTCAGAAGTTGCTCTGTATTCTTCCTTTTCCTGACGCCCACCTCCCCTTTATTCTTCTGTGCACAATGTGAAGCCCCCTTCCCAGTGATAATGCTGAGTTTCTTGTTTGTCCTTCTGGAAACACACCTACCCATTTACAGTCATGTCTGTCATGAATGTGCAGCGGACCCTTGACCAACACGGGGTGGGGTATAGGGGCACTGATCCCAGCACAGTCAGAAGTCTGCATATCACTTTTGACTCCCCCCAAAACTTTGCTAACAGACTACTGTTGACCAGAAAAGCCTTACCAGTAACATAACATCTGATTAACATGTAATTTACATGTAATGTGTATTATATACTATATTCTTATGGTAAAGCTAGAGAAAATAAAATGTTAATTAAGTCATAAGGAAGAGAAAATCCATTTACAGTTCTGTAATTAAAAAAAAATCCATATATAAGTGGACCTGCTTATGAGTTCAAGCTCATGTTCAAGGGTCAACTGTAATTGCATTTTTTATCCTAAGTGGGATGTCATGACATTTTTGTATATATAGTTCAAGAGCCTTTTTTCACTTAGCAGTATTTTTCATCTTGATATACGTGTGTTTGTATACACACACACACACACACACACACACACACAATGCAGCCAAGTGTTGCATGCCATCAGTGTTTCATGATTGATTGAAAACTTGAATTATTGGTGGACCTATATGTTGTTCCACCTGTTCGACATTAAACAGTGACAGAGTTAAACCCTGTCTTGTAATTTTCTTTTTTAAAGATTTTTTTAATTAATTAATTTATTTGAGAAAGAATGAAGTGAGAGCATGAGAAGGGAGAAGGTCAGAGGGCGAAGCAGACTCCCCTCAGAGCTGGGAGCCCAATGTGGGATCATGACCTGAGCCGAGGGCAGTGGCTTAACCAACTGAGCCACCCAGGCGCCCTCTTATAATTTTCTTGACGGATGAGCCTTTGGGTGGGAGAGACTGGAGCCAAGTACTCCTGACCTGCAGCAGTCCCCATGGCCACCAGGGGGCCCCACTGCCCCCTTCAAGGAAACAGTCTCAGAGGAAGCACTAACAAGAGTTGTTGCCATTGGCACCTTTCTCTGGGTCTTTCTTCCACCTTTCAGTGAACGTGTCACCCTCACGTTTTGGCACATGGTCTCCCAGCTGGCCACTTTATTCCTGTCTCCCTGGCAGGAAGATGGGAAACATGATTGTGTCAGCCCCTTGGACTGTGAGCCCAATCCAGGTCTGCACCTTACCGGCCCTGCCCTCCGGAGCAGTCTCTCCATCTTCTCCACTTCTTGACTAAGAATGGCAACAATCAGAATATACTGGAAGCCTTCTGTGGAGGGTGGCAGAGTTGGTGCCAGCACGGCGTCACTTACCCCCAGACTGTAACAGGAGACTTTAATAACTTGTCTTCTCTAAACTACTGTGTGTGTTGGGGCGGCAGGAGGGGTGGGGGGAGTGGGGAGAGGTTCCTCTCTTACGGCACCTTAGGCTGCTTACAACCAGGCCAGTCCAGACATGGGTTCGTCTGAAACATTCCAGAATGGAACCGATGGACAGATGGATTGACTCCAGGAATGAGGAAAATGGAAGACCAAGAATGAGGAGTCCTAGGATCAGTGGCAGAGGAAGGTGTGGGGTAGTAATAGCTTGTGGGTGTCCTTAGACACTGTGCGAAATGCCCAGCTATTTAATAGCTCTTACTTCTGATAAGCGGGAGTTACACTTGCAGGTCCTTAGTCTTTAGAAAAGTCAGTTTTAGAATCATTCCTTAGACCACAGATGTGATCCACAGGGAAAAGGTACTGATAGTTTAGGAGTCGGGACCAGATTGATTCTTAGCTAGAACTTAGAACGTGGAGTCCAGGGCCAAGAATGAATACGAGATGTCTTGACCCGAGGCAGATATTAAATTTGAAACCACGCTGAGTCTAGCCATTGTCGGAGCACTTAGCATAACCTACCCCTGCTCAGCTTTGCAGGGGACACGGATGGAAAAGACCCAGCTCTGTTCTCGGGGAAACTTCAGGCTCGTTACTGGCGTGAGCTGTATTTCCTCCCTCCCAATGCTGACTTCTCATACATACATTTCAGCTGTCCTTTGGTTAGAGCTTTTTTCCTTGTGCAGATAAACATTGGATGTGTGTGTGTGCAATGCAGACAACTAATTTATAATTAAAGATGATTGCTATAATTTGTACCAAGTAATGGACCAAAAAAAAAAAAAAAAAGACTATTTGGCTGAAATGCTTAAAGTAACTTACTTTGTTCAGATGGAGCCTTTCTCCCTGGAGAAAAGGCTGTTGCTAGGAAATGAGACTGTGAAGTTTATTTAAGTAAAGCCCTTGGCATAGATCAGACACCAGATGGGCAACAGCAGTGCTGAGACGACACCGTGGTCAGGCTGAGTTTATTGGTGTGAATAACACGGAGGGGATCGGGAATGTGATCGAAGCTGGAGATCCTGTAATAGCAAATTGGCTGGTGGGAACAAAGGGCATGTCAACAGGGGCCAGACCACCAAGTGTCCTCCCTGCCCAAGACTGAAGGCACCCCCAGCTGCCTTTCAGGGGTGGACACATTTTGCTCTTAGGTTAGCAAACAGCAGCCTTATCTTCTTTTGTCTTGCTTTCCCCTGAAAACAGTCATTTTCAAAAGAAAAAAAAAAAAACCACAAACTTGGCTTTATCAGTACTTGATTATTTTGTCACTAAATGTGTAAAGACGGGCAAGAAAACTAGAAACATGTCATAATTCACGTTTATAAGAAGCAATGGACGGGTGCTTCTCCAACATGATGGAACATGTCTCTCTCATGTGAGCTTACTGGGTCACGGTGAGAAGAGCTCCCTCTACAGCAGGAGGCGGGGAGGCCGCTGCCACCGGGGCTCAGCCCTCTTCTCAACAGCCAGTAAGAGGAAAATTGTCAGTGAAAAACAGGCAAAGACATACACAGGGTTTTCATACTGAAGACTATTTACCAGGGAACTTCCAAAGAATTGTCCGAAAAGCCTTTTTTTTTTTTTTTTTTTTTTAAACAGAAATGAACAGGCTTCATATATTCAAAACTACCAGCTAGGAAAAATAGGAAAAAATTAGATCTAATTTGATTTAAGCAACCAAAAGCTTAGTCCTAAGTATTTAAATCAGTACTAGTATCAAAAAATTAGAGGACTTTTTTTTTGTTTTTTTTTTCTTTTAAGATTTTATTTATTTATTTGAGAGAGAAAGCACAAGCAGGGGAACAGCAGGCAGAGGGAGAGGGAGAAGCAGGCTCCCCGCTGAGCAGGGAGCCTGATGTGCGGCTCAATCCCAGGACCTTGGAATCATGACCTGAGCCGAAGGCAGACGCTTAATCAACCGAGCCACCCAGGTGCCCACTAACATAACATTTTAAATACATCAACCTTTGACCCTGCAATTTGTTTCTAGGAATTTACAGATACAGCATATAATGAAATATTAGTGTCATTAACAAAAATGAGACCATCCTACATGTAAATACACCCCATACATTAAATTTTAAAAAACCACAATATGCCAGTGGTATGAAAAATACAGAGAAATATGCATAGAATCATTTTTGTAAAGATTAAAAAAAAAGTGAGCCACAGTTGCTCTTGGAACAGGTACCTGGTGGCTGGGAGTTAAGGGTGGGAGGACGAAGCAGTTTGCTCTGTGCTCTTGAATTGGGTGTCACCTCAGATTTCTTTTCAACATAATGCTAAAGAAAGGAGGGAGGACACTTCCAGCTTTAAAAGTCAATAAATGCTAAGTTGGCTGCTATAATTGTAGAGGTAATTCATGATTTATACAGCTTCTAAAACTATTTACAAGATGGGATATATTCCTTTGAATGGTGCTTTTAAAAAATAAAGAAGCTTAAGGTTTATACCTGTTACATTTCCCAGGGACAGCACTGCAGAACGGTACAATAAAGAACAGACAAATTTTGGGGTGCCTGGGGGGCTCAGTCAGTGAAGTCCCTGACTTGATTTTGGCTCAGCTCATGATTCAGGGTCCTGGGATGGAGCCCTGCGAACGAGCGGCTCCTTGCTCAGCGGGGTGTCTGCTTAATGATTCTCTTTCTCTCTGCCCCTCCCCCATCTTATCTCTCAAATAAGTAAATAAGCCTTAAAAAAAAAAAAAAAGAACAGGCAAATTTTATCCATAAAAACTTGAAATCCTTTGAATATCTTTGGAGAATTTGTTTATTATATACAAATACAAACCCTCACCTTAGAAAAAAGCTCTTACCCCTTTTTTGGCTTAAAGGGGAAGAGGAGAGTGTTTAAAAGCCTTTTTAGAGAATATTCGAATCCAAATTATTCTTCTGAATGCCTGCATCCCAAGAGGTGCTCCATCACCTGCAATGTGGGGGTGCCTTACTAGGTTGTACACTTTGATGAAATATTTATAACAACCAAGTCACCTAGATATATTTTGTGGACTTTATTTTTAAGAAACATTTACATAAACAAGAAATATGGAAAGCCTCAAGGATCAGAGTGAGCAGGCCAGCATTTACAAAGTGATTTTTAAGGAATGTCCGTATTTTATTTTCGAGAACGCTTATATTCTAAGAGCAGTACGATTAGCCTATTACGTAGGGTCTTAATCTTGTTTGTATAGTGTTGTTGAAATATTTTCTTCAGTTTTTGTCTTAACAAATCCAAAGACGGAAGATGATGACAATCGGGAATATTCAACATGATGTGAAAGAACTCACTCCACATGTCCAGATGAGGCAGCCTGGAGACACAATGCATAAAATACCAGGTGAACTGTAGTGTCCAACACGCCGGGGAACCTCACTCCTGCCTCCCGCTTCCACGCGCTTGGCCAGCTGAACAGAACTTCACCTACACACAACCCGATGCATCAAGCACCGGGATGTTGACTCTATTACAAGTAAGAGGAACTAAAGATCCAACTAAATGTCTTAGACACACTTTACTCCAAAACAGTACTTAAGCAGTCTTAGTGTAGTGATAGGTCTACAGTGGAAGAACTTTCTCTTTTATTTATTTACATTTATTACATTTATTATTACATTTATTTACATTTATTATTACATTTATTTATTTATGGGATCATACCGTCAGCATCTGAGAAGCTGGCTGAATGGTTCTGACAAGCCCAACGGCGTATGTGTTGGGACCAGGGAGACAGGCTGGACTAGGGCTCAGGACAGAGCTCAGGGTCAGAGTTCCAGCTCCTGGGAGCATGAGAATGAACTGCAAAACCCCCATGGCATAGAGATAAGGCACCGGGGACAGAGCAGAACACAACTAAATTCAGCCCATTACTCTCAGGCCTGCTGAGGGCACTGGTGGTCAGAGGCAGAAGCCTTCAGAACAACTCTCTGGTCCTTTGATTAGGAGCAAGAGAAGGAATAAAGTATTTGCTAAATTTGATGACTCATGAGGCAGAATAAATCATAGCTGTTCTAAGTTTTCCTTCAGGGCCTGAATCTAATCTTATTTTTATACTGAAGCTACATTTTGTAAAATTACTGCCAACAGCTTTTTTTTTTTTGGGTTGTGGTGGGTGGGTGTGTACATGAGGGGTCGGGGGAGTCCCAGCTTAAATTTCCTCAAGATATAAACATGTAAAACTCCTTCAGGCTTTTTGGATACTAAAGGTGAGTGTATGCTTCTACATATGTTAAAAAAAGTTAACAAAAGTATAAGTGATACCATGAACATGCATGTAGCAAACACACACCACCAATAGCTCATTCACGTGACATAGAGTTAAGAGCCATCTGCGTTGATAGGAAGAGTTCTAGGCTAGTCGTTAATTTTCACTACCATCTTATAGATGAGAAAACAGTCTTACAAAAACTAGAGTCACATAGGGATGGGCCTTAAAATCTTGCCCTGGGACAGCGAGCTGCCCTGTCACGTTACTTTACAATCAACAAGGCACATTCTTTCTCATACATGATTTCCTTTGCTTCTTAGAAGACATTTCTTAGGACAGTATGTGCAGCACGATTCCCATTTATAAAGGCAAGAAAACAAGTAAAAATCGATGGTTCAGTGAGAACAGGTGATTTCTCTGAAGGGTAAGGAGAAACTGTTGCCTGTGTCCGGAGGCCCGCCCCTCCGCCCACTTCTGCTGGGTCTGGGTGGGTGGCGGCTGCCCCCACTCCTGGAAAGCTGCAGTTGCCTAGCTGTGTGACTCGCTGGCTGTGTGACTCGCTGGCTGTGTGACTTGCTGGCTGTGCTATGTCTACCCCAAGACAGGGGGGTTTCCAGGCCATGACCGAGACCCCATTCAGACAGGGGGGTTTCCAGGCCGTGACCGAGACCCCGTTTTCTACCAGACGGAACCCAGCATTCTACTGTGTATGTCCTCCCACTGCTGCTCCAACACCAATTCTCACCTCCTAAAAAGACCTTCCGGCTTCCAGATGCCTCCTTCATTTCTCACTTTCATGTAAGTGCCGAAAAGCATGCAGTACACTGTTGCAGCAACCCCGAAGTAATCAATCTATAAAGAAAATCTAGGTATCCGTGACTAGAACAGTAACTTAGGCATTAGCATGGGAGGAGGTCTCTACTTTGGCAGCTGGTTAAATCATCACAGGATTTTACTTTTAAGTCATTTTTGGGAAGCCATTTGTTCAGGGCCCCACTGGTACACCCAGCTGAATGTCTGTCTGGGTTTTGCTGGAGGCAGCCCCTTTAAAGTGGTTCTTCCGGACCTACCATGTCCTTCTCAAGTCCTCCGTTTTGCTGTCCAGGGGCAAACACAGCACTCCAACCCCTCTTGCACATGGACAGCTTAGAAGTCCTATCCCTCCCTCCCCTGGACTCTGGTGGTTGGCCTCCACCTGCATCCAGAAGCCTCTAGCTGTGGGGTGTGTCCATCACTGAAAACAACACTTGAGCATGGTCTTAAGTCCAAGGACAGAAGATGATGAGACAGGGTCAAACTAATGAGATCCCCAAGTTCCTTTTAAAAATATAGCCAGCAAAACAAACAGTTTTCAAAGCTCTCCCGAGCCCCATACCTGGTAGCTCCACGGCTTGTTGCTGAGCATCTCGATGCACTGAAAACCAGAGGTCTCACACTTGGCTGTAAACGTAGTTCCTTTTGGAAAAAGTTTCATGTCTATACTCTGACCCAGGTCAATCAGCGCCAAGCCAGCAGATACATCATCGTCATCACCGTCCTGTTCCAAAAATCTGTATTGACATAAACAAGGGCCAGGCAGCATGAGCACAAATAAGGAAAGGCTGCGAGGGACACAGTAAGAACTGCGTACAAAGTGCAACACTTGCCTGTTTCCCAGTATGAAATTGTCGGGCTTAATGTCTCCGTGAATAATTTCACAGTCGTGCACTTGCTGAATCATGCAGAGCATTCTGATCGCGAAGGACAGGACCAGAGCTTGCGGCATCACTTTTTCTGGGGTATTTTTATAGAGGTTAATAGCATTCTAGAAAGAACACAGAGGGGAATCCTGAACTGGTCGCCCAGGACGGAGGAGCTCTAGAGTCAAGAGCTTTGCTCTCACCCCTCACCCACTACTCCAATAGAAGCTCCAACTACGGAAGGTACGTCCAGGCACCAGCCAACGATGGCCTTCAAGCTCCTGTTCACATCATCATGATGAATACACTTACTAGCAACGTGCCGTAGCTGTAGAGATCGCCTACTAATACACTGCCGTTCTGGAAGAAGTGGGCGGAATAGAATTTGATGAACATGTGTCGCATGCTTGGCTTCAGTCTCTCCATCAGCTGGGTCCCGATGTAGAACTCCCAGGGGTTGGCGGGCTTCTGGACCTGCAAATCAGGTGTGTGACATTCACATCCAGCCTCACGTTCTGGAAAACGATAGCAACTTCCACCCCAATAAACAATGTGGGGTAGAAAGTGATGACAAGCTAGGGACTGTTGCTCAAGTATGCGACTTGCTGTGAGATCATTTCTGTGGCAAGGCCCTTCTAAATCCTTGCCATATGGCTTTTGTTTCTTAATTGTGGACTATAGACCTCAGTGAAATCACCATTGTCTTGAAAAAGAAAAAAGAGGCTGACGAACTCGAGTTCTAAAATTCATTTCTATACTATACAATGAAGCCCTCAGATTATTTACCTTTAAAACGAATTTCTGTTTATTTTTGGTATCATTCACCTCTCCATGGGTAACTTCATAGACCTGGGCAAAGGCCCCTTCTCCAAGAAGGTGATCGACATAGACCAGCAAGGAACCTGGAAGACAAATGAGTCAAAATGAAAAAAAAAAGTGCTGAAAACATTATTTCTGGTAAATTTTGTCTTCGTAGAATTTTCTTGGTGTTCACTTGCTTTAATAAATACAAATGGATATAGCTCCCTCCGGAGATATTTTTCTTCTTAAATGAGTTAAACACCTGCTAAAAACAGCTCCCCTTGGTAAATGATGGGCCAGGGGAACAGAAGCAGCACTGCTGGGTGTCAGGCCTGCCACTGAATGGCAGGAACGGGGCAGACGTCCTCTCTTCACCAACAGTCTCATACCAAAGGCATAATGCCTGCGCTGTCTACTTGCCAAGACTGTTGTGATGTTCGAAAGCACACACAAAGATCCTCTGTAAAGTGCTGCACCAAGCTCTACCGTATGCCTTTGGAAACCTCAAGTATTTTACACCTGGATAAAAAGGGCAAAGTATAATTGCACCAATATTTTTAGTAGAATAATTACAATTTTCTATTCATGTAAAAATTTTATTTTAAAAGAGTTTTCAATTGGGGTGCCTGGGTGGCTCAGTCATTAAGTGGCTGCCTTGGACTGAGGTCATATTCCCAGGGTCCTGGGTTCGAGCCCCACATCGGGCTTCCTGCTTGGCAGGAAGCCTGGTTCTCCCTCTCCCACTCTCCCTGCTTGTGTTCCCTCTTTCGTGGTGTCTCTCTCTGTCAAATAAATAATAATAATAAAAAAGAATAGTTTTCAATCTACTGAAGAGTTACAAAGACAGTAGAGTTTCTGTTTGCTCTGCACCCAGTTTTCTTTACTGTTAGCATTTAATAACCATGGTGCCTTTGTCGCAAAGATAGAACACACAATGGTAGGTTCCTAAACCCACCCTTTATCAGGATTTCACTAGTTTTTCCTTAATGTTTCAGGACAAATCCATCAAGTCTCCTTGGTCTCCTCCACTAAACTGTAACAGTTTCAAACTTTTCTTTAGGTGACCATGAGAGTTCCAAGGAGTATTAGATCAGTTGTAGAATATCCTTCAAACTCAACTTGTCCTGCTATTTTTAATAACAGTGGTGTGCTTGGTTTGGGGAGAAAGACCACTAATATCAAGTTGTAACAGATTTTAAGTAATTAAAAAAAAATCCACATGTTCAAAATCAAGTTTAAAAAAAGTAGACTTCTGGTTTCTAGTTTGGCACGTTAAGGAGATTGGAAGTCATCTCTCCACCCCCACAGTAAAAAAGACAAAACAAAACAAACTAAAAATCAACAAGTCTTCAAAGATCCACTAAAGAACTGAAGTCAAAGGGCAAACTGTGGCCTCTGAAACTGGGGAGACAGACCTGTGGATACAGAGAATCACAGCTTGCCAGGTAGAAGCCCAGGAGCAGAAGCCACCACTGGAGCCAGTACCAGGGGGATTATGACACAACTAACACCTCAGATCTCATTTAAGGACAAGTCTGAAGGGAAACCCAAAGCTAACAGGGGAGACAGAAATAAGGGCATGAATGGAAGATTTAGCCTCTACATTGAAAAGAAATAATAAACAAAGCCTAATCTCAAGCCAGATAAATCTTACAGTAGAGGCCTATTTTATCTTAGCTCCTTTTACCCAGTGGATCAGGTCTGGCTTCTAACAAAAATGACAAAGCATACTAAAAGACAAAAAACACAGCTTGAAGACATAGAGCAAGTATCAGAGCAGACACAGATATAGCAAAGGTTTTGGAATTATAAGACCAGGAATTTTTTTTTAAATTATGATTAATATGCTAAGGGTTGTAATAAGAAAAGGATAAAATGCAAGAACAGATGGGAAGTGTAGGCAGACAAATAGAAACTCTGAGAAGGAATCAAAAGGAAGTGCTAGGAAAAACTCCACTATGACAGAAACGAAGATATTCTTTGGTGACCTCTGCAAGAGGCTGTATATGGCTGGGAAAAGAATTGTCAGCTTGTAGAATGTCAACAGAAACTTCCAAAACTGATCTGCAAAGAGGAAAAAAAAATTTAAAAGAAAAGAATGTTCAAGAGTTGGGGGACAATTACAATAGGTGTGACATATATGTAAGGGGAATATTAGAAGGCAGAAGAAAACGAGAAAGGAATAGAAAAAATATTTAGAGTAATAATAGTTGGGAAATTTCCAAAATTAATGACAGACACTAAATCAAGGATCTAAGAACCTCAGAAAACACAAGGCAGGAAAAATAGCCAAAAATCTACACCCAGGCAAGTTGTATTCAAACTGCAGAAAATCAGACAAGAAAAAAATATCGAAAGGTGCCAGAATAAAACCACTTACCTATAGAGAAGCAAGAAGAATGACATTGACTTCTCTGGAAACCACACAAAGAAGAAGAGAATGGAGTAATTGTTAAAAGGAAAAACCACCATGCAAAAATTCTGTATCCAGTGAAATTATCCCTTCAAAAGTGAAGAAATAAAGACTTGCTTACACAAAGATTAAGGGAATCTGTCATCAGTAACCCTGACTTGCAAGAAATGTTAAAAGAAGTTCTTCAGAGAGATGGACGAGGAGATAGACAAGAAACTCAGATCAGAAGAGTGCAGGAAAAAGTAATAAATTAATATAAAATCTTCTCTTTTCTTATTCTTTTCTTATTCTTAATTGATCTAACAGATAACTGTTCTAAACAATAATTGCTACAATTTAAGTACAGCTTAGGATAAGTGAAATGAGTGACAGGATGGTTATAAAGGATAGGAGGGAAGAATGGCTAATATTCTCTTATAAGGTACCTGGCATCCCCTGTAAAGTGTTACAGTGTTTTTTGAAGGTGGACCTGGATTCATTCTAAATGTATACTGTGAACTCGGGCAACTACGAAAAACAGTAGAAAATGAGGTATAACTGAAATGCTAACAGGGAAAATGAAATAATAGACACACTCAATTAACACCAGAGAAGACAGAGTCAACCTGGATGGGCCTGGAGGAGATCATGCTGAGTGAAATTAGCCAAGCAGAGAGAGTCAGTTATCATATGGTTTTGCTTATTTGTGGAGCATAAGGAATAACACGGAGGACATGGGGAGATGGAGAGGAGAGGGAGTTGGGGGAAATCGGAGGGGGAGAGGAATAATGAGAGACTGTGGTACTCTGAGAAACAAACTGAGGGTTTTGGAGGGGAGGGGGTGGGAGGTTGGGTGAGCCTGATGGGTGAGCCTGATGCCCTGATGGAGGGCATCTCTCTTTTGTCAAATAAATTTTAAAAAATTCTTAAAAAAAAAAAAAAAAGGAAGAAAGAGGAGAAGAAAATAAAGGAAACAAAGAACAAGGGCAATGAATAGAAAATAGTAACAAATATAGTAGACACTAATCCAGCTCTATTGGTAATCTTTCCAAATATCAGTAGACTAAATATACCAATGAAAACAGAAACTATCATGGTAGATAAAAATACAAGACCCAGCTATATGTTGTCTATGAGAAAAACACCTTAAATATAAAGACATACATAGATGAAAAGTAAAGGGAGGAAGTAAAATGGAGGAAGATATGACATGTTAAGATTAATAAACAGAAAGCTGGAATAGCTATACTAATTTCAGACAGAGCAGACATCAGAGCAAGGAAAATTATCAGGCATAAAAAGGGGCATTAGATAATGACAAAGGATCAATTTTCCAAAAAGGCATAACAATCCTTAATGTATATTACCTCACAACAGAGCATCAAAGTACTGAGGCAAAAACTGATAGAACTGCAAGGAGAACAGATGAATGCACCATTCTAGTTGGAGACTGCTACACCCTTTTATCAGTAATTGACAGACCCAACAGGCAAAAAATCAGTAAGGGCTTGACTGACTTGAACAGCAGCACTAATCAACTGGATCTAATTAACATTTATAATTCATTTAATTCATTTAACAACAGCAGACTATACATTCTTTTGAAGCTCACTTGGGGAGTGTTCCATAACACTCAACAAGCCAGACCATTCTGGGCCATAAAACACACATTTACTGAATTAAAAAAACAAAACAAAAACAAAGAAATCATGAAAAGTATGTACTCCAACCATAGTGGAATTAAACTAGTAATCAATAACAGAAAAGATAGCTGGAAAACCCCCAAACACTTGGAGATTAAATAACACATGTTAAAATAACACATAAATCAAAGAAGAAATCTTAGGAGAAATTTTAAAATATTTTGAACAAGAAGAAAATGAAAACACAATTTATTAAAATTGTGGGGTACCTCAAAAGCAGTGCTTAGGGGGAAATTTATAGGATTAAATGCATATGTTAGAAAGAAGATCTAAAATCGATAATTTTAGTTTCCACCTTAGGAAACTAGAAAAAGAACAAATTAAATCCAAAGTAAGCAGAAGAAAAAAATAATCAGAGCAGGCAAAACAAAACAAAACAAAAAAAGAAAAAAAGAAAAAATTGCCCAATTAAGACCAAAAATACTAGAGCACATATCAGTGAAATTGAAAACAGAACATCAACAGAGAATATCAATGAAACAAAAAGTTCATTCTTTGAAAAAGATCAATAAAACCCCGAAGTCCCTACCAGGCAACCTAAGAAAAAAAGGGAAAGGACATAAAATACTAATATCAGAAATGAAAGAGAGGACATTACTATAGATCCCATGAATTAAAAATATAATAAGGGAATACTATGAACAACTCTGTGCCCACAAATTTGATTACCTACATGAAACAGACCAATTCCTTGAAAGACATCCTCTACCAAAATTCACATAGGAATATGAGACAAGAAATCAAATCATTTCTGTTTCCTAAACAGAAAGCACCACAACCAGATGGGTCCACTGGTGAATTCTACCAAATATTCAAGGAAGAAATTATACCAATTCTCCACAATCTCTTTCAGAGGATAGAAGCAGAATGAATACTTCCCAACCCCTTCTATGAGGCCAGCATTACCCTAATACCAAAAACCAGACGGATAATACTACAAGAAAACTACAGAGCAGTATCTCTTATTAACATAGATCTAAAAATCCTCAACAAAATATTAGCAAATAAAATCCAAAACAAAAATTATTTACCATGACCAACTGGGATTTAATCCAGGTATGCAAGCCTGGTTCAACATTCAAAAATCAATGAATCTGTCACATGAACAGACTAAAAAGAAAAATCATATGATCTTATCCTATAAAACAGAAAAAATGTTTGATAAAATCCAACACCCATTCATGATAACTTTCTGCAAACTAGGAATAGAGGAAAACTTTCTCAACTTGATAAAGAATATCTACAAAAAACTTATAGCTAACATTATACTTAATGGGGGGCCGGGGAAACAGTCCTTGTACACAGAAGACAGCATGGTCTAGCCAGAAAATGCCAAAGAATCAACAACAAAACCCTCCTAAATTAATACATGATTATAGCAAGGTTGCAGGATACAAGGTCAATATATAAGTCAAATGCTTTCCCATGTACCAGAAATTAGTAAGTGCAATTTGAAATTTAAAAAACACAATACCACTTATGTTAGCATCCTCCAAAATGAAATAACTTGGGTATAAATCTAATAAAATACACATAAGAACTATAAAAGGAAAACTATAAAACTTTGATTTTAAAAAATCCAAGAAGATCTAAATACAGATATTCCATGTATATGGAGAGGAAGGCACAATATTGTCAAGATGTCATGTTTTCCCAACTTGGTCTATAGATTCAATGGAATTCTAAACAAAATCCCTGCAAGTTATCTTGTGGTTATTGACAAACTGATTTTAAAGGTAATGTGGAAAGGTAAAAGGCACACGTTGGAAGACTGACACCCAATATCAAGACTTACTATCAAAGCTACTGTAAACAGTACAGTGTGATATAGGTAAATAGATCAATGGGACAGAAAAGCCCAGAAACAGAGCCAAGCAAATACAGTCAACTGATCATTGACAAAGGAGCAAAGACAATTCAGTTACGAAAGGATAGCCTTTTCAATAAATGCTGATGGAACAGGTGGACATCAACATGCAAAAATGGATCTAGACACAGAACTTACACCTTTCAGGAAAGGTTAACTTGAAATGGATCATGAATGTAAAACATGAAACTATAAAATCTCTAAAAGGTAACAGAATAGCTAGGGGACATTAGGTTTGCAGATGATGTCTTACACACAACACCAAAACATGGTCCATGGAAGAAATAAATTGCTCAAAATTTAAAAACTTCTGTTCTGCAAAAGACACAGTTAATTGAATGAAAAGACAAGCCAAAGACTGAGTTACTATCTTTTCAAAACATTTACCGGATAAAAGTTATCCAAAATACACAACAAACTCTTGAAATTCAATTAGGAAAACAGGGGGAAAAAATTCAGAATTAAGAAATCAATCAACCTGATTTTTAAAAAATGGGCAAGAGATCTGAATATATATTTCACCAAAAAAGATACACAGATGGCAAATAAAGATGAAAAAAATGTACATCATTATATGTAATTAGGGAATTGCAAATGAAAAACAATAATGAAATACCATTACACATCTATTACAGCGGCCAAAACCCAAATTGCTGACAACACCAGATGATGGTGAGGATATGGAGTAACAGAGCTCGCCTTCATTGCTGGTGGAAATACAAAATGGTATGAACCCCACCTGGAGGCAGTTTGGTGGTTTCTTACAGAAGTAAACATATGCTCCCCTGTTTCAGCAATCACAATATCCTTGATATTTATCCAAATGACTTGAAAACTTCTGTCCACACAAAAACTGCATAGGAGTCTTACAAAACTTGGAAGCAACCAAGATGTCCTTCAATAGGTGAATAGATGAACTGTGGTACATGTGCACAATGGAATATTTCCTAGCGATGGTAAAGATAGAGCTTTCAAGTCATGAAAAGACCTGGAGGAATCTTAAATGTGTATTGCTGAGTGAAAGAAGCCAATGTGAAAAGCTTACATATTGTGTCATTACAACTACCTGACATTCTGGAAAAGGCAAAACTACGGAGACAGGAGTAAAAGGATTAGTGCTTGTCAGCGTTTTAGGTAGAGGGCAGGCCTGATGAGTAGATGGAACACAGGGGATTTGGGGGGCAGGGAAACTACTCTTTATGATTCTGTAATGATGGGTGCAGCATTATAGATGTGTCAAATCCCACAGACAATATAACACAAAGAATGAACCTGAATGTAAACTGTGGACTTTAGTTAATAATAATGTATTAATGTTAGTTCATCAACTATAACAAATGTACCACACTAATGCAAGCTGTCAATAGGAGAAGCTCTGTGTGTGCGCGCGCACGTGCATGTGTGTGTAAATTATCTCACAAGAAGTCTTGCTTCCATTGTTATTCACATCCACCCCGTTAACCATTTTTCTCAGTTTTGAGTATGCTTCAAGGGTTCTCTAGAAATAGCATTGAATATGAGCATATGTTATCTTCCCCCTTTTAAGAAATATAAGGCAGCATATAATACTAGTGTGCCCATAACAACATGTTTTGGACATCATTCCTTATCAGTACAGAGCAAGTTATATTTTACTGTAGAGGTATCCCTTTATTTATTTAAGCAGTCCCCCAAAGACACCTATGTTGTTTCCAATCTACTGTTTTTACATGCACATATGTCATTTTGAATGTATGCAAGCATATCTGCAGGAAATTCTTAAAAACGGATGTCTAAAACTATGCATTTTTTACTTTGATAGATATTACCAACTTGTCCTTTATAAGTAATAGTGCCAACAGGAATCAAAATCCGACAGTCATGGCTTAACAAAATGTTTTCAGCTTAGTACTAAAGATAATCTATAACTCTTTATTTGAGGGAGGTGGGGTACATGGGTGGTACCAGAAGAAGCATCACATATGCATAAATTACTGTTGACTTCCTATATAGAAGCAAGAGTTAAAAATTTTTTACCCATATAGTCCTTACCCAGTTGAAACTCAGTCTTGGGCTTGATGGCTGGAAGTTTACACTGCCATTCATAAGTATTTGGATAGGATCTCACCGGCTTAGAAAGCCCAGATAAAAGTTTGAGAATCAACGTATCATCCCATGGATTCTCAACAGTCAAGTCTTAAAAGAAATGGGAACATAAAAAAGAAAATGAACACAGTACCCAAGAATTTTCCCAAAGAAGCTACAGATAAAACAAGTAGAGACATTCACTAAATAAGATTTAAAAGCCTTATCTTTAAAAGAGCATTGATTCAAATAATAACCATTTACAAAAATCAAAATGGCTAGTTATACACAGTTCATTGTTATTTTAGATCAACAAATTTAGATCAATATTTAGCTGTGACAAAGGAAATGAACCCCAAAAGCATCTGTTCCACTTGCCTGGAACTGCTAGATTCTGCCTTTAACATAATTATGTCTTAAAGGCTGACCTGGATATCAGTTCTAACATCTCCCACTTGTATCTACAAAATACAAGGACTTTCAATACTTATATTATCTATGAGGAATTTGCATGCATGAGAGGTACTTTGGGTTCACAAAAAAGAAATCATTTCTAAAAAAGAATAAAGTTTCTGCTCAGTTTAGCATGCTATAAAAATTATTTTAGTGGTAGTTATCAAAGACTAATCCAGCATGATTAACATTTACGTAGTGTTAAATGTATGTAGGACCCTGTTCTGAGTAGTTTATGTTTAATAATCTACTCGGTCCTTATAAGAAGACTCTGAAGTAGGACGATCACCCCCCCCCCATAGAAAAGGAACGAGAGCCACAGAGAACTGAAATGATTTTGGCCACAATCGCATGACTGCCTAAAGTGGAGCTAGGATTAGAACCTCGTCAGTCTTCAGAGTCTGTATTCTAAACCATGATGCAAGACTACCTAAGACTGTTCCCGTGTAACTAGGGGAAAGGAGTTAAGCCCTGAGCTGCTTACTTGGCTGGAAAATGGGGGTACCTGTCTTAAATTCAATGCCTGCCATAGGAGGCCCTCCAGTTCTAACTCCCTCCTCTAATGGTAGTGATTCTGATACTTTCTCAAATTAAAACAAATTAATTTGCCCTTCCACTGCTCTATGTTGTGCCACACTGTGATCTAGTTTGCAAGTTTTGTCTGAACTTGTATTCTACTCAATGACATTCAAGTCCCTGCTCTTTGAGCTTCTTCCACAAAACAGCTTCTACCAGGCTATTGTCCTGATTCGGGGACACAATTAAGACTGAACATCTGTTCGTACTTGAAGCATTGACATTCTCAAGTGAACTAGTCTGCGTCCATTCTGCTTGGTGCCTGGCACTGGCGCCGGGTGGGTCTTCTGCGACGATGAGGTTAGTGTCTGTGAGTTTACAAGCCTCGAGGCTCTGTGCCACCTCACTGGCCAGCACACCACCTGCTGCAGGCTGGCTCCCACGGAGCAAGGATGCTGAAGATATGTCTGCAGGGAATGCTGGTTCTGGGCTTTTCTCTTGAATTGAGCTGGATGTGTTAAAGGGATAGACAAGAGGAGACAAAACCCATGATTACAAGTCTATTGGATGTGATCACATGAAAAAGTCCCACAAAAGTTTCCTTTTCATTCTATAAATGACATTTCAAAACTGCCTTACAAAGAGTTGATCAAAGCATTTTCTTCAGACAAACAAATACATGCAAATACCTAGCCAATACAGTATGAACAGAGATAAAATCAAAGACATGGTAACACAGTCATTAAACAGGCAAGCTAACACAATGGATATCCTTTGATGGGAAACATGGAGATGGGTGGGTTTATTTCCCCAAGATGTCATCAAGCTGGGAATCAAGACTGAATATTGAACTCTATTCCAAAACAGCTTCTTGTATAGCACTGAAACAGATAGAAAATGTCATAATCCAGCAACCTAACAGTTTCTTTCTCTATACACACATACATAGTTGATCTGTATTACTCAGGGATCCTATATTTGTGAATTTGCCTATGTGCTAAAACTCATTCATGATCCCTAAATCAATTTTCATGGCCCTTCTGCAGACATGCAGGATGGTGAGAATGCGTCACCCAACATACACTCCCGGAGATGGAATAAGGCAATGCTCTGCGTTCTCGTGTCAGCTTGCACACTGTAAACCAGTGTCCTTTCGCAGTATGTTTAGTAATATATTTTTCTGTGTTTTTGTGATTTTACCGTTTAAGACGTCCCTCTAAGTGCAGTGCTAAAATGTCTAGTGTTCCTAAGGTTGAGAAGGCCGCGATGTGTCTTTTTTTTTTTTTTTTTTTTAAGATTTTATTTATTCTGACAGAGAGAGAGAGAGAGAGAGATCACAAGTAGGCATAGAGGCAGGCAGAGAGAGAGGGGAGGAAGCAGGCTCCCTGCGGAGCAGAGAGCCCAATGCGGGGCTCGATCCCAGGACCCGGAGACCATGACCCGAGCTGAAGGCAGAGGCTTTAACCCACTGAGCCACCCAGGCGCCCCAGGCCGCGATGTGTCTTACAGAGAAAATAAGTATTAGATAAGCGGCATTCAGGTATGAGTTACAGTGCTGTTGGCCCTGAGTTCAATACTAATGAATCAACCATAATTTATTAAATTAAGGTCTCTAAACAAAAAGTTGTGAACAGAGGCTCACGGGAACCAAACTAGGAACGATGGTTCAGTGTTGGGTAATTCAGAGTTTGCATTGACTTTATACAAAAGAATGAGTGCAAACAGTAAGACTCGACTATGTACGTATCTCTACACACATCAACTCTCCTCCACCTCTATGCCCACACATACACCAACACATATATAAGTATGCACCACTGTAAAAACACACATGTACATGCAACTTCCTGTTGCACTCTTACTACTTGACAAGCATTTTTTCCGGAAGGAATTTTTTTGAAAACAAAGTAGGTTTGGAATAATTTCAGACTTAAAGAAATGTTGCAAAGATCATAGAAAATTCCCATATACTCCTCACCCAATTTCCTCAAATGTTATCAGCTCACGTGACAGCAGTTCCTCTGTCAAAACCAGTAAACCAACATTTGTCGTAGTACTCTTAACTAACCTTGAAACTTCAGTTGGATTTCACCAGTTTTCCTACAGGGCCCTTTATTTGCTCCCGGATCTAATCGTGGATACCATGTTGTATTCAACAGTTACTTACGTCTCTTTACTTCCTTCTTATTGGTGACGGATTCTAAGTGTTCCCTACTTTCCCAAGACCTTGTCAGTTTTGAGGAGTACCAGCCAGGTATTTTGTAGAGTGTCCCTTAATTTGGGTTCCTTTGATGTTTCCCTCATGATTAGACTGTGAAGAATGTTTCAGAGGTCAAGTACCCTCCTCAATGCATGACTATCATGAACTGTCACTGTGAAATTAACCTTGATCATTTGGTAAATGTGGCATCTGCTAGGTTTCTCCATAGTCCTATCACGGATTTTAGTCACTACCTGTCATTTAATTCAGTGGATGTATGCTGGAATAGAATAATTCCCTGGTTCTTTCATATTAAAAATACTTTCAATATTTTAATTAATCAATTTTCTGTTCAGCCATTTCATATAGGGGGAGGACACGATTAAGTCCTCCCTCTTCAGATCATGGCAATTTTAATCTATCCCACAAGCATAGCCATCAAAATCTATTATTGGGAGAAAATGTGGTAGTCAAATGGGAGTATTTTTAATGCTTGATATTACAACAAATCAGATATTAGGGGTATTCATGCACACAGAAAAAATTGTTTTGAAACATATATAAATTGTTCCTAGCTGAGTATCGAAATTACTGTGAGTGTATAAGTTATCAATAAAACCCTTCTCCCTTCTCTATGAGAATTTGAGTTTTGGTTAACTTTCTAGCTCTTCTCCCCTGAAAACTGGAAAGCTCAGAGTATCATTGTCACCACGGCTTATGGTGAACAATAACCATGACTGGAACTGTGTGCTAGACTGAGAGGATTAGAAATACATGCTGGGAATCCACAGGCTCAGTCTTCAGGTATGAAGACCTTAGTAATGGGCCTATTCTTTGTGGGGACACGGGAATCTAAATCTGTAGTTTGCGAGAGCCACTGACGCCCACAGAACTAAGGTTTCTAACTAGGGAAACTTCTGTACCTTGGTCCTAAGGGTTTCCTTGTAACTTAATTGTCTCATGCTGGTCAAAGATGATAGTGTCTTGGATAGTTATTTCCCTGACAACTGATTTTTGTCCTATATATTTCTATGTTAATCTTCTGCCAAGTGTGGCTTATGGCTTATGACTCTTGTGAGTCAAAAGTTTAGTCACATGTAGAAGATTCCTCGTGGGAGGTGACAGACTGCCTATCGGGCAGAATTTTAAATTAAAAGGCAATTTCTGCTCATCTGCATTAACTGTATTATTAGGAAGTTAAGTATTTTCTACATGCTTATTCAATTTTTTTTTTTTTTTTTGTAAATTCTGCTCATGTCTTTCATCCAATGGGGGTCTTAGTTTAAGAAGAGGTCTTTAATAACAAGAGGCAGTACAACATAGTTGTGAGAGCAAGGCTTCCGAAATTAGAAATATAGGTTGAAATTACAGTGCTGCAAATTAGAAGTTGTATGACTTTAAGTCATTTCTTTCTTTTTTTTTTTTTTTTTCACAGTTCAGTACTTGAAATTTTTTTTGGGTTTTTTTACATTTTTTAAAAAATTTTATTTTTTATAAACATATATTTTTATCCCCAGGGGTACAGGTCTGTGAATCACCAGGTTTACACACTTCACAGTTTAAGTCATTTCTTAATTCTCTAGACCTGGTTTCCTTGTCTGTAATGGTGGGAAAGAATAGTTCCTACAATTAAATTTACTGTAAGGATTAATTATAGGATACAGTACATAAAAAGTACCAGCATTACAATAGAATATAACAAATAGTCAAATGATTACAGCCACTTTCAGTGTCTGTTACGGTAACAAAACTATTCAAATACGAAGGAATTTTACTTCTACAAAGCCCTCATCTATGCTGCACCCACATTTTGTATCAATACCTAAGAGGCTTAAACATTCTATCGTCTTCCTCTTGAAAAAAAGTGATTGCTTTTCTCAATTAGAATGGGTATAAAGAAACAAGTATGTGTTTGCTCAGTTCTACAGTAGACTTTACACTAGGTCAGGGTCTTTGGCTGATAAAAGTTAAGTGCAGTTCTGTTCTCAAAATGAGTAGAAGTCAGTCACAGGAGCTACTCCCACCGAGACTCTCTGCTGCCCCAGCTGCTTCTCTCACTGCCCCGATGTACCCAGGGTTTAGGTTTATCACTGTTTGTGTAGCTATAGAGTAGCTTCTGGCTTATACCTGCAAGTCAGTGAAATCTCATTTGCCTTGAAGGGTTGGAATTAGGTATTCTGTTATATCCTCAAAGCAAAGCCAGAGTGACAGTGGAGTGACAGAACCACACCCGCCCTCACATACCTGAACTTTCTGTCTTTTGAGGGTTCTCCCATGTTTTCTTCACGAGAATCCAGAGTCACATGGATGTACTCTTTTGCAACCACATTTTCTGAAATATGTAGAAAATAAGAGACAGACATTATGCACGCAAATGATTTCATATGGCTATAAAGTCCAGAATTTCTCTTACATTGGCTTTCATTATAATTTCAGAATGGTGTTCCATGATAAATTGTTCCATAATATTTTTAAAGTGGGAAAAAAAATTACTAAAAATTTTTTTACTACTAATTATTTGTGAGCATTTCAACTTTGCACATTCAATCCTTCAAGAGAAAAGGGTCCAAAGGGTGGCAGGTCTGCTGTGGGCAGGATGAGCCCTCCGTGGAGGTTGCAGGTAGGGGTGGAGGACGGACCCTGCTTTAGAAGAACCTGAGGACAAGGACGTGGAGAGTGAAACACTGAAACGCATCCAGAGGGCAGAGATGTGGGTGTCTTTCTGTCTGACTGCTTTATTTAGTCAGTGTTTAGTTGATTAAAGTGGTTTAGAGTGTTTACATCAGGAAGATACCTGACAATAGTAACCACCACTCTCTTTAACTAAAAACAAATAAACAAATGAAAACTATCTACGGAAAGACAAACTAGTAAGAAATGTGGAGTGTGGGGCATCTGGGTCTATCAGTTAAGCATCTGCCTTTGGCGGCTCAGGTTATGATCTCAGAGTCCTGGGATCGAGCCCCACATCAGGCTCCTTGCTCAGCAGGGAGCCTGCTTTTCCCTCTTCCTCTGCCTGCTGCTCTGCCAACTTGTACTCTCTACTTCTCTGTCAAATAAATAAAATCTTAGAAAAAAAGAAATGTGGACTATTTATATATGATTGATATATATATATATATATATATATATATATATATATATATATGGCAAAGCCAAGTATTACACTGGACTAAAGTTTTTCAGATATTGCATCACCAAACAGGTGCTAAAACTTTTTAGAACTAGAACATTAGCTCCTATTTATCCAACCAAAGTGCAAATACTCCAAGAACAGCCAATATTGACTCTGAAAGACTCGACTGATTAAACTCGTTTTCCCAAATGGAAAATACTTTAACATTTTTTTGGTTAAAGTAGCAAGCTTGTGATGGCACCTGGCAATTGTCCAAATTTCAACCGAACTCTCCTTTAAAATACAGAAAAGAAAGTTAATATACCGGGTTAGTTATTTAAAAAATTTTTTTTACTCCTCAGTTAAAAATTTTTAGGTCTATAGGCTCAGACTTCACATTAAAATATGCTTCTGTGTAGGGGAGTGAAATTCTTTGACAATTCTTTCATTGAATTGCTTTGAGGGACAATTACTGTTTTTAATAAAAGTGTGAGCAGTGATGGAATTTGGCTAGTAAAAACCTCATCAGAATGGTAAAGTGGTCTTTTATTGTCGATACAGTTTGTAGGTTGGTACTTTTTTTTTTTTTTTTTAAAGATTTTATTCATTCATTTGACAGAGAGAGATATCACAAGTAGACGGAGAGTCAGGCAGAGAGAGAGAGGAGGAAACAGGCTCCCTGCTGAGCAGACAGCCCGATGTGGGGCTCGATTCCAGGACCCTGGGAACACGACCCGGGCCGAAGGCAGAGGCTTTAACCCACTAAGCCACCCAGACGCCCCTGTAGGTTGGTACTTAATAGGTAATAATTATCTGTGCTCAATGACAGTGTTATCTATTAAGATTTAATTCAGATAAAGATCTTTGATATGCGAGTGTTAGATTTAGGGGAAATAAGAACTATCCGTGCATTTTATCATTACTCTCTTGAAGTCAGTCACTAAAAAAAAAAAAAATAACAAAATATGATTTTCCTGAGTGTAGTACAACTCCAAAATAATAGAATCTGTAGACACATACCAAGGACTAAAATTTGCTATTTGCTACTCTTAAAATACAAATGTTCGTTACTTTTTGCATTCAGGTAACTTAACTTGTCTGTCATGGCCATTTTGTTTGTAGTAAACGTAACATCCACCTATCTCCTGTACAGATGGGTTGGACTTGGCATATCTGCCTCTGAAGGCTTCTGTAGGTTTTTCTACTGTTCTACCGATAATCTCAGTTACTAAGTTTCTAAAATGCGCAGGCTTTCAGAAAACAGGATGTCAAAAGAAAAAGATCATACAGGAAATAACAGAGTGAGTGGATTTTAAGTTTCCTCTGGATGATCTTTAAACTTCCATTTAGAATTTCCAAGAAGAAAGCCGTAATCCTGAAAGAACTGAAGTTGGCAGAAGACAAGACGCTCCAGCGGCATGTCACACACCTTTATCCTCCAGAGCAGGCCCAGCATCCGCGGGTGGTTTGTGGAAAGGTGTGGATGCGAGCTGTGCGGCAGCCGTGAAGTGTCCTGGGCTCTTTGGACTGGGCGCCAGGGTTCTGTTGCAGCGGACACCCCAGACGGTTGAGTCATCCAAAAACTCTTCGGCGTGAGGTACTTCCTACAACAAAAGATGAACTGGAAAAAAAGCAACAATCTCCCCGTTTTGTCATTTAACTCATTGATACTGCTTAAGATGAAAAAAAAATGAGGAATTAAAGAGGAAACAGATGTCACCTCTGGCTAACACAAAGTCAAGGACATCAGGGTTCTGTTCATCTCCCCAGAAGTGGGACACTTCATCTTTAACACAATCTAGTGCAGTCACACTGTATTCAAGAGTCACATTTTATTTTTCAAGTTTTACTCTTTTTAATTTGAAAATTCTAGATTTACAGAGTCATGAAGACCGTGCAGAGTACCCACACACACTTTGTCAAACTCCTTCTGACGGTAACACCTTACGGAATCCTGGTGCCTTTGTAACTACTAAACAATCCTACCAACTCTGGACGCTGCTTGGATTTCATCCTTTTCCCACTCAGGTCCCTTCCCTGTTTCAGGCTCCAGTCCCAGATGCCATGTTGTTTAGTCATCACGTCTCATTGGGTGTCCTCAGACCTGTGCCAGCTGATTGGTCTGTCCCAGTCTTTCGCACACAGACATTTTTGAATACTGGTCAGGAGCTGTGTGGAAACTCTCTCCCATTTAGGGTTAAATTTTGGCCTTTTCTCATGTTTAGACTGGGGTTATAGATTTCGGGGAAGAATATCAGGGATATAGCTCCCTTTATTAGATCACATTAGGGGAGACATGATATGAACACAACTTATAACTGATGAGGTTAACCAAGCACCTGGTGAAGGTGGTATCTGCCAGGTTTCTCCTCTGGAAGGACCTATTTTTCTCATTCTCGACCCTTATTTGTCAGAATCAGGGGAAAATATAGCCTGTACTTGAAAGGAGGTAAACTGAGATCCATCTCCTGAGAGAGGGCTATCAAAGAATTTGTGGACAGATGTTAAAACAACTACAGTAATAATCTGGGTGAGAAACTACAAGGTCATACAAATATTCTCTTTCTTCCTAAAGTTTCACTTACTAATTTTAGTATTCCCTGTGGAGTTTGCCTAGAATAATGATTACTGTGGTGTTCTAATGGCAATTTTCTATTATCACTCATTCCTTCCACATTTATTACCTGCAAGGTAATAAATTACGTTCTTCTGTAAGGAAGGTTTATTTTGTCCTCTGTCCCATTTGTCTATATCAATAAGGATATTTATTTTATTTCTTGGGTTATAATCCAATACTACCTTATTCTACTTATTTTCTTGTTCGAATTATACCAGGTTTGGCCAGGGACTTACTCAGGGCTGCTTCCTAAATTTGTTATGCCATCTTTTTTTTTTTTTTTTAAACACTTCCTTACTTTCTGACACCACAGGATGCTCTAGGCTCATCTTGTATTTTCCTTTTTTAACCCCAGAATAAGCTATTTCTCCAGAAACTCAATGGTCAAGTTTTAGAGTCTATACACAAAGACAGAAACTGCGAAGTCAGAATTATGCTTGGCAAAACTCTTCAGTTGCCAATAAAATGCCACCCATGGTTTTTATATATAGTGCAAAGTTTTTACCTAGCCACCCTATCTCTTCCAACTCTGGAAGAAAAACTGGCTATTTGTTTCTTCATGTGGACACAGGATAAAGCAATCGGCTTGTACATAGGGACAGGAGACAAAAAAATCACCATGGCTTTTTCGGTCAAAACGTATTGGTTGAATAGTTCAGTGAAATGCATCTATTAATTGATGCACTGTATCTGAAATCCAGTCCATTATTTGGAAGCTATTGAGAATGTCAAAAAGTTCATCTGAAGGATTAGTGAGCTGTGTGATAATTTATTCAGAAGAATCCACTGTGGAACTTAAATTATGAGCCAGGGTTTATTAGCACAGCTCTTCAGCACTAATCTCTGACCCATCCCAGTCAGAGGACCAAGCCGGGGTGAGTGGAGAGAAAGCACACCACACGGTAATACTCAGGGCTAGAGGGGAAGCTGCCCAGGGGCTGGACACAATGGCTACCATGACAGAAGAATGCTGTGGGCCGGCCAACTGCCGACACTCGTCTGCTGAGTTATGCTGATGATGGACCAGTCCAGTGTAATTCAGACTTGGTGGGTTTTCTAATATTCCATTGTAGGCCTTGCTTCTTGAGTTGAGGAAAATATATCCCCCACTCGTTCCTCCTGCCACAAAGAAAGGTTCTTTGAAGGCCAGGATCCTATCACTTTTCAGTTTCTACATCTATCACAGTGTGTGATACATAATAGATACTCGAATAATTATAGAATAATGTTCCCCCAAACCCACTCTTCATATAACATTGTATTTTTCAGCACAATTTTTACATATACTATCTCATTTGATTGGCATACCACTTGGTTAAATGAAGAGGAGAGAGTTGTAAGACCCATTTCATGGATGAAGCAGTGATTTACCTACATTGGGTTTTGAAGGAAATCTGCTTACAGAGCGTTCTCCAAACGTCCTGGCTCCTGCAGGTTTATTTTTAGGCTGTGGTAATCTAAGGAAAGATATATAAAATCATATATTATAAAATACACTAAAGGAAATACTATCATTTCAATGAGACTATTAGAAACATTCTCCACTCCAATACTAATTAGTTAATACTTATATACACATTCCTTACTTTTACAGTAGTTTTAGGAAAACTGAGTGCAAACAGAATTAACTTGACTATGTATATAAACACAGATTTACAGCAACTTAACGGAGGGTGGAAAAATACAAAATCTCTACTACACAGAGTTATAAATTTTAGGAATAAGAAAAGAGGTAGGGCCATGGCCGATAGCGTATCATGGATGCCATACATTTTATTTCTGATCTCTAGGAGTAGGTTTAGCTATGGAATTTCCCTCTGAGAGCTGGTCAGACTGTTTCCTTTCTGCTTCAATATGAATCTCTTCTATGCCATGATACTCTTAGTTTGTACTGACATCTTTCTTTCCACGGTTTAAACTGCAAGCTGAAAATTCCTGGGGCTACCTACACTACTCCCACATCTGGCTCCCTAAGGTAATGTCTTTCAGCTTAAAACATCTCTCTGCAGCATGACCCAATATAAGTCACTTCCTTTTTCTGTATCAGTCCCACAAATATAAACAGCAGGTACGGATACCTGTACTGGTAAATCCATTCACCCCAATATGATTTCAAATCCATGGAATCCCTCAGTTCTCTCATCCTTTGTAACCACACTGTTTTCCTGGCAACACAGGCTTTTGCTGTGTGGGAGGTCTGCTTTCCTGTAACTCCTGTGTGATAATGTAGATCTGGAGGAGGACTTAAGCAACAGCCTTCCCATCACACGGTTAAAAGGCTCGCCCGTGGCAGAGCTGGCCCTGGGACCCAGACCATTCGGTCAGCAGGCCACATTTTCTCACTACCTTGAGTCCCAGAGGAAGCTCTGCAGCATGGCCTGCCAACCCGCCATATCTCTTCTAACACCGGAGAAAACACTGGCTGGTTATCTCTTCAGGAAGACATGGGGTAAAGCAATAACTCAATGATTCTTTACCCATAATTTTCTTTGTTTCCATCTTCAAACACAGGAAAAGTAGATGTCAAAGAAGAGATGATCTTATTGACTCCCCAAGCCCCAGAAGACCTTGCATTTTCTGCATTGGAGTGAAAAGTAGAATTTTATTGTTCTATCAGGAAAAAAAAACACTATACTTGATGCTAAACTTCCCCTACAAATAAGAAAATGAAATAATAGCTTATAGAAAAGAACTGATACATTTTTCAGTACTAGGTAATAAGTCCCTTTGTAGTGAGTTGAAGTGACCTAACCACGGTCACAGGGTTTAACTCTGAAGCCTCTAGGTCTTGAGTTCCTGCCACACACGAAGCCCAGTGTTCATCATTCTCCTAAAACACTGCTCTTGTCACCTGACTCACTGAAAAAAGCTCTCTTTTGGCCTTATTTCCCATTTCCTGTAAGAAAAAATTAACCTGTTAACTTTATATTCCAAGGCCTCCCGAGTCTAATGATCCTATTTATCTTTATCATGATCTCTCTGGCTTCCAGCATAAAACCGGAGACTCTGAACAAATGTGGGTTCCACCCATGCCATTCCTCTACTGGGCAAAGCACAAATCATGCCTCAAGTGTTCAGGTTTTCCTGGCCATCCCTTATGCATCAGGATTTTGTCCTTCTGTAGCACTTATTACTCTTTTTTTTTTTTTTTTTAAAGATTTGACAGAGAGAGAGAGAGAGACAACAAGAGAGGGAACACAAGGGGAGGGAGTGGGAGAGGGGGAGGCAGGCTTCCAGCTGAGCAGGGAGCCCGATGTGGGCATCGACCCCAGGACCCTGGGATTATGACCTGAGCCAAAGGGGGATGCTTAATGGCTGAGCCCGGCCCTTAGCACTTATTTTTAAAAAACAAATCTATGACATACTGAGTACCTTTTCAAACACGGTCATATTTTTTATTTCACTACCCTTCTGTGACAAGTTAACCAAGGGAAGGACAACTTCTGTATAATCCTTGATATTGCCTGTGGCAACCATCTGCAATGCCTGCACTTGGTAGCGTTTAAATAAATTATTACTTTGAATGAACGAATAAATAAATAAATAAATAATTACTTTGAAACTGGGCCTCAAAAGCATCTTCATTTTGGTCTAGAGATGGCCATTCATCTTTGTCATCAGAAATATCAGGAAGTGTAGGAGCCTGAAACATATTCATGATGAAACCTTAGAAGAATAAAGAGAGTCACTGTAAACATGATTGCAAAAGCGCTTTCATTAATTTGTTGCAAGATGCTACACATTCAAACCAAAGGCTTTACCTAATGCTTCCTTTGTGTGCACGGTGGGTGACGGCTGCACCCTGGATGGGGTCGCCTGAACCATTCTAAGCGACGTGTTTGGAGTTGTGTGAAAAGAGCCTGTGTTAACGACCTTATGTGTTTCAGATCCTATGGGGAAAAAAAAATTACTAGTAGAGGAATCAGAAATTAAAAAGGCACACAAATTAAGAGATTTAATTACAATGAAAATGTTTTATTATTACTGATAATAATAAGGACTTCTGTTATTACTGCGGTTACATCGCTTTCATTTTTATTTTTATAACAACAGCCCCACGAGGTAGGTAAGGTAGAATCCTCTTACGGAAAAGGAAATCAAAGTTCAAAGAGATTAAGTGGCTTGGTCTAAGATCATTATCAAATTAGCGGGTTGTCATAAATAGCACCCTTCACTCCACTATATCCTCAGAAATACATGTTAATAATAGTCACACCGTGAATCTTAAGACTGGCTTTCCATGTTATTCAGCTGGAGTCCAGAAAAAGTCAAACAAGTCCCCACAAAACCCAGGCCCTGTCCACTCAGACCTCATCTTCCTCCTTCTTTGATTCACTCCAGCTGCCTGGGCCTCTTAGCTGTGCTTAGACGCCTTACAGACGAGTCCCACCTCAGGGGCCTGCACTCGTTCGTACCTTCTCCTGAAACAGGTGGGCCAAGCTAGCTGCATGGGCAGCTCCCACCTTCGAGACTTTATCCAAAATATCACTTTCCTTGGGAGCAGCTTTCCTGGTCACCTCTGAAACTTCAATCCCCTCCCCCATGACACTTTCCTTCCCCACTCTGCTTGGGTGGGGGTTTTGTGCTTTCTGCTCCTGACTGCATTCCTCACTGCCTAGAACGGTGCCTGGCATCCAGCAAGTGTGTGGGAAGTGTTGGACAAAGGCAGGGGCGGCCAGCTGTTCCAAGCAGCTTGGCTGACCACTGAACAGTCACTGAAGAGGAAGCCAAAGCCACATGGGGGAGAGTGAGGGCACAATCCATGTATCTTATTTTGTTCATAGAACTTACCTTTCATGCAAATGGCTCTAACAAAGTAGTACCTAAGAGAAGTAGAAGACTCCTAATTAAACTTGTAACCTCCTTTCATACTTACTTCACAGTACGTGAAAGATGACTCTTGTTTTTGGTAAAGCTGCTGAGAAATTTAATAAAAAAGGTTCACAAGTCTAGTTTCCAAAGGATTCTAGGTACTAAGATGTGACTAGGAAGTGCATTTCTACCTTTTCTTGAGACGGTCTGGGGCTTATCTAACCCCTAAATTCTAAGAATAGGAAAGCGAACACCCAAGTTCACCCAAGTCTTCATGAGCCACAGAAACCAAACAGATCTCTCAGTGACCTGCAGGAGTCTGGGCAAACAGGTCAGAAACAAATTTATTATAATTAAACATTACCTTCTTTTATCTCGGCTTCACTCTGTGGCTTGAATTCATGAGTACTTTTAGTCACATATCTGAAAGAGAACTCTCTTGAGACACACTGACTCTCCAAAAAGAAGAGTAAAAGTCAGCAATTACAAGCCTATTCTTAAAATACAGATGGAAGTGTTTAGGTCTATAGTGTAAGCAAATAAAATGTTTTATTATTTTCTTTCATTCATAGCCGTAAAGGCCAGGTACTACATGTTTGCTAGACGCAGCGAGCCTGTATTTTAACATCATGATGATCATTCCTGTATGTGGTAGGGCAGGATAATGGCCTCTGATTCAGATGATTCCCATTTATTACATAGGCTCAAGCACTCACACCCAAGCGCTGGCCTGGGTGCCCAAAGCAGCTAGCCAGAGTCATGTTATGGGAAGCACTGGGGTGTTTTAAGTGCATGGGCTACCCCTGGTTTGATGAGCCAGGAGCCACAGAGCATGGTTCTTCAGATTTTAAGGGTTATCAAGAAACTTTAAAAATGGCATATAAGACATTTATATCAGTTTTTGTTGTTGTTGTTGTTGTTTTTAAGTCCAGGAATGATAGTGGACCTCATCTATCAGTTTAACATTGTTAGCATTCCCTCAGCAGGGACTGTGTTAGGAGGCAAAGTAAAAAGTACAGCACACTTAATTTTACAAATCCCCACCCAACTGTCTTGAAAACATGAGTTTTTCTTTGAGATTCCAGACAAAGTCACCTTTTCTCTGCCATGGTAAGCTAGTCAGAGTACCAAGGGGGTCCATTTGGTCCCTTGACTGAGCTAGGGTCAAGGTCCATCCGAGATGCTTCAGACTAAGATCTGAACATTCATTGGGTTAAAGAGTTTCACAGTTTTATAGGGATATCTGTGTCTGGCTCCTCTACCCTCATGACTCCCATCTCTGGGGACGGTTGGACACTCAACATCTCTTTGGGCCTGTCACTGCTCTCTTGTTTTTATTATTTTATAATTGTATTAGCAATGAAGAACTAATGAAGTCATAGCCCCCAATGATGCAAGAGTTCTTTTTTTACATACACACAGGATGACAGGACATGGGTCTGAATTATTATCCTAATGTGAGTGAAAAAGCATTTTCAATCTTATTTCTAAGCGAAATCATTGCTATAAGTTAGTCTTGGATACTGAGAAGAACAGTACTCATGAGTCATAATCTATGCTAAGGAGTTTAGCCCAAGGGGAGGGTGCCAGGTACACCGGAGCTCTCATTTTTTCTAAAGGAACAATAAAATTGCTCTATGTAAAGAGAGCGTGCCAAAGTCACTGAAGATAAAAATTTAAACAAAGCAAGTTATTGTGACATTAATTTGAATTTCTGAAATCTAGGAAAATCCCACAAACTTGGGCGGGGGAACCTCCACAGCAGCGTACAGATATGACTTTGGCATATTGTGGAATGGATATTGATCCCAGATTGCTGCTGGTGAAGACAGGATTATGAGAAAACATGTCAAGAAACCATCTGGATGGTAACCATCACTCCATATATTTAGTCAAAGCCTGCAAGAAAGGCTGAAATTTTGGTTCAACATGTGTATATTTTCCAGTTACAAAAAAAATTGTTGTGTTTCATTGTACTGAAACTTTTTAATTCTAGGAAGAAGTATGAAGTGAAATAAATCCCCTAAAAGAAAAATAGAGTAATAAGTGAAAGATTTGGGGCTATTCTGGTAACTTGGTTTTTCAACAACATGCCCATCTAAAAATTATTTTAAAAAGAGGAGTCATTCATCTTTTACACACCGTTCTTGACACCGCAGAACATGTAAAAAGCTGATGAGTGCCCTTCGTGTCACTATCCTCTCTAACACTACCTATACCTTACCTGTCATCTTTTCTGGTCACTGCAAACATGGAGTCTGTCCCTGGCTGGGCTGCCAAAGGAACAGGAGGAGATACACTCTGACTGATGGCCGGGGACACCAAAGTGGCAGTGACAGCATTTGCCATAGGAGGAACAACAGGAGTTGTCTCTCTGGGTTTCTCTTCCATGTTCCTTGAGGTCTGATGATTGACGGCTGGAAGAGACGGGGCTCTCAGGTCCTGCTGGGAGCTTACACTTGGTCCCATACATGCTGGATTAACCTTTCAGGTTAAGCAAACAAACAAAAACACCACAAACAAACAACAAACAAAAAAACCAATTAAGTCCAGAATATTACTATTTAGGCACCACAGCTTTTCAAAGAATGGCACATGTCTTCTTCAGTAGCTTCCTTTCCCCCTGAGGCATCCCCATCCCATCTGGTATTCTGAAATAAACAACCACCAACAACAAAGACCACTTTCCGGATGGATGCTTTTGTAGCTTTTTAACCATAGAGAACTGGCAGCTCATACTTCTTACCACTGAAATAACCAACCCCTACAGTTTTACCAGTATTTAAGAACTATCTTATTTCTCTTAATTTTGAGAGAGGACCAACAAATCAAGGTCATCAAATGCTCAAAATGGTTTTCCTTCCATTAAAATACACCTGGTAGCCATTTTCTCTCGAATGAATAGGAAATATGAATATAAATTCCAAAAAAAAGCTGCCATAAAAGCACAGCTCACAATGGGAAGGTTAACAAGCTCTTCTAAAACTTTTGTTCTTTGTCTCACATGTACTCAGACTGTAACTATATACTCTTAAGTTAAAAAGTTAAAGGATATAAGAGTTAATTCTTCAGCATAAAAAAGTATTCTCACAAATTGTTAAGAAGAACACCAAATATCTAGGGCAAGAATAATTCTTTCACAAACAAATGGACAAAATACAAAAAGTTCATCTGCACTAGTCATCAAAAAAAGTAATTAGAAATGACCTATACCATTTTTTCTCTCTACCAAACTAAAAGATTAAAAAGATTAAAAAGATTTCTTCATAATCAATTCTGAAGAAATATTTTGAAAAAGAACAATCAGACTTCCTATACCAGATATCAAAACTTACGACAAAGGTATGGCATATATACAATATGGAATGATCAAGAAGAAACTGATCTTGTATGTTAGGATGCAATAAAAAAGTTTTTCATCAATGGGGAAAGGCTGAGTTGCTCAATAAATTATTTAGGGGCAACTGGAAGCACATTTGTGAAATACATCCTTGTGCTATCACAACACAAAAATAAGTCCCATACAGGGAGGCTTTTGGTTACAGACAATGGCTTGAACATGTGCTTTATCATTTACTCCCTCAAAAACCTCGCCAAAAGGACAGGAAAGAAATTCTGACACCTGAAACAGCAGTGGAGAAAGTTAATCTGTGGAAAAGTTCAGACATTTAGATATAACTCAGAATGAAAGTGAAAGTGGAGCCATAATCAGGAACACCAAAAAAAATTCTGGGGGAACAGGATTTCCCTCTAGAACATTGTGCCCAGCCAATTTATCACCCACGTGTGAGGGTAGAAGAAAGATGCTTTTAGACATGCAAGACATCTCAAAGAATTAATCTTTCATATGTAGCTTTAAAAAAAAAAAAAAACAGCTCTTTGGGTGTTACTTGGGTCACTCAGTTGGTGAAGCATCTGCCTTTGGCTCAGGTCATGATCTCAGGGTCCTGGGACTGAGTCCCACATCGGGCTCCTTGCTCAGTACAGAGCCTGCTTCTCCCTCCCCCTCTGTCCTCCTCCCTGCTTGTGCTCTCTCTCTCTGTCTCAAATAAATAAATAAACAAATAAAATCTTTTTTAAAAAAAGAAAAATATGTAACAATCCAGTAGAAAAATGAACAAAGTCCATCAAAGTCAATTAAAAAAAAAAAAAAAAGACAAACAGCCACTAAATGTATTGTTAAAAATCCACATTCACCTGTGATTAGAAAAACACATCAGATGGTTGAAAATATTTAGGATAGCTAATGTTAGCCAAGTGTATACAAGAAACACATACTTTTATTCATTACTATGAGTATAAAATGGTAAATTTTTGGAGGGCAGATGGGCAGTATTTTAAGTGCACAAACTTCAGCAGCAGTTCTACTTTTCTGTATCTTTCCTAGAGAAATAATGTCGTATGTACAAGAATGCTGACTGCAGCATGGTTTGTAACAGTTTCCAAATGATACAGGCCCTAACTAAAAGTTATGACAGAAGACTGTGTTGTTATTAAAGTGAGTTAGACCTCTATGTAATAACTAGGAGAAATCTGCAAGATGGGTTAGGCAGCAAAAGCAGAAAATAAGTCTTATTTATACAGAAACTTCAATTGTATACATATTTATGTGTTCATGCACAGTAAATTCTGGAAAAACACAAAATACAACAGTTAGCAGTAAAAGAGGGCATGCATTTATATACATATAATATATATATATATACATATACACATATGCATATATACAGACATCTTTCCATTGCTTTTATAAAATCAAATGTTCATGAATTTTTATGATTCTCAAAAAATTTAAGAAATTAAGGTATTACTAGATAGTTACGTGTACAAGAATGAAACTGGCCCACTTTCTAACACCATATACAAAAATAGACTCAAAATGGATTAAAGACCTAAATGTGGACTTAAAACCGTAAAAGTCCTAGAATGAAACATAGGCAGTAGTTTCTCTGACATTGGTCTTGGGAACATTTTTCTAGATATGTCTCCTGAGACAAGGGAAACAAAAGCAAAAATAAACTATTGGGACTATATCATAATAAAAAGTTTTGCACAGCAAAGGAAACCATTACAAAACAAAAAGGCAACCTACTAGGAGAAGGAATTTGCAAATAATATATCCAATAAGGGGTTAATATTCAAAATAAATAAAGAATTTGTATAACTTGTATAACTCAACACCAGAAAAACCAAACAATTGGATTAAAAAATGGATAAAAGATCAGCATAGTCATTTTTCAGAGAAAACATCCAGATGGCCAGCAGACACATGAGAAGCTGCTCACCATCACTCATCATCAGGGACACGCAAATCAAAACTACAATCAAATATCACTTCATACCTGTCAGAATGGCTAGTATCAAAAAGAGAGGAGATGGCAAGTATCGGCAAGGATGTGGAGAAAAGGAAACCCTCATGCACTGTTGGTGGGAATGCAAATTGGTGTAACCACCAGGGAAAATAGTATGGAGGTTCCTCAAAAGATTAAAAATAGGGCACCTGGGTGGCTCAGTGGGTTAAAGCCTCTGCCTTCAGCTCGGGTCATGATCTCAGGGTCCTGGGATCGAGCCCCACGTCGGGCTCTCTGCTCAGCAGGGAGCCTGCTTCCCCCTCTCTCCCTGCCTGCTTCTTTGACTACTTGTGATCTCTGTCTCTGTCAAATAAATAAATAACATCTTAAAAAAAAAAAAAAGATTAAAAATAGAAATACTATATGGTCCAGTAATCCCACTGTTGGGTATTTATCTAAAGAAAACAAAAACACTACTTCGATACAAACATACAGACTGGAATGTTATGCAGGCATAAAAAAGGATCAGATCATGTCATTTGCAACAACATAGATGGACAAAGAGGGTACTGTGCTAAGTAAAATAAGTCAGATTGAGAAAGACAAATACCATATAATTTCACTCATATGTGGAATTTAAAAACCAAAACAAATGGATAAACAAAAAAAAAAGCAGACTCAGACCTATAAATACAGAGAACAAACTTATGGCTGCTATGGTGACAGACGGTAGCTATGCTTGTGGTGAACACAGCATAACATGCAGAGAAACTGAATCATTATGTTGCACACCTGAAACTAATGTAATGTGGGTCAACTATATTCAAATTAAAAAAAAAAATGAAAGAGAAAGAAAAAGGATATATGTCTAGCATACATCAGGAAGCAAGACAAATGCAGCATGTCGTTCTAAGAACAAAGGAGCAAGAAAACTTTTGGGGTGATGTGTATGTTGACTATCTTGATTGTGAAGATAGTTTTAAGAGTGTATGTGCATGTCAGACCTTAGCAAATTTTATACTTTGGATATGTGTAATTTACTGTATTTCACTTATACTTCCATAAATCTCCTAAATAAAAGGAAAAAATCTAAAAAAAGAAGAAATTGAGGTGCTTATATCTTCACTGTATCCTATATCACAGTTAGACATATACTATGTGAAAATTTAAGCACCATTATGTAGCTTAAATTTATTCTCAATCTACCTCATTCATTAAGTAATTTTAATACACGAGTCTAACAATTTCATCACCTCTCTCCCTCTTCCAACATGAAACAATGGCAAACAAAATATATCTAGATGATGAATTAATAATTATATTCAAATTCTCATTATATAATAGTTACTGTGCAAAAATTTTTGAAAGACCACATATATGAATACATAAAAAATAGGGACATATACACACATAAAAACATACACAATCTGTAATTCCTTTTTCTCATTTTATATTTTGAATACCTTTCTGTGTCCAATTGTAAAAATTTGGAATGCTCGTAGCTACATTAACATCAGAATTAAGTATAAAAACATGGTCCAGGAAGGAGCAAGTTATCAACAGAAATCAGTGTCACTAGGCATGGGAAGCACTCAGAGAAAAGCACACACATACCTCAGACCTTTCCTGGAAAACAGGCAAGTTCTCCTGGGACGTCTCCACCACCTGATGCAACTTCTTATGGAGCTCATCCATCTTCTGTTTTAATTGTTGTTCTTCGAAAGCATTTGCTTCTTTTCTTTTCATATAATGTCTATCTTCATTCACTTTAGGAAAGAGAACATGGTTTCCATGCAAAGTTTAAATTCAGGTCATCAGAAGAATACACAAAATAACATGTATAAGTTTATTTTTCAGATGGCAATTTTTTGCTAGTCTTTTCCATGTGTTTTAGCTTATTAGAACTGAAAGATGTATCACCTCTTAATTGTAATTTTTACCTGCCTTCAATATGATTACTTATAGGTTCAGGGCAGGTAGGTTACAAAAATCTACATATTGATCAATAAAAATATTTGGCAATCGCATAGTATGATATTAATCGCTTCTAAAACAGTCGTGATCCTGCAAATCGTTTGAAAATAGAACACTTTTTAAGAGATCTGAATCTGTAGGTGCTTTCTAAGAAGAAACAGGAGTCGAATGCCCCTCGTGGTAGTTAGTCCCACCTGCAGTGACTGCTTAACGTGACCACATCACACACAGATCAAATCCTCTGGCTTAGATCTTACATCACAGTGTAGGAAAGAAAAACGCGTCTGTGCATGACACACACCGGCCCTCCTTGAGTGTTAACTGCCTATTCTCTCGGTTGTCGAACAAATGAGAAATGTTAAACCAAAAAAGGCCAACAGAGCAGCTACTGTTCACATGGGTTAGATGGTGTAAATATTCTGATCGATCAAAAGTTCACTTCCCTCTCTCACGTCCACATTGTTACCTCAGAGACATGCATAGATGTCAGTAATAACATTCATGGTTTTCCCGTGAGGAGCAAAACGTGACCTGCTAGATAGCCGTAAATGACAGGGCACTCTGATCAGAGGATCCCAACTCAATAGCTCCTTTCTCAACTCCAGTTCCTGACTTAACCCTTTTACAGCACAAATGAATGACCTACAGGTTTAAAAGGACTATGTACAGAAGTTCAAACCCATACGGGTAATATTTACAAGCTTAAACCATTACTAAAAGCGAAGGCAACATTGGTCTATCTACTTGATCTATGTCAGTGCTGTTTCAACTCTGAGCCTTGCTGTCAAGACATCAGTTGAGTCCCTGGACACATGTGGCTGCCACACTTGTATTTAACAAAGATTTCTAAAGATGTTTTTACAGATTCTTTCAGCTTAGTCAATCACCTGTTTAAAAAGGTAGTTTACTCAAAGGTTATTATTTTCAGTGACATAAGAGTATCTCAAATCGTAAGAGTGCAAGTACCCCACTGTTCATGCTTTCTCCGTTGATTGTATTTCTGGGCTCTCAGCTCTTCAAAGGAAAATTCTGATTCTCCACGAATAAGCTTCTCCTTGCAATACATGACAACCTGCTGAACGTCAGCTCTGGCTGCTGAAGATGCTTGTGCAGAATATTCTGATTTAGAAATCACGATCACCCTTTGTTCCCTATAATGGGGAAAAATGTATTATTTACCGCAGTGTACGGAAACAGCTCTCGAAGGAAACTGAGATTACTGCACAGGTTATACTTGCTTTTTCGACTCTTTATCACAAGCTGAAGATACTACCCCAGAAACTTCTGAACCCTAAAAAGACAGAAAAGGAATGTAAGTATTCACTTAACTGAAAAGAAACTGTCACCCAAAGTATTCCACAAAACAATATGAAAGCACTGGAGCGGCTTCTTCATCAACCAGATTTCTTTATTTTTTATTTTTAAAAGATTTTATTTATTTATTCATTTGAGGGAGAGAAAGAGCGCAAGCAAGGGAGCACAGCAGGAGGGGCAAAGGGAGAGGATCCCAAGTAGACTCTGCTGAGCCCAGAGCCTGACATCTCAGGACCCTGAGATCAAAACTTGAACTAGAACCAGGAGTCGGTCACTCAACTGAATGGAGCCACTCAGGCGCCCCAATCATCAACTAGATTCATATATGTTCTTTAAAATTATGATTATTTAATTACAATCAATTAATTATATCATTAACTATTAATTATTAATCTTATGACTTTTGTAACTAAAAGTCCATTAAGAGTGATTTAAGAAAATTTCTCCTTGGGGGCGGGGGATACAGGGGTGGCTCAGTGAGTTAAGCATCTGACTCTTGATTTTTGGCTCAGGTCATGATCTCAAGGTTGTGAGATAGAGCCCTATGTCAGGCACACTGGGCATGGAGCCTCCTTAAGATTCTTTCTGCCTCTCCCTCTGCCCCTGGCCCCCAACACCTATGGAAAAATTTCTACTTAGTAGTAGAGAAGGACGCTATTTCCCTCTAATTGATAGACTAGGAGCTGGGCAAGAGTACCTATGTGTTATGGGATTAATGTTCTAAAATTCTACATTAATAAAGGAAACATAAAAATTTCCTTCTGGTCCTATTGTATCCTCAGGAGTTCCCAATGCTGGCACTCACTCACTAAACAAACATTTATTAAATATCTCGTAGATGTCATACCCTGAGCTAGGTCCTGGAAATGTGACCGTAAATAAGACCATTTTTGCTGTCTAAAAGTTTACATATTGGGGCAATAGAAAGCAATGAGACTGGCAAATGTGTAGAATGTAAAATGAGATAGTCTGAGTATCTATCAGAATGAGAAATGCATATTCCATGTCTAGGAATGTGTGACATTAATAAAACCTGCACATGTGCACTAAGAAAAGAAGCACTCCCATTGGATTTAACTGGAAGGGGATCCTAAGGAAAGTGAAAGAGCAATTGAACCAAGGAGAGGACAGATGCTGGAAAACAAGGCCGAGGGAAACAAAGACTTGAGCAGCAGAGATCTCAACAGGGCAAAGACTCAAGGAGGATGAAGGACAAGTACAAGTGGAAAACCATTTTTCCCAACTGTGATGGCAGGGAGGGTACAACTATATTTATTGGTTAGTGGCAGAAAATTGACAGACGTCATCTAATGGCTTTTGTTGTCTCATGAAAATATTATTTTTGCCAGCTCCTGAAGGAGAGGTTAAAGACCACTGGGTCCCAAGTTTGAGGGAAGAGAAGAGGAGTTTAAAATCACTTTCACGTGGCAGTAGAGAGTGAAAGAGGATACGAGGAAATACGTACAACATAAAGAGTGAACCAGGAAACTGGAAACATAACTTGTGAGGGAGGCTGGTGGACAAAGGAGGAGAGCAACTGCTGGGGAGGAAGTGAAGACAGGTTATATAGGGGGGTCCCTAAGTCAGATAAATATGGGAAGTAAAGGCCAGACAGTAAGTTATTTAAATTTAATATTGGAGGTGAGCAGTGGTAGATGGCGACACTTAGGTGACAGAGAGGTTAGTTGTCAGAGAAGGTCAAACAAATGAGAAAGGCAGCTGGATGGCTGTTCAAAGCCAATACCAGTTCCCACACGACCCACGAGTATTATTATTACCTGATTCTTAGATATGCAGGCTGAGTTATTTCCTGGATTTGATTTTGAAGTCATCATTTGGTTTAAAATCTGAGCATTGTGGAGAGGTTCTGAGGTTCTAGCTATGGGAGGAACAGAAGATGAAATAAAGAGAAAAAAGGGTAAAACCATATTAAGTAAAATTATTACAAATACATTCCCCTGGTCTTTCAATAAGTTGTGTAAGAAATAAATCAACTCATTGACCACTGTCTCAGAAAATGTAACTAAAACTCTTTTTAGATAAGAGGAATATTATAGAGATAATTTAAATAAAAGGATGGGATAGTTGATGCTTATTGCTGAACTGTAATTTTTATCTCCAAAGAATGATGACAACATTTCTTTAAAAGTTGCATTAAACACACTTGACTCAATTCAGAATAGATGGACTCTAGAATAAGTCTTATCCTCTATTTTGGACAATTTTAATTTTTTTAAGTCCTAAAAATATAATGAAATCAAGTTTTCTTGGGGGTTTGCTCTTTTAATTTGCTTAAACATAGCTCTGTTCTCCAGGGATTGTTTCTAGGCATTATTACCAGGCTGCCTTCCCCATTACCTAAGACAATACAATTAATAAATACTGGATGAATTTTTTTTTTTTTTTTTTGGTGGGGAAAAAAGGCAGTGCAAATCAGAGACTACATTATTAATAACTCAGACATTTTAGAAAGCATTATTTTACCTTGAGTTGGCAAATGCGTTTCAGTGAGGCGTGCCTGGAATAACCTGAATGACAGGAGTGAAAACATCAATATAGATTATAAACTTAGTTAAATACATATTTGTATTAAAGCAAAAACTAAATCTAGCTATCTGGATTGATCTCAGCCTATCAAGACAGCTTATCACAAGCTAGTGAAAACTGAGATCAAGAGAGAATGTCAAACTGAGTTTTAGAATTGCTTCAAAATTAAAAAAAAAAAAAAAATTCTGGGATTTTCTTCATATCCAATATACTACATTAGAAAAACCTCCCCCGTCTGCCTGGTTTATGTCAGTATTTCTCAAACTCACATAACAGATGTACCCTCTTCCTCTGTATATCAAGTCTGCAAATGTTACACCATGGGGAGCTTAAGCTCCCTATCTTAGGCATTCTACACACTTGGAACATAATGAACATAATATTTAGGAGAAAGAAGTCCAAAACTTAGACTACCACTCCAAAATGCAGATATATTACTGTTCATGCTGTGAGAATTTTTAAAAATGTCATTTCATGACACCTTTGCACACCATCTCACTTGTCAAGTAATATGCAACTTCCAAACCTGACATTTTTGGGTGATGTGAGCAAGAGTGTATAGTATAAAGAGACTAAAAGATGTATAACCAAATGCCAAATCTTGTGACTCTTAATTCAAACAAACCAACAATTAAAAAAAAAAAACAAAAAAACCCACAATGTTTTACATGATGAGGAAGGACTGAAAATTAGAGGATATTAACGAATTATAATTAAAATTTGTTAGGTATGAAAATGGCATAAGGTTCTGTTAAAAAAAATCACTTTTTAGAGATGTTTATGTGTTTGGGGTAAAATATTTGCTGTCTTGGATTTGCCTTAAATTCTTCAGCATAACAAAAACATGATCAAATGTTAATAATTATTTAAAAGTAGGTGATAGGTAAATGAGAGGTTCATTATACTAATTTTTCTTTCTTCCTTTTTTTTTTTTTTTTTAAAGGTTTCATCCATTTATTTGACAGAGATCACAAGTAGGCAGAGAGACAGGCAGAGAGAGAGGGGGAAGCAGGCTCCCCGCCAAGCAGAGAGCCCGATGTGGGGCTCAATCCCAGGACCCTGGGATCATGACCTGAGCTGAAAGCAGAGGCCCAACCCACTGAGCCACTCAGGCGCCCCTAATTTTTCTTTCTTTAATATATGCTTGAAAATTCTCATAAAAAAGTTTAAAAAAAACATGAGCGCTATAGCTAAGTTGAAAACAATGAGTATATTAAATGCTAGCAAGGGGTACAATGAGATAAGTTACTTCATAGTCTGCTAAAGAGCGGGCCACCAAAAAACTTGTATTACCTTTTGAGCAGGTAATGTGATTCTATGTACCACGAAACTTAAAAACCCTTCATATACCCTTTGACTAGAGAGTTTCAATTCTGAGAATCTATCTGAAGGAATGAGATAAAAATCGGAAATATATTGGGAGATAACTCTATGATAAAAGAAAAAGACTGTAACACAAAGCTTCAGGCGTGTTAAAGCATGACTCTAAATCCTATAACAAGCAGAGAAAAATGTGCCAAATTAAAATGCCGGGTTTCGGGGCGCCTAGGTGGCTCAGTGGGTTAAAGCCTCTGCCTTCAGCTCGGGTCATGATCCCAGGGTCCTGGGATCGGGCCCCACATCGGGCTCTCTGCTTGTCGGGGAGCCTGCTTCCCCTCCTCTCTCTCTGCCTGCCTCTCTGCCTACTTGTGATCTCTGTCAAATAAATAAAAATAAATTTAAAAAAATATTTAAAATGCCGGGTTTCTTCTGTTTCTCTATTTTTCCATATTTTCAAAATGTCCTAAATGAGGTCTATTTAATGACAGAAAAAAATAAAAACTGTGAAAAATAGAGTTATTCATGAAGATATTCACTATGTTGTTCTTCATAAAAATCAAAATGTTGAAAACATCTTAAATGTTGATTTAGAGAACACTTCAATTATGACCTAACTCTGGGACAGATTTTACACCTACTTTATAGGTAGTATAAAAGTTTCTAGGACAGAATAAAGCTCAACAGACATAACATACAGTATGATTTACTCTTAAATACACAAATACAAGGACATACACACAGGTGTAGGAAAGGACACTGGAAGGCAATGTACCACAATGTTGATAGTAATATTTCTGGGCAATTTCCTTTTCTTTATACTATTCTGTATTATCCACATTTTCACAATGAGAATTTTCCATACAGATTAATAAGATTATTTTTAAATTTTTTTTTAAAGATTTTATTTATTTATTTGACAGAGAGACAGCAAGAGAGGGAACACAAACAGGGGCAGTGGGAGAGGGAGAAGCAGGCTTCCCACTGAGCAGAGAGCCCAATGCAGGGCTCGATCCCAGAACTCTGGGATCATGACCTAAGCCAAAGGCAGACACTTAACCAACTGAGCCACCCAGGTGCCCCATAAGAAAAGATTTTTAAGAGCAAACATGACATTTCCAAGTAGGGAATACCATGTAGAGTTGTTTTTTTTTAAGATTTTATTTATTTATCTGAGAGAGAGGGTGAGCATGACCAATGGGAGGCACAGAGGGAGAAGCAGACTCCTTCCTGAGCAGGGCTTGATCCCAGAATCCCGAGATCATGACCTGAGCCGAAGGTGGCACCCCGAGTTTTATTTTCCAACTACCTGTAGTGTTGTTGCAGCAGCTCTCTTGGTTCGGCCTGGTTTTGAAGTCCTCTCCGAAGAACAGCGCTGGCATGCTGCAGCTCTCCCTGGCCTTCCAGATGCCCTGCCCAGGCTACGTAGAGAGGAGATGACAAGGTTCCAATCCCATGGTTGTACAGAAACTCAAAGAACTGATGAAGATCACTGTTGTACTGAGCCTACAGAAGCCCAAAGCAAACAGATATAAGAACAAAGGAACTGGTGGTCTAGGTATGGCCCAGAGCCCAGCCATCTTCTGTGTTCAGTCTTCATGGAGTCCTCAGGCTATATGGCTCTCTGACAGCAAACCTAAAAATTAAGCTTATTCCTTTCCTTTGACATTCAATGTTCCCAAAATTACCCACACTAATTCCCAGGATAGTGATTTCCATAACGACTCATGAAGTAAGTACTACAGTTGTCGTAATCGGGGCCTGCTCAAGTACCATAGCGTGCCTCAAATCCTACTATCCTATAATTCAGTGAACAAATCCATCTTAACTCTACCCATTCATGATTACTAGAACTCCTGCCCCCAAAGCCTTCATTTCAAAACTGAAGAGGTCCGGCCTTTTAATGCTTAACCTGAGGCAGCCTTTTCCTTTTAGTATTAAATTTAGTTCCAGAGAGTTAATATTTTCTTAATTATTCACAATGAATTTACTTTACTCCCAGGAACCCTCTGAGTACCTGGCAGTGTCTGCTTATCCTTCTATCCCCACCCCCCTCCCATTCAACAAACCTTTTAATTTAACAGTTTCTATCTCACATCATAACACTTATAGTGGTTGATAGAGGAGAAGGGTTTTTGTTTTTTTTTTTTTTAAAGATTTTATTTATTTATTTGACAGAGAGAGATCACAAGTAGACAGAGAGGGGGGGAGAGAGAGAGAGAGAGAGAGAGGGAAGCAGGCTCCCTGCCGAGCAGAGAGCCCGACGCGGGACTCGATCACAGGACCCTGAGATCATGACCTGAGCCGAAGGCAGCAGCTTAACCCACTGAGCCACCCAGGTGCCCCGAGGAGAAGGGTTTTAAAATTAAATTACTGACTCTGCAATACAGAAGCCAAAAGTTTCCAAAATACACATTTCTGGCCATACAACTTTGGAAACAGAGTAGTTAAAGTAAGACAGTCTAAAATGATCTTAAAATCTGGGGAAACAAGCAAAAGTACAGTAGGATTACGGACTAGATTATACACCTGAAAGCATACTTACAAATTTTAAACAATAATTTATGAATCTTGGGTCATTGTGGTATTTCTTCTTATCCAAAAATTCCTTCATTAAATGTTCTAATAAAGTTGTCAAGTATTCCTTATTCTCAGGAAAGTTCTCTTCTACCCACTGCATGTAACTAGAAAAATATGGATAATATTAATTTTCAAGGCAGCATATAGTTTATTTATTTATTTTTTTCATGTAGTTTATTTAAAGGAAAAAAACTAAATGCTAACCTTTCCCATTCACCAAGTGGGTCATCGCCCTTGTAGCTCTGCATATGGGCTTCAAACATTCTAGAACAGAGAAAAATATGCACATGACTTATTAGGGATGATTCCTAAAAGCAAAAGATATATTTTATGTTCCTCATTTATACAGCTTAAATGGAATCTTAAATACCAGTTCAAATGCTACATTAAAAATTAAAAGATTATTCACTTAAAAGTGGTCAGAAAATTTAAGCACAGTTATCTTTCCAGAAGATAGCAAGATCCAAGGCCCCTGAATTTAGCCCTTATAAAAAGGCAGCTGGAAGAGGGTCCCAGACTCTATCCCAAAGGATCTTTTTCTCCTGTCACTGATGCCCAATATCACTGCCATCCTGAGGATAATGTCCGCAAGTTGCTATTCCTCAAATGGTGGGACCCCCTCACCCTGCTGCACAGAAGCTTGGCTAAGACTTGGCTAAGAGACATGAAGGGGGTTTGTGAGTGGGCATGGGAGTGTAGGATACTACCAGGTTTCCAGACACTTCGCTTTCTGGGCCCCAGTGCAACACTGAGTCCCTGACAAAGAACATATAATGGCAATATTCATAAATCAGCCACTATGGCTTCCTCTGCTTACTGCTACTTTCACATACCTATCCACAGCTTAAAAAAAATCAGCCAAGTGAAGAAAAGTTCTCTAAGGGCACTTGGGTACTACAGGGGCAAATGAACAAACAAACAGAACATGTGAAATAAAGTCAGGTGATATTAAGAACTTAGGGGAAAAAAGAACAAAAACAAAACAAAACGGAAGATGAGGTAAGAGTATGACAAGAGTTACAATTTGTAGATAGAATGGTCAGGGAAGGCCATTCTCTCCGAGGGGGTAGCACTTTGATCAAAGTCAAAGAGCCATGCAGTTATTTAAGTGTGCTGAGCTAGAAGGGTGGGGTGACAGTATGTAATGTGCATTTAAAACATCCATTCTGCTCCTTCAAGCAAAGGGAATGGGGAATGAGAACAGAAGTGGGAAACCAGTCAGGGAGCTACTAGAGTCCTAGGGGGTGGTGAGCTGGACCAGGGTGGGAACAACGCAAGTATGTATGGAATTTGGGGTGTTTTGAAGAAATAATGGGACTTGCCTATAGGATTGCTTCCTGGATATGAGAGAGTCAAGCTAAGAAAGACTTCAGGTTTTCTATCGGATAAATAACATGATTTTTTGAAAAAAGGATTTGAAAGCAATACTTTCTCCTGGCTAGCATATATATACCAATGCAATCAATTTTTCTTAGGACTCAAAATCTAGAAGACACAAAAGAAAAGGTCAATAAAGTAAACTATATATAAATAAAAAGCTTCCACATGTCAAATAAACACAACATCAAGCAGAGTCAAAAGAGAAATGATCAACTGGTATAAAAAAAACAGCTTTTAGAAATTGGGGGGTAAAACAATTAAAAAAAAAAAAAGGCGTTCAAAGGAAAATACTCAACCTCTCTAACAAGAGAAATTTACCTCACTCAGATAGAATTTCTCACCTACCAGATTGGCAAAACTAAAACAATGTGGCAACAGTGTATAGATGAAGCAATGGGAAACAGGCACTCTCACATCTTGCTTGAAGGTAAGAGTGCTCATGATCCCTGCGGAGGGAACTGGTAATATCTGCCAAAATTACAGACGGATCTATTTTTGATCTAGCAAATCCACTTCTGGGAATCTAAAAACCAGATATATTTGTGTATGTGCAAAATGCCACACGTACAAGATTTTTCACTGCAGCTCTATTTAGAAAAAGACTGTTAATAACCCAAAGATCCATAAATAGGGTACTTTTTAGATCAATTATGGTACATGAAATATGCAGCTGTAAAATAGATTGAGAAAGAGCTCTATAGACTGATAGAGATCTCCAAGGATACTGTTAAGCAAAAAAAGCTACACTTAAATGAAATAAAGGCAGCAATTGTACAGACATATACATATACACCCCTCCATATACACACATATATGCATGCATATATAGATATACTAATGTAATATTATAATATAAATATATCTGCAAAAAGAAACATTTGAAAATTAAACTAGAAAAATGATTCCATATGAGGGGTTGGGAGAGTAGGCAGGCATAATTAATCTCAGTGAATACTTTCTAAAATCTTTTTAAAAAGCCAAATAAATGTATTACTTATTTTTAAAAATGAAAAAGTAATCACTTCTAAATTTTAATCTCCTTCGGATGCTTCATAGGTGTGCTCCCCCAAATTAAGTTAATAACAGACCGCTGCAAATAAACATTTCATATTCCAATACCAACCACATTTCCCTAAAGGACCTGAATACACTGTAAATGAATACCCAAAACATCCAGTTCACTGGAGCAAATTAGTCTTTACAAAGTCAAATGAGGTGAGAAAAACCCGATTTCCCTTTTAAATGGGGAAAACAAGTTTCTAGAAGTGAAATAGTTTGCTGTCTTCAAGGCAACAGGTTTTTGCTTTGGCTGTACTTAACGATCTCGGTCTTCTGATCCCTCAAGAGAGTAAATTACCCTGGTGCTGATAAAACCAGTTTTACTTCCTGTCACATATGACTGAACTGTTTTAAATGCTTTTGAAACACTCTAGATAAAGCACCTAAAGTCATAAAGCTAAGGTGTGAGAATGTAAGAAACTGTTAGCAGGTTAACCTAAATGACAATAAGCATAGCTTTTTTGTAAAGTTCACGTTATTCAAAGACTCTTTTCAAACTGACTGTGGGATTATGGGTAAGAGCTATTTTAAGTTCTCTCCCTACTGTACTACAATTTTTTTTATTTTATTATATTATTATTATTATTGGTAAATTAAGTGGCTTTGAAAGTTTCTCATGAAACCTATACGCAAGGCTTAGGGGTTTTGCTGGGGTAGACTTTTCTCCCGCGGCGACAATCTGCCCAGAGCGGATTCCTTACAGAGGTGAACCGAGAGCTCCGAGGGCCTCGAATTGGTCAAATCCCCCTAAACTGCCCCCGTGGTCGCAGCTCGGAGGACGAGAGTTGGGGTCTCAGCGGACAGCGCCAACTACACGGTCGGGGGTCCTTTCCACGACCCACAAGTGGCTCACAGCCTAGCTGGGTGGGAATGAAGACGGGGAAGAAACACACCAAAGCCACGGAAAGGGGCGGGAGGGGCAAAGGGAGGCAGGACCGCGGCCGCCCCGGGCGGGGACCTGCAGACCCCGAATTCTGGGTACTCCAGCCCCCTCCTCGGTCCGCAGCCGGGGGATGCGCCCCCGCCTCGCCCCCATCGCACCCGACCGACACTTACTGAAAGACATTTTCCGGGTTATCCATGGCGAGAGGCCGCAGGCCAGGATCCGCCCTCCCGCGTCGCCGGCGAGGAGCTGCCACCGATTTGAATCTCCCGCGCAGCCGCACTCGGGGCAACGGGCGTTTGCAAGACGCCTGGCCATTGGCCTCGGCTGCAGACCGGCTGGCCAATTGCCGGGGACGTTGCCGGGAGACATTTGTCCCGCCTCCCTCCCGCGCATCGCTAGTTCCTCCCACTTCCCCCGCTGTCCTCGCTGAATTGTAAACTCCCGGCGGGCGGAGTGCAAGCTGGGTTTTGAAGTACCGCGTGGGGAGGGAGCCCTAGAATTTTGGCTTAGTGACTACGGTGTGAGAGCAAGTCGGTAGGCACTTCACGGCTGGTTATGTAGGTGATTTATGGCATGTGAAGAAGATAGGTTAGTACCCTTGCAGACCTCTGGGCTTGATTTAACTCACCTGAAGATTGGGTGCCCTAAAGCAGAGGAGGGCTCAAGGTCCTGGGAGCTGTTCCTTCATCCAAATGGCAATTAAAATAAGAGTGGAAGAGTTTGAATAGATAGTAGAAGGCCAACAAGGAAACCTTCAACGTCTTCTGTGGAACGAGTTGCTCTGGAGACCCAAGTTCTCAGGAGTTATAAATGAGGATACCTCTTTGCGAAGGAGGCCAGATGTCTAAGAAGAAATATGTGATATGCCGATGCTTCCTGCCTAAAAGTGAGTTGGAAAAGAATCAACCTAGCTTCTCTGCCCCTTAGACTTTTTTATTTATTTATTTTTATTTTTAATTTTTTTAAAATTTCTTTTCAGCGTAACAGTATTGTTTTTGCACCACACCCAGTGCTCCATGCAATACGTGCCTTCCCTAATACCCACCACCCCTTGTTCCCCCAACCTCCCCCCACCCCCCGCCCCTTCAAGACCCTCAGGTTGTTTTTCAGAGTCCATAGTCTCTCATGGTTCACCTCCCCTGCCCCTTGGACTTCAATGACTTCCCATTCTACCTCTCCAGGTTGTTTCAAAAGTCACATAACAATGCAAGTAAAATACAAATAATTAATGTGATTACCTTCCTTTTGCAGAAGCTGTGTGGGGGTTTGCTCTCTTAGGGCCCTAAAAAAAAAAAAAAAAAAAATAGCAGCTTTTGGAAATCCTAATGCTCTCACAGTCCAGAATTCCATCCCCAGTGTTGACCAATTTGAATCTACACAAGAATCCGATTTGTAGCACTTAAAACAGAGAGAGGGCTCACTCTGGAGTCTTTAGACAAATGTTAGGTTCTGCTGACCATCACAGGAATTAGCAGATGGTTGCGTTCATTCAGGTTTTCAACTTGTGTCTGATAACGGCTCAGTCATCAATTAGGAAATGTTGATTGAACATCCATCGTATACCAGCTGTCATTGGATTTGTATCTAATTATGTCCAACTCAAACAGATCCATCCATAAGAAGCTAGTGGCTTTGTCCGGGAGATGAAGATGCAGTCATAGAAAACTATTTAAAGATGGTATACATGTGTATTACTTATCATATTAGTGTTCAGATTATCTCTTAAGGGGATCCAGAGGAGGGAGGGGAAATGGGGCCTGTCACATAAAACTTAATGAGGAAGGTGGAGCTTGAATTAGGCCTTGAAGGGGGGTGGGGGGTCGATCTCTCCCTTACTATCATAGCATTTTTAAAATAAGTGGCTTTGAAAGTTTCTCATGACACCTGCACAGAAGGTTTAGGTTTTCTGTTGGGTTAGACTTTTTTCTTTCATGGTGGTGATCTGCCCAGGGCAGATTCTATTACAAAGAATAAAGAAGAGTTCTGAGGAATTGCCCACATTAGCCATAGCTCAGCAGAGGAGGGCCTGGGTATCATTGAAGAGTGCCAGCTACACAGTCTGGGGTCCTTTCTTTGACTCAGGAGTGGCTCACAGCCTAGTTGGGGGTGGATGAGGGTGAGGTAGGTTCAAAGTCCAAAGCCAAGGAAAGGAGCAGAAGGGGCCAAAGGAGACAGGATGGGGGGAGAGCCTGGAGGAGGTCATTCTTCATGTAAACAGGGTTACTGTAGGATCACCCTGGAGAACTGTTAATGAGTAGTGGAGATGGTTTGATAGTTTGATGTCAAATCTTGAATGCTAAATTAAAGAGTTTGTACTTGATCATGATAGTAATTGGGCTTTTTAGGAGCATCAGGTCTGGTTATGTGTAAAGAACACCTTTCCTACTTCAGAGGCAGGAATGGGCAGTTAAAACTTTCTCTTTCTTTAAAACTCTAATTTATCTGCTAATTTCAGTATTAAATTACTATGTTAAGTTCACTAAAAGATTCTCTACATTTTTAGGAAGGCCAATAGATGAAGTATTTTTATTTGTATTTGGGTTTTCAGTGACTTGTTATTTCAATATCATAATCTCCAAATCTACTAGAGGAGGGATGCCAGGCCACATCAGGGGAGGAGCTCCAACCTCGGCTTTCCCAAGGAGCAGCAAATGGGCAAATGATTCAAGATTTTTTTTTTTTTTTTAAGGGTGTGGGGTGAGAGACAGGGGAGAGGGGCAGAGAGAATCTTAAAGCAGGCGTGGAGCCTGACTTGGGGCTCCATCTCACAACTCTGGGATTGATCTGAACCGAAATCAAGAGTTGGATGCTTAACCAACTGAGCTGCCCGGTGCCCCAAGATTCAAACTCTTAATCTGGCTATCAGTTTCCTGATCTGTAAAATGAAAAAGAGAAATGTGCTTCCTTGTCTTTGTGTTTCTCTGTCTTCCACTATCCTATAACCTCATAAGGTTATTAGGTCCATTTAATCCCTGAACTCTCTTGGGTTGTCACATAATATCAAAGTTAGTGCTTTGTTTAGAAAAGAAAAATGATTATTTCTCTCTAGGTTCTGCCTATTTGACAAATGCAAGTAATCACAGATTCACATATATTTTCCTTCTTCTGGGAATTTAGAGGAATTTAGAGTAACAGTATTAGATTTATTGCTGAAACATCATATAAGATTGGAGATTTATAATTAGAACAGTTACAGAAAGCTGGTGAGTGTTTTAAGGGACTATGGAATATTAAGAATAAAGTTGATTTGTAGGAAGAGAGATATAGAACACTATTTTAGAATATGTTTTTCTTCTGAGAATGGGTTGTGACTTCAGAAGATGCCTCTGTGGTTAAAACCCAGGATCCACTCTTGTGGATAAGAACTACATATATATTTGATCTTCCAGATGACCAAAGTATATTTTTCATATATATTTGGTCTTCCTCTGTGGATTCTGTCCTATATACAGTTCACAAAACTTTTGGAATTTCCTTGAGAAAATGAGGAGAATGGCAAAGCTATCTTTTGTTAATGAGGTGACTTTTGGAAAGCACCTAAGGATGGGGCTGGTTGCCAGGAGAACCAACTATGTGATTAGAAGGTTGGAACTTTTAGTGCACCCCACCCACCAACTACCAACCCCAACCGTAGGAGAAGAGAGGAGCTGAAGGTTGACACAACCAATGGCTAAAGACTTAGTCAACCATGACAATGAAGCCTCCATATAAACCCAAGAGGGCAGCTTATTGGTCCTTTTTTTTTTCCAGAGAGCTTTCACACTTGTGGAACCGAATGTGTCACCAAATACCACCAAACTCCATGACAGAAGCTCCATCTGGTTGTTGATTCGTATCCTTTAATAAACTGATAAATGTAAGTGTTTCCTGAGTTATGTGAGCTACTCTAGCAAATTAATCAAACCCAAGGAGGAGGTGGTTGGAACCTCTAATCTGAAGTTGGGGTGGGGAAAAGTCTTGTAAGACTGAATTTATAACTTATGGAACCTGATGCCATGTCTGGGTAGACAGTGTTAGAATTAAGTTGAATTTTCAGATGTCCTGCTGGACACCCTGCTGGTGTCTGGGAATTGCTTGGTATTGTGGTAGAAGTGGGAGTTGGGGTGTCTCCCCTTGCTATGTTGGAATTGGATCCAGAAACCTTAAGAGTCCCCCAGTATGTCTCTCTTTGCTTCAGATGCCAGCCACAAGTCCCAGGGGTTCTCAGCCACCCATATATCTGACCAATTGGCTACGAATTCAGGGGTTCCCACAACCTTCTCCAGGTTTGATAACTCACAAGAATGACTCACAGAAAACTCAGGAAAATTATGATTACAGTTTTATTACAATAGATACACATAGGATGTAGTCTAGGAAAATCCTGGACTTGGCCTTTCCATGCTCTCCCTTTGCGGAGTCAAGGGACATTATTTTCTTGGCACGTCAGTGTGTTGACCAGCCAGGAATCTCCACTGAGCTTCAGTATCCTGAGTTTTTACTAGAGTTTCATTATGAAAGAATGACTGATTAAATCATTGGGGTGTGTGTGTGCATGCGCACATGTGTGAGAGTGAACTCAATCTCTAACCCTCCCTCCTCTCTCTTGAGGTTGGGAGGACTGGCTGATATCCTGTGACTCCAAGCCCCAAACTTCTGATCTTTCTGCTGACCAGAAAGTTCATCTTTCGAATTTTTCTGGTTCAACTGTCTGTTGACAAGCCCCCATCCAGAAGCTATCTGGAGACCCGCCATGAGACACATCATTAGCATAACAAAAACTCCAATGACCTAGAGAGAATTTCAGGGGTTTTTGAAGATCCACCAGGAAACCAGGTTAAAGACCAGACAAATTTTTTATTATGCCTTGAGATGATGTGCATCTTCGAGCATCAGCTCAGAATTTCATTAGCATTAATAGCTTCTGTACTTTCTTTGTAACCTCTGTACTTTCAGGACAGCAATTACATCCTCTTACAAAATTGGTATCTTTGCTCAGACTGGATTTGCTTCCATCCCTTCAAAGAGCTGGACACTTCTTGAGCTAGAGAAAAGAGCTAAATCAAGGCTCAGACTTGGCAACTTAGAAACATCAGTTTCAGAGACAGTCCTGACAGATGTTTACATAGCTGAGCACTGATAAAATTTTTGTCTGTGTATCAAAGTCTGAATTAGGTCCTTTAGCTTATCCTTTCGGAAACAAAGGAATGGCACGAGGAGACGGAAGTGATACCATGAGTAACTGGTAGCCTGGTTTATCAGTTAATCAGTTGTATTAACTAAATGCAATCAGTAAATCAGCTTAATTTACACACACATGTGGTGTTAAAACGATGAAGACAATTTAGGTGATCCAGACTTCGTTTAACACTTCAGGAAACAGGTAGTCTCCATTCCCCAGAGTCTAGAGGACAGCGAGGCATGTGAGGAAGTGGTGAGTTTTTAGGCAAAATGAACAAGGAAGAGAAAAATTTTTAAAAGGGACAAGGAAAACATTGGCGTTACTTGGTGATCAGGGATAGGTCTCCTGGATGGTGTGGCTTCGGGCATAAGGTGGAATCCTCATAAGCACATGAAATTTTGAATGTTAGATTTGGATTTGTGGATCTAATCTCCCTGAGTTGATAATGTCTAGTCTACCTGGGAAAGTAATGTTATTAGACACACATTAACTTAAAGTGACTGCTCAGCCCCTGTCAATATTTACCTGAGCTGTGTTTCTGACTTATAAAGCTCTGTGCCTTGCCTGTTACTGTCATAGTCACTGGTCCTACTGTGACTCTTACGTTGTTCTCTTTTATCTTTGTATCTTTGCAGTCTCTTTGCTTTTGCATACTGATGCACTATACTACACTTTTGACTATGAGACACTGATTGCATTTAGTTAATACAACTGATTTGCCTTTCCATCTGTTGCACTTTGCAATTTCTGTGCTATTTTAGCCTGCTTAAGCTCTTTCCCTGGATTAGATGTTTGAATTACTGGTCAATGCTGCTTTGACTCTCCTTTTGTCTTGGAGAGGTCTTGGACCTTCTAGCTGTCTAACGGGACACCCAGATGATGACCTTACTGTTTTGTTGTTGTTTTTTAAGATTTTATTTATTTGTCAAAGAGAGAGAGAGAGCGCACACACACAAGCAGGGAGAGCAGCAAGCAGAGGGAGAAGCAGACTCCTAGGCAGCCCAATAAGATGTGGGGCTCTATCCCAGGACCCTGGGATCATAACTTGAGCCCAAGGTGGATACTTAATTGACTGAACCACCCAAGTGTCCCTCCCACTGTTTTTGTTTTGTTTTTTTTTTTAACTTATTTCCCATTTTGACTTCCTGACCACCTTGAGCCATTAACTTCTCAATCCATTTTCCTGATTATCTCTGACCTTTGGATCTCAGTGTACTCCTGGGCTTTATACCAGCATTCTGGGAGTAGCTTTTTATTTGGTTCACATACTTGGAGGTTGAAAAAGGAGGATATCTGAAGTAAAATTAATACCAACAGGAAACAACGAACACTTTTATGATCATTTCTTGTGTTCATATTAAGTATTCCTATAGTAACTACTTAAAAGTTCCCAGACAGACTTGCATTCTCATGGTTTCAGCCTTGTTGGTATTTTCTCATTCTTCACCTGCTTCTACATCACTGGGTATATGCTATATACTTACCCTGCTTAGAACCAGTTGGCTTGGCAAAGACTTTAATGACATTGAAAATTTGAGATCTATTCAAACCCCACAGAAGTCTATGTTTCTTCCCTTATTCCCACTTGATAGCCTCTTTAATTTTTCTGAAAGTACATCTTCAACAGTATCCCTTCTCTTGGGCATTAATTTGTCACAGTACAGTAATTGATGCATATTTGCCAGTGACAACAAAAAACATCAGTGACTTTACAGAAGGGCTTATAAATCTATCCAGATACCTTGAATCACAATTAATAGGAAACCCAGGGGCACCTGGGTGGCTCAGTCAGTTAAGTGTCTGATTCTTGGTTTCAACTCAGGTCATGATTTCAGGGTCGTGAGATCGAGCCCACATCAGACTCCATGTCAGTGCAGAGTCTGTTTGAGATTCTCTCCCTCTCTCTTTGTCCCTCCTCCTCCTCCTCTCTCTCTCCCTGATATAAATAAATAAATAAATAAACAAACAAATAAAGTCTCTAAGAAAATGCAAATCAGGCTTGCTTAACAGCAGCGAGAATTGATTGACTCATACAACTGAAAAATCCATAGGTATGTGGGTTTCAGGTATAATTTGATCAGGATTTTTCCAGTTTTCCTCTGCTGTTCTCTTAGCTCTGCAAACTCTTTGTTGACTTCGCCTCGGGCTTGGTTCCTTTGTGGTAGCAAAAATACGGCAGCAGTTCCTGGCCTCAGTGTGCTTACTCCATAGTGGCAAATAATCTAGCAAATGTGCTGTGTCACTCTCCACTGGTTTGGTCCCATGCCTTCCCCTGAAGCCTCCTCTGAATTACATGGACGTGTACCCAAAGAAAGTCAGGGGCTTGGGGAGTTAAATGGGGAGCATGGCTGGGAACACCACCGACGGATGTCTGGACAGGCAGTTCCTAGGAAGCAGAGCTCTCTGTCACTTTGAAAAGGAAATTGGAAAACCACCGGAAGTGAATGGGGTCACTCGAGCTGCACACTGTGAACTGCTGACCCACAACTACAAACCTGTGACCCAGTCACTAAGTGGAGATTCTCTTTAGCATCTTCTGAAGATTTCCTCCTTGTGACTAATTCTTAGAGGAACGATGAAAAGAACAGGCCTGTCTATAAGCCCAACAGAAAAGGGGCTGGAATGGCTGTGAGCTGTTCCTCTTGTGTGGTCATTGTGCCTTCATGGTATTTGGAAACTGAAAAAAAAAATTAGTTTCAGAAAACATAATGACCTATTCTCTTTGTGTTAACTTTTCTGGTAGGTTAGCTCCTGGTGAGAAAGAAGCCTCCATCTCCACAGAAGTCAAATAGGCTGTTCTGGGCTGAATTGTGCCCTACCCCTTGCCAATTCAAATGTTGAAGTCCTAACCCCAAGTACTTTAGAGTGTGACCATTCTAGAGATAAGGTCTTTAAGGAAGTAGTTGAGTTAAAATGAGGCAATTGGAATGGGCCCAGGCCAATATGACTGGTGTCTTTAGAAGAAGAAATTTGGACACAGAAATGTACAGAGGAAACTGTGTGAGGAGGCAGTGGGAACATGGCCACCTATAATACAAGGAGGGAGACCTGGGACAGGTCCTTCATGGCTTTCAGAAGGAACCAATTAGATGACACATCCAGAACTGTGATATAAATAGCATTCCTGTTGCTTAAGCCACCCAGGCTGGGGTAATTTATTATGTCAAGGATAGAAAACAAATACAGACTCCAAAAAACTCTCCAGTTTGGCCACATTTCTCTTACCCCAAGTATTAACTTGTAAATGCTCTTTGTTTTCCTGACACCAGTTTTTCAAGGTAGGTAAACAAGGGTCTGACAGGTGAGGACACCTGAGGAAAGTTATTCAGCCTTTGGTAGAATGCTGATCAGCTAGTCACATCATCTTTCCCATCATCTTTCCCTTGTGAACTTAGTTTCTTCAATGGGAGAAAGAAAAAAGCAGCTCATGATAGCCAGCCGTTGGCCTGGCACTAACAGCCAAGTTGTGTTGTTCTAGAAACAACTTTAGAGAATGTTCATGTCAAACAAAGCCACCCATGGAATCACACCGCTTCCTAGCAGCACCCAATCCTGGGCAACTGTCTGCTCCCTTGACCCCTCTCCTGATCACCTAACACAAACCCAAATCCTGCAAGAAGTGCTTTCTAACATTTCTTGGGGAGATGCCTCCCAATTCCCTATAGTATCCTGTTACTCTTGTGGCAGTGAGCCAGGGAACCTAACTTTGTTCTTACTTGTCTTTGACCCAAAGATGTTAACAAGAGTTTCAGAGCTTAGATTTCATATATGATAACAAATAATAATCAGTATCGGTAAGTAAGAATAAGAATAATGTAATTTAATAAAATAAATATGTATACAGTACTCTAAATATATTTTCCTTATAATTTTCTTAAAAACATTTTATGCTTACTTTATATAAGGATACAGTATATAATACATATAACATCAAAATATCTGTTAATTGACTCTTTATAAAGTTATTGGTAACACTTCCTGTCAACAGGAAGTTATTAGCTGTTAAGTTTTGGGAAAGTCTAAAAGTTGTACATAGATTTTCTAGTGCATGGGTGGGGGGGTCGGTGCCCCTAACCCCTGTGTTGTTCAAGGGTCAGCTGTGGTTCTTTTGCCTTTATTGGGCTATATTCCTAGAGGGTATATAGTCAAAGTAATGAATTTAAGGTCAATTAAAATAATTTTTCTCTTGCAGTTATGCCACTAACTTGAAATGGAATTGAGTAAATTTGTTTCAGTTTGCTTTTGATTTTTAGGGACTGCTTCCCCCCACACCCCTCGTTAGATTTATTTATTTTTTTTAAAGATTTTATTTATTTATTTATTTGAGAGTGAGAGAGAGAAGGCGGGAAGGGGCAGAGGGAGAGGGAGAAGCAGGCTTCTAGCTGAGCAGGGAGCCCAACGCAGACTCCAAAAAACTCTGGTATCATCCCAGGACTCTGGTATCATGACCTGAGGCGAAGGCAGCCACTTAACCAACTGAGCCACCCAGGGGTCCCTTCCTGTTAGATTTAATGTTTTAAAGTTACGTAACATTTACCAAGTTCCAAAGTCAAAATGGTAAAACAAGGCATATTCAGAGAGTTTACTTTCCATCCCCATTCCCTCCCTCCTTCTATAGGTAACAGTTTTATTAGCTTTTTGTTTATCCTTATTTCCTTTTGAAAATATAAGTAAAGGTACAATATATATAGAGAGAATCCCAATCAGAGTTGAAAACAAGAGTCGGAGGCTTGACTGACTGAGCCACCTAGACGCCCCCCTCGCTTGCTTTTTACACAGTGGTACACCTGGCTGTCTCTGCATGGCAACACACAGAGAAAATTCTCTGTGTGAGGATCCATGGAATTCACACAGGGAAGCTCTGCCTTGAACCAGGAATTTGTCTCTTGGAGGAGGGATGTGGAAAATCAAGCTGGCCTCCAAACTGGCTGGTCTTGCTCTGAGGAGCCAGGGAAAGGCACCATCACAGATCACAGCTTGATTGCTTCCAAAGATAAGGATCCACGGAATCAAGCCACAAATCATGGAATCATGTCAGACTGTGGGCATTCCCAGCCTGTACCACTGGGGTGGTGAGGGCTGCTAAACCCACTGAGTCCCTTCCCAGACTTTATCCTGGGGAAAAAGGAGGCAGGTTCATCAGAGGTGACCCTATAACGAAGCTTTGGGTGTTTGGAGTGGAGGGCACTTCTGAGGACAGCGTGGTGGCTGTTTCTAGAATTTGTCTGTTCCCTTCCCCTGGACACACATCTCGCTCCTGAGGTCAGAGGGGCAGTAAGTAAAAGCTTCCAGTTTCCCCATTGCAAACTATGCCTGAAGGCCCAGTTCACAAAGTAAAAACACAAAGGGTAGCTGTGTCTCCTGACTCCCTTCTCCGCACACCACCCAGGGTCAGTGGTGTGCAGTGGGCGAGGCAGCAGAGCTGCTCATGGTCCCATGGCAGAGACTCCTCAGGGCTCCTGGAAACCTTGGCAAGATAGGAAAGAGGGGCTTATTAGGGAATCAAGGTTCTGCATCAGCAGGTGAGGCAAGGGTCAGGTAAATCTGAACCATTACTGGGTCTTCTGAAGAACTCAGAGTGGGGAGTACTGGGCAGCATGTGGGACACTAAAGCAGCCTCCCAAATGCCCCATTGCCCTCCTCAAACCTTAGCACAGTGGTCAGACTTCTCCATTAGAGGCCATGCCCTGCAGTGTCCTCCTCTAAAAAGAAAGGACTGTCTGGACCAGCTCCAGGGAGCTCCTGGCACTGACATTTTATGGTTCCGTGATTTCTACAAGACAAACTGAAGTCCCCTGAGAACAGTCTGTGTCTCACTCAGAACCCTGAGCCCTGGATCGTAATGTTCTTGCCCCGGGCCTCCATAAAAGTAGTGTCCATAAAGTTCACCGAGGCCCATGGGTCAGTCCTCCCTGGGTAATGGAACGTAAGCTGTGACTTAGAGTCCTATGAGCCCTGGGTCCTCTGCCATGGAGAGAGGTGTGCCCTTGGGCAAGTCAGTTAACACTATAGTCACTTGTCTAGAGAAAGAGCTAAAGGCAACATGGCTGTGTCAAGATCCAAAAGCCACCACATGTAGGAATGTTCTTTAAATGTTCTAGCTCAGGGCCCACTTCTCAAAAAAGGGCCAAAGTTCTGGGAGCAATGCAGAGTAAAGCCAGCTGTAGCCTCCTGTATGGAGGGTCTAGGGCTAAAGAGTAGTCCCCCCACCCCAATGGGCACAAACCCAGATGCCATCCCCAGTCCACGACGATTTATCAGTATTTCTCTCTCAGAGACCTGTGATCGCTGGGTTCCTTCGTTTCCCTCTGAGGTCCAGCTGTGGGGACCCTGGCTCTTGCCCCAGACTTTTTCTGCCTGACAAAGGACTTAGAGCTGCCCTGAGGAGTGGGCTGCCGGAGGAGGAAAGATCAGGAGGGTGGGGGAGGAGGAGGAGAGAGCTGGTCCCAGTTGTTTCCGTTACCAGCCTCGCTCTTGCCCTTCCCCAGCTGGGATGCCAAAGGCTTCCTTAGATTGTGTGAACCAGTGCATTCCCATTTCACTGAAGAGAGTTCAAGCTGGTTCTTATTACTTATAACTGAGAAAGTCCTAGCTCACCTGGACATTCGGGGGGGGGGGGCATTTTTTCTCTCATGATGATGGATTCTTTAATCCCTGTCACCTATTCGCCCCATCCCCCTACCCGCCTCCTCTCTGGTGCCATCAGTTTGCTCTGCATAGTTAAGAGTCTGTTTCTGGTTTATCTCTCTCTCTTTCTTCCTTTGTTTCTCTGTTTTGTTTATTAAATTCTGCATATGAGTGAAATCATACGGTATTTTTCTTTCTCTGACTTATTTCACTTAGCATTATAACTTTAGGGGACACATTTTATATCTTCTTCCTCCTCTCTCCGTGTGTGTGTGTGTGTGTGTGTGTGTGTGTGTGTGTGTGTGTACGTACATATATACACATACATGTGCTACCTCCATATACACATATAAGTGTTTCTATACATATATACACACACAGTTTTTCTCCTGACTTATTTGGAGAAATTGCCCCAATACCCCTAAATACTTCAATTTGCATTCTTAAAAACAAGAACGTTCACTTATATATCTGCAGTACAATTAGCAAAATCAAGAAATTAACAATGATACAGTAATATTATTGAATTCACCTTGTTTTTAAATTTTCCTAATTATCCTAATCATGTAACAGCCTATTGTGCAGCAAGGTTGTGAACCACCAGCCTAAGCCAATGGCTGTGCTTTAGAATCACCTTTGGGGAAGGGGTTAAAAAGTACTGATGCCCAGGCTCTATCTCTAGAGATTGGATTTATTTATTTAGTGTGTGTGTCCGCTACTGAGCATTTTCAAAAAACCCAAGGTTACTCTATATGTGCAGCTAATGTGAAAACCAGTTATTTAAGCCAATAGTGGTCTTTTCTTCCATTCCTTTCTCGTGTTTTTAGTGACTGGTTTTGGATTAGTATGCTGGGTTGAATAGTGTTCCTCCAAAGTGCATGACTACCTGGAACCTCAGAATGTGACCTTATTTGGAGATAGGGTCTTTGCAGGTAAAATCAGGTTAAGATGAGGTCATATTGGATTAGGGTGGGTTCTAACCCCAACAACTGGTACATCACAGGGAGAGGGAGATTGGAAAACATACACACACAGAGAGAGAGAGAGAGAGACAGGGAAGAGGGTCATGTGACCATGGAGGAAGAAATTGGAACAGCTATAAGCCAAGGCACACCAAGGACTGTCAGGAGCCACCAGAATCTAGCAAGAGGCAAGGAGGGATTCTTCTCAGAGTCTTCAGAAAGAACAGGGCATATTGCTGACACCTTGATTTCTGAGCACTTCTGGCTTCCAGGACCGTGAAAGAATAAGTATCTGCTATTTTAAGCCCCCAGTTTGTCATAATTTAAGGAAACTCTAGAAAACTTAACACGGTGGGCATAGGGCCTAGTTAAGGCCAGGAGATCTAAGGGCAATTCTCCTGGGTCATTGATTTGATAACTTCCCCTGAAAAATTCCTTCAAAGATTCATAGTTTTCTTGAAAGACTCCTTAGGGCTGGTTGACAAGTACTATTGATTCTCCCCGTTCCAGATACCTTGGAAAGGTGACATTTTCCTGTCCCTCATGTAGGTGTGTCATGTGAACGGAGTGGTGCCTGTCACTTCTGGGGTACCTTTCCAAGCCCATGGGCCATTTGACCCACTCTTGTGCTCTGAGGATGTGCCTGTGATGCTTGCGATGGGGGTTGCTTGGTCTGATATGCCCCAGAGTGACAGCTGATTTGCTGGGAACCCCAGAAATCCATCCAGAGGTCTTAACAGGTGTGTAGGTAAGACTTTTGTCAGTCCTTATTATAGTTTGTCAAACACAGCCAGTAGCAGCCAGCAACCAGAACAGACAATGTTGATATTATCTTTCCAGCATCTTCTCCTGGAGCAATTTCATTAGCTATATTATCTGTTGAGTACAGTTTTATCAAATCTTTGTCACTTCCTTTTTTAAAAAAAAATTATTTATTTATTTGAAAGAGAGAGTGCACATGCACAAGCAAGGGGAGGGGCAGAGGGAGAAGCAGACTCCCTCTTGAGAAAGGAGCTTGACTCAGGGCTCTATCCCAGGACCCTGAGATCATGACCTGAGGCAAAGGCAGGTGCTTAACCGACTGAGCTGCCCGGGTGCCCATTTGCCACTTACTGACATGAACTCCCTTCTGTTTGGTTTTGGTAAACAGCATCCTCACAGTCCCTCCCAATTCCTAAGCCAGTGCACTTTTTTTTTTTTTTTTTTTTTCATTTCAGCAACAACATTCTTCCAGTAGCTTCTAGGATAGACTATGTTATACTTGGGTAACAAACAATACTCCAAAAAATCCTGGTGGCTTCTAACAACAAAGATTTTTTTTTCTACTCAAGCTGCATACACTTAGTAACATGTTTTTAGCTTATAAGTCTTTGAATCCAGAAGAACCATGCCTGACTTGATGGAGAGACCACTGTACAACCTCCACTAGTCTTGGCTTGATTTTGTGACAGTATGGAAATTTGGTTGCCTCCTTTGAGGAGTGGAGAGTGTATTTTTGCCTGTGGAAGGGAGAGTGAGACAAATATTTGGCTAGATTTAGTAGTCACTAGTGGGCAAAAGGGGCAGGTTTAGTAGTCATTGGTATTACTCACAGATTATTTTGGGTGTTGGCTTTCTGGGTACTTTCCTTCTCCCATAGAGTCAGGAGTGAACTGCACTGGCCAACAGATCGTGAGTGGAAGGTACATGTGTCATTTCCAGCTGGCAGCTTTAGGAACCTGTGCAGGCAAACAATGGGAGCTCTCCTGTCTGTTGGGATCTGGAGTGAGGGAACATGGAATAGAACCCTCATGTGGCATGAATATGAAATAAACTCTTCTCTTTATAAACCCTAAGGTTGAGGGTTGTTTGTGACCACAGCATGCCTGGAATAGCTTTGGGATTGTTTCTTACTACTTGTCATGTGCTGCTTAGAGCTGCAGTATCCATCTTATGACTGAGAGCAGACAAGTTTAAAAAAAAATTAAAAGTAAAGATAACACATGGAGAAAGGATAGAACAGAAGGATGGAAAGAAAACATGGTCCCTGGGTAGAGCTACTGAACCAGACCTTGGTATTGTCCTACCTCCAGGCTTCCCATTATAGCAGCAAACAATGCCTTTATTCATCACATCTGGTGGGGTATTGTTACCTGTGGCTGTACAGGTGGCATGGTGGACAGAATAAAGGCCCACCAAAGATGTTCATGTCCTAATCCCCACGATCTGTGTGCTATCTCATGTGCGAAAAAGGGATGTTGCTGCTGTGATTGAATTACGGATTTTTTGAGATAGCGATTATCCTAGATTATCTGGGTGGCCCCAAAGTCATCAGGAGAGTCCTTCTAGGAGGCAGGCAAGAAGGTGAAGATCAGAAGAAGGGAATGAGCTATAAAAATAGAGATTGTTGTGATGCACTTTGAAGATGGGAGAAGGAAGGGGCCAGGACCCAACAAATGCAGGTAGCTTCTAGAAGTTGGAAAAGAGAAGGAAAGAGTCCCCATCCCCCCCATCCCCGCCGTGGAGCCTCCAGGAGTCCAGCTCTGCTAATACCTTGATTTCAGTCCTGTAAGATCCATGTTTGACTTCTGACCTCCAGAACATTTGTGTTGTCTTCAACCACTCAGTTTGTGGTAATTTGCCACACAGCCCCAGGAAACTGATAGATGTGGCCTCCACTCACCTAAAGACAGCGGACAGAATCAAACCCAAGTGTTTCACCACACCCCCAGCGGTCACCTCCCTGGCAGCATGGTCTTTGTAAGGGAAGAGCTGACATTTCCTTTGCATTTAAAAGGAGAATCAATAAAATTCATGAGAGTTCCCCAGAAGAAACGGATGAACAATCACCACTGAGGCCCCAAATCATTTCCTACTGCTCACAACAACACAAGGAGGGTCCTGGGAGAGGAGTTTAGATTTCGTGTTCATTCTCTTGCTCCGTCTACATCTCCCAGCTTCTCTGTACTGCAGCACCTGCTGGTGGGGGCCACCCCCAGATCACAGTCATATTAAAGTTTGCTGTAATGCCCTGTTTGGGGGCAAAAGGGATTTGAGCCCAGCTGCAGCTGAGTTGGGATCAGAGCTGGACCAGACCCGCTTGGATCTGGGGTGCCAGGCTAAGAGGCTGGCATGCAAGATCGGCGGAGTAAAATGTCCCCTCTCTGAGCCACCAGGACTTCCCATGACCACATGCACCTGACCAGCTCCCTCTTTACAGTTCTGATATTTGGCTTCTTGTGCCCACAGACTAGAAGGACAACTGAGTAGAGGGCACGAGTAGTAGAAACTCAAGTCTGTAGACTTTGAGCTTCCTGGGGAGGGCGAGAGAAGACCACTGTAGCAGCAGCGACTTCCTGGACAGCTTGTCTCTGGGCCTAGGGAGCAACGTCAGGGGACGGCCGCCTGGGTGGGGTAAGGTTGGGGGAGGGATAGGGAGGAGGCAAGTCCCCGCGGCGCGCATAAGAGGGCGTGCGCTCCCGCTCCCGGACCCCACGTGCGAGCAGCTAGCTGGGAGGAGGGCCTGAGGGAAGCTGAGGAGCTGGACCCCGGGGCCGGGTGGCAAAGCCAGAAGCCGGGAAGGCGCTATGGAGCCGGCTTCGCCTTCGGGAATCGGGGACACGTCCCTGAACCGCTACCTGGACGGCGAGTTCTGGAGCCTTAAGAAAGAGCTCCACAGGCTCCTGGGCGGCTGCCCGCTCTTCCGCCACAGGTATCGCGCGCCGCCGCTGGCCGTCTGGCCGCGTCCCCTCGGTCACCGCGCGCCCCTGGGTACACCGCCCGGGGCGCTCTGGGCCAGGTCCAGGAGGCATCCCCCTATCCTGTGCAGATGACAGGCTCTCCCCGCCAGAGGTGTGCGCACCGCACACGGCCGCCGCCGACTTCACGGGGCCGCAGGGAGGGTGGCCGCCGCCTGCCCACCTCCCTCCTACGGGAGAGTGGGGGTGAAGGGGTGGGCCCAAAGCGGCAGGCGTGGTGCTCTGCTGAGACTCGTGGCTGGAAGGCTTGGCTCTGCTTCTAGACTTAAGTGGTTTGAATGCCCGCCCCTCGTGTCCCACCCTGGGTGATGGGAGAAGGGGCAGCAAAACTGTGATGCGGTCGGTATGGATGGCGCCCAGGGCCATCTTTCCGCGGGGTCCGGAACAGGTGCGCGGGACCAGTTGCGCGGGACCCCGCAGGACAGGGTAGGCCGCGGACATTTTCCTGGCACAGGGATGGATGGACCGGGCCTGCGCAAGGCGTATGTGGGCGTCTGGGGTGAGGCAGGCTCCCAGGGGCCCCCGAAGAGCACAGGTGTGCAGAGTGGGCAACTGAACAGCAGCGGAGGTACTTTGGTTGTGGGGGGGGGGGTCAAGTCCATGAGGTCATTTGAGGCCATGACTGCCCTGAGAAGTGGGCAGAGGGGCTGGTGCTTCTCAAGTTTACACATGGAGAGAAGGACTCAGTGATCAGCACTCAGGACCAGAACTCAGTCAGCACTTGTGTCCCACTGCAGGTTCTTTCTCCTGTGCTCTGCTGGGCAGCTGATCCCTTTGCAAGCAGTCTGAAAAGCCCACTCTTAGAACCAAGCTCTGGAGGTTTAGCTTAAGGAAGCCCTTAAAAAATGCCAGTATGTTTCGAAGGCGGACTAACTAGTTAGCCTGTGCCCAGCCAGCCCACCTTTAGCTTATTTCTTTTTTTTTTCTTTTTTTTAAAACATGTACACTCGCAGAGTTCTCAGATATTTTTTTTTTTTTTTTAAGATTTTCATTTATTCACCTGACAGAGAGAGAGAGAGAGAGAGCACAAGTAAGCAGAGTGGCAGGCAGAGAGAGAGGGAGAAGCAGGCTCTCTGCTGAACAGGGAGCCTGATGTGGGGCTCGATCCCAGGACCCTGGAACATGACCTGAGCCGAAGGCAGAGGCTTAATGGACTGAGCCACCCAGGTGCCCCCTTTAGCTTATTTCTTAAGAATGAGGTGGGCTCAGACAGAAGGAGATGCCTTGTCCTTGCCGGAGAAGTCAGGGTTCCTGCACTGGAAGGGGGTGGATTTAGGGAAGGTGAAAAGTGAGAGGAGTAAGACCGTTTTTGTGTCCTGGAGTGTCTTCTCAGCATCTCTCTCTCTCTCTCTGATAAATAGTTCTTTATGTCATGGTTCTCAAAGTATGGTCCAGGGGTGCCCAAGATCATTTAAGGAGATTCAAAGTTAAAACCAATTTTGTAATAATACTAAGATGTTACTAGCTTTCATTCCTATTTGCTCTCAAAGTGGTGGCTCTCAGAGACTACATGAAGTCTAATATCCCAATAGATTAGGTGTAGAAGCAGATATAAGAATCCAGCTGTCTTCTATTAATCCCTACCATTAAAGGGATTTGTAAAAATGCAGAACAATGCAACTTTTTTTTTTTTTTAAAGATTTTATTTATTTGACAGAGAGAGATCACAAGTAGACAGAGAGGCAGGCAGAGAGAGAGGGAGGGAAGCAGGCTCCCTGCTGAGCAGAGAGCCCGATGCAGGACTCTATCCCAGGGACCCTGAGATCATGACCTGAGCCGAAGGCAGCGGCTTAACCCACTGAGCCACCCAGGCGCCCCCAATGCAACTTTTATTACTAAATTTGGGAGAGTGTTTGGAAAATATAGCTTTTTCATTAAAAACTTAATGAGTTTATTAGTTACTTTCAAATGATTTAAAATAGTCAAATTTTGAGGTCAGACTTTCTAATACGGTAAATATCAGTCAATATTTGGGGCTTCAATAATATTTTTGAGTTTATTTTTTTCTAGAGCAGTTTCAGGTTTACAACAAAATTGAAAGAGGGGTGCAGAGATTTTCCATCTTCCTCCTGCCCCCACATATGCGTAGTCTCCCCCATTATCAACATCACCTACCAGAATGATACATTTTTTTTTTTTAACCAAGATTGAATATCATCATCATCCCAAGTCCGTAGTTTCTGTTGGGCTCATTCTTAATGTTATACATTCTGTGGGTTTGGACAAATATATAATGACATGCATACATCATTATGGTGTATTATACAGCGTATTTTCACTGCCGTAAATATCCTCTGTGCTTTGCCTATTCATCTCTCCCTACAATCCACCCCTGGCAATCACTGAACTTTTTATTCCGTAGTTTTTGCCTTTTCCAGAATGTCATATGGCTAAGTCATACATTATATAGTCTTTTCAGAATAGATACTTTCACTTAATAATATGCACTGAAGCTCCCTCCATGCCTTTTGATGGCTTGGTAGCTCATTTCTTTTTAGTGCTGAATAACAGTTCATTGTCTCGATAGGACACAGTTTATTTATATGTTCACCTACTGAAGGGCATCTTGGCTCCTTCCAAGTTTTGGCAGCTATGAATAAAGCTATTAGAAACGTCTGTGTCCAGGTTTTTGTGTGGAGGCCTCAGCAGTTTTGCAGAGGGTAAAGAGGTCCTTTTCGTCATACTCGGTTCTGCTACAGCCCTGTCTACACATCTCGACACATATCTGTTCATGTGTTCCTCAGTCTTCTCAGTGTCATTCCTGGGCTCTCATCTCTTTGCCTTTTTCAATTTAGGGAAGCAGTTTAAAATATGGAATGGAATTCTGTTCTCTTCTAACTCCTGACTTGGGGCAAGTAGAAGGGACTTCCTTGTGAACTGCACAGCCTGCTTAGGGATCGAGGGAAAGGCAGACCAGCAGGTTAGAAAGTCAGCAGGCAGCTCATTTGCCATACGATCATCATCAAGTGATACTGCCTTGCTGAGCTGACATTTGTTCATCCACAGAATGGGGATAATGTCTGTGCTGCTAGGTTGTTATGCTGCAGAGATGAGAAACCGATGAATGGGTATTCAGTGATGGATGCTGACCGCGTGTGACACCAGCTTCCCTCCCCCACCCCCAAAAAAGCCACAAAAAAAAACCCCTAAAAAGAAAAAGATTAAAAACTCCATTATCTTAACAAACACTTTTCCATTCTTTCCAGTTCCTGTTCTTTGACGTCATAGTTTCGGAGTTGTAATAAGAGCATAGACTAAAAATTTCATATTGTTTCCCCAGTGAGTCAAGATTCTGATACCTATTGGAAAGGTCACATTGTACTATCAGATTTGATGTTATCATGTGTAAGAAGACAGTGATCCTGATTTCTTGATGTTTTAACATTCTGCCAGAATAGAATGCTCCATAGGAGGCCAGAAATAAATCTTCTCCATTCACTGATTCACTGAGGCAACCTTGCCTCTCTGGTCTCTCATAGCTAGTCCCCCACCCCAGGCCTTTGAAGTTAAAATGAGTGTTGGGGTGGGGTGGGGTTTGTGGCCACGAGGTTCAGTGAGTGCCGTGTGTGTACAATGGGAAGTTTGTACAGGGTCAGGCCCTCCCAGGACATAAGAGGCCACGAAACAGTTTTCTTCCAAAAGAACAGAGGTTGTGTAATATCCTATGTGTATAATGACAACCCTCTTCAGCTCAGGGGTTCACCCTGCATGCTCTGCTCCCAGGCATGGTATGAGCACAGCCCAGGCTCCCCTCCTAAGGAATGGCTTGCCCTCTCTCCCAAAGTCTGGCTTGCCAGGCTGACTCCCCTGTTCCACTCCATTAGAGAGTCCCCCAGGCTCTGGGATTGCCCTGGTTGCTGAGGGCCATGGGACAGCATGCTGTTTGTGGTGACAGCAGGAGGATTTGGAAAGACTCAAGCTCCTCTCGGGTTTGCAGGAAATGTTTAAAAGCAAAATACATCTGAAATGAGCTAAGCTTTGAAAATGTGTTTGACTTTGTTTCTTGGCAAACTGGAGCTCTTTCCTGAGGGCCAGCCTGGAGAGTGGGGTGCATGTGTGTAGGTAGGGCACAGAGCCTCAGGGAGATAACCTATAGACTCCTACTAGGCTGGTATCCTACGACCTCCCCGCCTGCCCTTTCGCAAGGCTCCCCTTCCTGATCTCTCTGTGTTGGCTCCCCTCTCCCCTTCTTTCTCTCTACTCTCTTGCCTTTCCTCCCCTAGAGCAATGCACGGTTCTCCCCCTAACTCTTGATGGTTTTTCCCCCACGTCTTATTCACGCATGCAAGTATTCATGAAGATCTTTTCGTAAAAAGCCAAATAATATGGAAAACCTCAAAGTTTCCTAAATCATCCCCTCCCCTAACTACTTTTTTCAGTGTGGTAAAATACCCATACAATCACATTTACCACTTTAATGATTATTAAGTGTACAGCTCTGTGGCTTTAAGCACATTCATGTCTCCGTGCAAGCAGCACCACCATCTCCAGAATTTCTTCCCCCCACAGTAGAAATTCTGTACCCATTAAAAAATAACCCCCCTCCCACCCTCCCCGCCAGGCCCTGGCAACCACCGATTCTATTTTCTGCCTCTTGACTGTTCCAGGAAACTCATGTATGTGGAATCATACAATACTGGTCCATTTGCATGTGGCTTATTTCACTGAGGGTAGTTCATCCACGTCCTAGTATGTCAGAATCTCCTTCCTTTTACAGTTCAATAATACTCCATTGTGTGGCTATACTACGTTTTGTTTTTCCGTTCATCCCTAGATGCACATTCGATCCCCCAGCCACTTTTCCCACTTTAGCATGTTGTAGGTTTTTTTTTTCTCTTTTTCTGTTTTTCTATGAGTTTATATAGATGGGAACATTACGTTTTTATATAAATAGAATCATGTATTTTGTTTTGTTCTACAGCTTGCTCTTTTAAAATTTACTTCTTATTTTTATTGGTAGGATGTATGAACAATTTTTTTTAAACTAAAACAGTTGACAATTTTATTTTCACATTTCACCATATAAATGAAAATTGCTTTTTTTTTTTTTTTTTTTTTTGGTTTCACTAACTCCCCTGCTAAAATTATTCTCTCTTTGATTGGAAGTGGGAGAAAGTCTTCCTTGTCCTGCTCTTAGAAAACACCCAAAGTACCATGATCTCCTGGAGAAGTTGAACAAGTTATATAAAATGGTTATAAAGAAGTTCCTGTCTCTCCTTATCTGTCTGGTTGAGTCACTCCTGGCCGAGTGCCATCACGGAGCAGGCAGAAGTTCTCATCATGGGGGGTCCAGGCATCATTGGCAGGTGGCCTCACATAGGCGACCTCATTCCAGGAGCAGGTCCCATTACTGACATCATCCCAGGAGGAGGAGGAACCATCCATGGCATCATGGCAGGGCCTCCAGTAGGGAGTATTGGCATCATACAGGGCAAGGAGGACCCCAAGACGAGGGGAGGAGGGGGGGGATCATTTTCCCTGCATGAGGAGGAGCAGTGTATGGAATAGGAGGTAAATTTCCTTGTTGAAATGCAATGGTTGTTTTGTTGGTCAGACTCTAAGCCTGCCCTCCCTCTCTTCCTTCCTTCCTTCCTTCCTTCCTTCCTCCCTCCCTTCCTTCCTTCCTTCCTCCCTCCCTCCCTTCCTTCCTTCCTTTCTCTTTCTGATTTTATTTATTTGAGAGAGAGAGTGAGCACAAGCGGGGGAGTGGCAGAGGCATAGGGAGAAGCAGACTCCCTGTGGAGCAGGGAGCCCAGTGCACGGCTGAATCCCAGGACCCTAGGATCATGACCTGAGCAGAAGGCAGGTGCTTAACCAACTGAGCCACCCAGGCGCCCCTCTTCCATCCATTTCTGATAGTAGTCTTGCACATTCTTTTTGTGTTTCCTACCACTGCAGTGTCTTTCTCATAGATGGAGAGTCATGGGTGAGGCCTGTATTGCACAAATCACAATAAAACTTAGGTTTGCTGATCTGCAGACCTTTGGCCACTCCATCCCTTGCCATGTATGAACATTCTTAATGCAAATAGTACAACGAGGTTTGTAATGAAAACCAGCCATCCCTACCCTCTGCCTTTGTCCCTCCTTCCCTTCCTCATTGACAACCACTCCCAGTTCTTTCACCAGATGCTTATGTTGTTGACCTCCATATTCCTAAATTACATGCTCAAACATACACTTCTTGACTGTATCATGATTCACTGTTATAGAAATTGGAGATTCTCACTACCATACCGCTTTCTCTATTCTCTGACAGTCAGCGTGTCACCATGTTTATTTCAATCAGTATCCAGTGTTCAGATTGCTATGACTCTATTAAATATTATCCCCAGCCCTGATCCATGACACACCAGATTTCATTTCCTTTCTTTTACAACTTTTTATGTTCTTTGGAGATATCAATTTCCCCCTTTATTCATTGGCTTAGTTTTCTGTAAACTCATCACTCACTGACCCCACACTTCAGGATAGAACAGTTACACTCCTCTCAACTTGGTCAAACCTGTCAGATAATTGGCCATCCTCTAAACCTTCCCACCTATGAGCACAACCATCCTGGAGACCTCCTTCTGGGGCTTCTGTCTGGACTGGCCTTCTACATGTCTCTTCAGCGTTATGTTGGAAACTTCCTTTGCATCTCCTCTGTAGTCAAGTCACTGTTTTCCCAGGCTTTCTCTTTCTTGGTTACCCTCTGTGGGGGAATAGAGATGGTCAAAAAATAATGTTACTCCCACTAAGAGGTGTGGTTGTGTTCCCTCCCCTTGAATCTGGTGGCTTTGTCACTGCTCAGCCAACAGAATATGACTGAAGTGGTAGTTTCAGGGCTCAGCTCTGAAGAGACTGGTACCTTTCCTTTCTTGTCTCTTGAGGTCCTGAGCAACCAAGTACAAAGTTCTGCTAGCCTGTAACTGCCATGTTGTGAGGAGGCCTAACCTGGGCCATGGAGAGATGCTGCAGAGAGAGATAGAGGTAAAGAGTTGTTAACCCACTCCCAACTGTTCTAGCTCCCAGCTGTGAAGGCATCTGAGGTGGGACCCCAGACATTGTAAAGGAGAGACAAGCCATCCCTACTTGCACCTGTGTATCCAAATTCCTGATCAAAAGCATAGACAGAATACTAATACATTACTGCTCTAAGCCACTAAATTTGGGGGTACATTGTTCCATAGCTACAGATAACCAGACAGTCTTTCATCTAATAGTATCCTGAGAAAAGATATAAGAGCATTATATTTTTGAGATTTTTGAGGTTTTTATGTCTAAAAATGTTCATTATTCAATTGGCTGCATGTTTTTCTGGGTATAGAATTCTAGGCTGAAAATAAAATTTCTGCCACATTTTCAAAGACATTGTGCCATTGCTCTCTAGTATCCAACATTGCTCTTAACAGATCTCACCACTTCTGTACCCCAATCCTTTATAAATGGCTTTTTCTTCCTTTTGGAAGCCACACCATCATGAGCATTCTTGTTTAGCGCGGGTGTTACGTTATTTGCGCTGTGACTTGATGTGGGTCTCTTTTTCTTTCAGGTAATGTGCTCTGTAATCTGGAAACTTGTGTTTTTCAGGTATTTACACTATTGTCTGGAACTCCCCTTATTCAAATGTTGGACTTCCTGGCCTTGTCCTTTGATATTCTTATCCTTTCTTCTATATTTTCTATCTCTGTTTTTGTTGTTGTTGTTCTGCTTCCTGGGTGATTTTCTCTACTTTATCTTCCAACTCTTCCTGAGTTAAAAATATCTACTGTCATATATTTATTTTTTAAAAAAATTCTTTATGTTCTTTGTACCTTCGTTGGTTGGTTTGTTTGCTTTTAAATAGCACCTGTAGTTTTCTGGTTGTAAAATCTCTTATTTTTTGAGATTTTTCTTTTCTGTTTCCTGCTTTGTCTCTGTTTCCTTTGGCTTCCTTTTTTGAGTTTGTACTTTTGACGTCTGTCTTTTGTGTTTGAGGCTTTCCTTAAATGTCTAATCTACCTAGGGTATTTGCTCATAATAGGAGCAAAATAAATAATGTAAGTAAAATGCTGATTGTAAACAGGCAGGGTTGTTGGCCACAGGCATTCCTGATCATAGAATAGCCTTTCCAGTGGCAGATCAGTATTACTGTTTTGTTGTTGGGCTGAGTTAATTTCCCCAGAGCTTCCTGAGGGAAAGTAGGTGGAGAAAGAAGGGAAGACAAGTCATAATCCTGGCTGCCCAAAGTGACCATGAGCAGGGCTCCTCCCTAGGTGACTTTAGGCTGATTAGAAAATGTTCCTCTCCCAAGACATTTCACTTCCATTTGCTGGAAAATGCTTGTTAACTCTGCTTTTTTTTTTTTTTTTTAAATTTTACACTTATATATTTGACACATACACAAAGAGAGATCACAAGCAGGCAGAGAGGCAGACAGAGAGGGGGAAGCAGACTCCCTACTGAGCAGAGAGCCTGATGTGGGGCTTGATACCAGGACCCTGAGATCATGACCTGAGCTGAGCTGAAGGCAGAGGCTTTAACCCACTGAGCTACCCAGGCGCCCTGTTAACTCTGATTTTGCTAGAACAAGTCACTTTATGGCCATCTGCTGAAAAGTTGTCAAAGCTGCCCATGATGTACAGGCCATCCCTCATGTTTGGTTATGCCCTGCGTGTTGGTAAGTGGGGCCTGTGGCTGGGGCGTCTCCCCCTGACTCCCCTGTTCTCAGTGTGGAGCCTCTCTGTTGCCCTTTCACATCTCCTTCTCCTGACAGTGAACCCCCAGGCTTTGACAGGCTTGGGGAGGGGACTCGGAGCTGTCAGAGGAGGCTGGAGCCTCCAATTCTGAGCCTTAATGGAGTTCAGTTGCATGCTGGTTGGCTTCTCAGCCCTGTAGACTTCTCATTCTCTCTCCTGCCAAGTCATCTACCTGTGCCCTTGCCTGTTCGCTTTCTGGCTGCCAGGATCTTACTGCTGTCCTTTGTCTGCTGTCAGTTTCTCTCCAGTACTTACTTGGCCCATATGCGTAGTCACTCAGATGAATATGCAGCTCGCGCTGGCTTCAGGTGTGGAGGCTGGAAGTCAGGCACAGGGGCGATGCTGTCAGGAATCCCAGGCTCTGCTGTCCCCAGGTCCAGATAGGCCCCACCCCCCTTGTGCCCTTCTGAGCTTTGGGCTCAGCAGCCAGGCTGGGAGGGAGGGACTCTTCTTGGCTTCCAGCCTGGCCCAGGCTACCCTCAAAGGCCAACTGGTTGTTGCCCTTACCCTTCCTTGAAGGGGCCCCTGGGGTGGGGTCCTCCATGAGACCCATGTGGCTCTCGGAGGAATGGGAGACTGCTAAAGAGAAACGGGGGCGACGGGGCCCAGGAAAGGGGAAATGCATGCCAGACCGACAAAAGTGCTAGGCCCCCATTGTCGGCTTTCCTCTCAGTCTGTGGATGGTTGTAGGGATTGAAGGAGGTCATGGAAGAGTCCCCGAGAAGCCACGGTCTGCCTTCAGTGGGAAGATGGGCAGTATTTTGGCTCTTCTGGGTAGGGACTTGCTGACTGATGGCAAAAGCGAATGTTAAACATGCATGGGACCAATGTCTGTGTAAAGAGATTAGGGGTCATGGGCACTCATTCCTCACTGCTTCAGGAAGTGCTGTGGAAATTTCTGAGGAAGCCTGGGTCAGGCTTCTAACTGAAAGCCGTTTTCTAACTGAGGACATTCTTACCGTGTTGTGAGATCTCTGAACTGTGAGCCTCTCTCAGAATACCTTCCTGCAGGCAGGGGAGTAGCTCGATCATGCCAATGACCCAGAGATCGAGGGGTTAGTGGACCATAGCTGCCCACGACTTTGGTCTGTCCAGCCCCTGCCCTCTTCTTTGTCAGCAAACCTGTAGAGGTTCTCCCGCAACCTCCTATCAGTGTGTATATATTTTTATTTTTATTTGCCTTGTACTGCATTGAGTTTCGGTACTATCTCCAGCCTTTTTAAGTTCATCTCTCTCCATCCACTAGCTTATGATGTCAAAGTTGACAATATTTATACTCTGTTCTCCCTCCATAAAGAACGCATGGCCCATGGGTTGATTCCAGGGGCTGAGAAGCTGAGAATAGGTCTTACATGATTATGACTATAAGTGTCATCACTTAGTGATGACATCTGAGCCAAGTGGTGGGCTCTGGTTACCTGTCTTCCTGTTCATAACGATGACTTTATGGACCAGGGGCAGACCTCTGGGTTGATACTCTCTGTGGGCTCACTGAGGGCTGTAGACTCCCAGGCCCCCTGAGTGCTCTCTCCACTTTCCCCCTGGCTACCTTGGAGAGTACTGACTCAGCTTCTTCTTGACCCTTCAGGAATCTCAAGCCTTAATGTCCAGGTTGTAATTGGCCCCTGAGGCAATCTCCATGTCCGTCTTCCTAGTTCCCATTTACTTGTAAAGGGACAGGTAGGTAGGCAGGGGGCTTTCAGGGTCCAGCAGGGGACCCTGGCTCCTGTGCATGTTACTTGACCCCCTGAGGGTGCTTCCTCCGTAATTGTTGGAAGAATTATTGTGGAAGATGAGCAATTTCCTTTCTAGATCCCTACAGAATGCGTGTACTCATGTTCCACCAAAAACGTCCTTTGGGTGATCAACAGGAAACACATCAGCCAGACAAGCTAGCGGACTCCATCATTCCATGGACAGAATCAAGGCCTGCGTATACCTGGAGACCACAGTTCTAGGCTCCGCAGTACCCTTAGTTACGTGCTACTGCACACCTGTTTCTGTTTTCTCAGCTAACCTCCCTTGTGCTACTCCAGCCTCATGCGCCCTAAAAATAACTCTCTTCGTGTGAGGTATCAAGTCTCATTTCTAAGGCAGATGCTGTCCTGGAGCCTGGGATCACCATGGTAGCCTGGACCTGTCAGGAGCCGCCCCTTGCGGGGTGCAGATGCCGCATCCTCAGAATCCTGTTGGGGAAGGAAGAGCCCACAGCAGTGGTGGCCATGCACACCTCCACCTAGTGAGGAAGCCTGTCTGAGTTCGCTGAAAGTTTGCATTTTCATCTTGGTAGTTTGTATCTGTTCCTGTCCTCTGCTCATTTGGCCACATCTCTCCCTTTACTTCCTTCCTGCTTCCTTCCACCCTTTCCTCCTTACATCCCCTGCCTTCTCCCTTCCTCCTGGGGACTTCCTCTCTCTGCCCACAGACACCCCACTTCTCAGCAGATGGTGCAGAGAGACCGGGTTCTTGCTCCTCTGCCTTCTCACGGCCCCTGCAACTTCTCCCAACAAAACCACGTCAAGGTAAATGCTAAACCAAAAGCTTTATATTCTACAAAACAACCATGCCATCCCTCGGGAGGCAAGCAGCTCTGGCCACTTGTGGTCAAAAGATAATGGGGAATATTTTCTTGGGTCACACTGGAATACCTCCTCCTGCCCCTGAGTCTTCCAGGCTAGAGTCTGAGCTCCTTGAGGGTAGGAACAGGCCTGACTTGTTTTGAATTCCTCGTGTTTAGTGTGGTGCAGGTGCTTAATGAAAGCTGGGGAAGGAAGACAGAAAGGAAGGATGGGGAGGGAATGTCTCTTGACCCATAGTCGCTGCCTGCCAAGCCCAGGATGCAGGGGTGCGGATGGCAAGTGGCTCCTGTCAGGGATTCCCGTCAGGTTTTTGTCTCTGGCTGGGAGGATCTTTTCTTCCCCTCTGCCCTTTCTCTCTCTCTTCATGTCTTCTTCAAACTACTTTCCTAGACTTTGCCAATCAGCAAGTGTGCTTCTCTGTGGTTGCGTGAACTTCACAGCTACAAGTAAACCGCAGTGGTTCGAAAACCCTCCCTTCGCATTTTCTGTCACCCTTGTTGGTTCAGGGCCTTTGTCTTTGACAGTTACCACAGGATGACTCAACGGTTTCTGTTTCCACTCAGGGTTAGGTCATTCAGGCTGTGCAGGGGCTCGCGGGGGTGGGCGGAGGCTTTGGAGGTGGGAGGTCAGGTTGTGAGGTAGCTGTGGTCTTTACTAGAAGACTGAGGGTTTCTCTGCTCACTGCCTCTGGGAATCTGTTCTTCACCATCGCCTTTTATTGGTGTGAATGCTTGGCCATGGGTGGCACCTCACTTCTTGATGAAGATGGAGCATTTTTATTTTCGCCATTTTCAACAAGAAGAGATTGATGGGGGGCAGGGCGCGGGGGTTGGGGGTTGATCCTGGGCGGAGCTGGAGACATCTCCTGAAGCAACATTATAAAAAGGACCAAGATGAAGGAGCAGGTCACTGAAGCAGACCCATGCTGGGAAACCAGAGCTGATTTTCAAGTTCTCATGGGTCTTCATTCCAGAATCGTGGGTGCTGCCTAGAATCATGTGGTGGTCAAAGGCCCCAAGGATGTTTCTTGTCATGAGGACATTCAAATTTGGTGTCTGAAGATATGCTTTCTAGGACACCAAAACTGACTTTTGATTTAGACTTTGAGAAAAAAAAAATACACTCCCTCCTCTTTTAAAGTTGTTTTTTGTTTGTTGGGTTTTTAAAATGTTTTCCAAAAAACACAAAAAGATCTTTTTTGTAGTTGTTACTGTTGCCTTCTTGCTTTGTCTCTTTTCAAAATGGACTTTTTGGAATAATTTTTAATTTCTAGAAAATTTGTGAAGATAACACAGAGACCTCCTATATACCCCTCAGCCAGTTTCCCCCATTGCTTACAGCTTACATAACCATGGCTCGTTTATCAAAACCAAGAAAGCAGCACTGGTTCATAACTATTACCTAAACTCTAGACCTCATTAGAATTTTCTTTCTTTTTCTACCAGTGTCCTATTTCCAATCCAGGGTGTTTTATTCCGCACTGTGTTTTATTGTCTTTTTTTTTTTTTTTTTTTTTTTTTAGTGTCCTCTGATTTGTGACTGTTTCTTGGTCTTGCCATGTTTTTCATCATCTTGCCACTTTTGAAAAGTACTGGTCATGTATATTGTTGACTATCATTCAATTTGGTTTGTCTGGTGTTTTTCTCAGTCCAGACTGAGGTTTTGGGTTTTGGGGAAGACCTGAGGGCAAGTGCCCTTCTTGTCAATCACAGCAGGGTACATACTATCAACATGGCTTGTCAGTGGTGCTGTTACCCCTGATCACCTGGGCAAGGTAGTGTTTATCACATTTCTTCCTTATAAAATCACCTCTTCCCGCAAGCAGGTCCCTAAGGGCAGCCGACCCTCGGGATGGTAGTGGCGGTGTGGAGATAGGTAAGCTCAACCTGCTAGAGGGGGGAATGTTTACACAAATTATTTATTATGGGCGTTCATCTCTTTCCCCTAATGTATTTATTTATTTAAACCATTTATTTGTATTAGTATGGACTCATGTATATTTATTTTATGCCTTGTGTTATAGTCCAGTGGTCCATTATTTATTTTGTTGTTCAGATTGTTCCAGCTTTGGCCATAGGGGGCTCTTAGAGTTGGCTCCTGTATCCTTTTGACATGCCCCCACCCTTTCAGGATTTTTTTTTTTTTTTTTTTAAGGACTTCTTTACTTTATGATACCACAAGGTGCTCCAGGCTCATCTTCTATTTTCCCTGCTCTGTCCTAGAAGCAGCCATTTCTCCAATGAGTCCGTGTTCCTTTTGTTTGAGAATGGTTTCTAGAAACCAAGATCTGTACTTGAAGGTCTCATTTTTACATAAGGAAATGATGCCCTAACACAATTCCACTTCTGGTCATCTACTTTCTTCCAATATTTTATATTTAAAAATTTTAAACATACACTGGAATTGAAAGACTTTAACATTGAGTTCCTTATACACATCACTTAAATTCTACCATTAATGTGTCACCGTATTTGCTATATCACATATTTGCTCATTTATCCATCCCTTTATCCAACATATTTCATTTTTTGGATGCATTTCAAAGTTGCTGAAACAAATAAATAAGTGCATTTTCTCCCCCGAAATAATTCAGTGTGGATATCATTAACAAGACTTCAATATGTGTTCAGGCTTTTTTTTTTTTTTTTTTTTTTTGACTATAAAATGCAATGCAATGTGAAAATCTTAAATGTACACTCTCAGAGTTTAAACAAATACATACACCTATGTAACTCAAACCCCTTTCAAAATAAAAAACATTACCATCACCCCAGAAAGTTCACTCATGCCCTTTCCACTCAGTCCCTGGCCTTATTCTCCCAGAAGTAACCACTGTTCTGTTTTTTTTTTTTAATACTATGTTTTAATTTTGTCTGTTTTACAATTTAATGTAAGTGGAATTGCGCAATATGTTCACTCAGCATATTTTTGGTGGCATGTTAATTCAATTTAATCCTCTGCAGCAGTGAAAATGAATGATCTACAGTTACAGTAGACACCAAAGATGAATCTTATTAGCCGTGTTGAGCAAAAGGAATGAGACACAAAAGAATACATAAGGTCTGATCCCAGTTCTTTAATATTCAAAAGCAGTCAAAAATAATTTATGGAGTTCTAAGTCAGGAGAGCAGCTAGCAGTGAGCAGGCGAGAGGGAGTAATGATTGACAGAGACTGAGGGGAGATTCTATGTGTTGGTGTTGTAATGCGATTCGCCTTGACGTGGGTAGGGATTGTACAGGTGTGTTTTCTTTGTGAGAATTCATTAGACTGTAATTTTATGACTCATGCCTTGTTCTTGGTGTATTACATCTTATTAAAGTGTTTAACAGTACTAGTTCATGCTCATCAGTTGTGTGTGTGTGTATGTGTGTGTGACAATACTATGTGTACTGATTATCTCTTGATATATAACAAATTACCTGAAAACTTAGCATCATAAACAGGAAGGTGTATTATCTCACTCAGTTTCTGTGGGTCAGGAATTTTAGAGCTTCTTATCTGGGTGGCTCTGGGTCTGGCGTGAGGCTGCAGATAGGATGTTAGCCAGGTCTGAAGTCATAGAAAGGCTTAACAGGGGCTGGAAGATCCACTCTCTCAAGATGGCCCACGCACATGGCTGTTGGCAGGAGGCCCTAGTTTCTCCCTGTGTGGACCTCTCCATAAATCTGCTTGGGTGACCTCGTGCCATGGCAGCTGGCTTCCTGAAGAGCAAGAGATTCAAGAGAGCTTAGCATAGTGTTTTCTAGGTTAATACACCTCATGTACATGTGTCACTCGTACATTCCTTTTTATTGCTAAGCGGTATTCCATTTCCTGACTAAATCAGTTTATTTCTCTGTTCTCTTAGTGATAGATACTTGGGCTGTTTCCAAGTTTGGGGCTATTAATGAATGAAATTGATACGAACTTTCTTCTACGAGAATTTTGTGAGCATTTTGTTTGTCTTGGGTAAAAATCTAGGAGTATAATTATTAAGTCATAGAGTTAGATATATGTTTAATTTTATGAGAAATTGACTAATAGGGCTTTTCCCAAAATGACTGTATCATTTTATATTTTCACAACAAAATATGGGAGGTTCAGTTGTTCCACATCCTTGTTAACATATTATTTTGCTATTTATTTTTTCTTAAAGCCATTCAGGTGGGTGGATGGTGGAATCTCATTATGGTTTTAATTTCCATTTCCATGGTGACCAGTGTCTCTGAGCACTTTCTTGTGTGTTTATTGGCCATTTGTATATCTTCTTTTTAAGGTGTCTGTTCACATCTTTTGGAGGGTATCTATTTGTGTGTGTGTGTGTGAGTGCGTTTGTGTGTATAATTTACAGACATCATTTTGTGTAACCACCAACATAATTAGGACATGGAACTGTTCTGTCACCACAGAAACTCCCTATGTTTGTCCTTTAGAGTCAGATTCCCCTCATCACTCTATCCACTGGTGGCCACCAATCTATTCCTCCTTGCTATAATTTGTCATTTTGAGAATGTCATAAAATTGGAATCATATATGATTTTTTGAGATTCGCTTTTTTGTACTCAACACAAAGTCCCTGAGATCCATTCAAGTTGCCATGTGTAGCAGTGGTTCACTCCTTTTTATTGCTCAGCAGCACATGGTGTGGATGTACTATACTTTTGTCCCCAGTTGAGGGACATTTGGATTGTTTCTAGTTTTTGGCAATTGCAAATAAAGTTGCTATAAATTCATGTATCAGTGTTTGTGTAAACAAAGGATTTCATTTCTCTCGAGTTAATACATAGGAGTGGTATTGCTGAGTTATGTAAGAGTATGTTTAATTTCAAAAGACATTAAAAAGGGAGCTCTACCATTTTTTATTCCCACCACCAGCAAAGGAGAGAACCAGTTGCCCAATGTCCTCCTAAACACTTGAAATTTTCAGATATTGTCAGTATAATTTCTTTTAGTCATTCTAATAGTTGGTTTACCATTATTTTATTTATTTATTTCTTTAGTTTAGTTAGTTCCTTGTAGTTTGGTCTTTTTTTTTTTTTTTTTAAGTGTCTCCTATTGTCTTTGAAGTTTTTTTTTTTTTTTTTTTTTAAGATTTTTATTTATTTGACAGAGAGAGAGTAGGCAGAGAGGCAGGCAGAGAGACAGGAGGAAGCAGGCTCCCCGTCAAGCAGAGAGCCTGATGCGGGGCTCAATCCCAGGACCCTGGGATCATGACCCAAGCCGAAGGCAGAGGCTTTAACCCACTGAGCCACCCAGGCACCCCTGTAGTTTGGTCTTGATTCCACATGTGAGACTTCCAAGACAGGTGTCTTACTCATGCTGGAGGTCTACACCCCACTCTTCTCTCAGGAAAGATGAAATTAGTATCTTTTGTTTCAGTTCTTGCTTGTGGCATATCCTAGCTCAGAGGTTTTCAAGCTTGTTCTTAGTAATGGCACCGTTTTGTTTTTGTTTTTGTTTTCAAGCTAAATCCTACATGGAACACTAAAAGATAAGTCAGATGATGGCAGAGCTGCTAGGGGAAGAACTGGGCCCTCTCTTTACCCCCACAGCTGTCCTCAAGGTGTCCCCCAGCTCCTAATCCTGACACTAACACCATTCACCCAGGATCCTGCCAAGGCTCTTAATTCCACAGGGCCTTTGTCTGCAATCTGAGGTATAGAGAATAATATTTACCAAATCTTCATATCTTATAGATTCAAGAAGACGGAGAAATTATATATGTTAAAATACTGAAAAAGCATTATTGTTTACGATTTCTATCCCATTGTTCTATAAATGGCATCTGAAGTGGCCTATTAACATTGTTAAATGTGGAGGTTGATATTTAAAGACAGAAAACACATAGATATTCATGTTGGGTAGGGCTTCAAAGAGCTCTACGGAGGGCCGGTGGGTGGGGGTTGTTCCTAAAATCCTGATCCTTCCCATTGCAGAAATTGTTACCTTTTTTATTGAAAAGAATTTATGTATTCTCTTTTAAGATAATCAGGTGCTCAGACTTTCAGGCAGCTTCTAAGGCAGTTTTAACTTCTTTATTGCTTGACTACTTGGTGGTGGCGGTTCAAATGAAGAATAGTTGCCATCTAGTGGTCATTTTAAGGATACAATTTAAAATATCTAAAAATAAAATAAAAATATTTTTTAAATGTCTTTTTTTAAAAGGTATTTTAATATGATTCAAAAGTTGGAATACATAAAACGGTAGACTACTATTTGCCAAGTTTCCCCACGTCTGCCCCACATACACAAAAAGTAAACACTGTTCGTAGTTTCTGGTGTGTCTCTTAAGAGAATAAAAAAATAGCAACAACACATAGACAAGCAAATACGTAGTCTTCTTCCCCACCTCCCTGCCCCCACTTTTTAACATACAGTATAGCAGAAGTAACATATTCACCTGTTTGCACCTTGCTTTTTCATTTAAAACATATCTTGGCAATTTCCTTATATAGGCATATAGGCAGATTTTCCTTTTTATGTAATAATTTCACTGTATGGCTAGGCCGTACTTCACTCAATCACTTATCTTTTAGATGTTTGCAGGGTTGTGCTATTTCTGCCCATGTAACATTAAACTCAGGTCTGGTAGTGTGTTTTGGGAGTGAGGGTGGCCAGCGTAATGGGACAGACCTCTCATCAAAATGTCTTAACTTGGGGGCACCAGGGTGGCTCAGTGGATTAAGCCGCTGCCTTCGGCTCAGGTCATGATCTCAGGGTCCTGGGATCGAGTCCCGCATCGGGCTCTCTGCTCAGCAGGGTGCCTGCTTCCCTCTCTCTCTCTCTCTCTCTGCCTGCCTCTCCGTCTACTTGTGATCTCTCTCTGTCAAATAAATAAAAAATAAAACTCTTAAAAAAATGTCTTAACTTGTTTTAACTTGTCTGTATTGGAAAATGTTCTCTAATGTCTCTTGATCCACATTTTTTCTTTTTTGAATACAGAATTTCCTTAACTTGGGTATTAATAGTTGAGAACTATATATTAGTAATCCTGTTTTCTTGAGTTCCGCTTATGTTATAGTTTTTAATAATTTCTCAGTGCCTTTGGCTGGTGTGTGTATTCTCTGTCCTCCCCTGATCCTGCGGTCTGTCTTCTTTTTTCTGCACAGATTAACATAAAATCATTACTCAAACTTGACTCCTGTGAGGTGCTTGGTGTCAGTATAAGCAGGAAGCTTAATTTAATGTGAATTAAGTAGATGTGAATTACAATTTTAAAGTAGATGAATAATAACCATTTTATCAAAAAGTTACTGGAATGGAAATGTGAAGAAAATAGCTAATAACTGATGCTTTAAAATCTTGTCTGTATAACACACTACATGGCATTCCCATAGGCTTTACTGTCTCGTCCTTGTAGTGTGAAATGTCTCTTGATCCCCTGCTCAGTGAGGAGTCTGCTTCTCCCTTTCCTGCTGTCCCTCCCCCATGCTCAGGTGTGTGCTCTCTCTCTCAAATAAATAAATAAAATCATATATATGTATATATGATTATATTAAAACATTATATAAACTGTAAAATTTACATATATAATGTATATAAACATAAAATTATATAAAAACATTATATAAAATAACATATTTATAAAGTATATACTTATACTTGTGTTGTGTGTGTATATATACATATTGTGTATATATGTGTATATATATCTCCTCACATATACTTTATAAGTATGTTTTAAATTTTATTTTATATATTTTAAATTATACCATTAAAATGATTGTTTATATAACCATATATCCATATGAAAGCTACTGACTTTGATTGTGTTTCCTGCTAAACTCTTCTTGTTTGTAGTAATTGTAGTTGTCTTGAGGGTTCTAGATACACAGTCATACTGTATCAATTACTTATGATACAAAACATAGTGGTTCAAAGCAATACACATTTATTATTGATCGTGAGTCTGTGGATGGCTGAGAGGTTCTTCTGACATTGGCTGGGCCCATTCATGAAGTCAGCTGTGGGTTGGATAGGCAGCTCTTTTGATCTTGACCAGGCTTTTCCAGTGTGGGCCTTGCCTGGAGGTAGGCTGATCTAGGATGGCCTTGGCTGAGACAACCGGGCTCTCCTCACATGTCTCTTACTTTATACCTTCCATCCACATGGCAAACTAGTCAGGCATGTTCTTAGATTAGCTCAAACATATGCCCATGGGATTGCAGAGGAGCAAGAGAGGAAGGGAAATGTACAAGCACTTTTCTAAGCCTTTGCTTTCCTCACATCTACCAATATGTTAATGACTGAAGAAAAATCATGTGGCCAAGCCCAGATTCAAGGGGTGTGGAAGTATGCTCAGCCTCTTCATGAGAACTGCAGTGTCAAAGGGCAAGGATCAGGGGAGGTCTAGCATAGGGGCCATTACGACAATCAATGAAACACATGGATCATCTGTACATAGTTCTCCCTGTTTCTTTCCAATTTCAGTTTCTCTAATTGCTTTCCCTTGTTGAATTGTATTGGCTAATACTACCAGAGCAAAGTTGAACAACCACCCCTTGTGATTTTTTTCAGAGCCAGATTTTAGATTTATTACTTGCATTTTTTCTGTTTTCTAATTTTCTACTTTTCTTTTAATAATTTATTTTTTCTCCTTTTTTTTTTTTTCTAACTTCTTTAGTCAGCTGCTTAGCAGTTACTGTTAATGACCTACCCTGATCTCTCTACCAAACCCATACACTCATCTCCTAGCTGCTCTCAGTGTTGACCGGTATCAACTCAAGGCGGAACTTCCTTGGAATTGTCCTTGACGTATGGGAGTTGCCTTCCCAGGAAATGGCTGAGGTTATGCCCTCTGCCCATGAAGGCAGAAAGCCTATGCTTTCTTCTCTGTCTGAAGGACAGGTTAGGACCTCTCCACAGTGCCATTTATACTCCAGAGTGTCCCGCTGAATCAGTCTAAGGCTGGACTTCAGCTGAGCCCACATTTTGCAAGCTCCCCGGCACTCTGTATGAAGGCCTCCTGTCCTCAATGATGTCCAGAACCCTACTGCACACCCACGTTGCCAGTTGCCTGTGGCTTGCTCTTTTTCTCCATTTTTCTTAGAGTATCGTTGTATCAATTCTGTGCTAGTATCTTTTTATTATGATTGGATGATTTGAATATAATTGAATGATTTCTGGCCTGGCTTTTCTAAGAAGTTGCAGGGTTGGGGAGCAGGAGAAGCTGAGCTAGTGGTCTGGGATTCGTCCCTTTTCACAACACAGAATCTTTTCCCTTCCCTGCTGCCACAGAGATAGACTGATTCTTTCAAACAACAGCCTGTCCATGTGACTCTGCATGTTGCCCTGACCCTGAACCTAGCTCAGGGGCCAGCGAGCCTTCTTACCTGCTTTTACCTTCTTACCTGCCTTTCCTGTCTTGCTGTTCCAGATCAGAACTATAAGCTTTACCTCTCCATGTGTACAGCTTACATTTAGAAAGTGAACTTTTGCCTGCATTTTTTGAGAGTTGCCACCAATTGGCCCTTGTGCTGTGTGTGATCTCTTGCTCTGGTTCTTCCTGCCACTTTCTCCTGACTAAAGCCTGCATCAACTCAGACAAGTTTTACGTCTATGTTAGTATCTAGAGACCTTTCCTGACTTCTAGTTTCATTGACAATGGAATGTTTATTTATTTATTTTTAAAAGATTTATTTATTTATTTATTTGAGAGAGAGGGAGAAACAGATTCCCTGCTGAGCAGGGAGCCTGACACAGGGCTTGATCCCAAGGACCCTGGGATCATGACCTGAGTCGAAGGCAAATTCTTAATGACTGAGTCACCCAGGCGCCCTACAATGTTTATTTTCTGTTCTCCTTAGGAAAACGCTGATTTTATGCAGTAATGCTTATACTGAATTCTGCACTAGTTGCTCTGAGATCAGGTCTACTAGATGACACAAAATAAATAAATAAATAGATAAATAAATAAATAAATAAAACAATAACCGAGATTATTCTGTTGGGGGGGTTTCTGTGTCCGTTCTTTTTTTGCAGGTGGGGATGGATTCCCTTTTTTAAATATTCCCGGATGAATGAGGGGTCCCCTTGGATTTTTTTTTATTACCTGACAACTGAATGGACCAGAGAAAGCCAAGATGATTGAATTGGTTCTTGTTCTGTCTGGGGCAATTGACTTGCAGGTTATTTAGGAAAAATGTTTAAATGTGAGACACTGTGCTGGTCCTGAGGGGCTACATGTTCAAGACTTGGACCCTACACCCATGCAGTTTCTATTTCTTGTTGGGAATGAACTTTGCATAGGGATCTTTGCACAGTATCTGTGGTTGGCATGCTTTTTGGGACATACCTGAGAACACTGTCTCTAGGATCTAGTTATGAAACTACAGGAAACAAAGAAATTTATGTTCAATCACCATTTAATGGGATGTACTATGGCCAGACCCTTGTGTTGGTGCCGAGACTATAAATATGAATCTAACACACTACTAGCCTTTGAGAAGGAGGAGGGGTGAAGAAGAGTATGAATGGAGGTTAATATTCTTGAGCACTTACTATACATATGCAAGCACTGGGATAAGCATTTGAGGAGACAATCCTCTGAGTCATGGGCAGTTATCATTCCCATCTTACAGATGAGAGGACGGAGGTACTGGGAGGCCAGGTCACTTGATGCTGGTCACACAATTAGTGACAGAGCCAGGAGTCAAGCCTGAGTGAGGTTTCTTCCAGGCTCAGGCTATGCTTGCATTTAAGCATTTTTTTTTTTTTTGCATTTAAGCATTTTAAGTGGCAGAGTGGAAACCCTCCTTCTATGTCAGTTTAAGTTCATTGAGAAGCAGACAGGAAGATGGGACTAGATGAGCAAATGACTTATGGGTGGGGGTGGAGCATGCAAATCTGTGAAGGATGATGGGAGGGAGCTGGAGGAGGTGGGAGAAACTTCCAAATGTGTGTAGGCAGGTCTGACTCTGTGAAATGAGAGAGCAGAAAGGGCACAGTGAGGTTATAAGAAAGCCTCAGTGGGCCATTTTTTGGGGGGGTCTGCTGGCACAAGTTGCCTACTGGACAGTAATGGCCCTAATCCAGAAGCTTGCCCTACTCAATCACCAGCTGGGAGCAGCCCAAGAGCAAAGTCAGCTGGGTGAGTGCCACAGTTAAATCCAAGGTATAGCACCTGGAGGTTATGGTGGATTCTCTGGAAGGAAACTCTAGGCAGCATTCCTCATGGCCAGTACAGTCCACCCCTTGTACCACACAGATCACTCCTTCTCTCCGATACCCCCAAATGCTACTCATCAGTTTCATCTCAGAAACATGAAAATCTTGCTCTTGCAGAGGGGATGATGGAGTTTTGTTTTAAGGTCACCCTGTGAGGAAATCCCTCCTTCTTTCCTTCCATTTTGACCCTGCTATATTGAACACAGGGTCTGTGTTACACAGTAGACCTTCTTCGACACACAGTATCAAATGAGATGTAAAGAGACCTAGCAAAGCTATCTATTTCTTATCTCATCAGACACCTTGGTCCAAAGGCCTTACTGAGGGTCTTCAAATCAATGTTTTAACATCCATTTTGTATTTGTTCTTCACAGGTATGATTTAAATCTGGATGAAATAAGAGCTTTGACGTTTCAGAGAGTGAAGTTTGTCATGGGTCTACCTGTGTTAAAACGTGCGATTCAGGACCAGGTGAGTTTCATTGTTACTTTGTTGTGATGTGTGTATGAGTGTGAGAGAGAGACAGAGAAAGAAAAAGATTTTATTTCTGTTTTGTTTGCTTTTGTGACTTGTGGAAGCCATTTATTTTGTCCCAGGGAAAATTGCCATCAGTATGGGGGAATGCCTTCTTCAGCACCTTTTTTTGCCCCACTCTCTGATAACCTAATTGATCTTCTTCCCTTAGTCCATAGGTGTGTTCATGTCTCCCAAGATCACAGGCTAGGGGGTAGGGGAATCAGCAGAAGTAATGATATATATGTTCACAAAACAAATATAATTTGGGGCATAAAATTCAAATATCTGAGAAAGGTAATGAACTGATTTTATAAGCTTTTAAAGCATTTAGATGTGTCCAAAATGTAGGGGTCTTTTTTGTCTAAACACTACTATTCTAAACTCAGTTAAATTATTTTAGTCAATTTAGCCTCATTCTGCCTCTTAAAAACAAAGAAGGAAAGAAAGAGTATGTGATTAGAGAACTCCTTCGTGATATGAACATTAGGAGCTATTTATTTTAGGCAAGTTTAAATCAATTTCCATTTCATTCAGCTTCATGGCTTCCTTAAACTGAACACGTTACATTCAATAAAATGAAACAGAACAGAATTCCTGGTGAGAGCCCTAGGAGAGAGGCTTGAACTGGGGAGAAGCTTCAGCTTGTGGATGGCTGAGAGGTGGAGCCTGGCCCTCTTCCTGCCCACTGCAGTCTGTGGAGGGGCAGTCTAAGGACTGAAGGGGTAGGGGTCTTCCCCATTCAGGGGGCCACTGAAGGCTTAGTTCTCTGTGCAATGTAGATCAGAGCCAGTGGGGGGGCCTGAGGTCCATGTTTGAGAATAGATCCCTACCCTGTCACACCCTGCCTCCCCCCACATTTTGGTTGGCTGTACTGAGGAGACAAGGACAGAACTCAGCATCTTCTTGTCAAAAGGCAGAGCTCTGGCCCCTCCTGTTGAAGCACTGTGGCCACCTCCAAGGTAACAAAAGGCACACTTAGCTGGAGAGGAAGGAAGGAAAACAACCACATCGTGCAGGGAAGGGTGCTTGCAAAGCCTAAAGAATCATTTCATACCAAGCAGTTTGACAAAGTGGATTTCAAGCTAGTAAACTATCTCTCAGTGGAACATTTAGAGCTGTGAATACAACCAAGAAAGAAGAAAACCCACAAAAGACCCCAGCCCTCTTTGGTTTCAGACACTTTATGAGTCTGGCCTCCAGTACATCTGTCCTGGGGCTGGTTGGAAGGTGAAATCTTGACACGTGGTCAGTCTTCTGGTCTCTTAATTAGTCCAATATGTTCATGATTTAACTTAGTGTCCATATTTAAGACCCAGATGAGAGTTGATCCTTTAATGAAGTTTACTAATTGCTGCTTATCACACTGAGTCTGAAGGATTAGCCTGTGTAATCTTGCTCCTGATGAAGCTGTCGGTCCCTGGATCCAATTAGCTTCCCATTTTTGTGGCTCCCTTGTGGTCTTAGGCAGCTCGGACGACCCCGTCCTGGATGGTTGAGTATAGTCCCTGCAAGCAACCGCAGGACCGGCCCTAGACAATCCCTCCAGTTCATCTCTGTGAGTTACTTCAGCCTCTTTGGCCCTTCTCTCCGTGTGAGCTCACAAAAGCCAATGAACCTGAAGGAAATTAAATGAGTTGGTCATCAGGGCGGCCGGCTCATCTCTTCAGGTGGAGGTCGTGAAACTTGGCAGCACATCTGTGTTTGAAGGCTCTCAAATTCCACTCTGTAAACAGCTGGAGGACCTGTCCACATCCAGTAATTCTAGAAGAAGTGTTACATGATTCATTCTGCCTCTTAATAAAAATATTGAGTCATGGCCGTACTGCCTGTTCAGAGCGCGTTCCAGGTCTTTCCATCCTTCCCTGGCCCCCATTTCGTGTTGCTGTTAGCTTTTGTGGATGATCCGATGAACTCCAAGGCAGAAGGCCGAGTGTAATGTGTAATGATGATGTTCTCGAGGACAAATGAGGAGTGAGCCTCGTTCATTCCAGGTCTCCATGGACAGTCCACGGGCCAAGAATAAGCCATTAAAATATTTCCACTCTGCATTTTCCGCTCTGCCATCTGCAATAGATTTGAGATGTTCTAATAATTTCAAAAGGAAAAAACAATATCTGAGTCTGACTACAGAGTATACATACACGTGTGTGCGTGTACACACACTGAACAACATCACTGTACCTCCCAGACATTTCCTGCACCTGTTTCCAGCAATATCACATTCGTGCCCTTCAGCCAACGGCCCTCTCCTTTCCCGGCGGAAATCCTGGGTGGTGGAAGTCACAGACTCCCTGCATTTCCAGAGATGGGGAGATAGAGGACCAGGTGGGAGATCGTCCTCTGTGGCATTGTTGAGACTGCAGCCGACAGAGGCTGACCCCCCTGCACCCAAATCACCATAACCAATAATAGCAGCTCAGATTCACAGAGTACATATCCTATGCCAGTCACAGCGCTAAGAACTTTAGATGCATGATCTCATTTAATATCCACAACATCCAGAATGGTATTCCGATTTTACAGATGAGTAAATTGAAGACCAGCAATTGGCCTGAGGCTATACAGCTAGTAAGCTGTGTATATAACTAGTGGAACACAGATTTAAACTCAGCTGGTCCTGCTTTCTGAGTCCACTTCCATTTGGTGGTTCTTGCCCCAGGCTACACACTGGAGTTGCCTGGAGAACTTTCCAAACTCCTGCTGTCCGAGCTTTGGCTCAGGCCAATGAAATCAGCATTTAAATTTCCCAGGTGATCCCGTGTGTGTCCTGTCCTGGCTTGAGTACTGCTCTCCACTATCCTTCCTTCCCAGTACTCTGTACCGTCTACCCCAAATTGTTCCCATTCAGCATTTGGTCTCTGGCAATCATTGTTCAGGGCTGACTTGTAGGAATGCTCCATCCCAACATTTCTTTTCCCCAGGAGGAAGACAGTTGGGATCAGGCTGTTCCTGGCCAACAGGAGTAAGGAGTGGGGGTAGATATTTGAATAATGAAGCATCCATTCTGTGACCCCCCACCCCCCATCATGTTCTCTCTCACTCTGAACTCTGATGGTCCTCATCCCCATGATCCACAGTGGTGCTGGGCATGGAAGCATTGTTATCTAAACTAGTGGTTCTCAAAGTATGGTCTGAGGACCCCTGGAGGTACCCAAGATCCATTCAGGTACTACCTGAAAAGTAGGTGTCCAACTTTGTGTGCATGACACCAGATTTTCACCATAAACTTCAACCAAAACAGCCTATGGCAACAGATGGAGTGCAGAAGCAGATGTGAGAGTCTAGCCGTCTTTCATTAAGCCAGATGCTACAATAATTTGTAAAAATGTAAAACAATGTCATTCTTCTCACTGATTGTTTTTTGGTTTGGAAATTATGGTTATATTTCATAAGAATTATGTTATTTATATGTAATGGATATAGTATTATTGTTTTTAATGTGAAACTTTAAAAATTCTCAGTTTTAATTATAGGGTGGTAAATTATGGACATAGCCTGCATAAACAAAACTCTTTGGAATCTTTGATAATTCTGAAGAATGTAAAGGGGTCCAGAGACCATAAAATTTGAGAACCACTGATCTGAATCATCCACTGTTTTCTCAGGAAGTTCATTCTCAGATCAGCTTGAAGGGGAACTGGCAGGAGCCTTATATTTGTTATACTATGGCTTTATGTGGCTTTCCATTTATGTTATATTTATTATACTATAATTATTATTTCAATCAGAATTTTAGTCTCAGTTTGGGATGGTTTTTGTTTTTGTATTTAAAGAAATACCAGGTGGGTACTCTTATCTAAAATGGAATAAGACTCTGAGGTCAACTCACCTTAGAAGGTATTTGGGAGGGGCGCCTGGGTGGCTTAGTTAGTTAAGCATCTGCCTTTGGCTCAGGTCATGATCCCAGGGTCCTGGGATCGAGTCCTGTATCAGGTTCCCTGCTCAGTGGGGAGTCTGCTTCTCCCCCTCCCTGTGCCTGCTGCTCCCGCTGCTTGTGCTCGCTTTTTCTCTGATAAATAAATAAATAAGAAGGCATTTGGGAATGGGGAGAATGGTTGTATTCCTAATTAGACTCTAAAAAAAAAAGGAACAGCCTTTCCCGGGAAACTACATGGAAGCCACGGGTGTGTTGCGTAGAATGAGCTCAGTAGAGAATGTGCCAAGAAGGTGAGGATGTCTCCTCTGCCACTAGCCCCGTTTTACTCCAGTTCATCTCACCCAGGCCCGCTCTGCTGCCCACACAAACCAGTGCCAGCCCTGATTGGTCCTGCAGACCATGACCATAACCACAACTATAACCTCCCCTGCCCCATCCCAGTACTGGTTCCCAACCTACTTTGAGCTCTTGGCTCTAACACCCTAGCCTTGGTTCTGCCCTTGGCCCTCTGGCTTCTGTTTGTACTGGAACCCAGGCTTTTCCTAGCAGGCTGTGACAGGCTACCCCTGGCTCTGTCTTATATGTTGCCTTTGGCAGGAGTCCCTGTCCCAGCTCCAGCTCTACAGACTTGGACCCTGGCCACTTGGCCAGCACTCTGGCCAGGCCAGCTCTGGCCACAAGGGATGCCGTGGAGGACTGGAACAGAGATGACAGGACAGAGTGGCCTGTTTACAGAAGTCCCTCTGTGTAGATTGGCAACTGAACTGATTTATCATCTATGATGGCCGCAGGAATTACTTGAAAGAGCATGCCAGGGAGTGAGTTGGGATCCACTCAGGGATGGACTCTGGGGTACCCGGAATCCTGGTGTTCTTCGTTTACTGCACTGTAAACGATTTGGCTTAATGAAAACTTCTTATTTTGAGGTTTAGTTATTATTCTTACAGTGAAATATTAGGTTAAAAATAACCATAATTATTACTTACTATAATTTGCTAAGTCCCTTCTATGTGCCAGGTGAGACGATTCATTCATTTTACAACCATTTATCGAACACCTACAATGAGCCAGGCATTGGTCAAGAGGCAGTGAATAAAGTAGGCAAACATACCTGTTTTTATGGAGTTTATATATTAGTTTTGGATGAGGCAGACAATGAAATAATGAACAAGTAAATTTATGGTACATCAGATGGTTGTTGATGCTGCCAATAAAAATCAAACATAGTGAATAATAAAATGACTGAAAACACTTAAAAAATCAAACATGATAAATTGGAAAAGAAGTAAAACTGTCTCTCTTCACTGATAACATGATCTTATATGTAGAAAACCCTTTTATGTTAAAATTAGTGTAAAATAATGCACTTTCCATTAACCTAAAGGTAAGCTCATGCATTAAGGTGCTCATCAGTATGATACATTGATCATTACATGTTGTCAATACTGATAAATTATATGATTATGCTAGTAATCAAAAAAACTTCCAAAGCAGCTAGGAATTTGGTAGGAAGCATGAGCTCCCAAGGGAAGAGGTATTAAATTTAAGGCAAGAATTTGGAATATCCCAAACTGTCAGAATACTACACTGATGTTGTGAAGGGAGAAAAATATCCTTAGATAGAGCCATGGGAATGTCACCTTTCATTGTTCCTGATATTGGACTTTCCTGGAATGGTCAAGGCCCTTGGGGCGACCAGAAGTGTAATAGCTACATCTAATCTTTGTTTTTTTTTTTTTGTTTTTTTTTTTTTTAAAGATTTTATTTATTTGACAGAGAGAGAGATATCACAAGTAGGCATAGAGGCAGGCAGAGAGAGAGGGGAGGAAGCAGGCTCCCTGCGGAGCAGAGAGCCCAATGCGGGGCTCGATCCCAGGACCCTGAGATCATGACCCGAGCCGAAGGCAGAGGCTTTAACCCACTGAGCCACCCAGGCGCCCCTACATCTAATCTTTGTTACAGACTTCTCCCAGCAAGCACTCTGTTCAGGTGTCCTACTATGTGGCCCCGGCAGAGGATCAGCAGAGAATAAGGAAACACCAGAGAGTAAGAAAAGATGGTGTGGAGGCCATGGTTAGGAGTTTGGATTTTCTTGCAAAATTAACTGGAGTCATTGGAGAGTTTTCACTATGGAAGGGTGGGGTTGTGGGAGAAGGAGAGGGGAAGCACAGCATGATGCTTATTTTTAAAATATTATCATGCCTTGATCGAAATTTACAAGTTGATTCAAAAAAACATACATGGAAATGCAAAAGACCTGGAATTGTTAAAGCAGTTCTGAAAAAGGATGTATTTGGAGGACTTTCACTGCTTGATTTCAAGACTTACTATAAAGCTACTCAAGTTTGGCATAAGGACAGACAAATAGATGAATGGGACATTATGGAGAGTCCTGAAATAAACCCATACATATATGATCAATTGATTTTTTAACAATGTTGCCAAGGCAACTCAGTGGGGAAAAAAGTCTTTTCAATGAATGGTTCTGGAACAAGTAGATAAATATATAGAAAAAAAATTAACCTTGATCCTTATCTCATAATACATGCAAAAATAATTTGAGATGTATTATGTATATAAACATAAGTTCTAAAATTACAAAGTTTGTAGAAGAACAAAGGAGAATGACATTCTGACTCTAGGATGGGCAGAGTTTTTTAGAGAGGACCCCCCAAAATGCTAAACATATCAAAGAAAAAAACTGATAAATTGGTCTTTATCAAAATCAAAAACTATTTTTCATCAAAAGACATCATTAAAAGAATAAAAAGGCAATCCATAAACTAGGAACAAGTATTGGCAATGTATTTATCTGAAAAAAACTGTGTTGAGATATGAAGGATTTGTACCCAGAATATATAAAGAATTCCTAGAGCTCAGAGATAAAAGGACAAACTCAATCTAAAAAATGGGCAAAAGACCTGAACAGACACTTCATAGATGTATGTAACTGGCTAATAAGCATAGACAGATGTGCTCAGGATCTTTAATCATCTGACGGGTGCATATTTAAACCATAATGTGATGACATTACACTCCTCCAGAATAGCTAAAAATGGAAAAGATGCATAGGACTGACAAGGATGCAGAGAAACCAGAAGTCTCCCATGTTGTCGATAGCAGTGTAAAATGGTATAGCCACTTGAAAAACTGTTTGGTGGTTCCTTACAATATTAAACACAAACCTACCCTTTAACCCAGCAGTGGCACCCCTGGGAATTTACTGGAGAGAAATGGGAACACATGTCCACAAAAAAACTTTTACATGAATGTATATATCAGCTTTACTCCTAATAACCCCAGACTGGAAAGAATACAAATGTTCAGTAAGAGATTGGACAAACTGTGGATTATTCATAGATGGAAAACTACTGAGTCATGAGGAAGAACTACTGACACACAAATCCACACAGATGCCTTATTTCCATCTGCCATGGAAGAAGGCAGATGCAAAAACCTACATTCTGTGTGATTCAGTTTATGTAAATTAAAGAACGGGCGAAGTTAATGGATGATGATAATACAAGAACAGAGGTTGCCTGTAGGGGTGGGGACTCTGAAAAGGGGCTCGAGGGCACTTTCTAGGGGGAGACAGGAACGTTCTATAATCTTAATTGGGGTGATGTTTACACCGGTAGGTAATTGATCAGAACTCATGTGCTCAAGCTCTGTGCATTTCACTCTATGTAAGTTTCAGCTTAATAATAATAATAAAAAAGATCATAATGCCTGATATTTGGGGCAGAGTAGAAGCAGGGAAGCCAGCAGGGAGACTGTCCTAATAGTACAGGCACAAGATGGTGGTGGGAGATGTATTAAGTGGCTCAACTTGAGATCTCTTTTCAAGGGAGGGTCAAGGACTGGTTAGCTCAGTAGGCAAGAGTCTTAGTTAGGCTGGCCTGAGATGACTTGGTCCCTGAAGCCCATTTACTTATTTTATTTATATATTTTACTCTGTCCCTTTTCTTTCTAAAATAATTCAGGATTCATTATAACAAAGGACATGTATTCAATAAGACTGAGAAAACATAACCAAAATAGAAAATTGAAACCAGAAGGTAGAAGAAGCAAATATGCCAGTTTGGGAACTGATAATAAAAAACTAAGATCGGGAAACTCTTTCCGTCCAGTACCCTTGGCTGGGACTGCAGACAGGTTACAAAGGGGGTGGTGAGGGTCTTTTATTTTTGTTTTTTATTTATTTATTTATTTTTTTAGATTTTTTATTTATTTATTTGTCAGAGAGAGAGAGGGAGAGAGAGCAAGCACAGGCAGACAGAATGGCAGGCAGAGGCAGAAGGAGAAGCAGGCTCCCCGATGAGCAAGGAGCCCGATGTGGGACTCGATCCCAGGACGCTGGGATCATGACCTGAGCCGAAGGCAGCTGCTTAACCAACTGAGCCACCCAGGCGTCCCGGTGAGGGTCTTTTAATATCAGAGAAAAGACGGCTCAAGTGGTGCTGAGTAAAGATGATTTTAGTTGAAGAATATATGACTTGTAGAGACTCTCTGGGCTTATAAAACAAAAAACACACATTTTTGTAGAACTTGATTTGTAACAGAATATTGCATCACAAAGGTCTGATACATGGAGTGCTCTCTAATGAAACGGGGGGTGTATTTTAGGGAGAACTACCTTCCTTCTGTTTGAGATGATCTATTATGCAGAAATGTAAATAGCATGGGGCGCAATTTAGGATAAAATAAAGCTTGAGTGTATTCTTCATACATTTATGGAATCATTATCATTTAGAATTAATGCAAACTAACATTCTGACATGGGAATTGAGTTTGGTTTGAATATATCAAGTCTAAACGAGGCAGCTATGGATATGTAGAAATACTATAAAAATGTATGTCAAGAAACACATTTTTTAAGATTTTATTTATTTATTTGACAGAGATTACAAGTAGACAGAGGGGCAGGCAGAGAGAGAGAAAGGGAAGCAGGCTCCCTGCTGAGCAGAGAGCCCGATGTGGGGCTCGATCCCAGGATTCTGGGATCATGACCTGAGCCAAAGGCAGAGGCTTTAACCCACTAAGCCACCCAGGTGCCCCAAGAAACACATGTTGATTATTTATTGATCATTATCAGTACAGACAATTCATTATGTTGTCAGTTGAATGAGAAGGGAAACTTGTATTAGACATTCTTTAATTAAGAACAATTAATGAATCAGAAATGAAAAAATTGAAAAAAAAAAGAGAGAATTTATGTGGAGAAGATATTAAAAATATATGCCAGTAAAGCAGTCCATCAAATTAAGCCTCGTCTTAGTTCTGGAACTTTCGCTTGACTTCTTAAAATAGACCATTCCAAATGAAGGCTTAAATCACCATCAGAGGATTAACGGCAAACTCATATTGGCATTGCCCATCAGATCTAATAGCAAAGACTGCTGACTCGTGCAGAGACTAGGGAATGAAAATAATCATCATAAATAATTCATAATGCACTGAGATAGCTAAGTTTGTGGTTGATTCTTTAGCAAATGTGATTGAATTTATTTCAAAGTGGTGAGTAAAAATGACCACAGTTGGACAGCATTAATGACAAAGGCATGCTCTTGCATCAACCATATAAATGGAGGGAATGAAATATGAAGAAAACTGTGACCAGCTGGGGGTTCTGAGGGATTTACTTGCTCCTGATGGTTTAGGTTTGGCCACAACAGAGCAGGTGGTTTAAGGTAATGAAGGGTTTGTTGTAATGATGTAGGATGGGATGACTCTCAGGAAGTTCTCTTGGGCGCTGGGGTATGTTGATGTCAAGTGCCCTCTGGGGATGAGGCCGGTGGTACAAAATAGGGGTGCACTGGCAATAAAGTCTGGGCCACCCAGGGTCCTGGGGCTTCTATAAGCTTCATAGTGAGGGGTGGGGGCAAGATGTCTGTATGAGGAATCTGAAGATCTCGTTTCTGGCCTTGCTTTTCCACTTACTAGGTGATCCTGGTTGGACAAGTCTTTTGACCTCCCGAGTCTAGACTCTTCTGTTACATGGGGTCTGTACTTCCTTTCTTGCTTCGCTTTTCATGGATGTTGCTAGGATCGACAGGATAAAGGATACATGGGCTCTCTAAAAATGTCTGCAAATAACCGCTACAGTTTTTTTTTTTTTTTTTTTTTAATTATTTGCTGGTAACTAACTCTCTAGTGTGAGCTGAAGCAGGAGCCATGCAATAGTTCATGCTCAAGCTGAAGTTATTTTAAGAAATAATCAATACAAGATGCATTGGGTTGGAGCCACCATAAGAGTCATAAATCTTGACAGTGTGCTGTTTGATAAAATTAATAATGCTTGAAAGAAACATTGTAAAAACCTACAAGAGGGGAAAACATAGTCCGTTTGGGAGAAAGGGCTTAAGTCATCGTGGAAACTGAGAGTCACCTTAGGAACCATGGTTACTGTCCTGATGCCAAGTGGGATAGTTTTCAGGCACAGGTCCACACAATTGCGCATGCGTGCACACACACACACACACACACACACACACACACACACACACGTGTGCACACACCACACATTTACACATGCATGTACACAAGGGCAACAAGCACCAGCTTTGTTGCGTGGGTCTCAGAAGAGACTGGAGAGTAAGGAAGACTAGCATTAATTCCAACAGCAGATGATTGCAATCTGTGCACTCCAGGGCCCACCACCTTCTAAGGAAATGCCGCCTGCCTCTGAATTTTACAAATAAAATAGCCTCATTTCTCGCTGGTGAAGCATATGCTCACGTTGCTTTGGGATTTGTGGCTGTTGCATACGGGGACAGAGAAGAGGGCAGTGAAGGGGTACCAGGACCTCATGGTGTTTAATATATCCAAGCCCCCAGATGATCTATGGTTGGAAAGGAAAGTGAAGAATACTGCTTTTCCTGCGTCCACAATGATCCCAAACCTTCCAGATCCTCTGTCTTCCCACCAAGGTTGTCGCGGGAACCAGAGCCAGGTGTTCCCTGTTGGTGGGAGCTTTGGGCCACCCCAAGTGGAGACATCGCAGACCCCAGTTGCTAGGCAGAACCGTCGTTGCTAGGGAGAAGCATGGAGGGCGTCAGGCTCCGGGGACCCACGAGGGACAAACTTGGTTAAGGAAGCACAAGACCTGAGGGAGTCTGTCAGCAGCCTGCCCTCTGTGGGGATGCAGTTGATTCTCCTCCTAGGTGGCCAGAGACTGGAAGGCCATGTTAAAATTGCCTGGATGAAAACATTTATTTCAGTAGGGTCGTGGGAGAATTTATAATCTCAAAAAGGTTTTTATTGTGGTGAATCTTTATTATAAAAGTTACTTGCGTTTGTTATAAAGATGTTAAATTAAATTAAAATGTTAACTTAATTTTAAAAACCCTAAGGAAACCTTGACATTGGGTCTGTCATGTTTGCAGGCAGAGAAAACAAAGAATTTTGTCAGTCGAAGCCTGGTCATAGGAGAAGTCCTCTCCATAGCAGACATGGCCACAGGAGTAAAGGTGAGAGGCTCTGGGGACCCTGCCCTTCATGAGCTGCTACTTAGTTTTGAACGGCAAGGAGCACAAAGTAGAACCCCACAGGTATCCGTCTGTTACTGGAATAGATGTGTGTAAAATGGTACACCTGACAGCCCATGCCCCTGACTTCCTCTTTAACCATGATATTCAGCCTTGTGCTTGTTTGTTCTTGGCTTTTCTTTTTGTGTAGTTGTACTGCACTGTCAAACAATTATTTTCATTTGTTTTAATTTTAGAAAAAGCCTCATAGTCCTTCATGATTTATTTTCTTCTCTTAAATATGATCACTAAGATCAGTCTGTGTTGGGCGCCTGGATGACTCAGGCGGTTAAGCATCTGCCTTCAGCTCAGGTCATGATCCCAGAGTCCTGAGACTGAATCCCACATAGGGCTCCCTGCTCAGTGGGGAGCCTGCTTTTCTGCCCCTCCCCTGGCTCGTGCACTTTCTCTCTCTCTCTCTCACTCTCTATCTCTCTCTAAGTAAATAAATCTTAAAAAAAAAAAAAGATCAGTCTGTATTGTGGCATGCCACAGCCTCTGTACTTGTTTTTTTTTAATTTTTTAATTTTGAGATAGTAATACTCACAGAAAGTTACAAGAATAGTACGTAGAGTTATATGAACTCTTCTCCCAGTTTCCCTCTGCTGTAAACCAATGTAAAAGCAGGAAATCACTACTGCTACCATACTGTTCTAGGACAGTACTAGACTACAGGCCTTCTTCAGATTTCACTAGCTTGTACATACACCCCAGTGTGTGTGTGCGTGTGTGTGTGTGTGTGTGTGTGTAGTTCTGTGAAGTTGGGGTGTGTGTGTGTGTGTGTGTGTGTGTGTAGTTCTATGAAGTTGGTGTGTGTGTGTGTTTGTGTGCAGTTCTATGCAGTTGGTCCCATATATGGATCCACGCAACCCCATCACAATCAAGATGGAGGACTGTTTCATCACTGCAAAGAAACTTACAGGGCTACGCATTTACAGTTGCACCCAGTCCCCACCCTGTTCCTGTTCTTTGGCCACCATTAATCTATTCTCTACAGTGTCACCATTTTGAGAATGATACATGGATGGAAGTTCATTCATTTTCTCATATTCCTTTGTGTGAATATGCAACAGCACTGGGACTTCTTAGCCTTCTCCATTTTTGCTGTTCATATGGGTGTAAAATGGCATGGCATCGTGGGCTCGCTTTGTGTGTCCCAGCTCACCAAGAATGGTGAACAAAATAGTCCTTAACAGGTGTGATGGCCATGGTTCCTCATGGTACCCTAAGTCCCCAGTGGAGGGCCATTTTTGTGGGGCTGCATATGCTCTCCTTTCTCTCCCTGGACACCACTGTGCCTCAAAATAAGGGCCTGCATCCAAACATTCAGTCCTGATACCCCAAAGGGGAGAAATAACTAGAATACAAAGAGAGACTGATCAGACAGAAAAGCCACGTCAGTCGTTGGTGAGTCCAAAATGGCAGTTATTTTAGTTTTTGCCTTGTAGACGTTTAAAAATGGGTAGGGATTGGGGCACCTGGGTGGCTCAGTGGGTTAAAGCCTCTGCCTTCGGCTCAGGTCATGATCTCAGGGTCCTGGGATCGAGCCCTGCATCGGGCTCTCTGCTCAGCAGGGAGCCTGCTTCCTCCTCTCTCTCTCTGCCTGCCTCTCTGCCTACTTGTGATCTCTGCCTGTCAAATAAATAAATAAAATCTTTAAAAAAAATGGGTAGGGGTTAAAAACAAAGAAGACTGTGAGTTCATCGGTGGTAAAGGCACCCACCAGTAGGTCCTCTGGGGGAGACTGTCTTCCCTGTGATTTCAGCCAGGCAAGGTCTCTTCCCTCCTAGTTGGGTTGGTTGTGGCTTCCAGACGGAAGAAATTCAGCTGAGATGCAACAAATAGATTCCCTTCTCAGAAGTTCTAGAGGTCACTGGTCTAGACTCATGATCCTCAGTTTGTGTTTTTTCCATATCGCTCTCTACCTCTTTCTTTTCAGCAAGCCTGTGGAGGGCTGTGACCATGCGGAAATCCCTGCAGGGTGTTCCAGCGTTCTAGGTGGGGAGCCCTCCCCTCAGCATCTTTAGGGTCTTGCACTGACCCTAGTGCCTAGAATTGCACAGGGAATGTTTGAATGAATAAGGGAGGAGCAGCTTGCGGTTTAAAGCAGACTTAAGAAACATTTCAACCACATGCGTGGTTGGACATTATTAAGATTCTGGTTCAAACAAACTTTAAAGAAAAATTATGTGTCAGTGGGAAATATTGAATATTTGGTGATATTAAAAATTATTCTATTTTTAGGTAGGCAATGGTTTTAGGGTTGCATTTTTAGAAAGTCTCATTATCTTTTATGGGTGTATGGGACGTATTAGGGATGAAATGACAGGATGTCTAGGATAAACTTGGGGTATAGAATGGGAAAGTGGATTGGGGGAAAAAGTAAAATGGATCATGAGCTGGTCAGTGTTGAGTTCGTTATATTCTTGTATTTTGGTTGAAATTTTCCAAAATAAAAAGATTTTTTTTTGAATTTTGTTATATTAGTCACCATACAGGAGGACATCATTAGTTTTTGATGTAGTGTTCCATGATTCATTATTTGTGTCTGAAATAAAAGCTCTCAAAAAAGTTTTGCTCCTGAGTATCCTAGAAGAAAATATGAATAGATATAACGAAATAGGTCTTTGGGCGCCTGGGCAGTTCAGTCACAGGGCTGACTCTTGATTTTGGTTCAGGTTGTCAAGCTCAGGGTCATGGGATTGATCCCTGTCTCAGGCTCTGTGCTCAGTAGGGATCTGCTGGAGATTCTTTCTCTCCCTTTCCCTCTCCCCCTGTTCCATGCTCTCTCTCTCAAATAAATAAATCTTTTTTTAAAAAGAAGGAAAGAAGTAAGGTCTTTAAAATTGCTTCTCTGATCATATCACTTTTCTGCTTTAAACTTCTCTTTATGCTTTAGAGAAGTCTTCCTATTTTTTTAAATGGCCCATGTGTTCTTGTGTGGTTTGGCCCTTCTCACTTCTCCAGATACCTTCTGTCTCACTTTGTCTTCCTCCCTAGGAGACCTGACATACTGGCCTTCTTTCATTCTTCTCATCCACCTTTGGGCCACTCTTGCCATCACCATAGAATGGATTTTTTCCCCTCCTTCACCTGCCTGACATCTGCTCATTCTTCAAGTCCCAGCCCAACTGTCCTCCCCACAGGCCTCCCTCAAGCCTGCAGTTGAAATCCTATCCACTTGTTATCTGTCTTTGTATCTTTCAGTTGTCTGTCACAAGTATGTACCTACTTTGATCTTTTGTATTTATTCATGTGTCTAATTGCTCTATGTCTCTTAGCACCACTAGAGGGCAAACCTTTTGAAGACTATCATCCTCTTGTATAGTATCAATACAAGAGAATTAAATGAATACATAGAATCAAAACAGGTCTTACTAGAAAGGTTAAACGTAGAATTACCCTATGACTCAGGAAATCCATTCCTAGGTATATTCCCCCCCAAAATGGAAAACAGGGACTCAAACAGATACTTGTGTGCCACTGTTCATTGCAGCATTATTCACAATAGCTAAAGGGTGGAAACAAACCAAGTGTGTGTCAACAGATGAATGGTTAAACAAAATACATATACATATGATGGAGTATCATCCAGCTATCAAAACGAATGACGTTTTGGTACATGTTACAACATGGATGAACTTTGAAAACATGACACTAAGTGAAATAAGCCAGACACAACAGGACAGATGTTGTATGATGCCACTTACATGAAATTTCCCGAAGAGGCAAATTCATAGAGACAGAAAGCAGATGATGGGTTGCGAGAGGCTGGAGGAGCAGGAGGATGGGGAGGGGCAGCAGGGCACAGAGTTCCTGTTTAGGGGTGATGAAAGGTTTTGGAGATAGATAGTGGTGATGGTTGCACAACAGTATGAATCTCATTCATACCATTGAATTGTACTTAATAATGGCTAAAATGCAAACTTTATGTTAAATGCATTGTACTGCAATTAAAAAAAATTTAAAAAATTTAACACAAGTTATCTTGAGCGCTGTTTGCTTTCCCACACATCATTCATTGCAGAGGACTTGTTTATCTTGTGCTTGAATAGCCCAGACAGTTAGAGGAATGTGTGGATGGTCCTCCTGAGTCCAGCCCAGAGGGGCCATGTCTATCTTTCTGTGGGCAGTGGAAGGAGATGTGGTGTGATTAGACCAGTTCCTGTGAGCCCTGGGTGGGTCAGGGCATCCCCAGACCTCACTGCCAGCCCACAGGGTTCTGGTAGCCTCTACCTACTTTCCTTTTATACCTGCACACGAGGAAGTGTTGGCAGTTTGTTTAAGTCATCTGTGCCCCGCAGTCCTGGGCTCCTTTGCTCTCTCTCTCCACATCTGTGTTCTTCAAAAGCTCTGGGTGTCCCTGAGTCCTTTAGACAAACATAGTTGGACTAACATAGCCAAGTGGTGGCAGGACCAGGGTCTGGCTCTGAGAATGACTCACGATGAGGTTGGGGGTGGGGGGTGGGGTGGAAAAGTGAGAGGTGCCAGGGAAAGACTTCCTTTACTAAGGGCTTTGAATCCCTGCTTTAGCTTGGGAGCCTGCCCGAGGTCTTCTACCAGACACGCTGATGCATTCTCGAAGGACTCTAGGACCCAAAGAAATGTGACATGCTTCCTTTTCTTCTTCCCCATGACTGTTCCTCTTTTTCTCTATCTGAACCTCCCTATTATCTGTCTTAGCTTGCTTGGGATGCCATGATAAAATACTATAGTTCATGTGGCTTAAATAACAGAAATTCATTTTCTCACAGTTCTGGAGGCTGGTGAGATCAAGGTCCAGCTGATGGAATTCCTGGTGAGGACTCTCTTCCTGTAGATGGTTGCCTTCTTGCTGTGTCCCCACGCTGGGACTGGGCAGAGAGAGACAGACAGAAAGAGAGAACACTCTCTGGTATCTCTTATAAGGGCACTAATCCCATCGTGAATGTTCCACGCATGACCTCATTTAAATTTAATTAGTTCCCAAAGACCCCATATCTTAACACCAACACACTGAGGGTTAAGGCTTCAGTGTATGCATTTTGGGGGGAACACAATGCAGTCCATAGCACTATCCTTTCTGGGGCCACCATTGTCTCAGAAACCAGCAGTGCTTCAGTGTGTTCCATTTGCTCTTGGAATGAAAAGAGAAGAGAGTCTGAATGCACTTGAAGATTCTTCAGGGGACCCACAGTTGGACTATGGTGTAGGAAGGGCCTGGCCCATCACAGCCATGGCAGACTTCCTGGCATGCATGACAGACCTGCCTGGTACATGGTGGCATGGAGACAGAATGACGTGGGTTTACTTCCTGTCTCTAGGACTTCACAGTCAAAGTTCATGCACATTCCTTTTACATCTAAGCTCATAATGGGTGACCTTTGTTTTCTCTTCTGTGAAGACGGTGCTGCTAATGTCCATTCATGGGCTGCGGTCAGATTTAAATTGATGATGCCTATGAGAAGCTATATGTTATAGCTGACATGTAGCAGGAGCTTGGTAAGTGGCTGGGATGGTACCCCCTAAGATGTGGCCCAGACCCTTTCCTGGCAGTCTCCTAGGTAGTGGCTCAGTCAGTGGATTGAGGTGAAATTGACCTGTGTTCCAGCTCCAGCCCCTTAGCTTTCCCTGCCATGTTGGGACATCTTTCTTGCTAGTCACCATTTGGAAGTTAAGAGGCCCCATCCTTGAACCTCTTCAGCCTGTCCTGACAGCAGTTCCCAGTCCCCAGGTAGATCTGACTGTGGCCTCCAGAGGCTACTGCCAGCTGTCACTGGGCATGTTGTGCTCATGACCTCATGTACACGAGGTAGCTGTCCTTCCCATCCTCCAGACGAGTGAGAAAGGAGAGAAGGAGCTTTCCCAAACAAACAATGCAAGGTGCATATAGATTTAGAGATTTTGTGGTGTCCTTCCCTTTGTCTAATTTCTTGCCACTGCATTCTTTGGTTTTTCTCAGAACAAATAGACTAGTCTGGGTCCTGTCTGCTGAGGTGGACTAGAGGCCAGGATGCCTACTGGGCAGTGAAGGTAGCAATGGACACAGTGCTCTCTGAGGAGGACACTTTGCCCTGCTCCCTTGTGATGGGTTAGTGCCCTTCTTCGTTCAGTTTCTGCCTCCCTGTCTTAGGGAATTCATCCCCCCCTCCCTGGTTCCTCCAGCAATCAACCCCCCACTTAGAGCCCACTAAACAGTTAATGGACCTTCATCCATCTGGAGGCTCAGGCCCAAATCAGGTGGCACCTAGAGTTCTCCCTTGCTTTCTTCTTCCAAATCCAGCCCATCAGCTCTGTCTCCAGAATCTACCTTGAATGCCCCTGCTTCGCACCACCCCGGTCTGACCACTGCTCACTGGCTTACCTCAGTGGTTGCTCAGGAGGCATCTTCTTCCTGCTGGCTGGGCTGGGGTCCATCCTCCTCACAGGAGGCATGTGCTGAAAGCTTATATCAGGCCAGACAGTCATCTGCTTGGAACCTTCAGGTGCTCCCCCTGCGTCAGCCCCATTGGGTCAGATTCTCTTTCAGAGAATGTGGCTTTGGCAACACACTGCCCAGCACTTGGGGGAAAATCCTCACATTTTAAGTGACTCTGTGGATTGAGGGGTCACACAGACACCATGTCTGTTAACTGCTGTGGTTTCTGCAAACCAACAAGTTTCATTCACCCACCCAGTGCTCCTACTGATGACATTTAGTGAATGGGAGTTTTCAAAATGTGGATAAAATATTCTCCCCACTCCCCTTTCTAATGAGGAGGAATGGATTTAAAATCTAGAAAAGGAATATATTTGTAAAGAATGCATTAGCCACCAGCTAGAGAGATTTGGGGGTGGAGAATTCAACCTGTTTTAGTTTTAGAAAAATGCTTTTTTAAAACTTGATTTTCAAGATGATTTATGGGGGGAAAAACCACTATTTGGATTGACTGTATCTTCCCAGGCTGGAATTAGCAATGTGATCAGCAGGGTCATGAGGATTCCGAGGATTCTTTATGAGTCTGTATGGTACTGGCATAAAAATAGAGATGTGGAGCAGTGAAATAGAACAGAAAACCCAGAAGTAAACCCACCATTAGGTGGTCAATACATCTTTGACAAAGGAGGAATGAATATCCAGTGGAAAAAAGACAGTCTCTTCAGCAAATGGTGTTGGGAAAACTAGACAGTCACATGCAAAAGAATGAAACTGGACCACTTGTGGGGCTTTTGTAAAGCTGGACAAGCTGAACACATGCTCCTTGAATGGAGTTTGGCCAGGGCTTTATTCATCATTCAATTGTTAACTCTCGCTAACAACGGTCTATGTTGTTCTTGCTTTCAGTGTGGAATAATTTATTGGCTATTTGGTGGTGTAGTCAGGAACCTTGGAAGCCCAGGACATGTCACTAAGTGGCTTCAGCCCCTCCAGGTATGGTGTGTTTTCTTCCATGGAGAGCCTTAAAAATTCATAGTAACTAGATGTGTGCGTGAGCGCATGTTTGCAGAGAAAGAAAGTAAACCAGAGAATTAACGTCAGGGAGAATCTTGTTCTGAATGAGAGATTCCAGATTGTTTTTTAAAAGAACTGTCACAGTAGCAGCCCCCAGGCTCAACGCTTGTAAATATCTCCAACTCACCGCTCCCTTTCTCACCCACATCCTTGATGATCAGAGCTCTGCATTTAGATCGAGCATCTGACTAGCTAATTCCCTTCTAATATCTGATAAACTCCAGGAGCAGAAATACACTGGGATGTTTGCAATGACCGAGAGGGGCCACGGGAGCAACGTGAGAGGGATCCAGACTGAAGCCACCTTTGACCTCTCAGCGCAGGTGAGGATTCTGCCCCTTGTTCTGCAGTTTGGGGTGGTGGGAAACCTGTTCAGAACCAGACTCTCCTTCTTCCCGAGGTCAACCTCACATCCTCCGTGTACACTCTCTGGTCAGAGGGGCTCAGATTTCAAACAATTGCCTAGGTGCTTTAGTGGAGGGGGACACATGCTCAGCCTTCATGTGTCTCATATAAGCCAGCACTTTCTCAGCACCTACCATGTGCAGGCACTGCTTCACGCACTTTACGTGCTCTTGTTAATTGGACGTCTGGTGACACCCCTATGAGAACAGTACGGGCACCATTTTGTCATCCTTCCCAACTGCCTCAGGTAAATGGCTGGAAGAGAAGTTTTGTTTGCACTCCCCTTTGCACTGTGTGGCAGGAGGGCACTGCGTGTGCTGATGTCTCCTTACCAGGAACCAAGCCCTTGTTACTGGCACGAAGCAGTGTTTCTAACTGTGACTTACATGAAAACTCCCGTGGCCTCCCAAATAGAATTTCACAAAACAGTCTTGCTTCTATGATCTTTAGTATATGTGGGGAACTTCGTTGGTTTCCCTTCTGTCCTCATAAATAAAAACCAGTTCGTCAAGACTCTAAACTGATACTCTCCATAAATGCGTCATACCCCGCAGGGCGAAAACCCTGCTCTATCTAAAGAAGTCTCCATTTCTTTAGCTCCTACTCCCTCCGAATAAAGAAACTCTCTACTTATTTCACTCTCCTTCATAGTTTCTTGCTTGATATTGGGTTTTCCTAAGAACTGTGAAGGAATACGTAAATTTTGAAGTTCTTTCTAGACACGAGTGTGGGTAAAAATATATGTGTGCAGATGTGGGGCGTAGGTGTAGGTGTGGTTACTCACTCTAGCTGTTCTTCGTTTTTGCTGAGTTTGTCCTTTAGAATCTGAATTTTTGCTAGCGGGTTTTCCCGACCCACAAACGCTAGCTAGAGGGGATCAGGGATTAGAATGATGGATTCAAGCGAAGGTTCTGTTGGAATATGTTCATCCCGTCCTCCTGCCCAGATGCTAATCTCTATAATAGTCAGCGATGTCCAAGGTCCTAGCAAGAGTAAGCACTGACATGTATTGAATGCTCCCTATGTGCTGGGCTCTGTGTCGAACACCTTCTGTATACTTCACCGTATTCCCTTGCAATAACCATCCCACAACATGATGGTAAGCCACTTCTTGTAATCTAGCCCATGTGTGCTAGATGTCAGGCTGAGCACTCTACATGTGACATTGTGTTAAAGACCCTGTAGTTTTCTAGGAAGATATTATTGTCCCTATTTGATAGGTGGAGAAACTGAGGCTCACAGAGGTTAGGAAACTATGAATGAATCTGCAGTTAATGAACGAGTTTACCTCAGGTGGGGCTGCCCCTCACAGCTTAGCTTTCCAGCAAGCGGTGGCGTGCTAACCAAACACCTTTTCAGTTTTTGGTTGATCAGTTTTTTCTTTCCCTAAACCACAGTACTGAGCTCACCTTGCTGTCATCAGAGAGGAAAAAAGAAACCCCACCCAGAATTCTTATTTATTTGTTTCTTCTTATAGTCATTATTTTTTCCCATCAAAATCATTTCCCAGGGTGGGTCCCATTTTCCCCAAACAGCATAAATGATTTAGCTACCTGGTGTGCTTTGGCAGCTGCCGCCTTCTGCAGGGGGGTTGCAGAGCTGAAACCGTAATGATGAGGAGACTCTGGTGAACACTCTGGTGGGAGTGAGAGAGAGAATAAGCCCATCATAAACTCGGGCCACTGAGGATTGACATAGCAGGGAATGGATTTCTCCTTCATTGCTTTCTGTGTTTCCCCCTTCATTTCCCTTGTAAAACGTGAGAGCACATCCAATGAGCCCTCTCTCCCTCAAGGACTCTTTCAATCACTTACATTTTCTGGTTATTCATTTCTGTGGGTTGGCTGTTTTATTTTTATTTTTGGACAGAGGCTCGGGTAGTGGTGGGGATAATTAAGAGGTAAGAGAGAATTTAGTTTTATATTTTATGCTAACTAACAAAAATAAATGCAGCTATGAGCTTTTGGGCAAAGCCTTTTTTTTCTTCTTTTCTTTCTTCTTCTTCCTTTTTTTTTTTAGTGCTTACAGTACTGACCATTTTGTTGGCCTTCAACAACTAATTATGGTAGGAACCAACACACATGGTGTGCATTATTTAGATCCTGCTTTAATGCCAGCATTTTGGCTTGTGCAGACTTTCCCAAATCAATGTTTTTGCCAGAAGTGACAAACCTCCTTTCCCAGAGTGTATCAGATGTTTACGGGGATGGATGGCCTCCTGTCTCTTCCCCACCCCACCAGATCTTTGCTGCCAGGTCAATGTTACTCTGCTACTTCCCTTCCTACCCTTGAGGGGTAAGCGTCCCTTCACCACACGGATTTTTTTGTTGTGGTGGTGGTTGTTACTGCACTCAGCCTCAAATAGTTCCTTTCTTTGAGAAATCCTGGCTGGCCTGATAAGACCAGGGCAGTCTCCAGAGACTTCCCTTAAAAGGATTCAGCTTGTCCATTTATGTTTCTGAAAACGCTTGCACATGCTAGAAGTTTCCTTGTGCAAACACATGTCAGAGAATGTTTTCTTGGGCTTCGAGAATGTATGTCTTGGCCAGCGGGCGAGGGTAGTCTATAGACTTTAAAATCCGGACTCTGAGATAATCTTTACATGATCAATCGTTTGTTGCTTTAGTTCAGCCACCTTTTCGATATTGTCAGCTCCAATTAGATGTGCAGTTCTGCTCTTTTGCCATTTCCCCTGGATTCCCTGACCTGCCCCAGAGACACTGTATTCAGAGCTGCCCGTTACCGTCAGTGGCTCCTTGATGAGAGGTTCCTGGGTAACCCAGGTGGTGAGCAGAGTCAGAAGTGAAGCGGGAGCATTTCCATTGTGATTCTGCCCTGGCTTCCCGAGAGGAGGAGAGAGAAGACCCAGGTTGAGCAGAGCCTGAAAACAAAAACCCTGCATCGTTTTCTTGAACAATGTTAATTTCAGACTGTTTGGAGCTGGAAGAATCTTTGGTCATATAATGGAAACAAACTGGGTGGCAAATTCAAAGATTCTTTCCCTTATAAGATAGAGAATTATCTATAAATGCTTCAGTTTAAGGGTTTATGCATTTTGGGGGGAACTTTTAATTATTATATCCATCGATCAAGAAAATGGAGTGGCAGGATCTGAAACAATCATCCAAAGGCTCAAATGAGTTTTTTTTTCCCCCTTTTATAAAAATCAGGATTGTGTGGGCTAAGATTCTAAGCAATGGTGGGTCTAGGTCATGGTTGCCTACTAATCTTGCTTGCATTTCTGGCATACGATTTTGGCCTTCAATTAGATGCTGTTTAAGCAACAAAACCCTATCAATAAGGTAGAGATTTTCAAGGCCAGGGCAAGAGTGGAGGACATGAGGAACCAAGTGATTTGTCCACAAGACGCAATGCCCAGCAGACAAGATAAAACACGCAGATGTGGACTCATCCACCTAGGGGCCCCAGATCATTAGATGTGCCATCCTGTCTTGTGAACCTTGCCAGTGGGGTGTTTGGGAGAGCTGAGTATAGATCACCAGAGGCTTGGGGGTTTTGTCTTCTCTTCTGCTGTGAAATCAATCACCCGAGGGTGTCCTGCTGGAGGATGTGGATCTATTTCACAGTAATCATTGCACTGAGCCAAGGAGTTGAGTTGAGCCTAGGAAAGGAAAACTCTGTTGCTCTTTTTCTGTGTAGGAGTTTGTGATCGACACGCCATGTGAAAATGCTGAGAAGATGTACATTGGAAATGCAATGTATGGGAATTATGCTGCTGTCTTTGCTCAGCTCATCATAAATGGAAGATCACAAGGTTTGTGCTGGTGCAGAAAGCTAGAATAATTCTCTTTACCCTTACTACTTTCCAGCAAGTACTTTACCTTGAAAGTGTACTTCACAGCACTGGTTTTGTCTGGTATAAACTCAGCACCAACTTTATTTCTTCAATATACATGGTGGCTGAATTTATTCTTACATTTTGACATTACAGTAGTCCCCCCCCCCACCCTTATATGCAGTTTTGCCTTCCATGATTATTGTTACCTGCCATCAGCTGCAGTCTGGAAGCAGATGACCTTCCTTCCGAGGTCAGAGGGTCCATAGTAGTGTCACACTCTGTCACAGGGCCTAGGTCATTCCCTCACTTCATCTCATCACGTAGGCAGGAAAACACTTGGCATATATAGGATTTGGTACTTTCTATGGTTTCAGGCCTTCACTGGGGTCTTAGAACATATCCCCTGTGGAGAAGGGGGGACTACTGTATACACTACCACATGCAGGGCAGGGTCCTAGAACTGACTGAATTTCAGGATCAACACAATTTATAGGCTGTTCCAGGAAATGAATAAAGCTTTAATCCTAGCTTTAAGAGAAAAGAGAGTTTAGCGACTGTCTCTCTGCTTTCTCAGGGCCCCACTGTTTCATTGTTCCCGTCCGTGATGAGAATGGAAGCTTGTACCCCGGAGTGACAGCTATTGATATGATGTACAAGGAAGGTGAGTCCCCAAGTGACACCTCTTCTCCCCTCATTTGTACTTCCTGCACACTCCCTGCCCCACCCAAGGAGGGTCGAACTTAACTCACCAAAATAGCAAAACAGAGAAGGCAGAGAAGACTCTTCGATTTTGAAGCCTGATGAAAGTCTTTTATGTCACAACTGTGGGGAATGTTGAAGATTGCCGTTTATGAATATGCATTGGTCTTGTTTTCTCCCAGCCTCTCGGATTTTCCAGTCATGAGGCAGCTTTGCCCTGTGTAATTTTCGCCTCTTTTCCTCTTCTTGGACTTGTGGGCTCTCAGAGGGCCAGTCGAGGCTCTCTCTTTTTCCTGCCTCTGAGCCACAGCCTGGTGTTGGTGCCTCGGAGGCCCTTGATGAATCCTGAGGACTGACTCACGGGACGAGTTTGCTGTCATACCCCAGGCTGAGCGGCTTAAACAACAGAAATGTATTGGCTCATAGTGCTGGAGGTTACAAGTTCAAGATCAAGGCGCTGGCAGGATTGGTTCCTTCTGAGGGTTGTGAGGGAGAATCTGTGCCACGCCTCTCTCCTTGGCTTCTAGCTGGTATCTTCATGCTCGCATGGCGTTCTCTCTCCTAGTGTGCATGTCTGTGTCCAAATTTCCCCTTTCTATAATCCAGTCCCTTGGATTAGGGCAACCCTAATGACCTCTTTTAGCTTGATTATCTCTGTAAAGACCCTGTCTGCGAATAAGGTCACATTCATTAGTACTGGGGGTTAGAACTCGAATATGTGAATTTTGGGGGGGGGGTTGGGGGGGTGTAATTCAACCAGCAATTACTGAGAGCAGGCCATGCCTGTGGGCCCCACTGGTTGTCCACAACCAAGGCCAAACCAAGCCAAAGAAACAGGTGGGAAGAGAAGGAAAAATAAACAAAAAGAGAAAAGGCGGAAGAAGATGATTCTTTGGTGGAGGGGATAGTCTTGTCTTGGCCCTTATGTTTAATGACCACTGCCATGGCTGCAGGAATGGGCTACAGGTAGGGTTGTGAGTGCTCTGACTATATCTCTCAGGGGTGACAGAGGCCCTCGCTGGCCTTGTCCCTTGAAGTCACCTCTCAAGTCCATTGTTGCTGAGAGCAGAGGGCTGAGCTCTTGTGAAGTGGTGCCAGACATTTAAAACACTGGCAACTTCAAAAAGTCTGCTTTGGTTTCCTTGTAAGCTCCTAAATGCAACTGTGTCCTTGTCAAGGGGTGATGTTCTAAATAAAGATGTTTACTAAAGATTTTTTTCCCCCTCAGATTAAATCTTCCTAAGTGTGAGATAAACAAAAAGTAGACCCCAGATTCTGACAGGTGTCATTAGGAAACAGGACCGGTGGCTTTCAGGAAGCTTCTGAAACTTGGGTCACCCCAGTCACTCACAGCTGTCCTCGTGGCCATTTTCTCTTGTCTTTTTAGGCATCTGATTTCACAAACTTACCCCTTGTTCTGGTACGGAAGTGCTGGGAGGGAGGAGAAATTAGACTTCTTGCTTTCCTGCCTTCTCATCGCTTGCCCTGACATTTCCTTCTGATGCCTAGAGCTCCTCCTTCCCAAGTCATAGTACCCAGACTCTCCACATGAGCCCAGGAGCACAGAAGGCACAGCTCTTCAAGAAAACAAACAGACCGCGTCCCCACCCCTGCCCCAAATAGAACAGCATCAGGCATCCTGGGAGAAAAAGAAAGGGTGCAGGATTTTAGCAGAGACAGGCCTGGGAAATAGCAGGAATGGTAGGTCTGAGGCTAGCACGGATTTGCCCCCTGCAGCTGTTTTCTGCTCTCTCTAGGTCTGCATGGTGTGGATAATGGGATTTTAATATTTCACAAGGTTCGGATACCAAGGGAGAACCTGCTGGATAAGTGAGTACTTTTCACTTTAACTCAGATTGGCTGTGCTTATGATCTCATTGCTCTTCCAAGCTGGGCCTGGCGCCTGGGTCTCATGGGCTGCACGTCCAGGCTGTCTGCCAGCCACTCCTACAAGTTTATTGATCTTTAATTGGAAAATGTAGATAAGAAAACAGAAAAAAATTGAAGTTATCCAAAATGCTATTCCCCAGACACAGTGATTGTTATGCACACCTTAATGTATAACTCTCTAGAATTCTTTCCACGCTGGTATATCAACAGAGAGAGGGATGTTTGATTTTTACTGAATGAGATCCACTTACAAATTCTATTTTTTTTAAAGATTTTATTTATTTATTCGACACAGAGAGAGATATCACAAGTAGGCAGAGAAGCAGGGGGAGAGGGGAAGCAGGCTCCCTGCTGAGCAGAGCCCCATGTGGGGCTCTATCCCAGGACCCTGGGATCATGACTTGAGCTGAAGGCAGAGGTTTAACCGACTGAGCCGCCCAGGCGCCCCACAGATTCTATTTTTTATAACTTGTAATTTCTGCTTAACATTATGTTTTTATGCAACAGGAAATACATATGTACGTTATCATTTTCAATATTATTGTAATAGACCGTTAAATAAGTGACCTACAGTTTATGTAATCTGTTCTTACTGTTGGGCAATTTAGGTTGTTTCCTTAAAATTTGTTGCTGTTGTTGCTATTACACACTGGGTAATGTTATCGCCTCCTTCGGGGGTGGCAGGAGGTAAGGTACCACCGTTCAGTCCGGGAGGCTGTTATAGCCAGTGCTTCTTGGAGGGATGGGTAATGTCAGAGATGCTCAGTGTCATTTCCCAGCATCCCACTGCCATCAGGGTGGGTTAAACGATGAGGTGAAGGCTGCTTCTTCTGGTGCATTTTCAGGGATGGAGCTCTAGGAGTTCACATTACACTTTGCAGAGGCCAAGAAACACCAATCACGGTTACTTTTCTCAACAGCATTTCCAGTATCTAGTAACAATCCTGACCTACCAGCTTATGGCAAATCTGTGGAAAAGCTAGCAATTAAGGTCTGGATAATCAGCTTGAGTCTAGAATTTCCTTTATAACACCTCATTCCTTTGCTTTGCCTGCAAACTCTTGTCAGCAGGTCAATGTCATAGATGCCAAAAGTTTAAGAAAAATGTGTGAGAAACAAAGTTTAAAAGAACCAAATTCTGTTAACCACCCACCGCCCCCGCCCCGCCCAAGCCCCTGGGGAACTGGTAAGAGATAAAATGGAAACAACAAAAGCATCTTTGCAGTTATCCTGGTGTGTGGGGAAGCCTTGAGGCCCCCTCAGGAGCCACCAGTGCCCATGACAGCAGGTCTGAGTGCCACCAGCCTTCCCCAGAGATGCCAACACATTTTCCAGTTGCTCAGGCAACAGCACTGTGCTCTGGGGGATGGGCAAGAGGGAAGGAAAGCTGTAGTTGTAGAGCTCCCCATGTGTCATCCACCCTCATGAGATCTCAGTGGCCTGGCCAGTCTGCCAGAAGCTGGATCCATTGGCTCATCTTTCATCCAATGCATTAGAGATTAGAAAGTTAGCTCTAGCCAGTAAGAAAAGTGACAGTGAGCTACATGGTCTGTAGAAGATATGAGAATATATAGATATTTTTTATAAGAAGGATTTGATTCTAAACCATTCTATTGCCCTTTAAACTGCCTTCAGTATGCCAGAAAACCGCAGTGGGAACAGGCATTTTGGAGGAGGAGCCCCATTTTGGGGTGTTGATAAAAAATGGATCAGGAAGTAGATGTTTACATTCATTGCAATCCCTGTCAAAATCCTAGTTGCCCTTTTGTTTTTTGTTTTTGTTTTTGTTTTTTTCAGAAACTGAGAAACTACTCCTAAACTTTATGTGGCAATACAAGAGTCAGAATAGCCAAAACAATCTTGCTAAAGAAGTAGGAGACTCACACTTCTGATCTGAAAATTTATTACAAATCTATAGTAATGGAGACGGTGTGATATTATAGTGGATCCCCTGAAAGCAGGTGGGAAGTAAAAAATGAAAAAAAAAAAAAGGAAAAAAAATTTACTGTGGTATTAGCATAAGGATAAATAGATAGGCAATGAAATAGAATAGAGAGTCTAGGAATAAATTCTTACATTTATGGTAAATTAATATTCAACAAGGACAACAAGACTTTTTAATGGGGGGAAAGAATAGTCCTTTCAACAAATGATGCTGGGGCAACTGGACACCCACATGCAACAGCATGAAGTTGGACTCTTCACTCATCCTGTACACAAAAATTAACTCAAAATGGATCACAGATATAAATGTAGAGGCCCAAACTTAAAGTTCTTAGAAGAAAAGATAGATGTATGTCTTTGTGACCTTGATTTAAACACCAAAAACATAAGCAACCAAAGAAAAAAAGAAATTAAAATTAAGCAAATTTTTAAGTTTCATCAAAATTTTAAAAATTTGCACCTCAAAGGACACTATGAAGGATGTGAAAAGACATTACACAGAATGGAAGAACATATTTGGAAATCACATATATTGTGATATGTATGATACATATATATCATCTATATCTATATCTATCTATTTATATATATGGCATCCAGAATATAAAAGGAACTATTACAGCTCAACAATTAAAAGACAAATGACCCAGTTGAAAAATGGGCAAAAGCCTGAATAGACATTTCTTCGAAGAAGATATGCAAATGGCTAGTGAGCACGTGAAAAGATGCTCAACATCATTGTCATTAGGGAAATGCCAATCAAAACCACAATGAGATACCACTTTGCACCTGCTCAGATGGGTATAAAAAAAGAGACAGGCCGTAATGGTTGGCGAGGATGTGGAGAAATTGAAACCCTCAAACCTTCTTGGTGGGGATGAAAATGGTGTTGCCAATTTGGAAAAGAGTTTGGCATTTCTCCAAAAGTGTAAGTTTTTCATATGAGCCCATTCTGTTCCTAGGTATGGGTGAAAACATCGTTCACAGGAGAATGAAAAACATGCTTGCACCAAAACATGTCCACAATTGTTCAAATTGTTCAATTGTTCATAGCATAATTATTCATAATAGCCATAAAAGGGGAGACAACCCAAATATCCATGAACTGATGAGCAGAGGAACAAGATATGGTGTATCCATGTGGGGGCTTATCATGGGGCCGTAAACAGGCATGAAGTATGGACACACACCACAACATGCAGGGACCATGAGAACACCGAGCTGAGTAAAAGAAGGCACACATAAAAGCTACATATTGTACAGTTCCACCGATGGGAAACATCCAGAATGGACAACTCTGTAGAGATAGATAGTAGTTTAACGGTTGCCAGGGCCTGGAGTATGATGAGTATGGGGAGTGACTGCTCACAGCATGAGGGTTTTTGGGGGGGGTGATGAAATGTTTTGGAACTGGACAGTGGTAATGGTTGTACGAGTTTCTGAATGTCCTAAAAAGCACTGAATTGCACACCTTAAAAGGGGGGGATTTTATGGCATGTGAATTATATATCAACAACAAAAGAGTGGATTGGGGTGTGGTCTTCACATTCAGGCTCCAGTGTGGGTTTAATGATGGCAGTCCCCATGCTTCTTTTTGGCACGAAACCTGCTTTTACTTTCCGTGAGTCAAGTCTTGGTCAGAATCTCCTGGGGAGACTCTTCCCCTGCCTCCGACTCTGAGGTCTCATGAGCGTAGGTCCTGGACCCGGAAACCTTGTGTGTGTGTATGACATCATTTCTAGTGGTGCTATGTACTTCTTCTTTGTTAACCCTGCTCTTTTCCACCTGCCTCTCCCCTATCATAGGTTTGGTTCTGTGGCTCCAGATGGGCAGTACCACTCCCCTATTAAGAACAAGAGTGCAAGATTCAATGCGATGCTGGCAGCGCTGACCCCTTCGAGATTAGCTGTGACTTTCCAAGCTCTGGGTGCCATGAAGGTAGTTGACTCTGATTTTAATTTACATCACGGTTTATTCTCTGCATGTTCCGGGGGTGGATAACAATTTTAGGAGCTGAGCTTCCCGAGCCACAGTTATTATAATGTGGCTAGGGTTAATGGTTAGATACTAAGAAGGGCCAGTTGGTCGCATACAGAGAACATTTCTGCACCCTTCTTATCATGGAATCCTATCTATCTACATCTCAGATGGTTTGCTGATTATGGTGGGTACGACATAGGCATTGTGGTAAAGGAGCCACAAAAGATGACCTTGGAGGGGCCTGGGTCATTTAGAACAAATGCATCTGCTGGAAAAGCAGCTAAGAGCTGACAAGTGAGGGGAGGCTGACGTGTCTCAGTTCAGTTCACTGGGGAGATTTGATGGTCACGTGGCTGTTTGGGGCATGGCATTCAGGATCACAGTTGGAGTCCATGAAGCCAGACCCCTAGAAGGCATCTCTACCTCCCCTCCTCTCCCACCCTCCCAGATACTAATTTGGAAAGAGCAGCCAGTAGAGGCAAGTTCTGGAGGGGCCTTCTCTTTCTCCTTTTTCTCCTCTTCCTCCTCCTCCTCCTCTCCTCCTCCTCAAGGCTCAGCATTGTCTGTTCTCTGGGCCCTTTCCATCCTTTTGCATGAGGGAAAAACCTGCTCTAAGCTCCATGGAGCTTGGTGAAGCTGGAAGAAAAATTAGGAAACCCATGAATATACATTGTGGCACAAATCCAACTTTTCCATCAAGAAGGAATAAATTTCATTCACCTGACTCGAGGCCTGACATCAGCACACAGTCGGCTGACTAGCAGGAGAATTCTTCTTTACTCTCTTCCATCGGTTTGGTCCTACTTTCCAGGAAGCCGGCCTGATAGGACCTGCCCTGTGTTTTGCATTTCCTGCTGGTGGGTACAACTGAGATGCTGTAAATACCCAGGCTCAGTGCTCAGCCAGCAATCTCACGCCCGTAGGCACTGCTTCCTGTGCTTGTGTTCCCATGGTTCTGAAGGGGTGTTGAGTTCTGAGGTCCTGCATTAGGAGTGGCCCAGCCGGTTGGTTCCCTTGGCTGAATCGTCTGACAAATGAAGGAGGCCCCAGGGAAGCTTGAAGTCAAGGCTGTGTTCTGAAGCACAGCTTCAGAGTGCTAAGGAACGCTTCTTCTTTAAGTCTGTAATAGAAACCATTTCAGCCATTTCGGGACTCCAGAAAGAGGCAGAAGGGGAGAAGTCGGTGAGCTGAGCATTACATTGTAGAGAAGCTGGGACAAAAGTCAGAGCCAGGATTATCTGTTCCCTCAGTGGCAGTCTGTGCGCCAGAGTCCCTCTGCTGGCAGTGGCCTTGGGTCCTTCTGAGGAGAGTGCTCGAGGGACACGAAAGCACCTGCTGGCCCCTGGCCTGTACAGGCGGTGCAGAAAGCCTGTGCTTTATGTTTCTGAAGGGGCGGTGGTGTGTGAGGACGTCCATGCTGCCAGCAGCCCCATTAGCTCATCCGGGCTGGTGGCCAAGGCCCAAGGGGCAGGCACAGGGTAGCAGAGCCAGGGAAGTGGCAGGGCCTTCTGGAAGAGACTTGATTTTCAGTATCATCAGATCTGGAGCAGGGAGGGTGGGAGAGACGAGACCATGGCTGATTTTTAAAGAGTTTATTTATTTATTTGACAGACAGAGCACAGGTAGGCAGAGAGGCAGGCAGAGAGAGAGAGAGGGGGAAGCAGGCTCCCCGCTGAGCAGAGAGCCCAATGCGGGCTTGATCCCAGGACCCTGAGATCGCAACCTGAGCCGAAGGCAGAGGCTTTAACCCACTGAGCCACCCAGGCTCCCCCATGGCTGATTTTTAAAAGGTCCTCATTCTCTGATCTACCAGACATTGGCAACGTAGAGGCCCTATCTTGATCATAGAATAGGGAACCAAGGCCCAAATCTCAGCCAGTACATGAGCAGCAGTGGGGCCGTGGATGAATCAGGAGGCCTCTTTAAACCTCCAGCTTCTTCATCTGTAAAATGGACCTTGTGATAACGATGAGTCAGGAGCGAGTAGAGGTGTGTGCGGTGCTGGCAAAGAGCGAATGAATGTTCAGTAGCTCAGAGCTGTCACTGATGTGATGCTTGTTGCCACTGCTGCTGTCACTGGGAAGATAGGAGTTAGCTGTGAGACAGGAATGAGTGGGCTTTTATTGGAACACATGCCATCTGGGCCTCCAGGTAACAAGGCGGTCTGAAAGGTGTTGCAGAAGCATGCAGTTTTCTTTGGGTTTCTGTGTCTCTGAAGCCAAAGAGTGGCTGTGAGTCAGCACCTGCCCTGGCCAGGAGGCACATTTGCCCAGTGACAGGGAGATCCCCTTGTGGAGCCTGTGAGCCCCCGGCGTGATGTGGTGTGGGCACCGCCAATGCGCTCAGCCCTGACGGACAGCGACCCTGGCCACTGTGATCTCATCGCGAGTGTCTCGAGCGAGAATGATCTCACCAGTCCTCTTGGCAGGTCCTCCTCTCCTATGGCTCAAACACATGACAGATGTTTTCTCGGCTGAAACCTAAGACGGTCCTGCTTGTTCTGTTCTCACTGATGAGTGGAAAAATGGATCCTTTTCTCCTATGTGCATTCCTTATGTATTAGAAAACTGTCACCGTGGCTCCCCATGGTGAATTTGCTCAAGGCTGAGCATGCCCGGGCCTTTTAAACTTTGCCCAGATGTCTTATTTTTCATGGTTATCTCTCATTTCCATAGTTTCTTAGTACTTTCAGGTTTTCTCTTAAAGGCTTGCCTTAATAGCCTTCGTCCAATTTGTGTCCAAAGTGCCGTGCCAGATTAAATGATTAGCAGGAACAAAAGGGAAAGGAAACCAAGACATTTGGCTTGGGTGGGAGGTGGGGCTTCGGTAGAGCTGGGCAGCTGAAGTGGAGGGCTGGGAAGCATTTTCAGAAGGAGGAAGGAAGCTGGGGAAAGTCACCGTGAGTTCGGAGACAGAAATAGAGGGAGTGTGAAATGTGAAAGAGTTCTAGCCCATCATTTTGGGTTGATCTTGCACGGAAGTAAATATTTCAGCATAAGACATGCTGGTTCCCCACTCTCCAAAGGGTCTCTCTAGTCTTTTATAGTAGATACTACATGGTAGCGGGGGCCCTCCTCCAGAGTTCTAAGCACCTCTGGGTGGGGCCGGGGCCGGTGAAGCTGCATTTCTAGCAAGGTCCCCACTGATGTTGACATTGCTGGTTGGGAACCACATTTGGAAAACCCCTGCACAGAGCAGACGGATAGAGTCATAGATTCCTGGCCCCATCCCAGCCACTTTGCCCCGTCCTGGCCTCCCAGTGCCTCCAAGATCATGGCCCAAGTTCTCTTCCCGTCTCCAGTGCCTTGCATGACCTCTCACTTGGCCTCCTGCACACGTGCGCTGTGCTGCCTAGTGTGCCCTCCCCCCACTTTTCACATGGTTAGTATTCATGTCCATGTTAGTGGTCAGACAAGTAAGTGTCCCTTCTTCAGAAAGGTCACAGCCTACGTGTGGTCCCTCTCTCGTTTTCAAGGCCCTTTACTTCCCCCTGCAGCATTTGCTATGGTTTTGACCAGATAACGGTGTGATAGGCCATTTCTGTGACCTTCCAGCCTAAAGGCTCCACAGCCAGGGCCCTGCCGGCCACCTTCACTGCTGGGTCTTCAACTTCCCACGTGGCATGGCATGAAGTAGGACCACAGCAAATAGGAGTTGGCAGAATGAATGAAGAATGAATCAGGGGTGCCTGGGTGGCTCAGTCGGTTAAGTATTTGCCTTTGGCTCAGGTCATGATCTCAGGGTCCTGGGATTGAGCTGCTTGTTGGGCTTCGTGCTCAGCGGGGAGTCTCCTTCTCCCTCTGTCCTTCCTTGTGCTCTTTTTCTCTGTCTCAAATAAATAAATAAAATCTTTAAAGAAAAAAAAAGGAATAAATTAGAATTCACAAATTGAACACCTGACAGAGTTCTTAGTAGAAGTAAGTGTTCCGTACATGTTTATCTTGTGCCCCACACCCCAACCCCTCAGTTCATTCCAGGCTTGCAGGGAAGAAGGATGTTGCTAGCTCCTCCTTCTAACTCTGCACATAATACGTGCTTTATACGTATTAACTTATTTCTCCTCATAACAGTTCTGAGGAGGTTCCATTGGTATGTGGGGAAACCGAGGCCTGAAGAGATCAAAGAAATTTGTCCAAGGAGGGCACTGAGTATATTACATGTTGACTCTGCTGGTCCTTGTTAAGGGAGATGGCCCCATGTTTGGAAGGATGGTCATAGCATGTTGTGTGGAGAAGATTGACATGTAGATATTATGGAAAGATAAAGTTGGATTCAGTGAGAACAGGGGCAGGCCAATGCAGGACATAAATACTAAGAAGCTGGAGGTGCTCGGGTGTGTTCATGAGCTGCTGAATTAGCTGAGTTACCACTTTGGGTTGTAGAAGGCCACGAGCTGGCCTGTGAATGGTTGGGTTAGGAAGACCTTCACCACAGCCCTTAAGCAGACCATATCTGGTGGGAGCCATGTTTCTCCTCATCACCTAATCCTCATGCCAGTGCTGAGGCAGGCAGAGGGAAGACAGCCCACATAAAGTTGTTCGGGAGAGGTGCGTGGGATTGACACGTATGGAGACAGCTGGAGTGCTGTGCCTACCGTAGGCGATAGCAAGACCATGAACAGCATGGACTCTGGAATGGGCTTCTTGGATTCGCAGCCTGCCTCTGTATGAGCTCGGCAAGTTACTGACCTTCTCCACACCTCTAAATACAATGACAGCACAACCTCGTAGAGATGTGGTAAGGCCCAGGTGGGTCAGAACCTGGAAGGGGCTTCTACAGTGCCCACAAACACTTACACCGTCTATACAGGAAGGCTGGTATTATTATTAGATACCATTATATGTAGGTGTGATGTGTGAGCTTATATAATCAAGTTCAGGGCTATCAGTCATGAAAATGACATCTGAGGCTGTGAGGATACCACACTGGGTTGATAACACATGCTCAGCCCGCTGTGCTTGAGCTGACAGCGGGGATGCATGAGACTGAGCCTGGATGTGGCTGGGAGATGTCTGTGGTCATGGTTGGCTGTGGCTATGGGGATGGGGAGTGGTGAGGTCGGTGCCATCTGGCTGTCTTCCTGGGGATCATTAAAAGACACATGGTGTTGAGAGAAGAGTGGAGGGAGTGAATGACCATCTTTGAGTCATAAAAAGCTGTGGTATGTATGATGGTGGATAGCTTTTCCCAGTTGCTGGGGCTGAAGGGAGAGCAAAGGGAAGAAGTTGGTTTCACATGGGACACTCAGGACTTGTGATGGGAACGTGACCTTTTCTGACAGTGAGTGTTGTTGGACATGAAGAAAGGGCCTGAGGAAGGTGGTAGAGTCCACTTTTTCAAGAGAGTCTCTCTCTCCTATTAATGGGGCTTCGGGGATATTGTGGCCTTGAATAACTTTTTCAAGACCTTCTGACTGTGTGGTTTCATGGAAAATTAGAATAACAAAGAAGAGGAGGTGAGGGGTATCTGAGTCTTCTGAGTCAAAGATGGTTCTTCAAACCACAGGGGTGTGATGGTGCAAAATCACTTGGGCCTGGGCTGTGTTGGAGGAACACAGAGCAAAGCTGGCTGTGTGTTCCTTTTTTCCGGTCTTGCCCTGGGGCTTCTCCTTCACACAGACTTTAACACATCCCCAGAGATGTCCCAGATGTGTGTTCTCACCCTGGTGTCTGGCTCCTGCATTTAACTCTGCAATGCCAGGCCTGGGTACTCTAGTCACCAGCTGGGACTAGAGCTGGGCAGCTGGCATCAGAGTATGACAGCCTGCCCACCCTGACAACCAGGAACCAGTCCCTTTAAATTAATAACGTCAATTTCTGTAGCTACCACTATAAAGCTATCAAGTTTTTGTCTGTTTAATTCTTGCTAAGGAGGTCACCTACTTTAGTTTCCTTTTGGAATCATTTTACGTTTATCTCTCCTTCTTGTCACTTAGTTTGATTTCATTTTTATGATTATTAATAGAACATTTGGTGGACAAAGATCTTGCCTTTTTACTTGTTCTCCATGTAGGGCCTAGTAGAACACTAAATGTCATGCAGTCTTTTTACTCTTCCTTTCCTTTCCTTGCCTTCTCTTCCCCTTTCCCTTTTCCTTTTCCCACCCCTTCCCTTTCTTTTCCCTACCCCTTCCTTTTTTCCTCCCTCCCTTCCTTCCTTCTATCTATCTAGCCATCCAGCCATCTATCTACTCATCCATCTTCCTATTAGTCTACACAGTCATGTACCCACCTGTCCATTCATCCATCTATCTACCTTCCTACCCCCTCCTCCCATTCATCCATCCATTTATCCACCAATCCACTCACCTATCCATTCATCCATCCATCCACCCACACACCTTCCCACCCATCCCACTACAAAGACTCTGAACACAAGGGTGATCCATTCATGTACGATTTGGTAGTTAATGGGGAGCTATGTAATGTTGTAAAGAAAGGCAGTCACTTTTCTGACGGACAACATATTGTAGAAAAATGCCCTAGGCAAGAGTATATAAGGAGAAGTCAGAGGCATATTCTATCCTCCAGAGCCTGGTCCTCAGCCAGCATTAAGGACTAAATAAGGAGCATCTCTAAAGGACCTTGTACACATGAGGGCTTGGTGTGCAGACTGAACTGAATGGGATTGGATATAAATAGGAGAACTCTGACAGTGAGCACAGTGAGACCTCTGCCTTGTCAAATGGTGTGGTGTAACAGAGGGCAGAGTAAGGTAGAATATGGGGTCTCTAGAGCAATGTCTTGAAAATGTACGGTACTCACAAGTGTGTGTATATCATTGAAATTGACAAGGCAGAGTTGATTGATGTTTATTCTGTTGATACTTTTGTAATGTGGCCAGTCATCCCTTACCACAGGGAGTTGGGAGAATTGAAAATGGGGCTCATTCTGTGTCAGTTGTATGCTTGTCTTTTTAGATACATTGTGTATGCTTTGAGGAAGCATTTTCATGTTGCTCATCTTGTTCTACTCAGGTTGACATTATTCTTATTTTAGTGTCCTCACAATGTGTACACAGGTGAAAGGAGCAGAGGACTTGCTCAGATGCTGGGGAAGTCCCATGGGATAAAGGGTTTGGTCTGGATGACCCTTGGAGGGGCCATCTGTGAAAGAGGTACCGTTTCCAGTTTTCTGGGGTAGAAACTTCCCAAGGTTGACCACCAGAGGGTAGCAAATACCAATAATGACTTGCAGATTATTTTTTCCTTTCTATTTATTTGGGGTTGTACGTAAGAAAAGCCTGGAATTTTGTTGTTTTCATCAGTTTAGCATCTTGTCAGCTATGAGTGTTGATTATTACAAAAAGGTCAGGATAAGGAAAGGGGGGTGGGTGCATCACCTGAGTAATAAGTTGTCTGGCCCAAGACCAAGACTGTTCATAGGAGGCAGAGTTATCTGGATGACTCTTCAGGGTATAATTTGGCTCACAAATGGTTTAAAAAATAAGTTTGCAGCATTTTGGGTGGGTGTGAAAATGGTTAAAAAAATTTTTTTTTTGTGGGGCACCTGGGTGGCTCAGTGGGTTAAAGCCTCTGCCTTTGGCTCAGGTCATGATCTCAGGGTCCTGGGATTGAGCCCGGCATCATCGGGTTCTCTGTTCAGCGGGGAGCCTGCTTCCCCCTCTCTCCCTGCCTCCCTGCCTACTTGTGATCTCTGTCAAATAAATAAATAAAATATTTAAAAAAAACCAAAAAAATATTTTTGTGTGGTGTTTCCATGGCAGTTTACATTTTTAACAACTGAAATTTGAACATTTATTTTCTAAAAGGTACATCTGCTGCCTTTTCCCTCAAAGAGCAAAAAGTTAAAGAGCTGGTACAACTGTAGATAAGTAGCACCTGACATGAATTTTTGAAATGGTAATTTTAAAGTATTGCCATTCTGAATTTACTTCAATTCTGTGAACACATGTGGGATGAGTTGCTGTGGGCAGTAAGCAGAGAGAACCTGGAGAGGTGGGAGCTCTGGGAGCTCACAGTGCATCCTGGTAACCTAGATCCTGGAAGGTGGTGGTGGTGGGCTTCGTAAAGAGAGCGGCCAGAGATTTTTGTGGTTAGAAGAGACCTTGGAGATAAGAGTCCGGTGCCTATGTTTTACGGAGACGTTTCTGAATGAGGCTCTGAGTCTCTCAGGCACCAAAGACCTAGAAGCTGACCTCCAGCCCTTCCGCCCTGGGCAAAGTCTCCAGGTCTCACCTGCAGATGGACAACCCAAGAGAACATGGTGGCATATGGAGTTTTTCTGTGCTGGAGGAGAGGAAAGTCTTGGGCATCCCTCCCCTTTTGATGTGGCCCAGGAATGTGAGATGTTTGTGACTAAGATAACGTTTCAAGGAACAGAGCTCCCTTGAACTAAGTCATCAGAGGCTGAGCAAGCCTCGTAGGAAACCCCAGTCTCCTCAAACCCTGCGGTGTGGCTGTGGCAGCTATGAGAAGCAGTAGCAATGCTGCTGCCAGTGTAGACTGCTTCCAAGCCGCTCTGCACCTGGGTGCCGCTTGGAAGGGGGCTGGCTTCTTGCAGCCTGCTCACCCAGGTCATGGAGAAATGGTGCCCAGGCTGCAGCTGTGAGGAGCGTCATCTGTCCTGTTGCCTGCCCCTGGGGAGCACCACCTGTGCCACCCGAGAGGTCAAGTATGGATGATTCATGGCGGGCTTGCTGTCCTTAGGAGCTTTTCCACCTGAAACTTGATATTTCATGTAGCACAAGGGCTTGTACAGGTCACTGTACCTTTTCCCGACTCCACATTTCATGGTCTCCATTCTTCTTCCTCTGCCATGGATCCATCTGTTGGTAGTTTCTCAGAGAAAGGTGACAGTAGTTCAGCCCTTCCCCAAGTAATAACTCCTTGTCCTGAGTGCTTCCCTGAGCATTTTATAGATAATCAGTCCTTTAGTCATCACAGTGGCTCTGTGAGGTGGGTGCTGTCATGATCCCCATTTTCCAGATGAGAAAACCGAGAGATAGAAAAATGTAGCAGCTTGCCCCGAGTTCCCCAGGCCTCCCAATGTGGCATCCTTGTGCTGGGGCCCTGCCTTACCCACACTGGGATGGCTTTTGTCATCCTCAAGCAAGGAGTCCTATGAGTCCATCACAGACCCTGCTCACTGGCATTCCTGGACCACTTGGACACATGGTTGTATTTGCTTTGGTTAACCAAACCAAACCAGAAAATAAAAAGATTCTTTTGTCTATGTTTAAAATTGTGGCGATTCCACTCAAACTGGGACTTGGCAGATGCCGGCTGGTTAGCGGCTGGGCCAGAATCCTGGCTTCCTTCTCCACTGTGGCCTGGGACCTAACTTGTTCTTTAGTGGTACCACGGACTTTACGTGATCGCCGTGTGTCACTGTGGTCCTGAGCATCAGTGTGCAGGGGGCATGAGGGGTGAGGGGAGACAGGCAGGTCCAGCCTTTACATAGAATGTCCTTTTATGGGGAGAAGGTCCATATATAATGAACATTTGTTGAGCGTGTATAACTCTGAGCTCAGTCCAGTGGGATGGTTTTTGAATACCTCTGCTTACTTGCATCAGGTTTGCGGGTGAAAGTTTCTATATTCCTGTGTAGGAGACCTCCGCATTAGCTCTGGAAGCTGTTTGGCTTAAGTATATGGAACTTTCTCAGTAGCGTGTCTAGATCTGGTCTTTCATTTTACCCTGCCTGGCACTTGGTAGGCTCTTTAAATTTGAAAATTCCTTTCATTCTGGAGAACTTTCTTCTAATAGTTCTCTGGTAATTCTTTTCCCCCTATTTTTCTCTGTTTTCTCAGAACTCGAATTGTTTGAAGGTTGGAATTTTTATCTTGATTGCCTCTCTCTTTTTCCCCACAGAGTTCTCAATAGGATTTGCTCTATGTTCTGGAATTTTCCTCATTACACATTTTCATTTGTACAATTACTTCTAATTTTCAAGAGCTCTTTCTCATATCTGTTCCTTTTCTATAGGGAGATGTTTTTGTTTTTTAGATGCAGTTGCTTCTGTAATATAGATCAACTGGAGATTTTTTTCCAGAGTTTTAGTCTCTAAATTATCTTTTTCTTATAGACCCTATAGGGTCTGTTGGGGTCAATTAGAGAAAGAGAGGGTTAGGGGACAGAGAGATTGGAAACCACCAATTACAATCAATGTGAGGTTAGTGCTATAATGGAGTTACTAGCCAGACCAGGTCAAGTGCCACCAGGATTAGCTTAAGCCATTGAGGGAGAGTTCCCCCAAAGACTTTACACTGACTCTTGAAGGATAAGTAGAAATTGCTTGTGAAACAAAGAGGGGGAAGAACATTCCAGGCAGAGGGGAGACCATGCATGAAGACATGGAGGGAGTGTAAAGCAATGAAACCCACAGTGGATGAACAGAAGGCTTACTGTAGCCAGAGCTTCCATGGCTTGCTTGAGAAGTTGTGGTGGTTATCTACCACACTGACCAAGCTGGCAGGTGAGGGACGGCCATGATGGAAAAGGACTCAGGAGCCATGGAGAACCTGCGAAGGAAGGATTACATGCAGGATAAGGATATTCCCAGAACTGGATTTTATTATTTTTTTATTTCTTTTAAAAAAATATTTTATTTATTTGACACACAGAGAGAGATCACAAGTAGGCAGAGAGGCGGGCAGAGAGAGAGGGGGAAGCAGGCTCCCCACTGAGCAAGGAGCCTGATGTGGGTCTCGATCCCAGGACCCTGAGATCATGACCTGAGCCAAAGGCAGAGGCTCAACCCACTGAGCCACCCAGGTGCCCCCCAGAACTGGATTTTAGATAGAGTGTCGTGGCAGATGGGTGGAAGATAGAGGGGGTGCATAGTTGGCAATTGGGACTACGATAATGGTCCAAGTAAGACATGATGTGTGGAAGAGGTGGGGAAAGAATATGGTGTAAATGTGAAGGACAGAATAGAGAGGATATTGGGGCTGATTGGATGCGAGAGACCGAGGATGACCTCAGTTCTGGTCTTGGGGACTGTGACCTTTAACTCATTAAGGGAGTTAAGAAAGGGTTGCTTCCTATGCTTTCACCAATAGAAATTTTCCTTTAAGTATACAACTGGTTCAACTCTACCCCTAATTTACACTACCGCAGGGCCTATGGGATGACCTCCCTCTTGGGGAAGCTCTAGATCGAGACCCTGGGGCTTTTGGAGACCTGCTTTCCCACTTTCCCCTTCTTCAAGGAGCAGGTGTTGAGGGCTAGCCCTAGGGAAGGCTCCTTCTCATGGGAGGCCTCCCTATCCAGCTCTGCCGGGACGGCTTGGGCAAGTGTGCCAAAGGCTGGACTGTGGTATTACGAGTCCTTCCACTACTTCCCTCAGCTACTTCTCTAGCCTGGCTTGAATCAATAAGAAAGACGACATTTTGGCCTGTGTCTACTATTCCTTGGCTTGTTTCTCAATTTTTATAAAACCAGATGAGGGGGGTGCCTTGTCAACCCCAATGTAGGGACCATAAAAGGAGGGGATGTTCATATTTAAAATGTGTGTGCCTGATGAGAACACAGTGCCCCGTTCCAGTGAGGATATGTGGCCTTACTACATTTATTACACAGCTTGGGGAAGGGGGAGGATCCTGCCTACACTGGAGGAAATCGCCTCTGGATCTGACTTGAGCGGAGTTTGGAGAGGTTGTGGCCGGAGCAGGAGCAGGAGCAGGAGGAGGTAAACTGAGGGGTGGGCACTCCCTGCCTGCAAGGCTGGCCCTGGGCAGAGTGCCTGAAGACTTCTGTGGAACCACCTTTATTTGCTGCTCAGAAGACCACGGAGCAAGTAGGTCTTGCCTGGGATGCCTGCCCTGGGAGGCCAGTCACTGGGAACGTCAGCTTCAAGGGAGCAGGTCGTGTGTCTTCTTAGTCACTGCTGTCCCCTCTCAGCACAGGGCCTGACACTTAGTAAGCACTTAGTGAGTGAGTGAATGGGTAGATGACGATGGGAAGGCTTCTTTGGTGGAGAATAAGTCAGTCCACATCACAGCTCCATGGAGGTCAGATGTATGTCATTTGGTGGCATTTTCAATGAATTAAGGGCAGTGAACCCTGATCTGAATCTTTAAACAATTAAAAGCAAGCATTCTCCATTTCTTCTGTGTGTATTCAGACCTTCATTTTATGACTTCAGAGCTTGCCCACATCAGGGTGTTTTCAGTCCCTGCAGGGGTCTATACAGGCAGAGACGATTCTGTGTTTTCTTTCCTGCCGAGCTCACTTGCTCCCTGGCTCACTCTGGCGGATTGCTCACGGGTGAGCCTCATGGGTCTGACGACATTGTCAGTGTGACTGGAGTGCTATTCTGGGAGGATGACGTACAGGTCTGGGGATGGTCTCTCATTCTCTAGAGATGGCCGTGTAACAGGATTAAAGCTTCAGCGAGCAGTCCTGGTCCCAGACTGTGGAGGAGCTGGGTGAAGGAGGATTCTTTCTGGGCGACAGAAATGAGCTCATACTCAGTGGTACAGATCTGATTGCATTTCCTCAAACAGGCCACACCTTGCCACTTCGGGCTCTGCCCATGACTTCCCTCTTTCCTTTCCCATTCACCCATACTGTCTCAGGGTAGCTGTTCTTTCCTCAGAAAGTGTCCCCACTCCTGCGGCTGCCCTTCCTGCATGGAGCTCTCATGGCACCTCGCTGGTGTGGCCCCAGCTGTTAAATGTTGTCTGCTTCTCGGTCTGACCGTTAGACTAGGACAGGGGTGTCACGCATCGCCAGGTGCAGAGGACGCCCGCAATAAGTATCTGTGAACTGATTCAGCCCCAGGGACTCCCCAGCCCATTACCAGCATCTTCGCTCTAAGGAGGTCCAAGAGAAGGGAAAGGCAGATGCCATGTGCTCACGGACGGGCCAGACGTGCGATGCTCTATGTGCCTTTGCTCGCCCGGGCTCACAACAGCTCTAACATGATCCCCATTTCACAGATGAGAAGACAGAGCTCCATGAGGTAAGGTAGTTTGGCAAGGGCAAACAACTCACGTGAGGCAATGCAGTGTTTTGCCCACCCCATCCCACCCCGGAATGGTTTGAGGGTCCCCCCTGAATAGCTCTTGTCAAAGACCACTTTTTCATCTTTTTCTTTTTAACTCAAGATGTAGTTGATATACATTATTAAATTAGTTTCAGGTGTATAATGTGATTTGGTATTTATATATATTACCCCATGGTCACCATGATAAGTGGCTACTATCTGTCACTATACATGGTTATTACAATATCACTGACTGTATTCCCCATGCTGTACTTTTCATCCCTGAGACTTATTTATTTTATAACTGGAATTTTGTACCCCTTAATCCCTTTCACCTATTTCACTATCCCACTGTACTCCTCCCCTCTAGCAACCACCAGTTTGTTCTCTGTATTTATGAGTCTTTTTGTTTGTTGTTTGTTCATTTGTTTTGCTTTTTAGATTCCACATGTTAGTGAAATAATATGGTGTTTGTCTTTATGTATCTCATTTATTTCACTTAGCATAATACCATCTTGGTCCACCCACATCACAAATGGCAAGATTTCATCCTTTTTAAGGCTGAGTAATAGTTAATTGTGATATATATGGATATATTCCACATCTTCTTTATCCATTCATCTATCAATGGACACTTAGGTTGCTTCAATATGTATTATAAGTAAGGCTGTGATAATAGTTTATATCTTTTTGAATTAGTATTTTTGTTTTCTTCAGTAAATACTCAGAAGTGGAATTACTGGGTTGTATATATTTCTATTTTTGATTAATTTTTTTATTTTTTATTAACATATAATGTATTATTAGCCCCAGGGGTACAGGTCTGTGAATCACCAGTTTTACACACTTCACAGCACTCACCATGGCAATACCCTCCCCAATGTCCATAACCCAATTTTAATTAATTTTTTTGAGATATCACCATACTGTTTTCCATAGTGACTACACCAATTTGCATTCCCACCAACGGTGCACAAGGGTTCCCTTTTCTCCACATCCTTGCCAATACTTGTTATTTCTTGGTTTTTTTATATTAGCCATTAGCGATGGTGGGAGATGATATCTCATTGTGGTTTTGATTTGCATTTCCCTGATGGTGAGTGATGTTGAGCATCTGTTCATATGTCTGTTGGCCATCTAGATGTCTTCTTTGGAGAAATGTCTATTTAGGTCTTCTGCCCATTTTTTTAAATTGACATATAATGTATTATTTGCTTCAGGGGTACAGGTCTATGAATCATCAGTCTTACACAATTCACAGCATTCACCATAGCACATACCCTCCCCAATGTCCATAACCCAGCCACCCCATCCCTCCCAGCCCCCTCCACTCCAGAAACCTTCAATTTGTTTCCTGAGATTAAGAGTCTCTTATGGTTTGTCTCCCTCCATGGTCCCATCTTGTTTCATTTTTTCCCTCCTGACCCCCTATAACCCCCTGCCCTGCCTCTCAAATTCCTCATGTCAGAGAGATCATGTGATAATTGTCTTTCTCTGATTGACTTATTTCACTTAGCATAATACTCTACAGTTCCATCCACATTGTTGCAAATGGCAAGATTTCGTTTTTTATGGCTGCATAGTATTCTGTTTTGTGTGTGTGTGTGTGTGTGTGTGTGTGTGTGTGTGTGTGTGTATAAAATCACATCTTCTTTATCCATTCATCTGTTGATGGACATCTAGGTTCTTTCCATAGTTTGGCTATTGTGGACATTGCTGCTATAAACATTCAGGTGCACATTGCCCCTTCAGATCACTACATTTATATCTTTAGGGTAAATACCCAGTAATGTGATTGCTGGGTCATGGCATAGCTCTATTTTCAACTTTTTGAGGAACCTCCATACCATTTTCCAGAGTGGCTGCACCAGCTTGCATTTCAACCACCAGTGTAGGAGGGTTCCCTTTCTCCACATCCTCGCAAACATCTGTCGTTTCCTGACTTGTTAATTTTAGCCATTCTGACTGGTGTGAGGTGGTATCTCACTGTGGTTTTGATTTGTATTTCCCTGATGCCAAGTGATGTGGGGCACATTTTCATGTGTCTGTTGGTCATTTGGATGTCTTCTTTGCAGAAGTGTCTGTTCATGTCTTCTGCCCATTTCTTGATTGGATTATTTGTTCTTTGGGTGTTGAGTTTGATAAGTTCTTTATAGATTTTGGATACTAGCCCTTTATCTAATATGTCATTTGCAAATATTTTCTCCTATCTGTCAGTTATCTTTGTTTTTGTTGACTGTTTCCTTTGCTGTGCAAAAGCTTTTTACTTTGATGAAGTCCCGATAGTTCATTTTTGCCCTTGCTTCTCTTGCCTTTGGCAATGTTTCTAGGAAGAAGTTGCTGCGGCTGAAGTCGAAGAGGTTGCTGCCTGTGTTCTCCTCAAGGATTTTGATGGATTCCTGTCTTCTGCCCATTTTCAAAGGCAGATTGTTTATTTTCTTCGGTGTTGAGTTGTAGAAGTTCTTTATGTATTCTGAATATTAGCCCTTTATCAGAAACATCCTTTGTAAATGTCCAGTCCCATTCATTAGGTTGTCTTTTGTTTCATTGATGGTTTCCTTTGCTGTGCAAAAGCTTTTTAGTTTGATGTAGTCCCAATTGTTCATTTTTGCTTTTGTTGCCCTTGTCTGAGGAGACAGATCCAAAAAAATATTGCTAAGACTAATGTCCAACAGTTTACTGCCTGTTTTTCCTTTTGGGAAATTTATAGTTTAGGTCTCACATTTAGGCCTTTAATCCATTTTGAGTTTGTTTTTTGTGTATGGTATAAGAAAGGGATCCAGTTTCGTTTTTTTTTTTTGCATGTAGCTGTCCAGTTTTCCCAACACTATTATTGAAGAGACTATCTTTTCCCCATTGTATATTCTTGCTTCCTCTGTTGTAGGTCAGTTGGCCATCAAATTGTGAGTTTATTTCTGGGCTTTCTATTCCGTTCTATTATCAATGTATCTGTTTTATTTCTGTGTCAGTACCATATTATTTTGATTACTATCGCTTTGTAGTATTGTTTGAAATCTGGGATTATGATATCTCAGCTTTGTTCTTCTTTTTTGAGATTGCTTTGGCTATTTGGGGTCTTTCATCATCCCATATGAATTTTAGGATTATTGGTTCTAGTTCTGCAAAAAATATTATTGCTATTTTGATAGGGATTACATTGAATTTGTAGATTGCTCTGTGTAGTATGGATGATTTAACAATGTCAATTCTTTCAATCTATGAATTTGGTATATTGTTCCATTTATTTTGTGTCATCTTCAATTTCATCAATGTCTTATAGTTTTCAGAGCACAAGTCATTCACCTCCTTTAATTTATTTTTTAAATTAAGTTTATTCCTAGATATTTTATTCTTTTTGATGCAGTTGTGAATGGGATTATTTTCTTAATTTCTCTTTCTGCTAGTTTTTTATTAGTGTAGAGAAACAATTAGCATATAGAAATTTCATACATTAATTTTGTATCCTTTAACTTTACTGAATTCATGTATTAGTTCTAATACATGAAGTTTTTGGTGAAGTCTTTAGGGTTTTCTGTGTGTGGTATCATGTCATCTGCAAGTAGTGACAATTTTTCTTCTCCCTTACCAGTACGGGTGTCTTCTAATTTCTTTTTTCTTGCCTTATTGCTGAGTCTAGGACTTCCAGTACTAGGTTGAATAAAAGTAATAAGAATAGACAACCTTGTCTTGTTCCTGGTCTTAGAGGAAAAGTTTTCAGCTTTTTACCATTGAATATGGTGTTAGCTGTGGGTTTGTCATATATGGCATTTAGTATGTTGAAGCATATTCCTTCTATGCCCACTTTGTTTTTTTAAAGATTTTTTGTGTGTCTTTTCCAGTTTATTTCTTATAATTTCTTTCTAGTTCTATACTATTGTGGTCAGACAAGATGATATGATTTCAGTTTTCTTAAATTTATTAGGACTTGTCTTATGGCCTAACATATGATCTATGCTGAGGAAGTTACATCTGCATTTGAAAAGAATGTGTATTCTGCTGTTTTTGAATAGAATGTTCTTTTTTTTTTTTTTTAAGATTTTATTTATTTTTTTGACAGACAGAGATCACAAGCAGGCAGAGAGGCAGGCAGAGAGAGAGGAAGGGAAGCAGGCTCCCTGCCGAGCAGAAAGCCTGACGTGGGGCCCGATCCCAGGACCCCGGGATCATGACCCAAGCCGAAGGCAGAGGCCCCAACCTACTGACCCACTCAGGGTCCCCTGGATAGAATGTTCTGTATATATTTGTTAAGTCCCTCTAATCTAATGTGTTGTTCAAAGCTCCTGTTTTCCTATTGATTTTTCTGTCTGGATGATCTATCCATTGATTTAAGTGGGGTGTTAAAGTTCTTACTATTATTGTATTGCTGTCAGCTTTTCCCTTGATGTCTGTTAATACTCACTTTATATATTTAGGTACTCCTATTTGGGTGCATAGATATTTACAATTGTTATATCCTTTTGTAGGGGTGACCCCTTTATCATTATGATGCCCTTCTTTGCCTCTTTTTACAGTCTTTGTTTTAAAGTCTGTTGTGTCTAATATGGATTGCTACCCGAGCTTTTTATTTTTTTTGCTTACATTTACATGGAATATATTTTCCATCCCTTTACCTTCAATGTGCATGTTTCTTTAGGTTTGGAGTAAGCAGCATATAGATAGTTTTTTGTTTTTTTTTTCCCTATCCATTCAGTCACTACTTGAAAGACTCTCCATTTTGAGGCTGCACTGGTGAAGGAGTGCTGGACATGGGGCCCCAAAATGCAACATCTTAGATTTCTGGAAACTTCCATGCCCCTTGCTTGGGTAAACTCTGATCTGTGAGCCCTCTTGGCCCATGTGCTATTCTGAGGAGTAGATCCTATCCGTCTCTGGGCTTGTGGGGGTGACCTTAGACTCAACTTGATTTTTTGTTCACTGGGACAACATAGGCCAGGTAGTTCGAGTGATGGGTTTCAGCACCAAGGTGACCCTATTGGGCCATGTTTTCTTTGTTAAATTTCATCTGATGAGACTGTTATAGTGAGTAGACTTTTAAAAAATATTTGCATATCTCATTTCTTTGTCTAATTAGCATCGTAAGAACAATGTCCCAGTTTTCATGCTTGAATAAATAACTGTCATGGTGTAAGGCGCTGAGGGGCTGGTTTGCTGCTGCGCGATCCCTCTCTCGTGTTTGGCATCTCATCTAAGCTTTGTTTCAGTGCGTGCTCCAGACATTTCTTTTAAAAGAACTACTCTTGTCAGCCAAATAATACCTTCTACTGCCATGAGATATCTCCTAGATTAGAGGACACTTGGTCATAGTTGCAGCATGACTGAGCGTCAGATCACAGGAGATGTTTACTACAACAGTATGCTGTGTGCCTCTACTCTGTTTTTAAAGTAAGTGGGATTTTGAAAGTGAGGAAGTTAGTTTAATTATGGCCTTTCCTCTGACATAACCCCTCTTTTAAGTATGACCTCACAAATCCTCTGATTTATTCACTGTAGTCTACTACATGGACTAAAGGCAGGGAGTATTGTAAGTTTTGGAGCATAGAACATAGATATAAGTCCCTGAACTGAAGGGGCTTTCAGTCCTGTTGGAAAAGCAGAATGTAGACCTTAAAGGATCTTACATCAACATTGATGTCCTGGGAGCATGAGGAAGCTGTAAGGAGCACAGGTTGACGTGGATTCCATGCTGCAGTTAGAAGCCAGCCTGAAGAGGACACACTGTATTATAAGAAGCATAATTTTCAGAACACTAGAGGGGATAGTTCCACTCAGTGCCTGGAGTATTGTTGATTTCTGGGCTTCATTTGTAAGTAGAAACCCAGATCTGGAATGGAGAACACAGAGGAACAGGTTTGGGGAGGAAAGCATAAGTTTGCAGAAGCCTCAGGCAGGAGTGTGAAAGCTCTGGGATGCATCAGCTGAACCTGGGGGAAGTAGGTGACATTGTGCCTGAGGAACTCTGGCAAAGCCTACATTTAGCTTATCCTACATGTAGCTTATCCTACATTTAAAGGATAAGCTAAAGGGCATGATCTGGGAATGCGAGGATCAGTCAGGGAAGTGGAAGGAGAACCAGAAGATTAAAACTTCATGGAATCCAAAAGGAGAGAATTTCAAGAAGGAATGTGTAGTTGGTGATCCCACAGTAATCATCACCATTTGCTGAACGATGCTCATTCGCTGAGTGCCAGCCATTTTGCTAAGTGCTCTCCGTACATCATTTCCTTTAATTCTTACAGGAGTTTGACAAGGGTGACACTAATGTTCACATTCTGTAGGTAAGGGATTGAGGACCAGGATGTTAGGCTCCTTGGAAGACAGCATGTGGACTTTAGTGTGAGACAAGCTGAGTTTGAGTTCCACCTCTGCTTTTATTAGCTGTGCATACTTACACAGATTACTTGGTTTTTCTTCTCTAAATGAAATATAATGGCTTGGTCTCCTGAGGATACTGATGGGATTCTGTGAGCTATTGTCTTATTTTAAGTGAAACCCTTCACATGTGCCCAACAGGCAGGGATCCTTCCATAGACTTTAGCATGGTCTTGGTTATTCCCTGGAGTTACCTAGCTGGTAAGTGGTGGAGATGAATTTGAACCTTGGTCTGTGTGGGACCATATCCTGTACCATGCCTTCAACCAAGAGAGGTGATGTAGGGACAGACTCTAAATGCCCATGGGTTGGAGGAATGGTGTTTTAGAGGAAGGAGTCACTTGAGCGTGTCTGGGCCCAGAAGGGAAGGAGGTAGTAGGCAGGGAGAGATTAACGATACCAGAGAGAGGAGCATTGCCTGGTAGGAAGATCACAGGAAGAGATATGACAAGCCATTAAAACACAGATGGAGGGATGACCCTGAAAACAAAGTGGAGGTTTCTCCTTCAGAGGCAGGAGGGACAGAAAATCTGAAGAGAGGATGAAACAAAGAATTTTCAAGCAGGGGCAAGAAAATTGGGAACACTCCAACAGATGATTTCTATTCTCTCAGGAACGCAGAGTGAGATCAAGGTTTGAGGAAAAGGAGCAGGGTTGGGGTGGAAACTTTGGAAGAGGATGTTCAGTGTTTATAGCCAGAGATGGTGATAGGGTGGGGAGAAGAGAGGCAAAGAAGAAGAGGAGAAGTGGAGATCAAGGAAGACCTGGTCTTGGGTGGCTTGGTGTGGTGTAACGTACAGCTGTGGTCAGGCAGTGTGACGGTATAGTTAATACTTGGGGCAGCGGTAGAAAAATGGGATGGTTGGGTTGGCCCAGATTTGGAAATTGGGTTGCAGAAGGACAGAGTGTCACAGTGAGATGACGGCTGCCGGGAAAGTGTGAATCAAGGGAGCCCAGGAGAGGAGGGTGAGTGGGAATAGGACAAAGGGACACTGGGGTCTGAAGGAAAAATTTCTTCCTTCCACTGTTGTTGAATACCCAGTGTATGATTAGGAGCTTCTGATGAATAATCTATCTGACTCACTTTCAGATCTCCTTTTCCAAAAAATAAGAGGCATCTGTATGCAAAATGTTATGGCGAGAATTCCATACCTCCTAAGCCAGATTTTACTCAGATTGCTACCTCAAGTGCAATCCATTAAAGCTGGGCTCTCAAAACCCCTGGTGTCATGGTCACATAGCCTAGTTCAAGGATCAATCATTGTTTCAAGGATCCCTCATTCTTTTTGTTGCAGAATGGTTTTAGATACCAAGATTTGGGTGCCGGGTGTTTTTGTTGCTACTAGAGTGTTGTTACTTCTAGGTCTTCTCAGTTGATAGAGCAAGGAAATATACATGGGTTTTTTTTTTTCTTTTTTTAAAATATTTTATTTCAGTTCAATTATTTAGCATATAATGTATCATTAGTTTCAGATGTAAAGTTCAATAATTCATCAGTTGCGTGATGGAAATATACATTTTTATTCTAACCTGTGTGTATACAGATATCTCAATATATATCCATTTATATCTATATTAAGCTAGAACTGAGTTCATACTCATGTCTCAGCTCCCATCTTTTACCACACAGATCATTCTAAACTTTTCCCTTACCTTGTCTGTAACCTCCTGCTCCAATAGTGAGAAACCTTGCTCCAGCCATTTGCCATCTGTTCACTCCGTTGTTCAGTTCCAGTATATGTGTGTGGTGGTTTCCGAGTTGCTAACTCATGCCCCTGTGGGAAACAGTTTTATCATCCGGCACACAGTGCTTGTGTTCAGTTTATTTTGCCTTTAGTTTTACAGTTTATACTCAACTCCAAAGTTAGTTATTTCAATAACTTTCTCTCTCACCCCCTTCAGAGGTCGTTTTATACATGTGGGATAGATTCTTTGGTCAGTCTGCATTCCATCCTGTAATCCCTTTTACTTTTACACGATTAAACAAATTGCATACATTCAGTTTTATTCTTTGTGCTGTAAATGTCTGTGGGTTTTGACAAATGTATTGTCTCATGTACCTACCATTCCTGTATCATATAGAACAGTTTCACTATCCCCAAATAATACCCCGTGCTTCTCTGATTAGTTCCCTTCCCTCCCCTAACCTGGCAACCACTCATCTGACAACCATCTATAGTTTTACCTTTTCCAGAATGTCATGTAAATATAATCACATAGTGTATAGCCTTTCCAGACGGGCATCTCTCACTTGGCAATTTGCATGTAAGATTCATCCATGTGTTTGCATAGCTTTTATGGCTGAATACATTCTACTCTATAAATGTACCAACAAGTGTGTTTATCTATTCACCGACTGAAGGACATCTTCATTGCCTCCCATTTTTGGTAGTTATAAATAAAGCTGCTATGAACATTTACATACAGATTTTGGGGGACATAAATTTTCAGATAATTTGGGTAAATACCTAGGAGGGCTATTGCTGAATTACATGGTAAAACTATGTTCAGCTTTGTAAGAAACTACCAAACTGTCTTCCTAAGTGGCTCAATCAATTTGTATTCCCACTAGCAGGGCATGAGAAAGTTCCTGTTGTTCTGAATTTTTGCCAGTTATTGTCAGTGTTTTGGTTTTAGCCATTCGAATAGGTGTGTGGTTGTATCTAATTGTTTTAATTGGTATTTCCCTGATGACATGAAGTTGAGCATCTTTCCATATGCTTAGTTGCTCTCTGAGTAGTTTATCTGGTGAAGTGTCTCTTCAGGTATTTTGCCCATTTTTAAATTGAATTGTTTGTTTTATTATTGAGTTTTAGAGTTCTTTGGATATTTTGGATACCAGTCTATTTTCAGATATGTGTTTTGCAAAGATTTTACCCTAACTTATGGTTTTTGTTCTCTTAGGAAAGTATCTTTGGCAGAGGAGAAGTTTCAAATTTTAATAAAGTTCAGTTGATTTATTTTTCTTTTATGGATTGTGTTTTTGCTCGTGTGTGTAAAACTCATCACAAACCCAAGGTCATGTAGATTTTCCCCTGTGTTTTCTCCAATAATTTCATGGCTTTACATTTTACATTTAGGTTTCTGACCCATTTTAAGTTAATTTTGTTTAATATGTAAGGTGTGTGTCCTGGTTTTTTTTTTTTTTTATTTACTTTGTTTTATTTTTGCATATGGTCGTCTAACAGTTCCAGCCCCATTTATCAAAAAGATGATCCTTTCTCAGTTGAATTGCCTTTACAGCTTTATCAAAATTCAGTTGACTGCATTTCTGTGGGACTATTTATGGGCTCTCTATTCAGTTTCATTGACCTGTGTGTCTACTACTTCTCCAGTACTCTGTTGTCTTAATTATTGTAGTCTTGAAATTGGATAGTATGAGTTCTTCAGTTTTGTTGTTCTTCATTGTTTTTTGACTCTTATAAATCCTGTGCCTCTTAATATAATTTTTATTTTTTATTTATTTTTTTAAAGATTTTGTTTATTTATTTAACAGACAGAGATTACAAGTAGGCAGAGAGAGAGAGGAGGAAGCAGGGTCCCCACTGAGCAGAGAGCCCAATGCAGAGCTTGATCCTAGGACCCTGGGATCATGACCCGAGCCAAAGGCAGAGGCTTTAACCCACTGAGCCACCCAGGCACCCCTTAATATAATTTTTAGAATTAATTTGTCAACATCTCTTAACTTGCCAATTAACTTCTTGGGAACTTGATTGCGATTGTGTTAGGATCTTAAGAATTGACATGTTAACAAGAGTGAGTCTTACAATATATGAACATAGAATATCTCTCCATTTGTTTATATCTTCTTTGATGTTCGTTTTTTAAAATCTTTTTTCTTTTTCTTTTGGATAATTTATATTGATCTATCTTCAAGTTCACCGACTCTTTCTTTGGGCATTTCCTTTCTGCTGTTAAACCTAATGATAAGCCTGTTTTATTTTCAGATATTGTTATTCCATACTAAAATTTTCATTTGTTTCTTATTTTTATCTTCCGTTTCTCTGCTGAGATTTCCTATATTTTCATTAATTAGAGCATATTTTTCTTGACCTCATAGAGTATGGTTATAGAGTTGACCTTGAGCAACATGGATTTGAATGGTAGGGATCTACTTATACATGGATTTTTTTAAAAGTGCAGTACAGTACTGTATATGTATTTTCTCTTCCTTATGATTTTCGTAACATTGTCTTTTCTCTAGCTTACTTTAAAAAAAAAAAGATTTTCTTTATTTATTTGACAGAGAGAGAGAGAGAGAACAAGCAGGGGGAGTGGCAGGCAGAGGGAGAAAGAGAGAAGCCCACTCTCTGCTGAGCAGGGAGCATGATGAGGGGATTGATCCCAGGACTCTGGGGTCTTGACCTGAGCTGAAGGCAGACGCTTAACCAACTTGTCCTCTAAATGACTTCATTGTAAGAATACAGTATGTAATACATATACAAAATATGTGTTAATTGACTATTTATGTTACTGGTAAAGCTTTCAGTCAACAGTAACCTATTAGCAGCTATGTCTTTGGGGAGTCAAAATTTATATGTGGATTTTCGACTTCGCAGGGGGTTGGTGCCCCTAATCCTTGCATTACTCAAGAATCAACTGTAATATTTTCTTGAAAGCCCTTATCTAATCATTTCAATATCTGTATTATTTTAGGGTAGGCATTTACTGATAGTCACATTTTCTTCATTCTTCATAAAATCAGTAAGTTTGGATTATATCTTGGACATTGTGAATAGTATGTCCTGGGGACTCAGAGTTACATTAGATTCTTCTGAAGAAAATTAGTGGTTTATTTGAGCAGACAACCGGTTAGATTCAAAGCCTAACCTTGAGCTTTGTCTTATCTTCTGTGGGTTTGTCTCAGTTTAATTTTTTTTTTTTTTAAGATTTTATTTATTTATTTGACAGACAGAGATTACAAGCAGGCAGAGAGTCAGGCAGAGAGAGAAGGGGAGGCAGGCTCCCTGCTGAGCAGAAAGCCCGATGCAGGGCTCGATCCCAGGACTCTGGGATCATGACCTGAGCCGAAGGCAGAGGCTTTAACCCACTGAGCCACCCAGGCACCCCTGTCTCAGTTTAATTCTTTAAGCCTTTGCTGCACTGCTTTGGCCACTCTCTTCAGTAGTGGTCAGCCTGAGATTCATCCAGAGTTCATGCACAGAATCAGGGGATCCCCTTCTTCTACTCCTGCCTCTCTAGGATTCCTTCTCATATTTTTGTAACAACAGTTGCCTTTACTTATTTTCCTAGGTTCTCTAGACAGAAAGACAACAGGTTTTCTCTCAGTTTTAGCCACCCATGCTGCATTACTCCTTACCTGCAGCCTGCTTTGGTGGGGAACAACAACAAAAAAAAAAACAGGAAAAAAATTTGGGACATTTACCCTGTGCCAATTGTTACTCTATAATCTGTTTTTACTCTCCAGAATTCTCAGTAGTTGTTTTTTGTATTTTGCCCAAAGTTAATAGCTGTGATCTGTGGGAGGGTTGATCTGGAGAGGGTTTCCTCTGCCATATTAGAAGTGAATTTCTGCCTGCTTTTTCTACTTAACTTTATTTCTTGGAGATCTTTCCAAGTGATCACATAGACAGCTTCCTCAATGTTTTCAATAGTGCCTAACAGTCCACTGTAACCAGACCTCTCCTGGTGGACATTTGTATTATTTCCAAAGTTTCAAATGTCCTTGTGCCCCTCTACATTGCTCTGAGGTCCTGGGGGAGAAATATCTTGGGCCCTCAGCTAAGCTTTTTGTTGGAATCTTGAAAAACTTCATTTCCTTGGTAGCAGCATGATTTCTGTTTCCTCCTATGGTTGACTGAAGCTTGGGTTATATTTCTGGGCATATCCAGTGGAGGAGAGGAGTGCCAAGTATTCCAGAAGTCTTAGAAATCGCTCCGCATCACTCAGCTGAGAAGAATTGGAGAAGTCTGATGGAAAAAGACCGTGCCAGCCCTAGCCCATCCCCACAAAACTGGGTGCTTTATTTAATTTGCCACTTCTGAACTGGTCTTTCATCAACAAAGGATAAAAGGCATCTTTGGATAAAAATATAGCACATTAAAGCAAAGCTTTCACTGTGCCTCTTTCTCTTCCAATTCCTCTTATGCAAAGGTCAGGATGAATCTTTCAGAATCATCACAGAGTCTGTCCCTACCTCGTTCAGCATCTCTTGATTGTCTCCAGGATCACATTCTCACAGTCTAGCACTGAGCTCAAGACCCACCATACTCCGGTCCCAGATATCCCCAAGCATTCAATCTCCATGGAACTGTGTGATTTTAGGCAAAGTAGCATACTCCTGGGATCTTCCTCTCCCCATCCAAAGATGGGAGCAGTCATGCTTTCTTCTCAGAGTTATTGATAGGTTAGATTAATTGATGTTTCTGCAGCACTTGGCCCCATACTTGACTTGTGGAAAATACTCAGTGAATGCCACCCAGAGGTGTAGTATTATTGCCCAAATGTCAAATTCCATACTGCTAAGTTATTGTTGATGCTGAGGTCCCCACATGATGCCCTCCCCTGTTCTCCATAGCCATCTGAATCCTGCCAAACCCGTGAGACCCAGCTCATCCCAGCTCCTTTGTGAAGGTTTCTTGATCAAGCTCTCGCACAGCAAGATCACCATTGTGTGGACTCCTGGAGTCTGTCACTTCACGCAGTGGGTAGAGTAGCTATTTTCTTGGCTTATGTTGTGCTTTCTGAGCTCAGGGGCAATGCCATGTATCTCTTTATGCCCTCCTTCAGTGTCTTGTACACAATAGGCTTTTTATAAACATTGATGATGGGTTTGAAACCCTGTATTTCACATGCATTAAATGGGCAGTTCCACACATAGAGAAACAGAATACAACTTTGTCATTGGTGGCCATTGAACCAAAACAATGCAGTGGTCATGGTGGTGTTACAAACATGTCCGATTAAAGTTTCAAGACATCCAAACAGTCTTCTGAGTTTTGGGGATGTTGTTTTGTTCCTTTCCCTCTTGACTTTTTTAAGATAGCAATTAGGATCTTTGGTGTACAGTTCATCCTGTAATCTTTTCTTAGGTTCTTGGAAAAATAATCAAGTTGGGTGCCTTATACAGACATGTCTCCCTCACCATGGTGAGGATGCAGAATATTCTGGGCTGCTGTGTGGCTGTAGCAGAACAGGGAGGCCACGGGGTTGGCTATTCTGTTGACTGTCCAAGTTGGGGAGGAACATACAGACTTGATGTGAGTTAGAAACACAGACAACTGCATAAATACATTAAAGAAAGGAAACAAAACAAATATAAAACCCATACTTCCAGCACATGCATATTGAGCTCTGGCTGTGCATCTGATACTGGACAAGGCATGGGATGGAAGATACATACCCACTCTCCAGGAGCTTGCAGGATGGTGGGGAGAGCTCAGTACAGACTGTAGCATTTGCATATGGCATGCAGAAGGAGCCAGATGAGGACCTGATAAAAGCCAGAGTGGGGCATAGAAGCCATACAGGCGTCATGATAACTGAAAGAGCGTTTAGGATGAATGGGAGTTTTCCAAGGTGAATGAGGAGAGAAGAGCTTTGAGGGAGATGGGATGGGATATGAAAAAAAATTGAAACAGTACATTGTGTTTGGGAGTCTGGGGCGATTTGACATCCTGGGTAGGAATGAAAGAGATGGAATGGTTGAAAAAGGGGCAAAGAGGCAGGGGAGGTAACCTTAGGATCTTGGCTTTAGCGCATGGCCACTGGGAGTCCCACCCGGGTCTTCCACAAGATTCAGTGGTGTGATCAGCTCTGATTTTTCATCCAAAGAAAGGCAACCCCTTAAAAAGCTCTTGCTGTACTTCCTGTGAGGCAAAGTGACATTCTCAAGGAGGTGGCAATGGGGCTGATAGGAAGGGGCAGGGCTTAGAGCAACTTATCTGGAGAGGGTTTTGTTTTGTTTTGTTTTAATCTGGAGATATTGACTGGGGCGAAGGAGTGGTTGGGTGGGTAAACTGAGGATGAGAGGGAGTCACATGTTTTACTTTTTTATGTGGTTATAACCTCAATGTTGAAGTGCTTATTGCTTATGTTCTGACTTTTTTCTATTACATCCTGAGCTTGTATTCCTTGTTGCTAAATGTTTTTCTTAATTGTAAGTTTTAGTGACAGCAAAATATTGAATTAAATTATTGTATTGACTTAATTATTCTTGTAGTTGTTGATAATATTTACATTATTTCAATTTTTTTTTTTTACCTTTGTATATGGAACTTTAGTGTTCATCCTTGGATTTTCTCTGTTACAATATTTCATTAGGGACAATCTGAAGGTATTAAGTGTCATGACTCCTTGATACATTTTGTGAAGTTGTTTTCCAAATGGGCTCAGCCAACAGGTGTGAATGTGCTCCTTCCATTCTGGCCTGTGTTATTACCAGACTGTTTTTTTCTATATCTAATTCCTGTAACTATCAATAATGACTAGCAGATACTGAATGCTCATTTTGTGCTAACACTGTAGAGTGCTTTGAGTTCATTATCTGATACAGTCTTGTCAATAAGGCTGGGAGTGAGTAACAATTGATACCCTCAGGTTAGAGCAAGGAAACTGAGGCACAGAGAAATTGAGTCATTTGTCCAAGGTCATATGGTTCAGAAATGCCAGAGCTGTGCTTGGAATACAGATAGGTTCTTTGGGGCAGACCTTACCATGGGTAATCACCAACTTGTACTGTCTCACTGTTTAAATTTCTATTTGGGGGGTTTCTTTTGGGGGGGTTTCTATATGTTTGGTGTTTGTTACATTATTTAGTAACTTTCCCTTTAATGTCCATCAGAGTTTTTTACTTACTAAGCTCTTCACACTCCACCTCCATCCCAATTTGGAGTGCTAGTGCATTACAGTAGCACCCAGTTCAAGTGGTGGATTTGTGTTTGGGGGTCTTTGTTGGGTCAAGGTGGCAGTTAGCACTGGTCTCACACTTCACTGATAGCTATGGGATGTGCTGGTCTCCCCCTAGCTGTGTCACTTGGACCTGGTTACTCCTTGGGAAGTTTTTTCCTTCTTTTCAGAGGAAGAGAAGACACCCTGGAGAATTGTCCTGGAAATACTGAGAATGTTTCTTCTGTCTCCTGGTGAGGAAATGATAGGTCATAGCACTGTCTATAAACTACCGAAGGTGTTTTTGCTCTTGTGTCTTCTGCTCCGTTTCTCCTCTATGACCAAATGGTCACACTTCAGCAGGGCTCTCTTTGTCTGGTTGTGTCCTTCCATGAACCTGGTCTGAGGCAGAGGAAGAAGAAGAAAGATGTCTTTATCCCACTCTGCTTGGTGTGTGTGTGTGCAGGAACATTAGTCATTGCTTCTCTCACATCCATCATTTTAGACAAATTCACTGTTCTGACATCAAAGTCTGAAGTTACCGTCTTTAGATTATACTGACCTAAAAATTGAAATCATGACATGGAACCCTTGTGAGAATTTGTTTGGGGTGCAGGTGACAGGCTTATTTCTAAGACATTATAGCCTTGTTCTTTTACCTACTTCCTTCCTTCCTTTCTCTCTTTCTCTCTCTCTCTCTCGCTCTCGCTCTTTCTTTTAGAGATGGGGAGAGTAGGGAAGGGGCAGAGAGAGAATTTCAAGCAGACTCCATGTCCAGCGTGGACCCAGATGCAGGGCTCAATTCACAACCCTGAGATCATGACCTGAGCCAAAATCAAGAATTGGATGCTTAACAGAATGAGCCACCAGGCACCCCTCTTTTACCTCCTTTCCTGAGTCTTTGTTTTGAATTTTTGTCCTTTTTATCCAGTGTGAATATATCTCTCTGCCAAGGCATTCATGTTTTAGGCTGACAAAGACAGCATCTTAAGATTAAAATTGCATTTGGGTATGCAGAAATGTACATGGTTCATAGTATTTTGCAATGTGATTTTTTTCCCCATGTTTTTTCATTATTAGATATTTTTTGAAACTCACCATTCACTACCAGCTTATGTTAAAACATTCAAATTACACACTAAACAAGGGTATAAAAGAGTGAAGGTCCTTTTCTACCCCATCCTTTCCCACCCAATAATGTGGTAGTCTTCCAGACTTCTTTCCCTATAATTATATAAATAATCACCTAATATCAAATATCACCTCAACACTTATTATACACATCTACATTGTGTCTGCAGCAGATTTGTTTTTGTTTTTCTTTCTGCTTAAAAATTGTTGTATTCCTTTTTGCAGTGAATCTACTATATTCTTTTTAACAGCTGTACTCATGTTTTGTGGAAAGCCTCGTCTTAACCTATATTCTGTGTACTTGTACAGAGGACTTATTTTTTTTTCCACTTTATTTTGTGTATTTTTTTTTTTGTAAAAACAAGACAGAGGAGAAGGTACGGTGTAGTTAAAGGAAGAGAAGTATTTTTAAAGGAGTATTTGGCAAAATTCAACACCCATTCATGATAAAAACTCTCAGAAAAATAAGACTAGAAGGAACTTCTTCAACTTGATAAAAATCATCTAAAAAAGAAACTGTCACTACCATTATACTTAATGTCCAAAACTAAATGCTTTCCCCATAAACTTGGGAACAAGGCAAGGATGTCTGCTTTCACTACAAAGGGAGAAAAAGGTGTATAGATAAGAATGGAAGGAGTAAAACTGACTCTATTTGCAGATGACATGATGGTCTGCATAGAAAGACCAGGGAGCCTATTGAACACACACACACACACACACACACCATACACACAATGCCTGGAACTACATAGAAAGACCAGGGAGTCTATTAAACACACACATGCGCACACACACACACACACAATGAATGCCTGCAACTAATAAATGAATTTAACAGTGTTGTAGGATACAAGATAAACATATAAAAATCTATCGCATTTCTATATATTTACAATAAATATGTGAACATTGAAAAAAATACCATTTATAATTGCTTTTAAAAAAAGAAATGCTTAGGAATAAATCTAACAAAATATATGTAGAAACTATATGGCATTTATCTTACAGATATGAAAACTTACATTCATGCAAATGTCTATAGCAGCTTTATTTATAATAGCCCCCAAATGCAAATAACCCATATGTCCTTCAATAGATTCATAAACTGTGGTATATCCATACCGTGGAATAACACTCAACAATCAAAAGCAATGAGCTATTGGTACATGTATCCACCTGGATGAATCTTCACAGAATTATGCTGAATGAAAATATCTAATCCCAAAGACTTACATACTGTATGATTCCATTCTTGAAATGACAGATTACAGGAATGGAGAACAGATTGACAATTGCCAGGGGCTAAACAGTGAGGGATAGTGGAAGTGAAGTGGGCGCATTTATAAGGGCAAGATAAGAGATCATTATGGGGACAGGAATGTTCTGTAACTGGACTGTATTTTTTTTTAAAGATTTATTTATTTATTTATTTGACAGATAGAGATCACAGGTAGGCAGAGAGGCAGGCAGAGAGAGAGAGAGAGAGAGAGAGGAGGAAGCAGGCTCCCTGCCGAGCAGAGAGCCTGATGCGGGGCTCAATCCCAGGACCCTGGGATCATGACCTGAGCCAAAGGCAGAGGCTTTAACCCACTGAGCCACCCAGGCGCCCCTGTAACTGGACTGTATTGATGACAATATACATATTGTGATATTGTAGTGTAGTTGTGTGAGGTGTTACCATTGGAGAAAACTGGGGATACATGGGACCTCTCTATACTATTTCTTTATATAATTTCTAATACCTGCATGGGACTCTACAATTACACTAAAAAGTTTAATTTAAAAACTATATTGTTTCTTCAATAATGGATCTACCATACTGTTTTTAATAGCTGCTGACATATTTCATGGAATGCCTTATTTTAGACTATATCCTGTAAGCCCGGGCAGAGGGATTTCTGTTTGTCTGTTTATGTGTTTTGTGTAATTTTTTTTTCCTCTAAGATTAGAGGAGAAAGTAGGTAAAAACTAGAAGGAGGAAAGTGGGGGTGAGAGTGGGTCCATAAGTTGTGGAGGGGGTCTCTAAGCTGTTGTGACAGGCTGTGGACAGCCTTTCATTTTCTTGTATTAAACAACCCCAAATCCACCTTAGAAGTGTCCTCAGGGGTGCCTGGGTGGCTCAGTGGGTTAAAGCCTCTGCCTTCAGCTCAGGTCATGATCCCAGCGTCCTGGGATCGAGCCCCAAATCGAGCCCCGCATTGGGCTCTCTGCTCAGCAGGGATCCTGCTTCCCTTCCTCTCTCTGCCTGCCTCTCTGCCTACTTGTGGTATCTGTCTGTCAAATAAATAAATAAAATCTTGAAAAAAAAAAAAAAGAAGTGTCCTCAAATATTTTTATTATTGTCTGCATTTCAGGGTGTCACCTATTTTTTTCCCTTTTGTACATTTCCTTTTCTTCTCTTCAGCCTCCTCCTCCTTTCCTGGCTGACTCTTTGACTTAGTAATCAAGTTTTCACTTAAGTAGTATTTGCCACTGAAAGTTCCAGAGGATTCTGGGTTACGTGTTCTGTGATATAGGCTGCACCCAGAATCCAAGTTCATTGTCATGCTGATTTCTTTTACACTGAAGTTAGGCTTTCTAGGACAAGAGGGTGTGGCTTACGATATTATCGAATACCCAACTGTTCCTATCAAGAGAAGCAAAGAAACCAAAATCCACAATTATTTTGTTTGAAACCTAAAACCTAAGAAATGCATTTGTGAACAAACTGTAAGCATCAGAGGAACTACCTGGGGTGAATTCAGTAGTTCATGAAGCTGGTTGTTTGGCAGCCCTGTTTGTCCAGCTCTGGGTACGAGGCACACAAAGAGGAGTGAGGCTCTGCTGCGCACTCACGGTGCTGTGACATAGACCATGGCCACTTGATGACAACGACAAAGACAACAGCCAGCCTCCTGAAGCCCTTACCATTGCCAGACCCTGAGAGCCTTCTCCCCTGTGTCTGCTGGGAACTAGAGTTACAGTCACCTCTGCAGAGGACAGCACTGAGGCAGAGAGCAGGGGACTCCTCCACCTGCCAGAGCCCCACAGTTCACGGGGCTCAGTCCCTGGAAAATGCCGAGCAGAACGGGACCAAAGTGCTCTAACTGTGGGGCAGCAAATCAAGGTTGACAAATGTTTTCATTTTGGGTGAACTGGGGACGGACGCAAGTCCTTGTGAAAACCTGTCTACTTGTTTTTTAAGCAAGAGCTTTAGTCCAAAAAGCTAGTGTCTGGCTCGGGTTCTTGGGGACAGCAGTGAGGAACAGCAACATCATTGGTCTTACCTTTTTAGTCATTTAGGGCTTAGAGTCTTAAAAACAACCTGTTTTCTTAGGTTGGTTAAACAACCACTGCCTACATTTCAATATTCGTTCGATGTTAATTTCCATTGATTTAGCAACTTATCTTTTACAACAGGTTTTGAAAGTTTCAGGTCTGAATTGCTAGGTTTCTGACAAATCTGAGAAGATCCTACGCATTATTCATATCCCTTGCTTTTCCTAAACGTTAGTGTGTCTTCTTGATTTTTTGAGGTTGTTTTTTTTTTTTTTTAATTTTAAGGCACCCATGAAGGATAACCTCACAAAATAAACTTGGTAATGAAAAATATGTTGCTGCATTTCTTCCTCCTGCCTTTCTTGCCATTCTCGCCCTCTTTTGAGAGAAATGGCAAAGGAAGGGGAGGGCCGCAGCCTGTTGAGGCTCATTCTTGGCCACCAGGAAGCTGGCCGTGTCTTTGCAGGTCAACAGCAAACAGTGGGTCTCAGCAGGGTGCACACACCTCTCCGTGATGAGTGGGTGATCACCCGGGAGTACCAGGAGGCCTCATTTCCCAAAATACAACCTCAGCCCAGCCCATGAGCCTGCCTGAACTTGCAGTGATGGCAATCCCTGAAGTTGAGTGCAGGACACTGAAAGGACATGCTGAGAATGTAAAGTGAAAATAGCTTTACTATGTGCTGGAACGTCATCACCATCGTAGCAGGTAATAAGAGTCATCTATGCCAAGCATATTGCTATGTTCTTTCCATACATCATCTCATTCAGTGCTTCTAACCCCTACCCCTGGAGGAATGGCTAAACCACCCCCAGAGTTTCTTTCTTTCTTTCTTTCTTTTTTTTAAAGATTTTATTTATTTGACAGGCAGAGATCACAAGTAGGCAGAGAGGCAGGCAGAGAGAGAGAGGAGGAAGCAGGCTCCCTGCTGAGCAGAGAGCCCGATGCGGAGCTTGATCCCAGGACCCTGGGATCATGACCTGTGCCGAAGGCAGAGGCTTTAACCCACTGAGGCACCCAGGCACCCCACCCCAGAGTTTCTGATTCAGTAGAATAAGGGCTGAAGAATCTGCATTTCTCACAAGTTTTGGGGAGGCTAGAATCCCCGCTGGTCCTCATCTCTGAAGTCTAATTGAATCTGTCTAAAACAATGCCATTTTACCTCGAGGAAAAGTCAGGGAACTTGACCAAAAGCTCATTGTCACTGACCATAAGCATCTGCTAGGTAGTTTTTCAGAGAAGGTAGCAAGTGCCTAAAAAAGCCCTAGACAGATGACAAGGTTAAGGACTAGTGAGTTGTGGCCTGTGTCCCACAGGCATGGGAGCCCAGAAAGATCTAGGGTGATGCCTGTGGAAAGAGCAGTCCTGGAGGGTGCTTGTGTGGGGAGCAAGGGGTTCCTGGTTATTACCGGGAGAGAACAGTGCAGAAAGATAGCCAGGGAAGGGGTGAGGGAACCGTTGGGTGGATTACTTTCTCCCTGTGCTGGCTTCCTGGTGTCAGCACACTGTGGCTCCGTTTGGGTGAGATTCTGTCCACACTCATGCTTCTTCTCCCCTTCAGGCTCCTTTTCCATATCTCCCATAAAAGGGGAAGGAATAGTTGAAAACTGCAGGAGGGATATAAGCAACAAGCTTTTCTTTTTGAGTTTATTTTGTGATGGACCCTTTGGACCCATGAAACTTGAGGTAAACTAAAGAAAAAGCTTCACATAATTATAGGAAAAGGAAAGAAGACTCATGAATAACATGAAAGCTCTTTCGAGATTTGTCACGAGCTAATTAATTCAGATTTGTAGATCCAAGAATGCAAGGAGAGGCTTGGCAGTATGGAAGGGTGAAAAGTGAGGTTGCAGACTGATGGCCCCCCGGCCAAATCCCACTGATAAGTTTTGTTTGGCTTGCATTATTTGAAAAATACTCAAATCAGTTTAAAACATGGGAGTTTTTGTAATAAAGCCCTTGGTTTCCAGATTTTCTTGAGGAATAGGGAGTGCTAGCATCGGGTTGTTGGTGTTTGGTAGCTGATCCTGTGAAAGGGCATGGCTCTTGGTCGTAGCCCCTGCCAGCACATCACCCTAGTCTAGAGGCTTCTGGACCCAGAATTGGAGTATCACCACTCACCAGCGGGGCCACTTTGGGGCTAGCATTTAATGGGCTCTTCCTCTCACCAGCCCCCAGCTGCCCTGTGAGTGTGACAGCACGTCATAAACACGCAGCACAGTGGACCTATAAGGAGGGGGTTCCCAACAACGCAGGCACCCCTGGTTAAGTGGGCATTAGAAAGAGATGCTTAGTGACAGCCTGTGGACAGGGAAGAGAGCCCATGTAAGGAAGTGTCCTAAGACAGTGTCACCCATTTCTTTCCTTAAAAACTTTTTTTTTAAAGGTGTTTTAAAAATGTGTTTTCTAAAATTATAATGATTATTTTACAAGGTCCGTGCAGTCTTTGTGGTGCTTTATAGGGCGTATCCGGCTACAGCTGGTGCACTTTGGGGGGTTTTTATGGCAAATTATTCTCGGATTACTCTTTAATGCAGCAAGGTCTGCCTGTTGTCTAAGCTCCCTGGGTCATATAGAAAACTCTCAGACTTGATACAAAACAGCTGCCTCAGTCAGCTGTTCCAAAAAAGGAGCATTTTTAGACCGAAGCAGCAGGAAAAAAGGTTTTTGTAGCTGGTGGAGATTTTGAAAAATGTTCAATTATTCTTTCCTTGCCATTAAAATGTGATTTAATTTTGTTATTAACAAATTGTGTAAATCTAAAAAAAAGACTCTGAATGGGAGTTTGTGGAGTGCATTCTGGCAAGACTTACAGTATGTCCCGGGGGGTTGTTCTCCAGGGAGGGCAGCCGCACAAAACTCCAGCTGACCTCCATGTCCCCGGGCCTCAGCCCTAGCTGGGCTGGGGTCAGGGGGCCAACCCTTCGGCCTCCCTCCTCCCGCTCCTCTGGGTTCCTGCTGAGACCAGCAACAAAAGGGTCAATTGTCTGAGGCCTCCCTTTGTCTTGGGGAGCTCTGGGGGCCTCTCTGAATGCTGAAGCTTCTCTGTGCATGTGGGTCAGTGCATGTGTGCACATCTGTATGAGTGTGTGCACGCATATGTGCTGGTGCCTGCGTGTGTCTGCATCTGAGTACTGTGTGAGCATGTGCATGGACTGAGCACATATGAACACATGCTTGTTGGGACGCGCACACACGCAAGTGGTGTACATGTGCATGTACGCGTGAGTGTGGGTATGCATGCGTGCAAACATATGTGTACACACATGGGTGAATTGGGTCTCAGTGCACACAACGTGTGTGCATCTGTGTGCCCACACATGTGTAGTGGTTATAAATTTTGCACAGGCGCATGGTTGCACGCACGTCTGTGCCGACACAGTCAGGAGCGAGACTGGTTCAAAGCATTTCCGGGTTGCTGGGGCTTCTTAGCATGCTGAGTGCTCAGAGGGGCCTGACTAGCTAGGTTCCTAATGCCAGGGCAGAAGGTTATCCTGGCCCATCTCTCAACAGATTACACAGTGACCTTTGTCTTATATCTACTATGGTCCAGAAACCTCAGAGATTTTCTACCGCCCCTGCCTTCTCTGGGGTCAGATAATATGCAGAGGAGGCAGAAGAGACATAGTCTCCTTACGCATGCTCCAACCTGGGATTTCAGGGCAAGGCCCATGAGGGCTCTTCTCCACCGTTCAGGGGTCTTGTCAGGGCTGCCAAACTGGATCCGGGGCATTCTGTGTGGAGTTTAAGTCCAGTTTCCAGCATGACAGTGCAGTGCCCTGTTCTCATCCACCACGTGAGTCACGTCTCACGTAGCTCCAGGCCCTTTGCCTGGGTTCGAATCATCTAGTTCCCTAGCATGTCATTACCCGGCCTGTTCATGCAGAGGCCCCTGGAATGCAGCGGCGGGTCTGTGTGATTCCCTGGTTTGCGCTTTCTTCCTTCACAGAGATGTCCTTTTTAAAATGACAACAAAACATACTTGATTCAGAAGCCAGGAAAAGACAAATGTGAGGGCTTCATTGAAATTCATCTCTGTGAAGGATTCATCACCCAGCCTCTTTTAACCAGCACAGCTACCACTGAAAGACTTCCTCTGCTTTTTTCTTATTTTTGGCCCTCCCACACCCATTTTCTCTCCCTCCTCCAGCAAAGGCGCATCTTTCAACTGCGGAAAAGCCACCAGTTTAGCAGTACTTGAAAGCTTATCAAAATATTCGGTTGGTAAAATTATCTTGTAATTAGCCTCAGTGGAAGCCAGAACTTTTTAACTCCAGGAAATGTAAAGTTACATGGCATGTGAAATCGTAAATTGCTCATCCTGACCTTTTGGCTACAGTTTCTGTTTTTATTTCCTTCCCTAAGTAATTTCCTCCTTGTTCTTTAAATTCTTGATTGTCCCTGAGGCATCTTCCTTTTCCGTTTGCTTAAATCTCAAAAAAAAAAAATGTACCCTTGGTTCAGCTGACAGATAATTGAGTACACTCAGGTGAGTGTGGTATGAAATCACCTTGATGTCGTAGATTTCATGCCTTCACTTCTAGAGAATCTTTTGGTAAAATCAAGCCTGTCCCCCCTGAGTCCTGTCAGTTCTGCATTTGGGGTGTGCATGGTGGTAACACCCAGCCAAACTATTCTGGAACTGAGCTGTTCAGGTAATAGCTGGGGGATTCTGCAGTGTGTCAAGCTGGACTGAGGTATTACTCTTTCTTCCTTCCTTCCTTCCTTCCTTCCTTCCTTTCTTTCTTTCTTTTTCTTTCTTTCTTTCTTTCTTAAGATTTTATTTATTTATTTGACAGAGATCACAAGTAGGCAGAGGGGCAGGCAGAGAGAAGGGGGAAAGCAGGCTCCCTGCTGAGCAGAGAGCCCGATGCGGGGCTCGATCCCAGGACCCTGGGATCATGACCCGAGCTGAAGGCAGAGGCTTCACCCACTGAGCCACCCAGGCGCCCTGGAATTTCTTTATTTTTTTTTAATTAATTAAAATATAGTTGACAGGGGGCGCCCGGGTGGCTTAGTGGGTTAAAGCCCCTGCCTTCGGCTTGGGTCATGATCCCAGGGTCCTGGAATCGAGCCCCACATCGGGCTCTCTGCTTGGCGGGGAGCCTGCTTCCTCCTCTCTCTGTCTCTGCCTGCTTCTCTGCCTACTTGTCTGTCAAATAAGTAAATAAAATCTTTAAAAAAAAAAAATAGGTGACATATAGTATATTCATCCCAATGACTTTACTTCTCTTAACTCTCCCTCTCCTTGCTTCTTCATCACCCCTTCCACCCTTCCACTGCCCAGGGACCCTTGTGTCATCCAGGGTCCAGGACAACCCCATGGAACTGACCAACTCCACCCCCACCCCCACCCCCACTGCCATTGGGGCCAACATCAGGGGAACTGCTAGTGACGTGAAGGTTCAACTTAGGTAGACTTTGAACCAGATGATGCTTGGATTTTTAACTGCTGTGAGTTCCTTAAGCTATCAGGGCCTTAGATCAGCCACAAGTGGGTTGATGAGAGTTATATAGGCATGGTTGAAGCTGATCATCATTTTTACATGACAAAATACTTTCTCAGTTCTAAGAACTAACTTAAAAATTAAATTTTGGAAAATGAAGGGCTGCCTGGGTGGCTCAGTGTGTCAAGCATCCAACTCTTGATTTCAGCTCAGGTCATGATCTTGGGGTTGTGGGATTGAGCCCTGCATTGGACTCTGTGCTCAACAGGGTGTCTGCTTCGGATTCTCTCTCTCCCTCTCCCTCTGTTCTTCTCCCCCACTCCCCACTGACTTATGCTCACTCTCTGTCTCTGTCTGTCTCTCTCTTTTTTTTAATTAAATTTTTTTCAGTGTTCCAAGATTCAGTGTTTATGCACTACACTCAGTGCTCCGTCTCTCTCTCTCTTAAAAGAAGTAAATAAAATCTTTTAAAAAATTTTTGGAAAATGAAAACATTTTCATAAATGAGGTATTGCCCAAATATAGTTGTAGTAGTGGTAGTTATTATTCATGGAATTTTTCCTTTCTATAGGCAGTATGCACACATGTGTGTGCACACACAGGTATAAACACAAAGACAGAAAAATTGCTTAATCCTTACATGAGAAAATCTTTTCGCATTATATAGTTGTAAACACTGAAGCTCTGAGAATCTAAATATTTAATATCCATATGGTTAGCAGTTGAACTCTTATGGCCTGGCTCTTCCAGAATTGGCTATGACCTTGCACAAACTAGCTGAGGTCCGTGTCATATGATTTGATCCCAGCTTATGCTTGAGAAGTTTCCATGCCACCCCCACAGAGTAAAAAGGAAATCAAGGTGTCACCATGGTCTCCACTTTTCACTGTGTCCAGTGATGGTATACTCTTTCTCTTGATGTCGCACATGCACTGAAGGCTCAATCTCTTTGCTGTCCTCAGAAGCGCAATATGTTGGCCTTGAGCTCATGGAATCAGTGTGAAGGCTGCTCAGATCCCCCTGACAAGACTCTGACCCAGGTGGTCAGTCTCCCCCCACCCCATAGCCTGGGCTCCGCTCAGCACTCCTGGGGCAGGGGTGAGGGAAAGAACTCCTCCCTGGACCCAGGTATGGCAAACCTCAGAATCAGCCACACACTGAATCCCATCCTTTCACAGCTTTGTCTCAGAGCTGAAAGAGCCCTGTTTTGCTCATACAAACAGGGAGTAGAATGGTGGTTGCCAGGGCCTGGGGGTGAGGGAAATGGGGAGGTGTTGGTCAGAGGGTATAAACTTTGAGTTGTAAGATGAATACACTCTGGAGATTTAATGCCCAGCACGGTGGCTATAGTTAACAATACTGTATTGTATACTTGAAATTTGCAAAGAGAGTACATCTTAAGTGGTCTCACCAAAAAAAGAAAAAAAAAGGTGACTTTGTGAAGTGATGGATGTGTTAATTAATGTCATAACATATAGTAATAATTTCACCCTGCATATGTAAATCAAGGCATCACATTGTATACATTAAATATATACAATTTATTTGTCAATTACATCTCAATAAAAAATTTAAAAATTAAGTTTAAAAATGTAAAGAAAAAAGGGTTAAAAAGCAAAAAAGCAAAAAAAAAAAAAAAAAAAAAGCTCTGTTAATGGAAGATCTGCCAGATGAGAGACACCCATCTAATTTGAGAGATGCAAAGAAATATTGTAGTTGTCTCTAAGACCCTTTCTAAATATGATTATCCTTTAAGAACTATGATGAAACTAAAGATCTATCATTAAAACGTGTTATTTATGAAGCATAAGCAGTAGGAGATTTTAGGAAATGTTTAAAAAATAATGGACCATAAGTGAATTTTCTTGTGAATTTAGCATACTCCTAATATTATTTAATATCTATTTTCCCCTCTTTTTAATTACAGCTTGGGTTGACGATAGCCATTCGCTACAGCCACAGGTAAAGTTAATTTTTTTTCTCTTAAGGCACAACCTTACTGGTTTATAGCTTTTAGTTTGCTCAAGTCTGTGGGTTTTTGAGCTTAATTTTGGTGACTATTGGACCCATGGTATCAGTTCATAGAATTAGAATTGTTCTAGTTGCTTGATTTGTGAGCATCACTGGCTATTTGGAGGAAGAAGGTTTTTACGTAAAAGTGGTGGTAGGTAGTGCATTTCTTTTAAACGAAAAATGTACTCCTGTAGGGCAGGAACACAAGTGATTCCTGGGTAATGTATTCCATGTAGGGATAAGAATAGAATCAGAGGTGTTGTGCGTGAGAGGCGGAGACCAGGCAAACAGAAAGTTGGAGGAAGGCTTGTTAGTGAAGCCCCTGGCCCCTCCATGGAGGCCCCCTTCTTGTCTTATGTTCATCTGAGAATGGCTGAAAGCTCTATTTTTTTGTCTTGCTTCATGACTCCTGCCTTTTTCTCAAGTGCACCATGTTTATGAAAAATGTTGGTTTCTTGTACTAATATTCATCAAAATGTATTAAAATGTTGAATTAGTTAAAGATCCTGTCTCCATGGACGGGCTACAAGTTATGTCCCTCCTGTCCTTACACAACCTGTTCACAGCCTCCCCAAAGTGCCACCCGCCAGTCAGCTTGAGACATCTGGCCAGCTCTCCACAAACAACCTGTAGTTACCTCAAAGGAGGTTGCCTTCCAAAAATACTTGCAACAGGTTGCATGTACTCATTTACATTCAGCTGTGACTTGAGCCACGAAGTGGGCAGAGAGACCTCAAAGAGCTATCGGTGCCCTGTGTGGGGTAGAGCAGGAAGAAGGCAGGACGGGGTGAGAAGCACTCAGAACTGGGAATGAGTGTCTGGGAAGAAAAGTGCTCATGCTGGACACTCCTGGCTACTCTTGGGAGAATGCTGCTCCAGAGAAGCCCAGACTTCTTTGATGTTTCGAGATTGCAGGTGTGCCAGGTGCTAGGCATGGCCAGGCAGAGTGTCCTGCAGACGCACCTGCTCCCTTGTCAGCCCGGCCCAGGCTCCTGGACTGATGGGCTCTACAGTGGCTCTGCCCTTGGGAAGCCTGATGTGGACAGCGGGTCCTGGACCCTCATGTGCGCTGCATATTGGGTGGGGGTATGGGGAGGGGAGGGCAGATTTTGCCCTTTCCATTCTTTTCCTTTTGGGTGGAACTTTCCTCATACTTGAGTCCCCCTTCTCAAGAAAAGCAGCTGGCTGTTTCTGCATGAGAGCTGAAGATGCCTCTTCCCTAAGAAAGCTAAGGTCTTGCTCTGGTTTAGAGAACAATCATGGCTTATTCGCACAATGGTGAGGGTTACTCTGTGGCTCCATGGAGAGCTCTAACTGGTGCAGAAACTCAGAGTCTATATGGAGCTTGAGAAGAGAGTTTTCTTTTTAATACTTGGTGAGGCTAAGGGACATTTGCCAACCATTAGTCTTTTCGAGTCAGGGAATCAGGTAAGATAGCAGATCAGGGTAGACCTGATGGAAGGCTGGGTGGTGCCTTTGCCCCTGTGCTTATATGGGGTTCAGGCCTATGTTGTGGAGAAGATTCCTGCTCGCCCCTCCCTCAGCCAGGGCAGGCACCTGGCATCACAATGTGAGGTTACTGACACCTCACTGGGTTGGTGGAGACCCTTCTGTCCCTCCTGCTGCCTGGCCCTGTCACCCATCTCTGTCCTCAGAGAGAAGGAAGATGAAGGATGTGTGTTTCTGGTTGTATCTTCTTCTCCTCCTCCTCATCGTTGTCCTCTCCCTCCTCCTTCCCCTCCTCTTTCTCCTCCCTCTCCTCCTCCACCTCCCCCTCCTCCACCACCTGCCCCTCCTTCCTTTTTAGATTTATTTATTTATTTGACAAAGAGAGAAAGAAAGGGAGAGAGAGCACAAGCAGGGGGAGCTGCAGGCAGAGGGACAAACAGGCTCCCTGCTGAGCAGGGAGCCCAATGTGGGACTTGATCCCAGGACCCTGGGATCATGACCCAAGCCAAAGGTAGAAGCCCAACCGACTGAGCCACCCAGCTGCCCCTGGTTGTGTCTCTTCTTTAAAAAAATCCTGCTAGTTTGTTTGGATTAATTGAAACTTCAATATTTCTGTTGATTACTTTTTTTTTAGTAAAATATACCTAACATAAAATTTATTATTTTAACCCTTAAAAAAGGTTTAAAAGGTATTCAGTTCAGTGATACTAAGTATATTCACATTCTTGTCCAACTATCACCACATCTATTTCTAGAACATTTTCATCTTTCCAAAATGAAACTCAGTACTCACTGAACACTAATTCCCCATCCCCGCCCCGCCCCTGCCTCCAACCTTTGGTAACCCCCTTTCTACTTTCTGTCTCTGAATTTGACTACTATAGGATCCTCAGATAAGTGGAATCATATAGTATTTGTCTTTTTGTGGCTGGCTTCTTTCACTTAGCATAATGTCCTATGGATTCATCCATGTTGTAGTGGTTGTCAGATTTCCTTCCTTTTTAAGGCTGAATAATACCCCCATTGTGTGTGCGTGTGTGAGTACATCTATATAGATATATAAATATATATATCACTCTTTGCTTATCCTTTCATCTATCAAGAGACATTTGGGCTGCTCCTGCCTTTGGCTATTTATTGTTAACAATGCTGCTATAAACATGAACATGTAAAAATCTCTTTGAGGGGTGCCTGGGTGGCTAGGCTGGTTAAGCATCTGCCTTCGGCTCAGGTCATGATCCCAGGATCCTGGGATCGAGTCCCATGTTGGTCTCACTGCTCAGTGGGCGTCTGCTTCTCCTTCTCACTCTCCTTCTGGGCTCTCTCTCTCTTTTGCTCAAATAAATAAATAAGTAAATAATCTGAAAATAAAGAGAAAAAGAAAAATCTCTTAGAAACCTTGCTTTCAATTCTTTTGGGTATATACCCAGAAGTGGAATTGCTGCATCATATGGTAATTGTATTTTTGGGTTTTTGAGGGATCGCCATACTGTTCTTCCATTGATTACTTTTCAAGATGGGGTTGTGTCCTACATGTATGTAGTTCTGGGTTCCCTTGAAAGGCTCACAGTTGCTATTGAAAAATGGTTTCCCTTTCTATTGTCATGTCTACCCAGAACACAGATGCTGGAATTGAGGGTTTCCAAGGTCCTCTTCATGTGGGTTAGGATACTTTTGGAAGCAAGGTTTGGGACTTAAGGTTCTAATCACCAGCTCCATTTCCCAGATTGTAACAGGAGGGCCAAGGCCAAGAACAATGGTGCAAGATTCTTGTAGTAGATGGAATTGGGATGAAGGGAAAGGGGGAAGTGAACGTGGCTCCAGATGGCAGCATTGGGAAGATGGGTTCAGTTAGGGGTGGCTTGGAGGGACTTTTGCAGAGGAGGAGAGGAATCACTAAATCCTACAAACTCGGTGGGCAGGCAGTACCTCTTAGGCTGACATAGACACATGGGGCAGAGCCGCTTGGAAAGGGGAAACTTTGTGTGGCAAAAGAGGGACTTAAGGCCCAAAGGATGCCTGGTATTGTTTTTATACACCCGTATTTTTGCTCCAGCCATCAAATCTCCCTCGTTACGATGAACAGAGCTAGAACATCCCTCCCCTCCATTCCTGTACTAACACAGGTTCACCCCAATGACTCCCACCTCTGCCATCAGACTTGCTGGTTCAGCTTCTACTCCTGCTCGACCAGTAATGCCAGACCTGGTTGTGTGGTATAGGAGTGTGTGTGTGTGTGTGTGTGTGTGTGTGTGTGTGTGTGTGTGTGTATGTGTGTGTGAGAGAGAGAGAGAGAGAGAGAGAGAGAGGGAGAGAGAGGGAGGGAGAGAAAGACGTCATGCGGGGTCAGGTGCTCAAGGGTCAGGAAGTGGAGAATGACAAAGTCATACTCTGATGCTGTAGATGTGCCAGGCAAGCAGGAGCATCAGCTGTGACCAACCGTGCATCTTACGACAGGTCCTGCACACATTTCATTTATTATCATGGAGTCTTAATTTATGTCTGTACAGTCAAGTCATTTTCACAGAGTGGAAAAATCGTCTCTTGATGTTCATTCCCCCCCAGGTTGGCTTGAGGTTTTTGAGTGGAATCCACACAGTGGTGACAGCTGGGTAACCCCCAGAAGTGCCCTTTGCAGATAACAGCTCTCGGGGCCCCACCACCCACACAGTGGGGAAATTGTTCCCCACTGTGTGGGTGTTTTGTTTTTTTCTTTTTCTATAAGTCTGTAAGAGTGTTTAGACGTTCTTCCTGTCTGTCACTGTGCAGCAGCCTGGAGAAGCCTGCTCCCTCCTGGTGGGAGCTCCCAGGCAGAGACGAAGTGGCTCAGAAGTGGTCATCTTACCTTTGGCTCTTGCTTCTCTGGCACAGCGGAGAGGCCACGTGAGCCAAGAGTGTGGCAGTTTTGCACACGGCCCCTGTGTCCGTGTTTCTAAAGAACAGCCCATGGAAACCGGGTGGGAGAGTGGCGAACTAGCCCCCGATCCCCGACAGAATTCTTTTCTTTTTTGTTTCTGTTCCTTGTCCTTCTTTAATAAATAAGGAGGGAAGCAAATTTTCCACTTGGCTCTGTTACAGTTAAAAATGGAAGTTCACAGAGGTTTGACTTTTAGATGAAGACTAAAGATATGTCTTTTTCACAACTGACTTTTTGTATCTGTTTCGTATAAGCCCTAACAAAGGCCAAATTTGGTACCCTGCCCCAGGCCTGTGCCCTAACCCTAATTTTGGAGTTATAGGTACCAACCCCCTAACAGGCTTTGGTGTTCCCTGAGGGCTGATGAGGGGAAGGGAGGTTTGGGGAGCTTGTGTGTGATCGGTCCCAGAGAAGTGGGTGAGTTGACAGTTTGACGATCCCTAAGCTGGACTTCGGAGGGCATGGCCTTACGCAGAAAATGCAGACCCCATGATTAAATGTCATTCTGAGACTGCCTTCAGGTGTTTGCTTTGGATGAGCCACAGGGCCTAGCAAGAAGTGAAGGGGTCATGTACTTTTGTGTTCTGATTTAGATTAGAAGTGGAGTTTGAAGTTCATAGATGAATCAGAATGCTTATTGAACGGACAGGCTGCATCAATGAACAAATGAAATTGTCATCTTGAAATACAAAGGGAGGGAAAGACAAGAAACAGGGCCATCAGGCCTATTGGACTTTGATTTCAAGTGTTGGCAAATACCTAGCAACTCCCATTTGGAGCAGGTTTGATCTTGTGGAGACAGCTGGGAGACACTGTTGTTCTCCAAATTTTGTGAAAATAAACAAAGATGCCTTTCTGCCCCCCCCCACCACAATCCCTTCCAGGGAATAGTTGTTTCTGTCACTGGGGCTTTCTGGCCGACTGTTCCATCTGTCTCTGTTTCAGACTTCACAGTGAGGCCCTGACCAGATTTATACACAGGGTTGCCAAGAAATTTATTCAACCCCAGTGGCATAATCTTAAAATCAAGCCATCTTTTGGAAGGTTGCATTTTTAAGATAACCTTAACACAAAATATTGCCCTTGAGGAACAGAATATGAATAGTCACAGGGTGTCTGAATTATATGACCAGACTCGGTGAGGTCCTCCAACCCTGCAGATATCTTGTTGGCCTCTTATAGCATGGCTCTGCCTGGGGCTGTTGATATGCCTGGAGAGTGGTGGGTGCTGTTCAGGGTCCAGGGGAGTAAGGCATATGTCAATGTGCCTTCCTGTGCCTCTCCCATCCCCTTTAATCCCTTGTCTGATTTTTAATTCGGTGGCCTTATTCTCCAAAGACATTCCGGTCCAGGCTTTCTGCCATTTCCCCAGTCAAACCTGCTTATCACATGTCTGATGCCACGCCCACAAGATGACCTCTGGAAGGATATTTTGCCTGCCTGAAGATCTTTCTCAAATACAGATCTGATTATGTCCCTCCCACTCAAAAGCTTCCATAGGCTTCTGTGCTCAGGGAGCAGAATTCTGATCCTAGACTTTATCTCCAAGCCTGTCTCCTCAAATTTTGCAGCCCTGAGCTTCTTGCCTGCTCTATCTCTTGCTCTTGCTATTTCCTCTGAAGAATTAACTTCCCTCTTCTCTTCTGCATTAGTGAACTCCTACTCCTCCAGTGGCCCCTTGGGTGGAAAAGAGGTCGCCTCATTTTCAAAAATTTGTCAAGGAACCACGCTCCTTTCTGTTGTTAGGGCTCAGAGCTGACCTCAACTTTGTGTCTTTTCCTTTCTATATCAGGGAGTAGGTTGGAAAGGCAGACTGCATTCTTGTTCCCCTCGCACATCAGAACACGTGGATTCCATAACCCAGCACTTAGAACCAAGACCATTTGGCAAAGCCATTCTGTGTGGGTGAGTTTAGAAGGAACTGGTTAGTCTTTCTTTTATGGTATCTTTGAAGAATGACCACTCCTTTACTGTCAAAAGGATAAGGCACCCAATTTAAATTAGTCCAGAGATTTGACAAAACCCTATTTCAAATGAAGAAACATACATGTAAATATTTTGCCTAATGATAAGGTAATTCAAAGAATGACAAGCTAATTAAAACATGTATATGTAAAGGCAAAAGACCTGGATTAGCCAAAGCAATTGGGAGAGTTAAAAGCCTTATACTACCCGACTTCAAGACTTACTATAGAATTACAGGAATCAAGACAGTCTGGTGCTGGTAAAAGGACAGATAGGCTAGTTGAACAGAATAAAGAGTCTAGAAGCAGACCCACACATTCATGATCAGTTGATTTTCAACAGAAGCACCAAGGTAATTCAAGGGAGAAAGGATATAAATGGTACTGGAACAGTTGCACACTCTTTAAAGAAAAATACCCCAAACCCTCAACCCTTACCTTTACAGCAGGTACAGCTATGAACAGAAATGGATCAGGTGCCCACAATAAAATCTAAACCTGAAAACTTTAGAGAAGAAAACATAGCTGCAGATCTTCGTGACCTTGGGCAAGACAAAGATAGCTTTGAACACAAAGAGCATAAACTATGAAAGAAAAAGTTGGTAAAATGGATTTTTTCAAAATTAAAAACATCTGCTCTGTGAAAACCACTGCCTAGAAACTACAAGCCGCAAACCAGGAGAAAATATTTTCAAAACACATATCTGATAAAGGACTTGTATCCAGAATATTTGTAGAACTCTTACAGACGTTTAACAAGAAAGCAATTTAATAGCTGGGCAAAAAAAAATAATCTCTTGAACTGACACTTTACCAAAGAAGAGACACAAATGAGATGGCAGAACAGGTACGAGAGATGGCAAATAAGCACATGAAGAGGTGCTCAACATCATTAGTCATTAAGGAAATGCAAATTAAGACCACAATGAGATTCTATTACACATGAATCAGAATGGCTTAAACACACACACACCAAAAACAAAAACAAAAAATCCCCCCAAACAACAAAATGCAAAACCACAAAATCCTGACAATACAGTATGAGGTATTGATGAAGATACGGAGTAATTCCAGCTCTCCTGCACTGTTGGTGGGAAAGTAAAATGGTGTGGCCACTTTGATAATTTCTTACAATGTTAAACATCACCTTACTATGGGACCCAGTGATTTCACTCCCCGGTAGCACTGACACAAATGGAAACATGTGCCCATGAAAAGACTTTATGCAAATGTGCATAGCGGCTCTGTCCACAACAGCCCAAAAGTGAAAACGATCTCTAGTGCCCTTTGCCTGGGAAGTGGATAAACAGACCGTGGCCCGTCTGCGCAGTGAAATATTATTCGGCAATAAAAAGGCATCATGTTGAGTGGAGGAAGCCAGACTCCAACGTGCATACGTTCTAAGATTCCATTTACATGGCATTCTGGGAAAGGGAAAACTACGGGAAGAAAGGCGGGCAGGGGAGGGGCTAACTAGAAAGTGGCATGAGGAATTTGAGGGGAGGGGGCAGTGACAGACATAGTCTGAATCTTGATTATGAGGGTTTCCAGACTCATAGAACTGTAACACCTGAAGCAGGTGAATTTTACTGGAAGTGAATTAAACCTCAGTGAACTTGAATGAAAGAGAGCTAAGGTTGGAGACAGCCTGGGCCACTCTTGTGCGAGACCACCCTGTCTGAGGCCACGTTAATGGTCCCATGTCCAAGTGCTTCTGAGTATGGAACTACCTTATGTTTGGTATGGCCAGGGTGAGGCGTCGGTTTCATAGTTTTGCTCACTTGATTGTTTTCAGTGACCGTGAGCTGTTAGGTGTGTAACAGCGTGCAGGTTAATTTGTTGGTCTTTCTAAGGCTTTCCACGTGAATGAGTTCACAGGTGCAGTCAGGACTTTGGTCAGCCATGGACTTCTCAGATTGAAAGGCGCTCGACGGAGGGGCTTTGGTGGGGGTAGTTCAGCCTGAGCCGTTGGGTTTGACCTTATTCTTTACTCACTATGTTGCTGCTGGGGGGCATTGGAGGGGCTGCAGGGGGTTTCCAGAGCCAGCCCCCCATTCTGTGGTTCACTGAGCCCGCAGGGGGCACTGGGATGACATGTTGGGTTTGGCTTGCCCCCCTCGGTGGAGCCGAGGTCCCCAGTGCTGGTGCTGGAGGTCACGTTCCAGGAGTCATTGCTCATCTCATCCATCTGGAAAACGCATCGACTGGCTGGTCTCTCCCTGGAGACCCAGGGAATGGGGTGCAGCTGTTTTCAGATCTCACCAGTGAGAGAGTAGTGAGAAAGCAGCCCTGCCTTCCGCCCCACCGTCGCCTCCCCCTCCGCCCTGGCTGCTGAGGCGAATGCGGCAGGTGTCACCCCAACTCCCACTTGGTTGATTGCTGCTGAGCACTGGACAGGGGGCAGGGCCCCAGGCACCCAGTGAATGGGCTGTAGTCCAGAGCCCGGGGTCTAAGGACAGACAGGGAAAGCAGCCTGGAGGAAGATTCTTCCAGCAGCACACTCCTCACTGTGCTGAAAGGAGCTGCCATTCTCCCAGGGCCCGGGGGAGGCAGTTCACAGACCGCTGTCCAGGCTGGTGTATGACAGCCAGGCTGGGTGTGGGGAAGCGCAGGCTCCTTCGCTGTATTCCCTTGACTGGTACCATAACGTCCTGGTCCAACAGATCACCTATAGTGACCAAGCAGTCGGTCATCACCCATTTTGGAGGAGAGTTTACTCAGGCCCTGGTCATGTTTCTGTTAAGCGGGAGATGACAGAGGGGTCCTTTGATCAGCCTGATGTGTTGGGGGTACTGGCTCAGGGCTGATTTTCTATGGCTTTACCTGCAAGTTTGGCTTAAAGTTCTACAACCCCTCTTCCTGAAGAATGTTTCTCAAGTTTTAATGTACAGTTATGTTGGCAAGACATATTCCTGAGGCTCTGTTAAACTAGCCACAGAAAATTCTAGATCTACTTCCTTCCAGGCACCAGGGCGCCTCATTTATAGGTCATTTTTTCCTGTACAAAAGGCATTTTGGTCTCTTATGTGGCCCAAACTATCTATGCATCGGGAACATTCTGTACACAGAGGACTGGGCCTGTGGAGGACCTGAGGGGTTTCCGGAAGGGGGCGGCATGTATGCCCTCCACTGTGGGCCCAATGGGAAAGGAATCGAGCAAGGTAGCTCTTTTTTCTTTTTCCTGAGGTACCTTATCACTTAGATTTGGTTTCCTGCTGAGGTTGGTAGAGCCTCAAGTACCAAGTAGAGAAGGAAATATGTAAATTTACACTCCTGAGTCTTTTCTAACATACATGTGACTGCTTATCGCAGTGGCCCATTTGGTTCTACAAGACAGCTTCCTCCTTAGAGTTTGTGGTGGGTGGAGGTGGTGGGGCTGTCAGTGGCCCAGACGGAGCCCCGTTTATATCCTCACATGTAGGCTTCCACAGATGTCCACAGCAGTCCTCCTCAGAACGAATTGCTCCTCTGTCCACATTCCCAACTGCGTTGGCCTCTTACCTGGTGGTATATTGTGGGGTTATTGATTTACACTCCTCCTAGACCAAGAGCTCTCAAGTGGGGAATTTTGTCCCCTTGGGAACATTTGATGATGTATTTGGTTGTCCCAGCTTGGAGGAGGGGTACTGCTGGCACCCAGCGGGGGGAGGCCAGAGATGCTGTGTAAGGCATATAGAAGAGCCCCTCCCCGCCACAAGAATGATCCTGCCCCAAATGTGACTCATCCCAGGGCAGAGAAACCATGCCCTTAACCGAGCTTCTCAAGGTCAGCATGGTGTTTATTCCTCTTTCGATCTTCAGGGCCTGGCAGGTACCATGTGTTCAGTCAGCAGAAATTGAATCAAATCCGTTATTAAGAGGCTCACATGCTCTGTTGGCTTTTGTGTTGACAAAATACTCCCCTGAAAACCTCTTTGTCCTCTTTCGTTTGTCTCTTTGCTTAAGCACAGAAATCAAATCAGCTTTCAATTAATCATGCTAATGGGCGGGAGAGAACGGTAGCCTCTCTTAAATGGTCTATCACCCAGAATGCACTTACGGTTGTCCATGCAACGGTAGAGAAGTACAAATCAACAATTAGACTCATTTGTCACTTTCTGGAGCCAGCCCTCTTCCACCTCTAGTTTGGCTGTCATTGAAGACACAGGGGAGGGCTCTGCCCTGTTGATAAGCCACAGGGTGTGACAACTAATCGGAAGGCAATTGATTATTTTATCTTGACTGTCCTATTTCCAGTCTTCTCACCTCTTCTTCCTTATACAATCTTAAAATGAAAAAGAGAGACAATCCAGGACATTAAAAAAATTCCAGTTGAATGTAAATTCATTTGTTCATCTAACTAGCATTTATTGAGTATCTACCATGAGTAGATGAAGGTGAAAGCCCACCATGTCTGCCTCTGGTGACTCTGGTGGGAATCCTAGTCAGTCAGGGTGATAAAGGAAGTGTTTGAGGTAGTGAGGCATGAATGTATGAATGTGTGTGTGTGTGTTTGGGGGTCTGTGTCGTCGGCCATGCCAGGCTCCATGGGATAGGCTAGAGGCAACTCCTGGAGGAGGAAGAGGAGCCTGGCAGGCAGAGGGCAGGTGGAGGATATGCTTAGCGTTGCCAGTACAGATTCTAGCCCCCCTCCCATCTGTGGCTGTTTGTGATTGTCCAGGCAGAGACTAACTGTATCTTCACCAAGGAGGCAGGAGGTGATGGTTTTACACCTAGTAAGTGTGGGGGTTTAAAGTCACACCTCTGACACCCAACAGAAGACATGTTTCCTAAAACACGTCACCAACCCCACTGGGAGTCCCAGGGATGATTTCACATGGCTTACAGCTCTAATATGGATTCAGCCCCAGAGAGGAGTGCTTGTTTTCTGGTTGCTCACAGGGGCTAGGGCTTGGTGGGAGAGCAATTAAATGATATTTGGGCTGGAAGGGACAATTAATACTGATGGAAAACTTCTGTTTAAAATACATTTACTTAAGGGATGCCTGGGTGGCTCAGTCATGAGCCCAGAAACACAACCCTAGAAAGTGCCCACTCAACCTCAGGGGAGAGGGGGCCCATCTCAAGTGATAATCCAGGAGGGACCAGAATTTTCTGAGTTTTCATATCTTTGCTTGAGAAAGGGGAGGGAGGCAGTAGTCCTTGTCCCACTGCTCTCTGTTCAGCCTGCCCCCACCCCTAGTCCTTCACACCTGATGGCCAGGCCTCGGTGGGGTGAGGGGGGAGAGCTACCAATGTGTTCCAAGAAATTCTCTCCCATTTGAGATAGTTGACTGACCCCAAAGGAGCCCTTACTGTTTAAAAGGAAACCACGAGGGATCTTTTTTTTTTTAATAAAAACTTTAAGTTATATTTTATTATGGTAAGAAGCACATGAAATTTACTATTTTAACTATTTTAAAGTGTAAAATTCAGTGTTGTTTAGTACATTCACAATGTCATGCCACCATCACCACTATTTATTTCCAGAACATTTTTTCGTTGAAGTTAATTGACACACAATAATCTATGAATTTCAGATGTACACCATAGTGATTCAATCTTTTATTTATTTATCTATTTTTAAGATTTATTTATTCATTTTTAATGGTGGGGGGGGCAGAAGGAGAGAGAGAATCTCAAGCAGACTCCCCACTGAGTGCAGAGCCTGACCCAGAACTCGATCCCAGGACCCTGAGATCACGACCTGAGCCGAAGTCAAGAGTTGGACGCTCAACCAACTGAGCCACCTAGGTGTCTCTAGATCTTCTTTTTAATCACCTGTCCTCTGTGATGAAAAAATATGTTAGATGTTGGAAATGAAACTGCTCATAAAGAGGGAGATTTTTTTTTTATATGTGAAAACAAGAGTAGAAGAATAAAACAGGGATTCTGCCAGTTACCGACAGTTACCCTTGACCTTAAAACCAGTCTTGATGTGGATGAAATGGCATTGTGCCATGCTTTAGATGATTCGCTGCATGTTTCCCCATTTAATTCTCTTAACCCCTAGGATGGGCTTTACTAATTCTGTCTTGTAGATAAGGACATTAATGCTCAGAAGGTTGAGGGATTTGTCCAAGACCCCAGAGCCACTTAATGAAGACCATGTTCTTTCCAGTATACTGGGAGCCCCCACTGACCTAGGCATAATTATGAATATCAGGTGACATTTAAGGAAACGCTCCAAACAAATCAAAGAGCAACTTTACAGGAGAAGATACCAGGAAGTATCTGATTGGTTGCCAGAGAAATGAAATACACAACGTGTGCTGTGAAATAAGAGAGAAGATCCTGTGTACTAAGGGGAAATGGAATGTAAATCTCAATTCTTATTTGGGATTATAACAACACTGACTTTACTTAGACTCAAATGATGCCACTAAGGTTTGTAATTCTCCCCATACATCTGTCTTCATCCATTCTTTCCTTCATTCATTGAATAGTTATTTTGTATCAAGTAAGATGCCTTTAGCTATGAGTAACAGGAAACCCTGGCTCAACTGTTTTAAACAGTAAGTGGGTTGTTTTCTCACTTAATGATTCCTGAAGTGAGGCAGTTTCAGGGTGGTTATTTCAGTAACTTAGTGACATCCTCAAAGACCAGGGTTGCTTTGATCTTTCTTCTCTGCAACCCTTAGCAAATTGGTCTTGTCTTTGGCTGAATCCCTCATAGTCACAAAATGGCTGCTGAAGTTCTTGCTGTCACATGCAGATGCAACAAATTTTAGCAAAAGAAGAAGACTCATCTCTTCCTATATGCCACTTTGTAGCAGCATGGGAACTTTTTTACCAGAAACCTTTCAAGAGATTTCGCCTCTTCTTTTATTGGCCACATGAACCATCTGCTCATCCTCCTGTGGCCGGGAGGATGGGGTGACTGTGACTGGCTCAGTGAAGCACTGTGGCTCCAGAGGAGAGGGTGAATTACATGAACAAAATTGGGATTCTGTTACTAAGGAGAAGGGAGGAGGAGTTGGCCCAGCAACTGGAAATGCTACTACATATTTTAAAATTGTATTGATTATGGAAAATTTCAAGCACAAGGAGAAATAGCATAGTGGATTCCCAGTTACTCATCTCCTGGTTTCTACAGTTATCAACAGTTTGACAATTTTAGTTCATTTTTATATTGCTGCTCACCTCCTGTTGAAGTAATTTAAAAATATCCCAGGTATATCATTTTTTAAATATCTCCATACATATATTTAGTACCTTCTCTATGCCTGGTTACAGGTCCAAAGAGAAACTCCATTTCAGGGATAAGATATCAGCAAAGACCCAACCTGGTATCAACTACTTTTTGCTAAAGAGAAAAGACTAAACTCCCTGAAACAAAGGAAAATGCACCATTCAGGGAGCAGGGTTTCCCCCAGCGCTTTTGTACTGGCTGCATCTGGAATCCTTGGGATGTCTGAGAACAGGTGTCCTGCGAGGTTTGGGTGGGGGTTTGGGGGGGCTGCTGCTCCCTGCCCTCTTAGTCACACATGGAAGGTGAATGGAAGTTCGGCATCTCGTTTGTCATTTCCACTCTCAGGCGGAGGAGGTGAATGCTTTCTAAGAGTGGGTTTTGGTTTGATGACACCTGTTTCTGCATGTTAATAGATTTCTGGGGTAAGATAGAGCCTGGTGATGTCACCTGCAGGTGCGTGAGCCTGTGGTAGCGGTCTGCTGCTTGGCATTTGTTTCACAAGCATTGCTAGCCACATCTGTCCTCAGCTGTGAGGGTATATGCAACAGCAGGCTGAAGGAAGAGATGTTTTTAACCAGAACAGAAAGTCAGACGCAGCAAGCTGACACCGGCTGGGGTGTAAACACATGTACTTTCCCTATGGCTTCAGCTGATTTCATTTAGTTATGGAACAAAATACAAATGTTATTTCCTTAAAATATCACAGTGGCAGTAAGTATATTTCCATGCCCCCTTTGCTGCATTTCTCGAGCCCACCTGTTTTATGACAGCTTTAAAAGACCCCCTTCCTCCATGTATATGAAACAGGAAGCCTGCCTTCTTATTTTCCTTCAGTTTTTAAACATTTGCTCCTTTGACGAGAGTTCACATGCTTCAACGAGGGGCGGTACCATTGTATATAACAAAAATAAATTCACCATTTCTCTAAATACGCTTCTCCATTTCTACCCAACAGCTAAAGGTCAGATTGCAGAGCTGAATCAGTTATAGCTTTGTGTGCAGTAGATACCCAACCTGAGCTGATTTTATCTGCCCGGGCTTTGTAAAATGTTAGTTTTTGCACAGTGATTAAAAGCAGAAGTCTTTTGCATAACTAGATCTGAAAAAAAAATCTTAAAAAGAAAAGACGGAGAATGGAGTAATGATATGAAGTGATGCCATTTGAGTTGGTACTTGTGTAGTTCAGTGGCTTTTGTAGCAGTTACAGTTCTTAGCGGAGCTTTCTAGAATGTGCATGTTGTGGTCGGGTGCCCTTTGTTTCACGCACTGTGCATTTCAGTGCTATGTGAGAATCTATCCGACCCCAATACATTTTATTTGACATGCACAGCTGGGTCGCTGGAGCACAGTCCAGGCCATTAAAAAGAATGCAAAAGAAAACACAGACAATCTATTCATCAGAACGCTGTGAAAGGAAGACTTTCTGGGCAGGCTGTAGCAGGAACGCACCTGGAGGAAGGAGAAGGAGGAAAACCAACTGGGCGCCCAGGGAGCAGGGAGGAGGAAACCCAGCTGCCGTTGACCTCTGATGCTGCACATGGCCAGGGGCTTGGCCGAAGGTGAAACCTGATTCCATTTCCAACCCGTGAAATCTAATTTTAGGGTGCTCTGCAAACAGGAGTCTTGCATGGCTGGACTGAGGTCTTATTCGTCAATATGTATATGCTTATCCGGTCTTGGTGCTCAGCGGCACCTCAGGCAAAGGCATGTGTGAAACTCACCTTGCATCTGAGGGTGGCATCCGAGGTTCCTGACCTGTCAGTCCATGCTAGGTCTCCCCAGGCACCCCTCTGTCTCCCCAAGGAAGGAAGAGAAGAAGCAGCTTCTGGAATCCTGGGGAAGTCTTGCTTTGGCCACGGGATATTCCAGTAACCTCAACCCCAGTTCATACAACCTACCTGGCCCCCAACCCTATCTTCCCCTTCTGACTTCCTATTTGTGATTCTGCAGCATTGGTTTCTCACTTTGCTCTTTTGTCCATTGCCGCCAGCTTTCCTTTCTGTGGTCACCAGAACAGCCACTTTGTATTTTTGTCTAAAGCCTTTCCTAGGAGAAGTTCCCTCACCACCTCTGCAGCAGCCGACATGTCTATGTATCACCTTAGTTACCCAGGCCTCTTCGGGAGGGCCCCTCTGAGTCCGGCCCAGGCTGAGACATGGCTTGGTGTCCCCAGCTTGCTTACACGTCTTTGGAATGCATCACCGGATCCTTAGCTCAAGGTGATGGATCTTGGTGTGAAGATAGAATGCTGGGAGTACCTAAGAGCCTTCCTCCTGGACCAGAACCCCACACAGGTCTGCACCGCAGAGACCAGGAGCTTTAGAGAGACACAGACAGGTCCTCCACTCTGTAGCTGGGTGAGTCTATGTAAGCCCAGGGCTTCACAGAGACCGAGGCAAAGAACACCAAGGAAGTGGCAACTGGCCCCCTCTCCATCTTGGGGGCCGCACACGGAGCTGGTTGATGAAAATGTCCCTCTTTTACTCGGGTGCTCCCGTGTTCTCCGAGGTAGGGGAGACCCTGGGAGTGAGTGTCGCTCTGTTGAATCAGAGCCCACAGTAAATTCTACAAGGGCTTCTATGAGTAACAAGATGTTTCTTTTTTAATGGCTTTGTTTCGATACTGATTTTTGCAAAATGTTCATAATTCCCAAGCGAAACCAGGCTCCAGGCTCATAAGGCATTTTCAGAAACCTTTTATTTTCTTTTCTTTTGGGTTGTTTATAAAGCTCAATGAGATTTTAAAAGCATATTAAAACAATAAAACAAAAGGAAACAACAACAACAACAAAAAACTCTGGTCTAGGACTAACGTCCTTGACAAATACAGCTTGACAAGACTGACTTAACAAATAAGAACAAACAAAAGCCAAAGCCTGGGGGCGCCTGGGTGGCTCAGTGGGTTAAGCCGCTGCCTTCGGCTCAGGTCATGATCTCAGGGTCCTGGGATCGAGTCCCGCATCGGGCTCTCTGCTCAGCAGGGAGCCTGCTTCCCTCTCTCTCTGCCTGCCTCTGTCTACTGTGATCTCTCTCTGTCAAATAAATAAATAAAATCTTAAAAAAAAAAAAAACCCAAAGCCTGAAAATGCACATGGCCTTTCCCGTTGGGATGGCAGTTTAAGGTGCCCATTTGGTTTGCTGACCTCTGAGGACAACCAGAATGAAAATGGCTCCCCGGCCACTTTCGGTGCTTTGTTGATTCCCTTCCCCCCCACATCCTTCCTTGCATTTGTTCTGCTTCTTGACCTGGAACGGGAAACTCAAAATGTAACCCTGGCCACGTTGTTAAATTGTAAACTTTCAAATTCACACAGGGTAGTTGATGGGAATTTCAAAACACAGGGTGAAATTCTGCTCTTACAAAGATGGAACAAAAGCTCTCTGTCTTGCGGAGGTCACTAATCCGGTGTTTGCACCTTATTGTCACTACGTAATGTCTGAAAAACTTGGACTTATTTCCAATTAGTGGGTTTAAGCGGATCTTGCTCTCTGAGCCGTTGACCCCTCTTGTTTGTTTAGCAGGATTTTCTCACCGGTCTTCACCTTGCTGCACATTGTTTCGCTGTCAGGGCATCCGCGCTGCCCTGGGTGACCCCCACAGAAATGTCCGTGTCGTGAGACTTGGGAGCTGTTGTGAATTTTGTGATGACAGATGGCAGAGGCATAAAAGGCACCTCCACGGGCTTTGTGAAAGGGGATTTGGGTTCTCAGAATCTTTTTTTCCTCTCTCAGTTCTGGAGGCACCACTGGGATGGCTGTCAGAGCTGCGATGGGGCCCATTGAGAATCACCGGGCCCCGGAGACCAAGAACGCTCGCGTGTCTGCACACACTCGCTCCAGGACACATGTGTCCCTCACAAGCAAGCCTCGGCAGGTCTGAAGCTCTCGGCCGCTTGCCTGGTTGGAAAAGCAGGTTCTTCCTAGGAAGCTTAGCACCGTGGAACCTTGGGAGTTTCGTGTGACAGGAATTTCACCTGCTTTCTGGAGATGAGAAAGCCAGAGTTACCAAGAGGGAGAGTGAAAAGGAGGCCTTTGTGATTCTGCTTATGAAACGGGCATCTGTAACTAGCTGCTTTCCAGGCTCTGGCTGAGACTTAGAAGTTAGTGCTAAGGAAGCTTCCATGTGTAGGGAGAAGCCCAGAGGGGTACAAAAGGAAGGAATAATGGAGTTTTAAAATTGGTGCAAGGTGCAAAACCCTGTGTGTGGTCCTAGCGGATCGCCCCCAAGGCCTGCGTTGGAGCCTCCCACCAGCACCCTGATGGGGACGAGGTGCCCCTTGTGGCCCAGGGAAACCCCACAGACTCTCAGAAAAGAGTCGCCCACTGTGGAAAGGCTGTGGCTGGCTTCTGGCCAGCCTGAAGGGGCAAATAGCCCTCTGTTGCCACTATTTTCACATGAGCAGAAATTCTGGATCTCTGGCTTCTTTGGAACCCTGGGCACCCCAGCAACACCCTGCCCCCCTCCCACTGCTGGAGCCCCGCAGCAGTGGCCACCTCCGATGGCTCACACTCACTAGTTTTTTGTTTCTTTTTACATCCAGCCAACTGAACTCTTTTCCCCAACTAACCCCGGGAGGCATTTGAGTTTGCAAACCTTTCAATCGTTACAGTGTTTTCAGAGAAACTGAAATGTAAATACATAGCAGGAACCTTTAGAATCCATCCTAATAAAACAATCCAGGATGCAGAAAACATTTCACACTCCGAAGATGTCTCTCTCTGTTTCTCATGATATACAAAACAGGAAACAACATATCAGTGGGAGCGGTTAACCGAATTATGGTGCATACCTCTAGTGGAATATTACACGGCTGTGAAAGAAATATGTACTCAGAGTTCTTAACAACACACGAGGGCGCTAATGATGTAATGTTGGGTTAAAAAACAACAACATCAAGTTGTTTTTTCAGTACACATCCCACTTACCTCCCAAAATGTGATAGCCGTTACCAATATGCATAAACTAACACCAGTAGGAAATCTGACAAAATATTAACAGGGGTCGCTTCTTCGCAATGAAATTATCAATGATTATTTCATCTTGATTTTATTCTAGGCTTTCCACATCTTCTACAGTGAATGTGCATAGCTCTTATATTCAGGAAAAACCATTAACAAATAAAGGAAAAGCAGAAACAGAAGATTAGGGGATTTTTCCCTGAGTCTCCAGCCAGGGGTGCAAAGGCCGGACCTGAACATGTTTCCCTATCCTGATATGGATAGGGCCCTGCCCCACTCCTGAGGGTCAGGCTGCCTACAGCTGTGCACCTCAGATTTAGGGCCCAAGATCTCAGCCAGGACCCATGTACTTGATTTGGGTGTGCTTGTCTCAAGGGGGAGCATGTAGAATTACAGGTCCTTTGTTTTGCCTTTGATTTCACTGTAATGAACAATCTTTAAGAATCCCCTTCAGTAGATACTAGACCTCATTTAGATGTAACTCCACACTGAGCAATCTTCACAACTGTGTGACCAGTGGGTGAATTTCCTTGGGGATACACCTAGGCTAGATCTTCTCCAATTTCTGTTCTTCTTCCCTCTTTGTCTGATTCTTTTCCATTAGGGAGGACAAGTTAAAGCAACTCAGACCCTCCATTGAGGCAGGGAAGTGATGCCGTGAAAAACGCCTGAGTACACCCATTGACTGTGCACCAGAGGGTAGCAGTTTCAGCAAGCACCTTGAGATCGAAATACCCAAGTCCCCTTCCTGACTCCTGTCATTCACTGCTTTGGTGAGCCTGGGCAAATCTGTCCTTTCACAGAGCATCTCCAACAAAGTAAAATGGGAAGGAGAATATTTTCTGTTGAACAACTTTCTCTAAGGTGTGGAAGAAATGTCTGATGGGACACTCAGTAAAGATTTTCAAGGTTCTTAAGGAGGAGTCCCCAGAATTGAACACAAGAGACTCCTGTTTAACTAAGCTCATAGGGACTCAAAGCTTTTCATTCCTGTTAGCAAGAAATTGAGTAGTCTGGTGATCCAGAAAGCTAAGGCGGGCCCACCAGAACATTCCATCCCTGTAGGTATGTCCATGGGAGGTCAAATTCTTTTTCAGTCTGGCTGAGTTACCAGATCTTCAGAAGTGCCTCTCCATCAAGGGCATATGAAGCTTTCCTACCCACATGGGAATAGTCTTTTTTTAGGAAGATCAAATGCTTGCTCGCCTTAGTGTGACTGTCTCCCCCAAGGAGAGAGAGTGCTGCTGGTTGCCTCTGTGATTCAGCACCTGCTGTGTTTTCCAGGCTGAATATCTTTCCCTTGCAACGCATCCCTCTAGAGTTAATCAGGCTTTTGGTGACTATAATACACGGTCATTCTTAGCGCTGCACCTGGAGAACAAGCCAGCTCGTCTGATTGGAGATCCGAGGTTGGGTAGAAATTGCCAGTTTCGTCCTAAGTGGCTTTATACCCAGGTTGTCGGGGCTGGTGTCTCACTGTGACCTCGTGGTCAACAAATCTGGCTCTGATTAGGCACCTGCTGGTCAGGTTTTCTAGCAAATGGGTGGACGTGGAGTTGGGGACCCAGGAGCAGTAGGGCACATGAGGTGTTGAGGCAGGCCTCCCTGCTTTGCTGACCCATGGTTCTATTTCTTACCTATTTCTGCCTGGCAGATGATTTCTCTTTGCTTCTGAATGTACTTCTAAAATCAGGGCCTTTGGGAGAATTTATGGTTATTGGGGAAATTAATACAGTGTAGAACTATGAGAATCAAGATCCCGAAACAAAATTTCTCTGTTGAAAAATGGAATTGTATGTTTCCATTTGTAAATGGTGAAGAAAGGGGCACCTTTGCCGCAGGTCCCTGTGCTAGTGGCTGGTGTGGGGTCAGAGCAGGATACCAGTGTGTGCAGGGTGGGGCTGCCTTTTCAGATCTGCCTCCAAACCTTTTCGTTTTTACTTTACCTTAACTTTGCATTTCTAGATTGTTGAATTATGGCCTGATTTCACATTCTGAAACTAAGCATGTGTCTCAGTTCTGTGAAGCAAAGGCTGTTTCAGAGGAATGATGACTCACCTTTTATTCTGAGCCCATTGAGAAGAATCCAGTCAAAGAGGCGTTAACAAAATGAACATTTGTTTTATTTCAAGATGATTATATCTATTTTTAAATATTGATTTTAATGTGCTTCTTGGAGCACATTCTTACTATAAAATTCAGAGTCTTCCTTACACCTCTCCCTATTCTGGACCCCTTCCGTGAAGTCATCATATTAACATTTTAATGTGTATCTTTCTAGATGACTGGAATGCCTTTATACGTTTGTGTGTGGAGAGAAATACAGTTTTATTTATGTGTGTGTTATTTTGCATATAATTGATAGTGTGATCTATATATTGTTCTGTAACTTGTTTTTCCCACAGAACAATCTATTTTAGACAGCATTCCATATCATTAAAAAAAAAAAAATCTGCCTTATTTTTACCTGCTGACACATTTCTATGGTAGATTTATTTAACCCATCCCCTCTTGATAGATAGAAAATGATTCTATTTCTCAGTGTATCTAAGCGAAGCTCTGTTTCAATGACAAAATTAAATCAACTTTCTTTTTCCCTCTCCAGAGTGGTAGGCACTATTTTTTTTTTTTTAAAGAAAGGAAAAACTAAAGAAAAATTGATTCACCAGGAGAGAAGCAGCAGGCTTGTCCCTTGTCTAAGAGGGTCCAGGGCTGAGGCGTGGTGCCTGAGTTGTGGTCAGAGGGCATGGGGCCCCCATGGCGGCAGGGTCAGCATGGGGGTAGAGGGCCGAGCCAGACATGGAGGGGCAGCAAGGAGGACCAGTTCAGCATCAGGAGGCAGAGTTGGGACTTGCCAGAATGGCTCAAATTGAGGTGAAAGTCTCTGAAATGAGGAGGCAGAAACTTGAGGTGGCCATTGTCTGTTTGCTGGTCTCTTCATTCACTCACTCACTCAGCATAAACTCTCCCAAGTGAGGAAGCTGTGGTACCAGAAATTCAGATTCTATCCTTCACAGCCTCCCATCTGGTCTGGGAGAAAGCTGAGTACAGATTGGTACCTGAATGGCTGCCCAAGGTGTTGGGGGAGGAAGACCCCTCGACATCTGTCTGGCCTGGAAGGATGGACGGGGCTTTGCCGAGTGGTGACCGGAAGGGATGGTACTGTTGTGCTGACATGGCCATCGTGTCCTGGGATGGGGAAGACTAGTGTGGCCGAACAAGGAGGCCCAGACAAGGACAGATGAGGAAGCGAGGGAAATGGGTAGGAAGGGATGGTACTGCTGTGCTGACATGGCCATCGTGTCCTGGGATGGGGGAGACTAGTGTGGTCGAACAAGGAGGCCCAGACAAGGACAGATGAGGAAGCGAGGGAAATGGGTAGGAGGCAAAGCAGGAAGGGCCTTAAGAACACAGAGCTGCGATTCTGCCTTCAGCAGATGTCAGTGACAAGGGGGAGCACCAACACGTGACTTGCTCCTGCAGGAAGAGGTGCTGGGGCATGCTAGCAGAGGGGCTGGATGGAGGACAGGTGGAGGCTGGGAGACTGATCGGGATGGGCTTCTCTGTGCATCCTTCTGTATGTCTGTCAGTTCTCTCTCAGCATTTCCAGAGGACTCCTTCTGTTCCAGACTGTGGGAAGTCAGTGACTTAATAAGATGTGGTCCCCGATCAGCATCTTGCCCCAAATAGGTACCCATTCATCTTTGATGATCGATGAGTCAGTGGTCTGAGAGGAAATGAAGCTCTAAACTATGACAGGTAAAAGAGGCATGAGGCCAGTCAGTGGGGCCAAGCAGGAGGAGGAGGACTGGCAGAATTTGTAACTAAGAGAGAGAGGAGAGAGGGAGGGAGGGAGGAACTGCCTTAACACGAGTAGACAGGAAATGGGAAAGTGAGCAGTTTTGAGTAGGGGGCAGGACAGACAAGGATTTCTTTTGGATTCCAGGGTCAAAAGATTCTTTGCAATTTAGAAACTGGAGGAGAAATACAAAGTACCGTTTACTATGTAGCAAAAAGCCAACATAAAAAAGTAACTTAAAAGTTCTATCCCCCATATAAATGCCATGCAAGCGATTTCTTTACACTTATATGTAGTTTCTCTTAACTGTGTTTGTAAAGAATTTCATGGAGGCAATGGAGAAAAGGTAGTTAAGCTACAGAATTGTTTCAAACATAAAGTGACAACAACACGATCAAGATAGTTTCTAAATTAAGCTTATTTTAAAAGCATGAATTTTTATGGTTGCTTTATCTGGCTTTGTCATTTTCCCTAATTTCTCCGGCACCTGCCATCTGCGGCTCTGGTGCTTTTTCTCTGGAGCTGGAGCCTCTGAATCCTGTTGAGGATTGGTTGATGCCCCTTCTCCCTCTGGGGAAAGAAGCCAGCCATTAGGTTTCCTTTGACACCAAAGCTCTTCCGGGTCTACTCCGTAACTCCCCAAAGGAACCTCATCTCTATGGCTTTTCAGATAACAACCGCCTGACGTGGAATGGGTACCGCACAGCGCTCTCTGCATTCTTTCTGTCAAAGCAAGCCTGAGGCTTGCTCTGATCAAGAGGAGGGGAAATCAAGGCCATCTCTTGATGGGTGGTGGAGAACCAAGAGCGTGTGGCTCTCTTTAATTTGTCACCTAGGTGCAGTTGGGCCTACCCCAGCTTCGAACGGGCAGGGGCAAGGTGCCTAGCTCCTGCTCTCATGGGCAGATGAAGGGAGGGTGGGCCCTGCAGATGGGCAGGCGTCTAGGAGAGCTGGGTGTTCTCGTCCACCTGCCCCGGGCTCCCGGAGGCTGAGGGCTGCCCTAGTTCTGTCTGCCTGAAGACCAAGTCAGAGGCCTGAGTCTGAGTTCTTTGGAACGAGTGATGTTGTAGCATTTCTACTATCCTGGCTTTTAGAAACCCTTAGCATGTAGATGCTCTAGAGGGGAATGGAAGGAGGGGAAAGTTTCTCAGAGAAACTCTGAGCTTCTGGACAGCGAGAACATGTTCCTTGCTTGTCTCCAAGGAGAGGACGGAGGGATGCTCCATGGAGCTTGGGGGGAAAGCACAAGGTTGCCCAAATCACGGTCAAAATGTATTTTACTTTTGTCGTGAACATTCATGAAGCATTTCTGTTTTGCTCTTTCTGTCTGCATTTGGTAGAACATAAAACAAATGTTTTCAAATGATTGCCACTGAGTCAGGCTGGTATTCTAGATAGAGGCACTGTTTCTCAGTCATTGCCCTCCTACCCCACCGCGGCTTCGTGTCTCCAAGAGTGACAAAGCTCCGAAAGCCCTTGTTGTGAGACTGTTTTGTCCACATCAGGCCCACTGGAGGTGGCCTTCTCCCAGGGCCCTGTCCGTGGCTTGTAGGACACCCCTCATTTGGCGAGGGGCTGTGAGGACCCAGGTTTGTTGCCAGAGAGTCTGGGGGCAGGCCTGGGGCAGGCCCGGAGGCAGTGGGTGCCTGGTCTGGCCACAGCTGGGGCCCTGAGCATGGGCTCAAACCTGGCTCTGGGGGGAGCAATGTCATAGGTTGGGGTCTTCAGGATGCCTCGAGCCCCACGTAGCAGGGCATTTACTGAACCTGTTCCTACAAGCCTCACCAAGTATTATCATATTTACGCCTCTCAGTGACCCTATGACAGAAGTTCTGGAATTATCCCTGTCTCTGTTTAAGGCACATGGTGGGTGATGGGGAGGACAGGATTTGACCAAGGTGCCGCTCAAACGCGGATCCCACTGCCTCTCTCCAGAGCAGGCGAGTGGGGCCAGAGGAGGCTCTGAGCTCCTCTGCTCAGCCCTAGCTCCTGCAGTGGGACGGGATGAGGGGGGGTCTCTGCTGGGGTGGGGCAAGAGGGGAGGAGCATGGCATTGTCTGCTTCAGTCCAAGAGGTCAGATTTATATACAGGAAACAGACCCTTCCCCCAGTTTCTGGAAACCAGTGTTTGAGGCTGAGGACAGGGCACAAGATAGTTCTGTGGTCTTGGCATCCACCATGTGGGCACCAGTCATCCCCAGGGCCCTCTCCGTGCCCTCATTGCACTGGGTGGGCAGCCTGATGCCCAAAGTACTGTGCTTCTGGGTGGGAGAGAGGCTCTGAGGCTGGGAGGAAAAAAAAAACAAAACCCACCCCAGAGTAGGAGGGTTAGGGGATACCTATGTGAGCAGGTGGGCACTGCTTACCTTGGGAGAGAGAATTGCCAGGGGGAGGCTCCCCCCAGGACGACCTGCCAGACTGAAGGCCAGCAGGAGGCAGTGGAAGCAGCAGAAAGTTTGGAGAGGGTGAGGGGGCAGAGGACATGGGCATGACATTTGCCTGCTGCACGTTGGTAGGCATCTGCAAGACGAGAGATCGTTTTGTTCTGTGGTTGGTTTCATGCCTGCTACAAAACCCATCTCTCCCACCCCTGCCGCCTGCAGCCCAGCCCCAGCCCCTGGTTTTCCCCCAGGCAGGGCTGGGCTCAGACGCTGGAGGGCGCAACCAGGCAGCAAGACAGCGACAAGGATGTCTCTGAGAGGCTGAGTGAACAAAGAAATTGAGAGTGGGGAGACCTCAGGGGCCCATCTCTGCCACTCAGAGATAGTGACCTTTCGCAGATCCATCATCATCCTCGCTACAAAGTGAAGGGGTGGACTTGATGGCCTTTCTGAAAGAACCTCTCTGGATCACTGGGGGCCACACAGGGTGGGGAGGGGAGGGGTCATGAAAATAATGAGAAGGCACGTGCTAATAAATCATAATTCCCGCATCCCAAGGATGTTGTCAGCGGGGCTCAGCGCATGGTAAAGGCCAAAGGTGCTGTTATTATAGAATTTTGTAATTTGCGTTAGGCGACCCCCCCTCCCCCGAATCAGCCTCTCTGGGGGTGGGACCTGGGAATCTGCCTTTTATGAAACAGGTGCTTCCAGTCCCAGAGCCTGAGCTGGGAGATGGCTGAGGTCTCTTCTGTGTTCTCTCACGGGCTCCCCTCCTGCTGTTCACCTTTTCCCAGGAGGAACACACCCCTCATTATTTCATACACGATGTAATCATGGCTCTAAACTCTAGTTCAGCTACCAGCCTGCCGAACGGCCCGAGTTGGATCATGTCAGCCCCGAGGCTGACAAGGCTCGGGAGTTTGAAAGCTGGGTCTGCTTCCTTCATAGGCACTTAGACTGGGGTGTAAGCTTGGCTTCATACGGACAGACCCACACGGAAGTGAACGAGGTGACAATGTCACCCTTTAGAGAATTTTCCTTGACTCTCTACGTGGGGAGGCCCATGGTGAGCATGATTTCAGGTCTCTGCAAGTCAGGATGCACTTCTACTTTTTTAAATTACATATAGTTTTGGGGAGAGAAAAATGTAACTTTGAAAACCGGGTCACCACAAGCCACAGGATTATGACAATCCTCCACTTTACACCTCTGACACGTGAGACACTTACAGATGCAGGAGAGGGGAGGGGCTTGGGGCTTGGAGTCCCTGAGCTGCAGGTGGTATGGATGTGGGGAGCATGTGTGTGTGTGTGTGAGTGTGTGTATGTGAGAGAGAGAGAGAGTGTGTGTGTGTGTGTGTGTGTGGTCCCAGTGCATGGGTGTACAAGTGTGGTTTCTGGCTACGTTTTCTAGCTTCTCTCCTCTGGGACCCCCTTCTCTCCCACCTCACCCTTATCCTTACACCGGTAAACTGCTTTTTCTAGCAGCCCAGGGAGAATTGGATCCTGCATGGGCCCACCTCTGTCAGCCCTCATGGCCACCCTCAGTCAGGGCTTGGAGTAGGCCAGGTTCCCTATGATCCTAGTGCTGTGTGATTTAGGACAGGTTGTCTAGCCTCTCTGAGCCTCGGGTTCCTCATTTGTGAAATGTGGATAGTAAACTCCACCTAATTTGTACCTAAATAAGGCCTATAAAAGGCATTCTTATTCTCTACAAAAGTTGACGAGATTAGGGCACAGAGCAGGAAAGTTGCTGGCTTGAGGACTCACAGGGAAGAAATGGCAGAACTCTTTCTGGGCCTTCTGGCCCCAGATCCTGCATGAACCCACTCGGCTACATTTCATAAGGAGTCAGCTCACATCCTTGAAGAAAAAGTAGGTGCACCCCAACTGCCTCTGCTTTCAGGGAGATGGGCCTCTTCGTAGTAGCCATGCTTCTTGCCTTGGATTTCAGGGTGCTTTAAAAAGATGTCCCTCACACAGTCCTAAGGGCTGGACCCATCTTCTGGGGTGGAGAGAGGCTACCTCTGAGGGGAACATTTGTGGGAAGCTGAGGTAGTGGGCCGGCAGATTGGGGCAGAAAGGACTGGGCTGCTTCCTACCAAGGCAGAGGATCCTCGGGGAGGGAGAGAGCCTGCTGGGCAGTGGCGGGCAGGCTCGGGCCGGGAGCCTGCCTCTCTCAGGTTCAGGGGAGCTTGCGCTGTGTGGATCCCCTGCCCTCTGTCGTTTGTGGGTTGCTGGGGGCTTTCCAGCAGACCGTGGGAGCCTCTGCACCTCGGTGTTCGGGCTGAGCCTGACGGGGCCCTCAGCCCTGGTGGCTGGATGTGGGGTGATTTGTGTGACAGCATGCTGACACATTTAACACAGTGGCACTGCAAGGTAGAGTGAAGGACAAGGCTCTGGAAGCATTTTTCAGTCCATTCATCTACTCTCTCAGCAGTTTGTGTTGAGGGCCTACTGGGCGCCAGGCCTTATTCTAGGCACCCGGGACTCGGTGGTGAACAAGCTCGGAGGGAAACGCCTGCCTTCCGGAGCTGGGATTCTAGCACAGCAAACCAAAAATGAGATAAGTAACATAGGAATTGTATATAGTGGCATTTAAACTGCCAGTGGGAGGCAGGAGTCATCTGGAGGCTCTCAGCTTTGCTCTCTCCACGGCTCCCTTCTTGGTGCGGCTATGACACCCGGCTCACTTCCCCCTGAGGGGAGTGACCACCTCAGGCCGTGCCTGCCAGTGCTTCTGTGGTCTCCCACATCACAGGGCCTCCAGAGGTGCTCTTGAGGGGACAGTTAAGTGAATGAAGGAAAGAATGATCAGGAGAGTTCAGTTGTTCGCTGCAGAAGGACCCTCCTGCCTTCCTGGGGGGCCAGCAGCCACAGCCGTGTCTGCCTCGCTGGTCCTGCCTCTGCAAGGTGATACAGTGGCCAAGCACACAGAGGACAAAGCCGGCTGTGTAGGAACTTCTTCCAGGCCTCCTCCTCATGGCCTCCTCAGTCCGGGCCTGGCTTTTGCCTGCACTCTGCTTGAGGGAGGCAGGGCATCTCTACATCTTTTTTTTTTTTAATTAAAGAAATGTTTAAGATACTATTTTAATTCCAGTTAGTTAACATAATTTCAGGTGTGCAATAGAGTGATTCAGACTTCTATACACCCCCCAGGGCTCATCACAAGTGCCCTCCTTCATCCCCATCACCTATTGAACCCATCCCCCCACCCTCCTCCCACCTGGTAACCATTAGTTTATTCTCTATAGTTATGAGTCTGTTTCTTGGTTTGTCTCTCTCTCTCTCTCTCTTATTTTTTCCTTTGCTTCCTTGTTTCGTTTATTAAATTCCATATATGAAAGAGGCCAAATGGTATTTGTTTTTCTCTGACTGACTTATTGTGCTTAACATTATACTCTCTAGTTCCACCCATGTCATTGCAAATGGCAAGATTTCATTATTTTTTAATGGCTGAATAATATTCCATTTTATCTATATCTATATCTATATCTATGTCTATATCTATATATATCTCACAACATTCCATTGTATATACACCATACCTTCTTTATCTATAGATGGACACTTGGACTGTTTCTATAATCTGGCTATTGTAGATCATGCTGCCATAAACATTGGGGTGTACGTTTCCCTTTGAATTAATGTTCTTGTATTCTTTGGGTAAATACCCAGTAGTGGTATCATTTAATGCAGGCTGCCCTTGACTCTTCAGCAACTCTGAGATCACTGCTGTCAGCTCAGGCTTCTGCTGGGGTCCACATGCTGGCTTTCTAGATATTTGTAGAAAGATCTGTAACTTCTGTCCATTTTTATGTTGATCTAGTAAGAAATCACACTTCTAGTGGATCTGCACAAATGCGTTGTTGTTTGATTGTTGTTTTTTCAAACCCTGTACCTCTAGCTGAAAACAGAACTTAACCCTTTGAACATAACCACTAAGTAGATACAGCTCACAAGCACGCAGGATTTCCTTTTCCTACACACTCCCACACCACTTGGGTCACCACCGAGAGTAAATGTTACCAGGTTATCTTGTCTTTTCAAAGGTCAGGCCCTCTACTGACATTGATACTACACATTCCTTTGATAAAACACTGGAGGCCAGAAAGTCCCCCTGGCACAAGACTGGCCACTGAGATGGTGAAGACAGGATGGAAGGGGTGCTAGCAGGTGTTTTACCCACCGGTGGTGATCACTTTGCTTCTTGGCCTGGTGATGCCCTTCTGGGGAGAACCCTGCCTCCCACAGCTGCGAAGTGATCCTTCTTTTAAAGCATGTGCTCCATCCTCTTGATCTGAGTTCTCCCCCCGGTACTTGACCTTGATCCAAGTTCTCCCCCAGGTACTAAAATGTTGGGTGTGGCAAAACCAGGAAGCTAGCCAGGCAGGATAACTTTTTGGATTATTTGGATTATTTCTCAAAGTGTTAAACAAAAACTCGTTTCATGTAGGCCATCAATCTCTTATGTCAAAATTTAAAACAATCTTCTTGCTTTCTGAAAATCATGATTTTTTTCCGAGTTTCTGCTTTAAACAAAAGTTTAGAAACCTAGTTTTTACATAGTTTCAGCTTGTATTTAAAAAAAGAAAACCTTTGCCAATGCCTTCTTCATAATTATCCTTCATGGCTAAGAGAGAAAAGAGCAGCAGAAAGGATCAACATACCCATTTCACAGATTGGGAAAATAAATATACAACAGAGGAAGTGTTTTCTTTCCAGGCATTTTCCAGGGGTTGGTAAACTTTTTCTGTAATGGGCCAGAAAAATACATTTTCTGTAATGTATTGTAGGTTTTGAAGGCTTGTGGTCTCTGTCACAACTACTTACACCTGCTGTTATTGCTCAACATTAGCCAGAGATAATACATCAATAAATGAGCATGGCTGACTTCAATAAAACAATATTTATATAAACAGGTAATTGACTTGCCCATTTTACCCTAGTTGATGGCCAAATGAGAGCTAATATCAGACCCTATATATGCCCAGAGCTAAATACTCTCTTTCTTGGTTGTGTGTTGTCCTTTGAAAACAAATTCCATTTGGCTGAATAGCAAACCAGGTGCCTTCAAACAGCCCTCCCAGAAAGTAGTGGACACCTAAAAATGCTGGATAAAATGTAAAAAGCATTTTTTAATGCTTTACTAAGGTGCCAGATAAAGTGAAGTGTAGTGGTAAGGAAACATCACTCCAGGAAAGGAGCTATACAATGAAGCTGATGGTGCCCTGGGCTTATCTACTAATCCCAGTTTTACCAGGACGTGTGCTTGGGGAATGGGATACAAAACCAGGGGCCAACACAAGATTGGGAGGCAGGCTGAGCATTGTGCATAAAGCTGGGACCTGGCAGAATGATGTTGTCAATGAAAAGCAGAACTAGAATAAACAATAGGACTGATAGGGAAATTTCCTGTCTTGACCTTGGATCTGATGGAGGAGCCAGAAAACCCAAACGGAATCTGGGGATAGATATCTGTCCTCTTGATTTAGTTTAAGATCACCCTGGTTTGAGAATACCCCCAGGCCCTGGAAACCAATCTAAGATCCTCTGTGGAGAAAACACATCAAACCCAGATTTCCGGAGATAATGTTCAAAAGCACATGGCTCACCATCTAAACTCACATAGCACATGAGGAAATGAGCTACGATGAACAGGTCAGCGGAAATAAAAAATAATAGTATCAGGTCTGCAAAGGCTGCAGATATTACCAGATATAGAAAATGAAGTATGTTTAATATATGTAAATGAAAAAAGTTATCAAAACAATAATCCAGGAATAAGAAGCTATCAGAAATGACCAAGAATATTAAAAATAAACAAGTAGAACTTTTAGAAATGAAAAAGATAATAATAAAAAATGGAAACTGCAAAGATTGGTTAAATAAATTAAATACAACCAAAGAGAAAATTAGTATATGAGAAGTTTTATCTGAAGAAATTATGCATCATACATTACAAGGAGACAAATGGAAAATATACAAGGGGGGTTAGGACATATGTAGGAAAGAGTGAGAAGTTTTCACAGATATTTCATTGATATTCTGGAAACAGTAAATACAGAGAAGTGGGGGAGGAAATATTAAAAGAAACATTGGTTAAGAATGTGCCAGAATTGGTGAAAGACACAAATTCTGAGTCAGAAGCCCCAAACACAAAGAGAATAAATAGAAAGAAATCTGCATCCAATCCTACTGTACTGAGCTGGAGAACAGGCTGCTGGAGGGGTGATGGACCCTCAAATGGATTGAAAAGAGCCTTCTTAGCAACCATTCAAGCCAGAAGAATACCCCCATTATTTATTCTTTCTTTCTTTGTTCCATGCATATTCTTATTCCCTCCCTCAGACTGCAAGCTTCTTGAGGGCAGAGATGGTTTGCTTACTGCTGTATCCTCAGCAAAAGAAGTACCAGGCAGATAGAAGAAGCTTCTTGATAAAAACTTACTGGTGGAGTAAATGATGTAATGATGAAATGGTAAAGCTACTTCTTTTCTCCAAATGAGGCAAAAGATGGAAAGATAGGCATAAAAGTTTTATGTCTCAATTCAGTCAAAAAGTGTTCCTGCTAATGGTCCTCTGTCTTTTTATTTCTTTGGAAAGAACACTTCCCAGCTCTGCAGGACCCCTCCACTCTCCCCACTTTCTGTAGCTGGAGCTTTGGTGATGTTCTCTCAAACAGAGGAAGGAGGTCACACACCAACTCTGGCCTGCTTTATCCTTAGCAGCACCCCGGTGTGGTCTTGAACAGGTCAAGATTCCCATGAACTTCTTGCTATAAAAACTTTCCATTTCAGTAATACTCATTTAGCGTCCAAACTCTCAGAGGCTACCTCAGCCGACTGAAGTCTTCTTCTCTGGTGGTCCCCTCTGTGTTCAAGAAAGGGTAGGAGAATTGCCCAACGTTGGTTCTTCTGAGGGAGTGAGGTAGATCCCTCACAGTCTGGAGCCACGTTTAAGCAGGTTCACAATCTCTGCTTGTACCTGCCAAAAACGCAAGGCCTTGTTCAAGGCAGCCGCTGTGAGTTCCACTGGCCGTACATATAGGATTGGGATGAAAGTGATCTTAGGCACCATCCAACCTGGCATTTCCAAAAGGGATGTCCCAGAATGCTAGAAATATGCTCTGCAAAATTGGTTTAGATGCTCAAGTAACTTAAGAAAACTCTTGCTTAAGCAGCTTTCCTTACTGCAGTACTTCTCAGAGCCATTCTCAGAGCATAATGTGCTGTTAAATATGCACTAGGACTCTCTTGGGGAGTTGAATGAATGTTAATTTCTGTAGCAGAAATTTCTCCTCCAAAATGTACATAAAGATTCCATATCCTTTGTAGAAGAGCAAAAATGTGTATCAAGGGATAACATTGTTTGTCATAGAAACATACTGAAAACACCTAAATATCTATCCAAGGAATTGATAAACAAAAAGTGCTAATCCATATAATGAAATACTATGTGATTGTTACAAAGAATGAAGAATGAGGTGGCATGGTAATATGCACTGATATGAAAAGAACTCGAAGATACATTATGAAGTGAAGAAAGCAAGTTACAGAATGGGAGGCACTATGTGATTCTGTTTGTGAAAAGAAAAGGATGGGGACACACACACACACACACACACACAATCTGATCAGATATATCAGAGATTGTCACTAGTAGTTATTTATAGGGTTTGAGGAGGAATGGAGAAGAAGGAGGCCCTTTTTATACCAAATTTTAAACCCTGTGCATATAATACTTTAATATTAATCTCTAGTTTAGTATTTTTAACAATTGATTGACAGTATTGAGCAGGTATGGCCATTACTGTGTATCACAGGGCTCTTCCCCCACCAGCCTGAACTTTCCCCCAAGATCCTTCTGCATGCTGTGTTTCAGCCCCCAACTGGTTCTCCCCTTGCAGAAGAAATGAATGCATTGTTATTTCAGACTTGTGTCCCAGAAAGCACTTCTTCCGGGCCCAGACTCATCTCTCAGAACTGCTCTTTGACATTCAGCTGGTTTTTATTGAGCCCTACTACAGGCCAGGCCTGTTTCCCGAAAACTGGTTTTTGTCAACATTTCTTTCACTTGCTCATGAAATCTGCCAGTCACTGGGCTGGCTTCTCCCAGGATCTATTCATTCAGGCCTGCCATCGCATTTACCCCCAAACTTTTTTCAGTGTTTCCTGACCACGGTCCTGAGAATATTGCTGCTTTGTAAGAGGGCTGCCGCATTCAGTTTAGGAAATGCTGGCATAGGGTGAACACGTCCCATTCTTTATGCTTCTCCAGGAAGATGGCCTGCCACCCCCAATTAAAGATGATCTGGAATGGGTAAACCTTGATCTGCAAGTCAAATTGTTGAATATGTTAGCATGTTCTGAATTTCCAGATCTTGTGGTGAGGAGTGGAAATAGGGCCTCTTGTATAAAATACATCCCAACATGCATTTGAAGAGAAGGACGACTATTTGAATAATCAGAATGAATAAATATTTAAAATTATTCCCCAAAGACTTTACCTGCTGATAAGTATCTAGTGTCCTTAAAATCATCAGGCTGTGTCTTTTTTATTTAGTCATTAAAGTCTCAGACATGTACTTCCCAGCTTTGCTGGGATTTGGTTATTCTAGAAATCTGAATTTACCAGTACCTCTCTGGGTTAACTTCTGTATCCCATGTGAATGCACATTGCTCTGTAAATTCTCATTTCCTTCCTTTATCCCTACTGTGCTTCCACATCACAATCTAGTAATAACCAGAATCTTCTCCACTGCCTCCCTTCCCAGCCCCCAAGAGAAATTCAGGGGACCACAGCCTAATGGGGTCAAGATCGTCCCGCGTGACCGCAGTGCCAGAAGTTGTTCTTGTGCCAGCCTTGGGTCCTTCTACTTCCCCATTACCTGGGCTGCTGAGTAGCCAGACATGCCTGCGTCGGCAGGACAGGGAGGAAGAGGAACGATCTCATGGCAACTTCAGTTATTTTAGTGGTTTGCTTATGAGGAGGCAATTGTAGATTCAAATTATAATAGAGCTTGAAGGAAGTTTTCAGTGTCTGGGGGAAAACTGTGACAGAAGGTGCCATTTAAAACTTATGAATAATGTACGAGCAAAAGGAAATTTGTAGTTAGGAGACCAAACCTGTCTGTCTAAAGAGAATTGCAGTAGAAGCCAAAGACACCAGCCCAGTAGCTTTTGTTCAACAAATTAGCTTAATATGACAGCTAAATTTAGAATATCTTCTGCGTGGAATGTTCCTGGAGTGGGTTTTGTCTTACCTTTCAGAAGCCTTCTATTTTATCATCAAAATGAACACCTGGGAACGTTTGAAAGGCTCTTACGCACTCAGTTCTGTGGGATCTCCAAGTACTTTGTGCATTACCACATGGCTGCGCAAGCTGCCTCAAGGACGTCTTCACGTGTATGACAAGAGGCAGACAGTGCCTTGTCGGTAGCAGCAAGCTTCTGATTGTGTAGGATTAGAAATTAAGAGCTCATGGAGAAGTAAATGAACTACTCCAACTGCTTTTTTTTTCCCCAAAGAATTATTTACTTATTTTAGAGAGAGAGAGAAAGTGAGAGAGCCGGGAGAGGGAGAGAGAGTCTTAAGCAGACTCTGGGCTGAGAGTGGAGCCCATTGTGGGGCTCAATCTCATGACCCCGAGATCACGAACCTAAGCCAAAACCAAGAGTTGAATCTTTAACCCAGTGCACCACCCAGGAGCCCCTGTTATTTTTTAAAATAGCTTTATTTTATTTTATTTTATTTTAATTATTATTATTTTTTAGTATTCTCTATACCTGATGTGGAACCTGAACTCACAACCCCAAGATCCAGAGATATGCTCTTCCAGCTGAGCCAGCGAGACATCTCAAAAACCAGCTTTATTGAGATACAATTCACATATTATAAAATTTGCCCATTTAAGTATACATTGCAATAATTTTTAAATGTACTTGCCCTTGGGGCACCCGGTGGCTCAGTTGATTAAGCGTGTGCCTTCGGCTCAGGTCGTGATCCCAGGGTCCTGGGATCCAGTTCTGCATCAGGCTCCCTGCTCAGTGGGGAGCCTGCTTCTCCCTCTGCCTGCCACTCCCCCTGCTCATGCTCTCTCTCTATCTGACTAATAAAAAAATAAAATCTTAAATGGGGTTGCCCATTTAAGGTATACAATTCAATTCACAGAGTTGTGCATCTATCACTGCAATTTAATTTTACAAAATTTTGGCAGAAGAAACCCTGTGCCTATTAGCAGTCATTTCCAGTTACCCTTACTCTCAACCTTAGGCAAGAACTAGTCTATTTTCTGTCTCTTACATATTTACTTTTTCTGGCCATTTCATACTAATGAAATAATACGGTATGTGGGTTTTTTTGAGTGATGTCATTCCCCTAGCATAATGTTTTTCAGATTTATGTATGTCCTAGTACATACCAGAACTTCATTCCTTTTTTATATTCCAAATAATAGTCTCTTGTGTGGATATACAATATTTTATTTATCCATTCAACAACTAATGGACCCAGAGCTGCTTCTACTTCTTGGCTATTGTGAATAATGTTTCTATCAACAGTCACACACAAATTTTTGTGTGGATTTATGTTTTCATTTCTCTACCTAGGAGTGGATCATTTGGTAACTATATGTTTAACATTTTGAGGGGCTGTCCGACTTTTTCCCAAACTGACTATGAGATTATACATTCCTACCAGCAGTGTATAAGGATTCCAATTTCTCCACAGCCTCATCAACACTTGTTCTTGTCGGTCTTTTTTATTATAGCCATTAGTGGGTATGAAGTGGTATCTGATCAGGGTTTTTGATTTGTTTCTCTAATGACTAGTGATATTGAGCAGTTTTCTAAGTGATTATTGGCCATTTGTGTATCTTATTTGGGGAAATGTCCTTTCAGATCTTTAACTGATTTTGAAAATTAGATTATTGATAGTTTTACTAGTGAGTTTCAAGAGTTCTTTATGGATGATGGATAAATTCCTGTATCAGATATGTGATTTGAAAATATTTTCTCCCATTCTGTGGATTGTCTTTTCATGTTCTTGATGCTATCCTTTGAAGCACAAAGTTTTTTGATGAAGTCCGGTTTATCTGTATTTTCTTTTTTTGCTTTTGCTTTTAGTATCATATCTAAGAAACTATTGTCTTAACCAAGGTCATAGAGAATCACTTCTCTGCTTTCTTCTAAGAGTGTTATCATTTTAGCTCTTAGATTTAGGTCCATGATTCATTTTGAATTGATTTCTGTGTATGGTGTCCAGACCCCAACTCCATTCTCCTGTGTGTGGGTATCTAGTTGTCCCAATACGATTTGTTGTAAGACCATTCTTTTACTGCTGATTTATCTTGGCATGCTTGTCAAAAACTCAATGGACACAAATGTAAAGATTTATTTTTTGGCTCTCAATTCTTTTTTTTTAACATTAAAAAAATTTTATTGACTCTCAATTCTTTTCCATTTATCTATATGTCTATCCTATGCCAGTATCTTACTGTCTTGATGACTATAGCTATGCAATAGTTTTCAAATGGAAAATATAAGTCCCACAACATTATTCTTCATTTTCAACATTGTTTTGGCTCTTCTGGGTCCTTTCTATTCCCATGTGAATTTTAGAAGCATAATGTCAATTTCAGGGATGGGTGGGAAAGGCAGCTTGGATTCTAATGGGGATTTCACTGAATCTGTAGATCAGTTTGCGGAGTATTACTACCTTAACGATATTAAATATTCCAACCTATGAACATGGAATGTCTTTTCATTTATTGTAAATTTCTTTCTATAATATTTTGTAGTTTTCATTGTATGAGTCTTACATTTCTTTTGTTAATTTTTTTCCTAAGTACTTTATTCTCTTTGGTGCTACTATAAGTGCATTTTTAATTTCATTTTGGATTATTCATTGTTAGTGTTTAGAAATAGGATGAATTTTTGTATATTAATCTTGTATCCTGCCACATTGCTGAAGTTGTTAGTTCTAACAGATTTTTAGTAGATTTCTTAAGATTTTCTAGATACAAAATAATGACATCTGCAAATAGAGATAGCTTTCCATTTTCCTTTCCAGTCTGGATACCTAAAGGACAATTATAAAATATTCCTCTTTATTCCTAGTAACATTTTTACTTTTAAGTCTATTTTCTGATATTAGTATATGCACTTCAGCTCTCATGGTTGCGCTTGTGTGATATATCCTTTTCTGTCTTTTTACTTCAGATTTATTTGTGTTTTTTTTTCTTTTTTAAATTTAAATTCGATTAGCCAACATATCAGTACATCATTAGTTTCAGATGTAGAGTTTAGTGGTTCATGAGTTGCATATAACAACCAGTGCTAATCATATCATATGCCCTCTTTAATGCCCATCACCCAATTACCCCTTCCCTCCACCCACTTCCCTCTTTAATTCCCATCACCCAATTACCCCTTCCCTCCAACCACTTCCCCTCCAGCAACTGTCAATTTGTCTCTTAGAGTTAAGAGTTTCTCATGGTTTGTCTCTCTCTCTAATCTCTTCCCATTTCGTTTCCCCTCCCTTCCCCTGTGATCCTCTGCTATTTCTTATATTCCACATATGAGTGAAACCATATGATAACTGTATTTCTCTGATTGTCTTATTTCATTCAGCGTAATACTCTCCAGTTCTGTCCATGTCAATGCAAATGTTGGTTATTCATCCTTTCTGATACCTGAGTAATATCCCATTGTGTGAGAGAGAGAGAAAGAGAGAGAGAGAGAGAGAGAGAGTGTGTGTGTGTGTGTGTGTGTGTGTGTGTGTATCACATCTTCTTTATCCATTCATCTGTCAGTGGACATCTTGGCTTTTTCCATAATTTGTTTATTGTGGACATTGCTGCTATAAACATTGGGGTGCAGGTACCTGTTCATATCATTACATTTGTATCTTTGTGGGTAAATACCTAGTAGTGAAATTGCTGGGTCATAGGGTAACTCTATTTTTGAGTTCTTGAGGAACCTCCATCCTGTTTTCTAGTATGTCTATATTAGCTTGCATTCCCACCAATAGTGTAGGAGTATTTCCCTTTCTCCACATCCTCGCCAAACATTTGTTGTTTCCTGACTTGTTAATTTTAGCCATTCTGACTGGTGTGAGGTGGTATCTCATTGTGGCTTTTTTAAAAATTAATTTTTTTATTATGTTCCATTAGCCAGCATATAGTAGTGCATCATTAGTTTTTGATGTAGTGTTCAACAATTCATTAGTTGCGTGTAACACCCAGTGCTCATGATAGCTCATGCCCTCCCCAATCACCAGGTTATCTTATCCCACCACCCTACTCTCCTCTATAACCCTCAGTTTGTTTCCTGTAGTCCGGAGTCTCTCATGGTTTGTCTCTGGTTTCTTCCCATTCAATTTTCCCTCCCTTCCCTTGTGGTCCACTGTGCTATTCCTTATGTTCCACATATGAGTGAAACTATATGATCGTTGTCTTTCTCTGCTTGACTTATTTCACTTAGCATAATTCCCCCCAGTTCCATCCATGTTGTTACAAATGGTGGGTATTCATTCTTTCTGATGGCTGAGTAATAGCCCTGTGGTTTTGATTTTTATTTCCCTGATGCTGAGTGATGTTGAGCATCTTTTCATGTGTCTATTGGACATTAATTAGTATGTCTTCTTTGGAGAAATGTCTACATTCATGTCTTCTGCCCATTTCTTGACTGGGTTATTTGTTTTTTTTTGATTGTTGAGTTTGATAAGTTATTTATAGATCTTGGTACTAGCCCTTTATCTGATATGTCATTTACAAAAACAAAACAAAACAAAAACCCAAAAAAACAACTTTTTTAAAAATCTAAAGTGTCTCTTATAGAGAGTATATTATTGTCTTGTTTTTTAAATCTAGAATGATAATTTCTGTCTTTCTATTGGATGCTTAATCCATTTAAATTTAATGTTATTGATGAAGTTGGATTTACATTTGCCATTTGCTTTTTGTTTTCTATGCTCTTACTAACTTCTTCTGCATTAAGTGGACATTTTCTAGTGCAACACTTTAATGCCTTCAATTATTTTTAATAGTATATTTTTTGTGTTATTTCCCTAGCGGTTGTTCTAGAGCTTATGGTGTATATATTAACTTACTGGAATCTACTTTTGACTTATACTAACTTACTTCCAGTGAGATATAGAAACTTTACTTCTATATAGCTCTATTTCCTTCTTCCCTTTTTGTTCTACTATTCTTATATATGTTATATCTATAAATGTTACAAACTCAACAATACATTGTTACAGGTATTTTATATTATTTTACTTCTTTTATGAAAATAATGGAAGGAATGAGAGCAAGAATACACTTACAGAGTTTGTTATATTAACGTTCTTAATTATCATTAATGTGAATTTTAATGATAAAATTGTTGATGTCATTTCTTTACTCCAATACAACTTTGTTCCCACCTACTTTTTGAGCCATTATTGTCCAATATATTATATTTCTATATGTTATAGGGTTCATAATACTATTATATTCACAATGTACTATTAAAAATTATTTTGTTTTTGTTTCTTGTACTTATTTTTTGTTAGGGTTCAGGCTTTCATATTTAGATTTTTTTTTTTTTAGTTTTTTTTTTCAGCATAACAGTATTCATTGTTTTTGTACCACACCCAGTGCTCCATGCAGTCCATGCCCTCTCTAATACCCACCACCTGGTTCCCCCAACCTCCCACCCCCCCACCTCTTCAAACCCTTCAGATTGTTTTTCAGAGCCCATAGTCTCTCATTGTTCACCTCCCCTTCCAATTTCCCCCAACTCCCTTCTCCTAACTCCCCATGTCCTCCATGCTATTTGTTATGCTCCACAAATAAGTGAAACCATATGATAATTGACTCTCTCTGCTTGACTTATTTCACTCAGTGAATCTCTTCCAGCCCCATCCATGTTGATACAAAAGTTGGGTATTCATCCTTTCTGATGGAGGCATAATACTCCATAGTGTATATGGACCACATCTTCCTTATCCATTCGTCCGTTGAAGGGCATCTTGTTTCTTTCCACAGTTTGGCAACTGTGGCCATTGCTGCTATAAACATTGGGGTACAGATGGCCCTTCTTTTCACTACATCTGTATCTTTGGGGTAAATGCCCAGTATTGCAATTGCAGGGTCATAGGGAAGTTCTATTTTTAATTTCTTGAGGAATCTCCACACTGTTCTCCAAAGAGGCTGCACCAACTTGCATTCCCACCAACAGTGTAAGAGGGTTCCCCTTTCTCCACATCCCCTCCAACACATGTTGTTTCCTGTCTTGCTAATTTTGGCCATTCTAGCTGGTGTAAGGTGATATCTCAATGTGGTTTTAATTTGAATCTCCCTGATGGCTAGTGATGATGAACATTTTTTCATATTTAGATTTTTTAATTTTTTTTTTGAGTACAATTGATATATAATGTGCATTAGTTTCAGGTGTACAGCATCATGATTCAACATCTCTATAACATTGTACTATGCTCACCACAAGTGTATCTACCATCTGTCACCATACAATGCTATTACAATATCATTGGCTATATTCCCTATACTGTGGCCTTTATTCCTATGACTTATTCATTCCATAACCAGAAGCCTCTATTTCCTACTCTCCTTAACCCATTTTGCCTGTCTCCCCAACTCACCTTCCCTCTGGCAACTATTGGTTTGTCCTCTGTATTTATAGGTCTGATGTCTGCTTTTTGTTTGTTCATATTCATACATTTTTCAAAATCAGTTCAATGATGAAAGGAGAAGAAATATTCAAGTGTATATATTGTTGCCTATGTGATTACCTTTAATGGAGCTCCTTGTTTTTTTGTATGTGGATTTAAATTACTGTCTGGTGGAACTTGCCTTCACTCTGAAGAACTTCCTTTAGTAGTTCTTAAAAGGTGAGTCTGCCAGCAATTGATTCTAAGTTTTTGCTTATTTGGGAATGTCTGTATTTCACTTTAATTTCTGAAAGATAGTTTTATGGGATATAAGATTCTATTTTTATTTTTTTTTTTCCAGCAGTATAAACTGCCTCTGGGCCTCCATTGTTTCTGATGAGAGGTCAGCTGTTAATCTCAGAGGTATTCCCTTGTATGAGATGCAACATTTTTTTTCTCCTGCTTTGTTAAGATTTTTCTTTGACTTTAACATGTTTACTATGTGTCTGGGTGTAGATCTCTTTGAGCTGTCCTACTTAAGTTCATTGAGCTTCTTGAATGTAGAGATTATCTTTTTAAAATCAAATTTGGTTAAGTTTTTCTTCCATTATTTCTTCGAACAGTTTTTCTGCTCCTTCTTCCTCTCTTTCCTTTTGGTACTTCCATTGTGTGTATACTGGTATGCTTAATGGCTTTTCTCATTACTCCATGCTGTGTTTACTTTCTTCATTCTTTTCTCTGTTTTTCTGATGGCATAATCTCCATTGATTTATATTCAAACTCACTGATTCTTTCTTCCACTGTTGAGCATCTCTGGTGAACACTTTCATTTCAATTATTTATTTTTCAGCTACAGAATTTCCATTTGTTTCTTTTTTACTGATATTCTCTATTTCATTAAACATTCTCATCATACTTCTCTTCAACTTTTTAAACATTATTTACCTTGTTTTTTTTTTAAACATACTTATAATAACTACTTTGAATTCTTTGTTTACTAAGTTCAATATCTGGGTTACCTCAAAGGCAGTTTGTTTGTTTTTTTTCATTTGATAGATAGAGATCACAAGTAGTCAGAGAGGCAGGCAGGAGAGAGAGGAGGAAGCAGGTTCCCTGCTAAGCAGAGAGCCCGATGCGGGGCTTGATCCCAGGACCCTGGGATCATGACCTGAGCCGAAGGCAGAGGCTTTAACCCACTGAGCCACTCAGACGCCCCTCAAAGGCAGTTTTTATTGCCTGCTTCTTCCCTGCATGTTAGTCACAGGTACTTGTTTCTTTGCATGTGTTGTAAGTTTTTTTGAAAACTGGACATATTAGATAAATATTGCAGCAACACTGAATATTGATCCCCCCTCCAAGGGTTTATTGTTGTTTGTTTATTCATTTGTTTAGTGACTTGGCTGGACCATTTAAGTGAAATCTATTCTCCTGCAGTGTGTGTGGTCTCTGATGTCACTCTTGAGAGGGTGCAGCCTTGAGCATGTGACTGTCTCCCTGAATGCCCTGGATGACTGTGGCTTTAGCTGAGCTCTGTTTAACTGTCTCCTTTCCTCATCTCCCCCATAAGCTTTTGGATGATCTCTTTCTCTAAATATCAGACCAATCATTAACCCCAATTAATCATTATCTGATTGTTATATTGCTTTCAAGAATACCCAGGGGCATATTTTATATCACAGAAGCGTAAACTGAGACAGTGTTACCAGTCTTCAAGGCTGCTCTAACCACCAAGGATCCTTCTTAACAATCCTTTTCTCTCATTCTTTCTGTTAACCTTCTGGCTGATCTGCCATCTTGCTGAGCTTATTATCTTTTAGTCTGTTGCTAAAAAAATTATAGAACTAATAGCAACTCTTAATTTCTCACCTCCAAGATCTCCATTGTTTTAAATAACACTCAGAGGCATGATCTTCTCCACACTTTGTTCTAAATAAAGTTAGACTCCTCAGGCAAAGCTGCAGAGCTCTCTGTTCTTATGATCTACTTCTCTTTCTCACCAGAAGCTCCCTCATTTTCTCAGTTTATCCTTTTTTAAAGATTTTATTTATTTATTTGACAGACAGAGATCACAAGTAGGCAGAGAGGCAGGTAGAGAGAGAGGGGAAGCAGACTCCCCACTGAGCAGAGAGCCCGATGCAGGGCTCGATCCCAGGACCCTGAGATCATGACCTGAGCCAAAGGCAGAGGCTTAACCCACTGAGCCACCCAGGCACCCCTCAGTTTATCCTTTTTAACATGAGATTGCTACTCTTGAAGTAAGCTGGGACAGGGATGTTTATGTTGCAGTATTCTTGACCTGCTTTGTCTGGAGTAGAGCCTCTGCCCTGTGATTGGGGGCTGATAGGGGGAAGGGAACCCCCAGTTCTGTTGGCTGTAACTGTCTGGAACAGAGCTTCTGTAATAAGCTGGAGGTAAAGGGGTGAAGGCAATAAGATGCCACTGGTCTGCATGAAATCATAGCCCTACTGCAAGCTAGGGGAAGAGGGTTCCCCATCTTCTTGGCTGTGCCTGCCCAGAGTACAGCTTCCATCACATTGAGCTACTGGGGGTGGAGGATGACGTGGATGTAAGTGAGTTGTGGCTCAAATGAGATTTAAGTTGAGATATTCTTGAGTTGAGGTTTCTCTATTTGCTTAAAACCCTTCAGATAATTTCCAGAGACTTTAAATGTTGTTTTAGAAATGATTTTTACAGGGACACCTGTGTGCCTCAGATGGTTAGGTGTCTTGTCTTTGGCTCAGGTCATGATCCCGGGGTCCTGGGATCAAACCCCACCTTGGGCTTCCTGCTCAAGGGGGAGTCTGCTTTTCCTTCTCCCTCTGGCATTTCCCCTGCTTGTGCTTGCTGGCTCTCTCTATCTCTGTGTCAAATAAATAAATAAAATCTTTAAAAAAAGAAATTAAAAAAATGAAATGATTTTTACTGACTAAATGAAAAGCATTTATATATCTGTACCATTGTATACAGTCAGCCAAAGTAGTAGAATCCCGTTAGGGATGAAAATTGAGTTTACTTTTTGAGCAAAGTTTAGAAGTGTGCTATTATCTCAGGTTCAGTCCTGAAAGAAGTGGTGCAAGAACCCTGACTGCTTGACTTCTGGCAGGATCTCTATTGTCCAGCCTCTTGTAGCCTCCCTGAACCTCTTTGAAACACATTCACCCCAACCATCACCTGGTATTGCATTCTTTGGCATCCCATAATTTGGACAATTTCCAGTATCTTAAGATCATACATAAAAACTCAAATGACCTTGTGGAAGCTTATTTCCAGGCAGTTTCCTTCCAAAACAGATGAATTATTTTTGTCATGGGCATAATAAATTGTTAATTTTGGAAATGTTTTTTCTAAAGAAAACAACCACCAGGTTATTTTCTTTTTCATTTCAATTATGTGCAAGGATATATCAGTACAAAGAAATGAGATAAACTTGTCATAACCTGGATGACGGCACTGCCCTTTGGGAATGTCCAGGAGAGGATTGGAGCCAAGGAACAGATTAGACAGACATTTCTGGGCAAAGTATGAGAGAGAAAGCTGGGTGGTGAAGGAAGAGTGTCCTGAAATGAAGTCCTGGGGAAACTGCAGATGTAATTGGTGCCATGCTGGTCTATCTGTGGCTAAAGGCAGCAAACCAATGGTAGATTCTTTGGAAAACTCCAGCTGAGGGTACTTTTCATTGCTGTGTTCTAAGCTCTGATGACAGAGGTGTTCGTCCTAAACCTGACATCTAGATTCAGGACATAAATGAGGCCCAATAATTGGGCAGAGAGAAATGGTGAGATGGAGGATGGACTATTTAGGTTTTGTTGGGGGGGGGGTTGTGGTTGGTTATTACAATATAGACCCACTCAAAAAGATTTTTTTGCCCTTAAATAAATATTCCTTGAAGGCACATATTTTGTTGCCAGCAAAATAGCAAAGTTTGTTTTTACTTATTATGTCAATTTTAGAATCAAAGATGAAAAAGGATGCCTGGAAAACACTGTGTTTAGAGAGGCTCAGGCCTTGCATTAATTTCCTGGCAGATTAGAGACTGAAGTGGGAGAGAGGTTAAAGCAAGGACTTGTCTGCCAAGTCAGTTGGAAGGAGGAAGATCAAGGGAATTGTCTGGGACCGGGGAATGGCTATTTTAAGCATATGAGAACAAGAGTCAGTTCACCTTCATAGATCCTTCTTGGGTCAGCATAGTGGCACTTGCTACAGTTAACTATGTTGGTAGATTTATTCTGTATCCCACTGGGGTAGACCTACATCTCTCACCTCTGCTTATTTCTAATGTTGAAATAAACCATAAAATAGTATAGATGAAGGGAAAAGGTGACTCATTCATTTGTGTAGTCTTAAAAAAACCTTCGAAATAGGAAAAAAAAAAAAACAAAACCCAAAGCAAAAGCGCTAAGTTGATTAGATAAAAATTTAAAGATGTTCATGTTTCAAAAGCAAAGTTAAGGAGTGCCTGGGTGGCTCAGCCATTAAGTGTCTGCCTTCAGGTCAGGTCATGATCCCAGGGTCCTGGGATTGAGGCCTGCGTTGAGCTCCCTGCTCAGCGGGAAGTCTGCTTCCCCTTCTTCCACTCCTTCTGCTTGTGTTCCCTCTCTCGCTGTCTCTCTGTCTCTCTCTCTATCAAATAAATAAATAAAATCTTTAAAAAAAAAAGCAAAGTTGGTGAACATTTTTTTCATTTGTCTGATAGCCATTTGTATACTACTGGATATTTACCCCAAAGATACAGATGTAGTGAAAAGAAGGGTCATCTGTACCCCAATGTTTATAACAGCAATGGCCACGGTCGCCAAACTGTGGAAAGAACCAAGATGCCCTTCAACGGACGAATGGATAAGGAAGATGTGGTCCATATACACTATGGAGTATTATGTCTCCATCAGAAAGGATGAATACCCAACTTTTGTAGCAACATGGACAGGACTGGAAGAGATTATGCTGAGTGAAATAAGTCAAGCAGAGAGAATCAATTATCATATGGTTTCAGTTATTTGTGGAGCATAACAAATAGCATGGAGGACAAGGGGAGATGGAGAGGAGAAGGGAGTTGAGGGAAATTGGAAGGGGAGGTGAACCATGAGAGACTATGGACTCTGAAAAACAATCTGAGGGTTTTGAAGGGGCGGGGGGTGGGAGGTTGGGGGAACCAGGTGGTGGGTATTGGAGAGGGCACGGATTGCATAGAGCACTGGGTGTGGTGCAAAAACAATGAATACTGTTACGCTATTTATAGTTTGGCTATTGTGGACATTGTTGCTATCATACTTATGTGATTTATATAAATATGCATACAAAAAGACTTTACATATCTGATTAGAATTTATATATTGTCAAAAAAAAAAAGCAAAGTTAAGAACATGACATAGTAGAAAAATAGCCAAACAAATATGACTGACAGTGGCTTAATTTCCTTAATATATAAAGAGCCTCTATAAATAAATAAGAAAAATATTAATATCAAACTATATAAATGGGTACATGATTTATAACTATTTGAAGAAGACCTAACTATAGCCAGTAAATAAATATGTAAATAAACTAATTAAATCATTAGTAATCAAAGAGCCACATTAAAATGAGATAATTTTTTTACTTCATTAAATTAGCAAAGACTTTGAGAGGACAATACCCAGACCTGGAAGAAATGTATAAGATGGACAAGCTTATACACTGGGAGAAGGAATAAAAATTGGTTCAGCCCTTCTGGAAAATGAGTTGGTGATATGTGACAGGAGCTTTAAAAAAAGGTTCACATTTTTCAGTCCAGTACTAATTTTTTTAGAAACTTGCCCTAAGGTAATAATCATTAATATTGTGACTTCAAGGATATTTTATAACATGAGAAGTTGCATACAGTGAAATATTAGGAAAGCAGAAAATCAGGATATAAAGCACTCCATATATATTACTAATCAAACATATTAATATGCATTGGAGATATCCCTTGATTGTAACACACATACCTGCTCATTTTATTTTTTTCTGACATTAATGTATCTGTAATTTGGCACACATTAACCGTATACTATTTCTTTATTTATAGATAATTCTTAAATTAACAATACATCTTTAAAAGAGATTTTTTATTAGAGGAAATATGACATTTATATTTATATTAACATCTATGCATGATCTTTCTCTGTCTTTTTTATGTATATGGAAGCTAAATAAATCTAATGTTATCAGTCAATTATTATACTTCTAACAGATAAACTTAGTGAAATTCAAATCTAAATAGTCATGTTTAGAAACTTAAAATAGGACTTTACATTTCTTGGTAGATAGAGTAGATGTACTTTTCTCTAATCTTCCCACTAAGGACTGAAAAGCCTGGACATTACATAAGAAACGAACATACAAAGACCTTGAGAGGTGGAGACAAGAAAGCAAATCAATTAAGACCTTGAGACCTGAGGAACGACAAAGTGGGGTGTTCCCTTGTTCTTTTTTGCCTCATATATCCCAGACTTCATACTGATAAAGCTGAAAACCCAGTAACACCAATGAGAACAAACAAAAGAAAAAGGCCCAACTAAGTCTGCTTTCTTTAGCCAAAGGACTGGAAAAGGACATTTAACAAGATAAAACTTTCAGATGTTACTGTTCTACTTCAGTCAAACACCACTGAAAGAACTGTGGTCCCACCCCACACATGCCAAAAGGGCTAAGTGAGGGACCTAGAGTTTCACCATCTCTGCCACCATGGTGGTATCAAAGAAGGCCAAGCAGGGAGCTGGGAATTTCATAGGAAGGAAACAGGTCCCAATCCTGTGTTGTCAGTAGAGACCATGTGGAGAGCCTAGACATCTACCTTTATCCATCTTTCTACCTCTTGCTGTGGTGATGTTAGAGGAGGCTGAGTGGAGAGTTAGAACTTTCACTACGACTCAATAATGATACCTCACCCACTGCCATGTCAGTGGACTACATGGGAAGCTAGAACTCCCACTCCCTACACAAAAAGAAGAGCTCACTTCTTTACTTCGGTGTCCTTGGATGCCATGTGGGGAATCTGGACTTCTACGTCCACCTGTAAGTAATGACTCTTCCCTGCCACAGTAGGGCCAGAGAAATTCAGAGGTTTAAATAAGACCTGGAGTCTGGCAATATAATATGAAAATGTAATGTACCTGTTTCCTTAAAAAATTACTTGTCATACCAAGAATCATGAAGATCTCAAACTGAATGACAAAAGGTTATAGATAGATAACAATGCTGAGATGACAAAGGTGTTAGAATAATCTGAAAAACATCTTGAAGTAGCAATCATAAAAATGCTTCAAACAGCAATTACAAGCACACTTAAAACATGGAAAGAGAAAAAAAGTCTTGACAAAGAAATGAAGAGTCTAAGTAAAGAAATAGATGATATAAAGAAGAACCAAGTAGGAATTTTGGAATGGAAAAATATAATAACCTAAGTAAAAAACTCAGTCTATGGTCTTAACAGCAGAATGCAAGGGGCAAAGAATTGGTGAACTGGAAGATAAAGCAATGGAAATTACCTAATCTGGAGAAAAGAAAACTGTACCGATAACTCAAGGATGAATTTTTTAAAATGTTTAAGTAATCTAAAGAAAAGTAAGAAAAATAAAACAGAGAAATGAAAAACAGAGGGAACAAAACTACAAAAAGTCAGACTTAAGTTCTAACATATTAATAATTACATTAAATGTAAATGGTCTAAATAATTTAGTTAAAAAACAGAACTTGGCAAAGTAGACTTAAAAACATGACCAAACTCTATGTCATCTGTAAGAAACTCACTTCAAATATAGTAATATGTGCAAATTGAATGTGAAAGAATGAAAAAAGATACATTATGCAAAGATAAACCAAAGAAAAGCAAGAGTGGCTCTATTAATTTCATAAAAGTGGACTTCAGATCAAAGAAAATTATAAAGACAAGAAAGGACATTTAATAATGTCAAAAACAAGGAAGGACATTTAATAATGATAAAAAGAGTCAATTTATCAATAAGATATAGCAATCCTAAATGTGCATGTAAAGCACAACAGGCTGAAAAATACAAGAAGTGAAAACTGATAGAACTGGAAGGAGAAATAGACCAATCCACAATTATAGTGGGAGATTTCAACATCCTTCTTTCAACATTCATCTGACAACTAGACAGAACATCAGCAAAGATATAGAAAACATTGATATTTACAAAACACTTCACCAAACAAAAGTAGAGTACATATTCTTTTCAAGTGCCTAACATTACCAAGATATATCATATAAGATGTACCATGAAAGAAACTGCAACAAACTTTTAAACATTGAAGTCATACAGAGTGTGTTTTCTGACGACAGTACATTCAAAATAGAAATCTGTAACAGAAAGATAACAGGAAAGAGCTCTAAAACTTGCAAACTAAACAGCACACTTCTAAGTAACTATAGTGAAAAGAGGAACTCTGAAGCACAATTTTGAAAAATACACTGAACCAGATAGAAATGAAAATACAATATATCAAAATTTGTGTGACACAGCTAAAGCAGTTCTGGGAGGGAAAGTTGTAGTGCTAAATGCATACATAAGAAAAGAGGAAAAGTCTCAAATCAATATCTAAGCTCCATCTCAAATTAATATGTAAGCACTCCTTTTAACCTAGGAAGAATAAAATAAACTGAAAGGAAGATGAAGGAATGAAATAATAAAGTTAAGAGTAGAAATCAGTGAAATTGAAGATGGAAAAATAGAGAATATCAATGAAGCAAAGAGCTGGTTTTTTGAAAAGGTCAATAAAATTGACAAACTTCTAGCAAGACTGTCAAAGCAAAAAAAAAAGAGAGAGAAAGCACAAATTACTAATATTAGGAATGAAATCAGATATTACTTTAGACACTGAAAACATCAAAAGGGTAATAAGGGAATACTAGGAATAGCTTTGTAAACATAAATCTGAAAACTTTGATAAAAGGGATCAATGTTTCAAAAAAATGTTACATTTTTACCTAATATGTAAGACAATTTGAATAATCCTATAATTATCAAGGAAATTGAATTAGTCATTTTAAAACTCCTAAAAAAATCTCCAGGCCAGACAATTTTATTGAATTCTACCAAACATTTAAAGAAGAATGAACAATAATTCTAGACAACTCTTCTAGAAAATGGAAGAGGAAGAAACACTTTCCAATTCATTCTTGAAACCAGTCACATCCTGATCCCAAAACCAAATTAAGACGATATAATAAAAGGAAACTATAGAACAATATCCCTCAGAATATTGACACAAGAATCCTTAGCTCAGTGTTTGTCTCCTTTCTTTCACTGCACATACATGGTGGTCTAGTTTGCTGCCTCCAGGATGACAGCAGGCTCCGGATGGCTGTCGGAGTAGGCAGGACGCACATCTACCCTACACCTGCTGCGCAATGGAGAGGAGGGCTTGTTCCCAAAGTGGCTGACGCTCTTGCTTCCTCACTCTACTAGCGGAGGTGCTGGAGGCTTCCAGAATATCTCAGCAGTGGTTCTGATGATGGAAGACTCTCTATGTCTAATTTTTTAAAATATGAAAATAATTCAACAGTGAAATTATTAGCCCACCCCAGGCAGTCTCAGCTATAATTTATGGCTCCACATCTACCACCATTGTAATTTTGTTTTGCATTCATTAGGATAGGATTTTTTTTTTTTTTTAAGGACAATCTCAGGGAATCACAGTTCTGACGACTAACGTTAACCACCATGTCACTCATAGATATTACTGAGGCTGTTATTCTGAAAAGTAAATTAATTTCCCTTGTGTGAGAACCATCTGAATAATATTCACATTCCTCTCTAGGGTAGGTTGATTGACTCTGGAAAGAACCTGCTGCTTCTATGGCAACCTGATGTGCTGGAAGGTCCTGCCCACCCCAACTTCTCTGGTTTTATTTTGTCCACCTTGTTTTCCTTCCTTGGAATTCGGGAAGAAGAAAATTGGCTGGTGTTCTTGGGTACATAAAATTGGCAGGTGCTTTTAGAAAGCTTCATATGCTTTCCAACGCACAGACACACAAATACACACAGAAACACACATCAGTAAACAGCTTATTTTCTCTTCTCTCAGCAATTTCATTATCTTTAAGGTTGGGTGGAAGAGACTTTTCTCTTACAACAGATGCAGAATACATTGGTGCTTTTTTTGGGTTAAAGGACACAGAGTGATTTTGGGGGGGAATATTAAAATGATTTTTCTAAAACAAGGATGAGTGGAAGAGAAATTAATTTTAGGGACTTGGGGTGATGGTAGTGACTGTGATGATGACACCTGCTATGCCTTGAAGACTTACTATGTGTCAGGCATGGTACGAAACACATATGGGCAATATCTCACTTAGTCCTTAGCACCATTGTCAGCCTCATTTTATGGGCTCAACATGTTTGTGTAACTTGTTCAGGTTAACATAGCAGGCGTCAGAATCTATAGGCAAACCAGGTTTGTCTGCTCCAAAGCCTGGGTTTTAACCCCTATCTCCTGCCCTCTCCCCTGTGATGCCTGGGTTGATGTGGTGTTGAGCTGGTCCCCAGATGACAAGCATAAGGCACAAGAAGAGGATAAGAACAAGTTCAGTGAGAGGTAGCCACGTTCATTGGTATTTATTGTGAAGGAGTTTGAACTTTTGTATGTTGGGTCAGATCCATTCTTGTTTTTGTGTCAGTGAACCCTCACAGAAGAACCTGGAATTGGCCAATCTTCAGATTCAAAGTGATCCAGACCTGGCGCTCTACTGGACCTTCATGGTCAGGGTATAATGGTTATTATCCTGGATTATAATGTTGGCCGGAAGTGGCCCACTCAATGGAAATATGGAGACAACACTGCAGGTTTATTCTACCTTGTATTGTCCCTTATCTGAAGGGTTTCTGGTGTCTCCACTGGGGATCAGCCATCCACTGTTGGGAGGAATGGCCTGGTTCTAATCCCTTATGGTTCTGCGGCCTGGTCCATTTGGCACTACTCTTCCAGTGCTCGTTTATAGGGTGGACAGTCTTTGCAGTCCGGGTAGCAGAATGTTAGTTCCTGCCTGGTACTGGCCATGACTTTAGACCCACAGGTTTCCTATTTGGAGGGCTTTATATTCTTGGGGGTTTTGATTTTGTTAACCTTTGAGAAAAGAAAAAAAAAGAGCCTGATCTTTTTTTTTTTTTAATATATCAACAAGTTTATTCTAAAGTTTATATGGAAAGACAATAAACTGAAAATAGTCAACACGAAACTGAAGAAACATAAAAATAGTTGGGGCTCACATGACTTATGCCATCTGATCTCAAAGCTTATTCTAAAGCAATGGTAAGCAAGAAAACCCTATACCAATGGAAGAATGGGTAACAGATCCATGGAACATAGGAGAGAACCCAGTAATGGGCCTCTGCAATTATATTGAACTGATTTTCGATGCAGTCACAGAGGCAGTTCAATGAAGAAAGGATAACCTTCGCTATTCACAAGGCTGGAACAGCAGAACATTACAGGCGAAGAGAAAGAAAAAGACCCACACATAGAATTTACACATTTCGCAAGAATTGATCCTAAATGGATGACAGACTTAGGTGTAAAATGTAAAAGTCTAACATTTCCAAATGAAAAAAAATGAGAAAATAATATCTGACTTAGAGTTTGGCGATGTGTTTTTAGACACAAAGAACACCACCCATGAAAGAAAAAAAGATGTTAGAATTGTTTAAAATTAAATCCTCTTGTTGTACAAAAGACATTGTTATGAGAAAAAAAAAAAAGGGGGAAGCCACAGACTGGTTGAAAATATTTGTAAGACACATATCTGATGGAGGACTTGTATCCAACATATACACAGAGCTCTCAAAACTTAAAACCTAAAGAACAAAAATGGGCAGTCTGTATGAACAGAAACTTCACCAGAGGGCACAAACAGATGGGAAAGACACGTATGAGGAGATTCTCAATATCTTATGTCCTCAGGGGATTGAAAGTTACCACGATACCCTTATCAGAACCATGAAAATCCTGGTGGTAGGTATTAAGGAGAGCACATATTGCAGGGAGCACTGGGTGTGGTACAGAAACAATGAATCTTAGGACACTGAAAGATAAAATTAAATTCAAAAAAATAAATAAAATCCAGCTGTAAAACATAGGAAGAACAACAACAACAACACCTGCCACGAAAATCCCCAATGGGGAAAGAGCCAGATCTTTTAATGCAGGATTGCTTTGTCAGAACCCAAGGACAAATTAAATGCTCAGTTAAGAAAAAAAAATGGAGGGGCGCCTGGGTGGCTCAGTTGTTGGGCGTCTGCCTTTGGCTCGGGTCATGATCCCGGGGTCCTGGGTTTGAGCTCTGCATCGGGCTCCCTGCCCAGCAGGAGACCTGCTTCTCCCTCTTCCACTCCCTGTGCTTGTGTTCCCCCTCCCACTCTCTCTCTCTCTCTCTCTCTCTCTCTGTCAAATAACAAAAAAAAAAAAAAAAAAAAAAAAAAGGCAAGTTGTGTGTAGCCAGGCCCCTTCTATGATTCCAAGCTTGACCCCAGGGTGGGGTTGGTTGGGATTGAGTGCAGGGAGGCTTGGGGTTAGGATGTCTGTTGACATTACTTGATAATAAGAAACCAGGTTTTTACATCTTGGCTGGACGGCAGAACCAAATCTTCTGGGTCCGACCTGTGGCATTAAAGTATCCTGCTTTGTAACATAGTTTCCCTATGAGTTTCTCTGTCCAGGAGCGTCTTGGAGAAGGGGAGAAACAGGGATAGTTGGCCTGTGGGCTCTCTGAGTGGTTGGAGGGCATCTGTTGGGGGCCAGTGGGAATGGGGTGCAGTGGTCCATCCGTGGGGGCATTCACAGGCTCCCTGGAAGCCTGTTCATGGCTGAGATTAATGAGGAAAGATGGCCACAGGGAGTGTGGCCTGGGCCCCCCAAAAATTTGCTCAGCTTTTGTCTGCGGAGGTCAGCACTTTGACAGTGAAGGAGGAAGGTTTTGTCCTTCCTCCCACTGGCAGCAGGGATGCCTGTGAACCAGTTTGCACCAAGAAGTCTCAGGGTCAAGGACGAGGCCCAGCCACAAAGCTCCTCTCCTTCTTCCAATTTGACTGGATGTCATTCAGAGTAGACTGATGCAATGATGTTGCAGAGCAGGAAATATGCAAAGCAATTATCTTTTTAGTAGGTCACTGGCCTCCTTTGGGAGAAGAGACCAGAGGGAGATGGGAAGGCAGGCAGCGCGGCCTCCCCCAGAGGCTGCGCGCGCAGTAGCTGCATTGGTGATTAATAGCATGTCACTTTCCATGAATGTTGCTTTAAGCAGCCGTGTTCAAAATTAAGTGGGAATGAAATAAAACAACCCAAAATAGATGTTTCCTCTATGCCTTATGAGTTGCTGGAATCCAGAAATAGCTTTTCAAATCTATAATTTTAAATGGCATCATTCACAGCATTCTCAGAGCCGTGGCTTTCTTTTCGCATGGATATTGCTGTATGCACAAGCATCCCTTTTTGTTTTTAAAGAGCATCAAAAATTTGATCTCAGTGTCTTGAGGTTTTTTCGGCACTGAAATAAAAATGATGATTATAGAGAAAAATATAGCCTTTACATATGTTTTTAAAGAAAAATAGTAACCTAGCAGCGGAAAAGGACAGGAAGAAACTTGTGCCCATATAGATCATAAACTGGAGCAGTAAAAAGGTCTGGCCAGCAGTAATTGCTGGCCAGCTGCAGGGATTACAGCCCTGTGAGCTGCGTTCAGGGCACCCTGCCAGGATGCTGGCAACCAGAAGTCGGGCCGGGACCATCCTGACCCACAGTGCCATTGCTGCGCCCAAGAGTGTAAACAGGAGGGTGACCACACAGCAGCAGGGCAGGGTGCCTGCACTGGCCACACCCTCTCAGAGCACAGGGACTTGAGGTCCTCTCCCTCTGCTGCCTCCGTTGGAGCTAAGCTGCCAGTTTGGAGGCTAATAGTGGTAGTCACAGGGATGACCTCTGGCTACATCTCTGGGTAGGAGAAGGGTCACTAGACTTCAGTATCACTTTTGTCCTAAGGAAGCCAAAGAACACATCTGATGGGTGAGAAGCCAGAGGGAACCCTCAGCTCAACGCTTTGGGGATTGTCACTGTCTTGGGCCAGAGAGGGGGAGGGAAAGTGGGTGGTGCTGTATGCCTTCTGCCCACTCATTTTGTCTGGTCCCTGGAAAAAAAACAAAAACTGAAACAAACAGCAAAGCTAAACAAACCAGTGGTGGGGTGGGCTGTGGGGCACAAGGGCAGGGTGGATTCCTCATCTTTTTTGCATCTTTCATCCCCATCCTAACTCCCTGCTGGCTTCTACTCAGCACTCCAGTGTCTGACCATTGGCCTTTTATTGGGACATCTCGTCACAAATGAACATTCCAAGGAGACATGGAAGGGTGGATGGGTGGAGGAGTTGGATTGGAACTCCTAGGAGATGGTGGGACATTCCCTCTGTCATCTTGCCTTCTCTTTCCTGAGTACTCACACCTGGCCACGCTGGGGCACATCAAGACAGAAAAGGCTGGCCCCATAGGTTTTAATATTGTTCAGGTATGGTGAGGCCAACAGATCAGGGGATGACTGCCATTAAAAAGATAGCTTGTTACAGTTCCCAAGAGGAGGGGGTATGCCATGCCATGCAAGGCCATATGGGGAGGCACCGGGGATGGTTGAGAGGCAGGGAACAAGGGGGAAACATGAACAAGAGCCTTTATTGTGGTTTCTGTGAGAAAGGATGGAGAAGGAAGGGCAAGGAAGCTAAGCAGTTTTAGGATTGGCTGGTTTGAATAATTTCAGAAGGTTCTGGGGCTGTCTTTTGTTGTCTGGTACCTGGCCCTGGGGGTTAGTGGCCCAGAGTAAAAGAGTCGCTTTAGAGTCTGAGGGTTAGTGGCTCAGAGTAAGAGTAAAGGAGATGGTTGGGGTTGTGGGCTCTGGATTGGTGAATTTGCATGGGAAAGATGGACAGGCAGAGTGGTCCCTTGCTCTCTGCAGGCACTGGCCAGCCCTGGGAGGGCCAGTCCCTCAAGGGTCAGTAAAGAAGGCTTCAGAAGTCAGTGCATCAAAACATGTGGTCAGTACAGGTTGCACATGATGCCAGCATGAAAGGTAGAAGTGTTCCCACCTGGGAGGCATCACAGGTGAAATGCTCAGGGCGTTCTGAGAAGTAGCTTCCTGCTTTGATTGGTTTGGTTTGGTTTTTGAAGGGGCATGTCACAAATGTGAGAAAAGTATCAATGGGAGTAGAGGGCAATTGGCTAAGCCACCAAAAATAGGATGTGTGGCAGCCAAGTGAGGTTGGATGAGTGCCTTGCCTGGACAGAGGCCCAGGACAGGAAGCTTCTGAAGGGGCTTAGCAGGAAAAACAGTTGGGACACTCAAGTAAGGCCAAACTAGGCTCTTGAATGCCAAGCTGAAGCATTTGGATTTCATGCTGTCTGAGCTGGCCAGAGCTGTTCTGTTTCACTCTCTAGTTCTGTTAATGAATTCATAGATTCGTAGAGAATGCCAACATCTGGCCATATATCATAAACCCAGAACTTAATTAACAGGTTAGGATGCTGATGTAAATTGATTGTGGATGAAAAAAAGAAATCCCCTGTGGGAGGAGTTGAAGACACACTGCCTTCCAGGCCTGCAGGTAATGTCAGCAAACAGAAAGGGCTCTTGGGACCCTGGGGAACAGCCATGCCCCAGACGGAGGGGGCAACAGCCTCTGAGCTCCAGTGGATCAAATCATGGAGATGGGGTCCAGAATTGCCAGATCTTCCTAGTTTTCAAGAAAAGCTGGAAATTCAGAGTCTTGTGTAACCTCCTGAGTTAAGTGAAATTACCTGAGAAGTCTATGGTGGCTCACTAGTGAAACTCTTTCCTCCCTAACAGCACAACAAAAGGCCTGAGCCCTGCCACATGGGATCCTGGGAGCCTCTTTCTACTCTGCATCTGTCATCCTAATTGAACTGTGAGAGTCAAAGAGGAAATGGGACAGTTTTAAGGTGTGGCTGCATTGGGAAACTGAGGCACACTGGGTCGGGGTCAGATCTGGCTTCCGAAGACCTTCCCTGAAGTCTTGAGTGGATGTCTTGGTGGCACTTCATCTGCATTTCCTCATTGGCAAAATCCATTCATTCATTCGTTCACACTGTGTGTGGGGCCAAGACAGATACTTCACACCAAAACAGAAGATCTGATGGGACGCTATCTAAAGTGGTGTTGCTACTGTAATGATTTTATAACAAAACAAAAGCTAAAAAGTGTTGTGATCAGGGGCATCTTTTCCCAGTGCCGTGTGGTTGAAGTTCCCTCTAGCAACACCGTAGAAAATACTGGTGATTGACAGAGTGGGCTGGGGGGTACACGCAAGTCTCTCCTGACCACGTCACCTGGTCTCATTCTCTCTGAGTCCAGGGCTCTGAGCTCAACAGCTGGGCCTCCACCTCCTTGACCCTGGTGGACACCCGGCACCTAAAGTGGTGTCACCACAGAGCAGGTGCCCAGATGTCCCTCAGGGGAGTGAGTCTCGTGTGGCAACGAATGCCTTCAGTACAGAAAATTTTAGCTACAGCATCCATAGAAAAAGCTAGTCTAATCATAGCATCTGAGAAAGGAAATTGAGAGAGTGGGGACAAATGGAATTTTTCAATGACCTGATGTCATGATATGCCATTGTTGGATCTGTGATTTTCCTACTGGCTTCGCACTGTTCCAGTAAGAGCCAAGAGGTTTCCCTATAGGCTGTCAGGCCTCATCTGGCACCATGCCCCACTGATGTTGGAGTGTGCTAGGTTGGACCGAGGGCAGAGCTGGGGGGTGAATGTTGGACAGCCAACGGTGGGGCAGTTAGACCGTGTCTGGAGAAGTCTGTGCACATAGACAACAAGCTTGCACTCATAAAGCTGGAAAGCAGCTGCCCCTAGTTGCCCCTCTGGCCATGTATGTCCTTACCCCCTCCCACACACGCAGCGGGGACCATGAATTCTAGACACCGTATGTACTAAAAAGATCATTGTGTCCTTCTTTTAAGAATAAATAAAGACAATATTAAAGCATCAATTTGTGTTTAAGAAAGTCTATCAAATATAGACATTTTTAAACATTGCTGTTTCCCTTCTCTCCTTGCTGTTTCCCTGCTCTCCTTGCGACGGATAGATAGATATCCTCACTTCACTGTTGCCTGAAGAACAAGCCTGCTCGGCCTTTTTGGTAACAGAGCACCGCGTGCACCTGTGTGTGTATGCCCGGGTGTGCGTGCACCTGTGCTCGTGTGTGCAGGCATGTGCGTGCGAAATGTTCTTTCATAAATCGGCATGCAGGTCAGAGACATTCGAAGACAGGAGGCTGCCAAGCCCAGAGCATCACGGGGCTGGGGGGGAGGTGAGTTCGGTCAGGCCCGGCTCTCTGCAGCCCACTGCTGAGGGATTCAGAGGATTAGTCTGTGGGTGTTGCCTGTGGGGATAATCTCAGGCCACTTCATTTGTCGCTCTGAGGTGGTCCCCCGTTGGCCCCGATACCACTGCCTCAGAGCAAAACGTGACCGCTGTTCATAAAGCACAGGATTTGAGGCAGGATGTGAACACCTTTCCTTGCAGAGCTGCAGGGGGGATGGAGGTGGGCCGAAAGTAATGACCCATCTGTGAATCTGACAGGAGCACCAGGGTCAGTGTTGCCTCCTTGTTGAGAATGTCCTTTTGAAATATGTTCTCGGATGTTCCTCCCATCCTATTAATTATGTCACAAACTTAGTAAAGCTGAATAATTAATGATCACGGGGCACTTGGAACTGTAAAATGCCATGTAAATGTTAAGGAGTAAAAATTACTCTGTGTCTGAATTAAATAGATAGCCTGCTTTAAGAAACATTCCATGGTGGGAAGATTAATTTCCAGAAGAGCTGAAAAGGTTTTTGTTGGACTGTCCTAAGAAACTTTCGATATCTAATTATCTTAACCACATTTTAGGAGACTCAGGCATTCTGTATCCTGAAGGATTTGAAAGGCAAATGGCTACTTGACACGTTTGGCTTGGGAAATGACGTTACCTATTAAATTTTGGTAAAAATTGTGTCTGCTTAATTCTCTCTAGCCGGAGGCAGTTTGGGCCTAAGGCCAAGGAAGAAGTAAAGATCATTGAGCACCAAACACAGACACTTCGGCTGATGCCTCATCTGGCCACAGCCTTGGCCTTGACCTTCGTCAGCAGGTGAGTTGGCTGTCAGGGTTTGCTCTCTAAAGATGAGTGTGAGATCCTGCCTGGCATTGGTAAGGAGTGAGGGGAGAGGCAGACAGGGGCTTCCTCTTCTAACTGGAAGCAGGTAAGAGTCTGTGGTGAAAACCTGATGCTCAGGTTAAAAGTGGGATGTCCAAATCTTGATTGTCTGTATATCTGGGGGGGATGGGATCCACAGAGAATTTGAGAAGCCTTGAACCAGCATTTCTCTATTTTCTGAAAGAAACATACTTGGCTGTTAAAATTTCTCGACCTCTGACAAAGGTTCTAATATAAAGTTTTAAAAAATAGGACAAAGTGTGTGCATTATGTGGGGAGGGAGGGAGGAGTCAGGCTATTGCATAAAACAGTGCTAATAGTACTATAAATTCACCTGGAGCCTTGCATTTATAGGGGGCCTCCCTCTATGCCTCTCAGCTATAGCTCCTCAAAGCCCCGGGATGTTGCCTGAACAGTTGTGTGTCATCCCCACCTTCTAATGAACAGAAAATTGGGGATTTGCCTAAGATTACAGGGTCTGGGAGTAGATGCCCTGGGAATTTACCTCCAAACCCTGGACCCTTATCCTGTGTTCTTCCTTATACAATCGCGCTTCTTAGGGTATTATTTTCAGAGTAATTTAGAATTGGTGTGTGTTCGAAATTTACTGCACTGATGGCCAAGCTGGTGCCAGGGTTTATAAGAGGAAGGTAATCGGGAAGGCCTGCAAATCCGGTGTGCTGCTGGCTTGTGGGGCTGCCGGGCTTCTGCCGGCCTGGCTGGGAAGGGCTTGGGTGGGCGTACCTCTATGCTCAAGCCTGGGATTCCAGGATTCTCAAACACCAAATCCTGCAGACTGAGCTTCAGGTAACATGAAAGATCAATCAGTCTAAGCCACCCAGAGGAAAATGTGAACCACTCACATCCAACACCTTACTTAAAATATTTTTGAATGCTCTCTGAGATTCAATTTGCATATGGTAAAATATACAGATTTTAAGGTATTTGTCATTTTGTGTCATTTGTCATTTTATATATTATGTCATTTTGGAGTTCATTGACAAGCATATACTCTGTGTAATGAACAGTCAAACCAAATATAAAACATTTCCACCTTTGCACTTGGCCCTCACCTTACCACCACAGGAGAGACAATCACCTTGGTGAGTTCTATCCCCATAGCTAAATTTTGCCAGTTCTTGAACTTCATGTAAATGGAAACATACAGTGTGTAGTTTTTGTGCGTCCAGTTTATTTCATTCAACATGATGTCTTAATAGTCCTCAACGTTGTTGATAGTTTGTTCATTTTTAGTGCTGAATAGTAACATTAAGTGAATAAACACAATTTTTTAATCCATTCTCCCAGGGCTGAACATTTGGTTTGCATCTAGACTTTTAGCTGCAATGAATAAGACATGGTGAATATTCTGGTACAAGTCTTTCTTTTTTCTTAGAGTAAATGCCTAGAGAGGACTTGCTGGATGATGGATATGTGTATGTCTAACTTTATAGAAACTGCCATTTTTCTTTATAGCAACTGCCATTTTATATTCATTTGAGCAATGCATGAGGGTTCTGGTTACTCTATATCCTGAAATATTTTAAGTGTCTCAAAACTGTTACCAAAAAAATCAGGTTGTAAGAGTTGTCTAAGTCTGTTCTTATTCAAAATTGTCTTGGTTGTTTTGACTTGTCTGGGACTTTGCATTTCCATGTACAATTTTGGACCTGCTTATCAGATTTTTTTTTAAACAAAAAGCCTGATTATATTTGTTTGTGATTACGTAGAATCTATTATGCAATTTGGGCAGTGCTGGGTCTTCCAAATCTAAGAAGATGATTTATCTCTGTATTTATATAGGAATTTAATTTTTCTTAGCATATTTTCTAATTTACAGTGTAGAGATCTTTCACATTTTTTCTAAATTTATTCAAATGATATTTCTTCTTAAAATTTAATTATCAATTGTTCTTAATATCATATAGAAATGTAATTGAATTTTTTGTGGGTGTCTTTTATTAGACTGAGGACGTTCCCTTCCACTCCTAGTTGGCTGAGTATTTTTGGATGTTGGATTTTGACTTAATTTTTCCCTCTATTCACTTAGCTGATCATGTGAGATTTCTTTTTTTTTCTTTTTGTTTATTATGTTCAGTTAGCCACTGTATAGTGCATAATTAGTTTTTGATGTAATGTCCAATGATTCATCAGTTAAGTATAACACCCAGTGCTCATAACAGCACATGCCCTTCTTAATACCCATCACCCTCTTACCCCTCCTCCCACGATCCTCCCCTCTGAAACCCCCAGATTGTTTCTTAGGGTCCATATTCTCTCATGATTCATCTCTCTCTCTGATTTCTCCCCCCTTGGGTTTTCCTCCCTTCTGCTGTGGTCCTCTGTGCTGTTGCTTATGTTCCACATATGAGTGAAACCCTATGGTAATTGTTTTTCTCTGCTTGACTTACTTCACTTAGCATAATCCCCTCCAGTTCCATCCATGTTGATGCAAATGGTGGGTGTTCATCCTTTCTGATGGCTGGATAATATTCCATTGTGTATATGTACCACATCTTCTTTATCCTTTTATCTATTAAAGGGCATCTCACCTCCTTACACAGTTTGGCTATTGTGGACATTGCCACTATGAATATTGGGGTGCATATTCCCCTTCTTTTCACTACATCTGCATCTTTGAGGTAAATACCCAGTAGTGCAATTGTTGGGTCATAGGGAAGCTCTATTCTTAACATCTTGAGGAACCTCCATACTGTTTTCCAGAGTGACTGTACCAGCTTGCATCCCCACCAAAAGAGTAAGAGGGTTTCCCTTTCCCCATATCCTCCCCAACATTTGTGGTTTTCTGTTTTGTTAATTTTCGCCATTCTAATTGGTATAAGGTGGATCTCATTGTGGTTTTGATTTGTAGTTTCCTGATGGCTAATGTTGGGCATTTTTTCATGGTTCTGTTAGCCATTTGTATGTCTTTTTTGGAGAAGTATCTGTTCATGTCTTCTGCCCATTTTTTGACTGGGTTATTAGTTTTTTGTGTTGAGTTTGACAAGTTCTTTATAGATCTTGGATATCAGCCCTTTAACTGTAATGTCATTTGCTAAAGATCTTCTCCCATTCTGTGGGCTGCCTCTTAGTTTTGTTGACTTTCCTTTGCTGTGTAGAAGCTTTTTATCTTGATGAAGTCCCAAAAGTTGATTTTTGCTTTTCTTTCACTTGCCTTTGGAGACGTGTCTTGAAAGAAATTATTGTGGCCAAGGTCAAAGAGATTACTGCTTATGTTCTCCTCTAGGATTTCAATAGATTCCTATCTTACATTGAGATCTTTCATCCATTTTGAGATTTCTTCATTCTATTAATGAAATGAGTTACATTGATTATTTTTCAAATGCTGAGCCTGATTTGCACTCTTTGAAATCCTTTGTCATGATGTATTATAATGCTTTTATATTATTAGATACAAATTGGTAATATTTATATAAGGATTTGTGTGTTTCTTGTGAAGAATGTAATTTTCTTTCCTTTGAGATGTCCTTATTAGGTTTTGGTTTAAGGGTTATACTGTGCTCATAATGTGAGTAGAAAGTGGTCCCTTCTCCTATATTTTCTCAAGGAGTTTTTATAAGATTGGTATTATTTCTTAAATTTGGTAGTATTTACTAAGAAGCCATCTGGACTTTTTTTTTAATAGGAGGATTTTTTATTACCCTGTTAACTTCCTTAACAAATATGAATCTTAAGATTAACAAGTTCTTCTCTGTCAGTTTTATTAATTTGTGCTTTTCCAGGAATTTGTCCTTTTCCTCTAATTTGTAAAATGTATCTAAATTGTTAATAATATTTCCTTATTATAATATTAATGTCTATAGGATCTGTTAGTGATGACCCTTCTTATTCCTAATATAGCTTTTGGCTTTTTTTTAGGGCTTGATTTTTCTAGATGTTTATCGGTTTTGATAATCTTTTCAAATAATATACTTTTGTCTTGAATGCTTTTCTTGCATTTTTGTCCATTTTCTGTTATTGATTTAATTTCTTTATTATTTTCTCACTTCAATTTAGTTGGGAATTAATTTGCTTTCTTTTTCTAGCTTCTTCTAGCTCATTGGTCTAAAACCTTTCTTTATAAAATAAAAATGTATTGTTAAAAAATTTCTGCTAACTTTGTTTAGTGTATTTTAAGCTTTGTTATTTAGCACATACAGATTTTGGGTTATTATATCTTCTAGAGGAATTAAGCCTGTTATATTCATTAAATGTTTCTCTTTGTTTCTGGTAAATTTTTTTTGTCTAGAAGTCTACTTTCTTTGCTATTGTTATAACCATACCAGTTTTCTAATGCCAAGAGTTTTCCTGGTCTATCTCTACCCACCCTTTTATTTTAACCGATCTGTCATTGTATCAACCTACTCCCATGTGCCATTGTGAGATTTTTATAAACAACATATGGTGAGGTCCTGGTTTTTAACCAATTTGGTAATCTTTTTATTTGGAGTGCTAAGCTCATTTTTATTTACTGTAATTCCTAATAAGTCTACCATTTTGCCACTTGCTCTGTTCTGTCTTTTCTCAGTTTTTCATTCCCTCTTTGTTTTTCCTAGTGAGTACATTAAGTATATAGTATGTATCCTTATCTTGCCAGTACCCACCTTGAATTGGTATTTTACCACTTTATATGTAATGTAAACTTGTAAGACTATAATTCTTTCTTTTGGGGGAGGTTATTGATTTTTTTTTTAGTATTTCATTTTATCTCTTCTCAGCTTTTACCTGTATTTCTTTTCTTTTTCTTTTTCCCAAGAATCTGAAGTGTATGTATTTAAGCTCCTTAGGTGATTCTAGTGCACAGACAGAGTTGAGAACTACAGGAGCTTTTTGGGAAGCTTCTTAGTGTGACCTGGAAATAAACTTCACTAACAAATAAAAAGCAGCAGTATTAAATTATTATGAAAACTGAAAATGGATCAAAATAACCTGATATGAAACCTGATGATTTTTCACACGCATGGCAAAGGAAAATAAATTTCTTCTTTGAATTTTTTGCCCGGTGGTATTTGTAACTATTACAGAGAGGCAAGTGCATCTACACATTGACTTCTTTGTCCACTATTCACAATCCATGACACAGGAAGTTAATAGACCACATAACAAAGAGTTGCCACATATTCCACATTTATAAGTTTATATATACACACATATATACTTGCATCTTTATGTACAACTGAAGTGCAGTATGTACAGCGTGTTTCATTTTTCTTCAGCTCTATTTATTTTTTAGCTTGATTTAAGCTTAATTTATCTTGATTTTATAAGTGCTGTAATGCTAGTATTAGTAAACCTAAAGTTTCTCTTGATTTTAGGGAAATACCTTCCAAATGCCAACAGCAGAGGTCACAATTCTAGCTTAAGGTTGCAGTGGGAGAAATGAAAGGTGATTAATGGAAATTAATCAATAAAAAATTATGGAATCCTCAAAAAAGAATACAGAATCCTTACCACGTACCATGCAGGGCACAGTACTGAACAAGACAGGGTTAGGTCCACGTCCCATCAAGCTGTCAGTCTAATTGACCCCAGAACATACCAGATTTTCCTGACCTTCACCTCCTTTGTATCCTCTGTGGTTTCTGGCCTTGTTCAGGGTCCCCATTGTGGTTCTGTTGCAGCTTCCTCTTTGTTTCTCTCTCTCTATCCCCCATTGCAGCAAGGGGTTGACCCACTGAAAATCTGGTTATTGGGATCTTCCAGAAGAAATGCTTCACCTGGAGGGAAAGAGATGGTCTGTGTTTTGAAACAAGCCCAGAGAGAAGTCAGTGTTTTCTGTGAAATATTCTGGCTTTCCTGTTTCTCTCTAGTTTGTAGCCCCTATATCCCTTTCTCTGACTTATGAGGAAGCAGTTCAGTGAAGCTGGTTGTAACATGGCAAAATCTTATACTAAGTATACCTCTCCCCACTTCACACCTATTGTTTTTTAAAAAGGTTATCAAACCTTGTTTCTAGACCCTGTCTCCAAATTCCCGTGGGTATCACTGTGCTGCCAATCAATTGGCTTCAGGTTCAGGGGCTGGGTAACCTTATGTTTGTTGAATCAGATGTTTATTCAGTGTGTTGGGTCATCCTTAAGCATAGAGAAACTCTCATGAGAGTATTCTAGAACTTAAGTGTATGGTTCTGGAGTTTGGTGAGCAGGAAAAACAGACCACCAGCTAGGTCAGCTGGCCCTGCCTCTCCTCCCTTCTAATGTGACAAAATATGAATAGTTAGAGCTTCACTTCACAGTTAAAGGCAGGTAAGAGAAATGTGGGGGATGGCTTCTTCCAGTGCATATGTATTTATGTACTCAGTAACTACACGGTCCCTTGCCAGTAGGTTTACCAGCTAAAATACACCCCTGGGTGCCTGGGTGGCTCAGTGGGTTAAAGCCTCTGCCTTCGGCTCAGGTCATGATCCCAGGATCCTGGGATTGAGTCCCGCATCGGGCTCTCTGCTAAGCAGGGAGCCTGCTTCCCTCTCTCTACCTGCCTCTCTGCCTACTTGTGATCTGTCTGTCAAATAAATAAATGAAATCTTTAAAAAATAAAATAAAATACAGTCATCCCAATGTGAATTTTAGATATCCAATGCATAATTTTTTAGTCTAAGTATATCCCAATACTTAAACTGACAGTTACGCGTTGTTTATTTGAAATTCATATTTAAATGGGTGTCCTCTGTTTCTGTCTATTCAATCTGGCAACCTTGCTTATGAGGCTAGTGCTGGAGTCAGACACGGTCCCTGCCACACGGAGCAGGCAGCACCTTCCTTCTCCGGGATTTGGCAGTAGCAGTCGGCAAGCTCCCCTTTCTTCCCAATTGCTTCCATAGGCCTGGAGACACGGAGGACCTGTCTAGCCCTTAGTGAGCCCAGCTGCCCCCACCCTGCATCACTCACATTCTCCTGCCTTTAACAAGGAGGGGAAGGAAACTTGATGCCCTTCTCCCCACTGGCTGCTCAGGTGCTGGGTAGCAGGGCTAACTTGATGCAGTAAGGGCTGGCATGATGAGGGCCTCTGAAAAATATGATGGGCTCCTCCTCCCAGGACTTTTCTCCCTACCTACCCTCTCCAGAACTGGCAGACGTGTCTCCTCCTCCCTTCTTTACATGACTAGTGTGTCAGACATCTTTCCAGGCCTTGAGGACTCAGCAGCCAACTGCCCTGCCTGAGTGGCCCATGTGACTGGGTAGGATTCCTGTTTTCTGTCTTTGGCCATGGGTACCATCCTTAGGTTTCTTATTAACGTCTTCCTAGGGGACCCAGGACATCCAAGGCCTGCTCCCCACTGCGGAGTGCCAATGGTGCCCTGCATGCTTCCTGGCTTGGGGGCACCCTGGTGGGCACTTGGGGTGAGGGTCTTGCTGGACATGTGTGTTGCACTGCCCCGCTCAGGCCCTCTGTGTTCTATCCACTGACTGTGATGGCAGAACACTTCCCGTGGTGGCCATTAATGCTCAGGAAGTGTCAGCTGTTGTCTCCTGCCTTCACCCCTGAGACTCAAGTGTCCTCCCCCAACCAATTACCACATTCTGGCGACTGTGCCTCCCATGTGGAGATTACTCGAGGCCCTCCCTCCTTATTACCTCACCTGGGCCCTCCCCAGCTCCCTTTCCTGTGCCCTGCCCCTCACATGCAGCCTGGTCCCTCACCAAATCCATCCTCCACCAGCGACCACACCTAAATACTTGACTGCTAGGACCCTCCCAGGGCCTCCCAGTAAATTCTGCACTGGATAAACTCAAGCTCCTTCTGGCCACCTTGAAGCACATTCCTCTGCCTGGACCCTGCCAACTTCCACCCCACCCCTGTGCCTTCTCTTCTCCACGTTGAGGCTCCGTACTCACCCCTGCCCTGCTTTGGCCTTCCTCACAAGCAGCCTGCCCACCTTGCCTCCACGTTCATCTCACATCTTTGTCTTCCTTTCTCTGCCTGTTCATGGTTATCTTTTGAGATCTAGTTCAGGCTGTCCTCTCCTCCAGGACACCTTCTCTGAGTCTCTCCTTGAATAAGGGGCCCCTGATAGGCTTCTTGGAGCAGCCAGACCTCTCTTATCATTGTACCATTACTCTTGGTTTGCGGTTGTGAGTTCTTCGCACATAAAAATTGTGGATCCTTCATTTGGCATCTCCACCTCTGAGAGTGCCTGGCTCTCTGCACAGGTTGCTTCAACTGACCTGAATGAAATTGCCTTGTGTCATTACATCACACTTGGCCATGAAGCTGTTTGGAGCTTTGCTTCCAAACTTTCTGTTAGTCCCTGAAGCAGAAGTTCCATGATATGAAGGAGTTAGTCCAAGAGCTAGCTGGCCAGGATGGCTGGTAGCTGATACCTCTCTTGGGAATTATTTAGAGGAATTTACTACAACAATGAATTTGCTAGCTTTCAATATCAGTATTTTAAGTGTACCAGCCAAATGGAGTATTTGGGGTCTGCCTCGCCTCTTAAATTCTTTTAGGCCAAATGAGTAGCTGAGGCAGTCCAGGCTGGGTTCCTGGCCAGGAGGGGCCACAGCTCCATTGCTGTTAGCTTTCAGCTGGATTCAGTCCTTATCTCTGGTGATCTCTTTTTACTCGACACCTTTAAAAATAAAATTCCAACAATAACGAACACATACCCAGTTGCTTATCATGTATCACACACTATCCTTAGTCACTTCTTTAACACCACAAGACAACTCACCAAGTTTCTCTGTTTGTAATTGATGTTTCCATAACACCTAGAACCATGCCCTGCACAAAGTAAGATTTCATTCGTATTTGTGGAATCAATGAATGGGCGGAATGACACCTCCTGATTTCAAAAAACTCACCAAAGTCCTGTCCTTGTCAAAGAATGGAGTTCAGGGTAGGTAAGGACTTCACATATTCCTGAGCAAATGACCACCACTATTTGTGCATTGAACAGTGTTTTTAATATATTCCTGAAATCTTGTTGCCCCAAAGTCTTGCTTGCTGGTTTTATGTAAAGCAGACTTTTGTGAATTGAATCCTGCCCTCTCACTGACTAATAGTTTTAGAGACACTCTATCTGCAGTTCTGAAACTTACCCTGAGGATGGGTTCCAATAATTCCAGTGAATATTACCTGTAAACAAATACCTCACATTTCTAGAAGCATTGCCTATAAAATCAACATATTTAGAAATGAGGAATAATCTTTCCACAGAATCCCTAAATCTTCATTTATCTTCTGGATCAGTCTCAGTTTCTTCTATCAGATTTTCACAAGATATGTACCTTCTAGACTCTTAACATACCTGCCTACAGAAGGCTTCTCAGTTCCTCTTTGCAAGCAGACATGGGGGTATGATAAAGAATAGGAGTCAGAGGGGGCACCTCTCTGTCTGGCAGATGGAGGCTGTCCCTCAGCAGGGCCCATGTCCTGTGAGTTTTAAGTAAAATCACCGGCCAGCACTGCAGAAAAATCTTACCAGCCTTCTGCTAGGGGAGAGTCTCATAAGTCTTTCTTTTCTTAAAGCCTATTTCTTTCTCATTTCACACCCATTTTGTCCCTAGGGAATGTCTAGGGCTGTGTGTGTGTGTGTGTGTGTGTGTTTTAGGGAAATCAGCAGGGAGTCATATATATATATATTTTTTTAAATGGTGCTCTGGGATTCTCTGAGAATCATGGTATGGCAGTCACAGCCCAGGATACAGGTGATGGATATATAGCGTAGATTGAGAATGCAATAAACTTTCTCAGGGCATCGTTGTGGACATTACTTATCATGAAAAGAGCATGACGTTTAGGACTACAGAGTCCTGGGTTTGAATCCTAGTTCTGTCCTGCTCTGGGAGACCTTGACTTAGCTAGGTAACCTCAGTTGGACCTCTGTTTCCCCATCGGTAAAGTGGGGATATGCTTTTCTATTTCATGGGGTTGTCAAAAAAATGAAATTAGAAGATAAATACAGAAGTTCTTTGCTTATTGAAATTGTTCAATACAATTATGTTTTTCTTCATCTAGTGCCAATTAAACAAATGATGGTTTCCCTGTTTTTCCATTTGCTCCAGCTCAGTGGTTTCTTTTATGAGGTTTGGTAGTAGACTTGTCTATTTGCTATAGCATGAGGCCCAATGCAGTATCTTTTGCGTGTTCAGGTTTCACTGAGCAAACAAGGATATTCAGACATTGTAAGATTATTCTCTGGATGGAAATAGGTAAATAAATACCTTGAGCTAAAACTGATTTTGTTGTTAAAGAAATGAAAAGGCAAGCCACAGAATGGGAGGAAATGTTTGCAATATGTGTATCTGACAATGGATGTTATCTAGAATAGGTAGTAACACTGAAAAAACAATTCAACTAAAAATTAGATGAAGCAAGCCAATAGAATATGCACAAAAGGTTTGGATGGACACTTGACAAAAGAAAATATATGAATGATCAGCCAATGCACACATGAAAAGATGCTAGTTATCAGGGAAATGCAAATTCAAACCATGAGGATACACCATTACGTATCCACTGGATTGGCTAATGTTAAAAAGACCGAAAGACCAATTATTGGCAGACGTGGAACAACTAGAAACCTCCTACATTGCAGGTAGGGATGTAAAACTGCACAACCACTCGGGAAAACTGTTTGGCGGTCTCTTAAAAGTTAAAAATATATCTACCATATGACCCAGTCACTTCTCTCCTACATATTTACTGAAGAAAAATAAAGACATATGTCTCCTCCAAGATTTTTACATGAATTTCCATAGTGTTTTCTTTGTAATAGCCCTAAACTGGAAACAAGCAAAATGTTCATCAACAGTGAATGCAAAAATGAAGTTAAATATATGCATCGCATAGAATGGAATTCTAGTCAGCAATAAAAAGGAACAGCGACTAATCTATGCTACAGTATGGATGAATCTTAAAACAATGTGTTGATGGGAAGAAGCAAGACATAACATACTGTATGATCTTATTTCCATAAAATGTAAACTAATCTCTAGTAACAAATAGCACGTTAGTGGTTGACTGGAGATGAGGATCCATCAAGGAAGGGAGGGACTGTAAAAAGGCATGAGACATTTTCTGGAAGGTGTTGGAAATGTTCTGTAGCTTGATTCTGGTGTTATTCTCATGGGTATGTACAGTTGTCAAAATTCATTAAATGGCATGCTTTAAATGAATGTAGTCTGTTGTAAAATAAATTATCCACAGTAATACTGATAAGGAAAAAAGATAAATTGTTTATTTAAAGCAAAAATAACAATGAATTTTATAACATATGTAGAAGATATCGATAGATGGATAGATAGATGTTATATAATCTCAACAGTAGCGCAATGGGTGGGAGAATGAAATGGAAGTATATTGTTTTGTTATCAGGTTCTTCGATTCTCTGAGAAGTGGTATAACATTATTGAGGGAAGAACATGTTAGGGGCAAGATGCATATTTTAAACCATAAAAATCCCTATAAAATAAAAATAACAGTTAAAACTCTAACAGTGGAATACTAAAACCTAAGCGATTAATCAAAAGAAGACGAGAGCAGAGGAAAAAGAGTAAAAAGAACATACGGCATAAATAGAGGGGAAAATTGCAAGATAATAGTTCCAAACTCAATCATGTTGATAATTACCTTAGGTGTAAATGGTTTAAACACTCCTATTTAATTTGCTGATTGTCAGATGTGATTAAAAAAAAAAATCAAGACTGAACTAGATGCTTGCTGTAAGAAACCCACTTAAAATGTAAAGACAAATAGATTAAAAGTGTGAAAATAAAACATTTACACCTGCAAACATTAACCGTAAGAGAGAAAATAGAATATTACCAGAGATAAAGAAGAACACTTCATAATGATAAAGAAGTCCACTCATCAAAAGGTCATAACAATCTAAATGTGTGTGGACTCAGGACACCTGGGTGGCTCAGTCAGTTTATGCCTCTTCCTTTAGTTCAGGTCGTGATCCCAGCATCCTGGGATAAATCCCGCATCAGGCTTCTTGCTCAACTGGGATCCTGCTTCTCCCTCTGCTTACTGTTCGCCCCTGCGTGTGCTCTCTCTCTCTCTCTCTCAATCTGATAAATAAATAAATAAATAAATAAATAAATAAATAAATAAGATCTTTAAAAAATTTTTTTAAAAATGTGTATGGACTCACAAAAAAGCTCAAAATGCATGAAGCAAAAATGGAAAGTATTGAAAGGAGAAATTAACAAATCCAAAATTATAGTTGCAGACATCAGTCATTCTGAGTAATTGATATAATAGATAGTAACTGATATAAAAATTGATATAACAAACAGTAATGATATAAAAGATATGAACAACATTGCTAAGGAACTTGACTTAAAAGAAATTTATAGAGTATTCTATCCAACAACAGCAGAATGCACATTCTTTTCTTATTTTATTTTATTTACTTTATTTAGGTATAATTAACACAGTATTATATTAGTTTCAGGTGTACAATTTATATATGACTCAACAATTCTATACATTTCTCAGTGCTCATCAAGATAAGCATACTCTTAATCCCCTTCACCTATTTCATTCATCCTCCCAGTTGCCTCCCCTTTGGCAACCACCAGTTTCTCCTCTATAGTTAAGAGTCTGTTCTTTTTTGTCTTTTTTTTTCCTTTGTTCTTGTTTCATTTTTAAAATTCCACATATGTGTGAAATCATATGGGATATATCTTTCTCTGCCTAAGTTAATTTACTAAGCATTATACCTTCTGGGTGCATACATGTTGTTGGAAATGGCAAGATTTCACTCTTTTTATGGCTGAATAATATTCCATTGTATGTATATACACCACATCCTCTTTATCCATTCATCTATTGATGGATGCCTTTGTTGCTTCCATATGTTGGCTATTGTAAATAATGCTGCAGTAAACTCAGGGATGCATATATCTTTTTGAATTAGTGTTTTCATTTTCTTTGGATAAATGCCCAGTAGTGGAATTACTGCATCATATGGTATTTCTATTTTTATTTTTTGAGGAACTGCCATATTGTTTTCCACAGTGGCTGCACCAATTTGCATTCTCATGAATACTGCACAATGGTTCCTTTTTCTCCCCATCCTTGCCAACACTTGCTATTTCTTGTGTTTTTTATTTTAGCTATAATGACAGGTGTATAGTGATATCTCACTGTGGTTGTTATTTCCATATCGCTAATGATTTTTGACATTGAGTGTCCTCTCATATGTGTGCTAGCCATCTGAATGTCTTCTTTGGGAAAATGTCTGTTCTTTCCAAGTGCACATAAAACATTTATCAAGACAGACCATGTAAATTTAAAGGATTGAAATCATACAAAGTATGTTTTCTGATTAGAATGAAATTAGAAATTAATAACAATCACATCTGGAATAATCCATATATTAGGAAACTAGACAACACACATAATTTATAGGTCAAAGGAGAAGTCACAAGGGAAATTAGAAAATATTTTGAACAAAATGAAAATGAAATAGAACATATCAGAATTTGTCGTGTACACCTAAAGCAGTGCTTAGAGGAGAAGTTAAAATACTTACATTGGAAAAGGAGAAAAATAGAAAATCAAGGGTGTAAATTTCCATTTAAGAAACTAGAAAGAAGGAACAAATCAAATTGAAATCAAGCAGAATGAAAGCAGAAATCACTGGAACAAGAAATAGCCAAAAAATAAACATAATTAAGCCCAAAATTTTTTTCTTTCAAAAAAATAGATAAATTGATAAACCTTCAGCTAGATAATTAAGAAAAAAAAGGCACAAATGATCAGCATCTGGAATAAATGAGAGGACATCACTACAGATCCTATAGACATTGAAAGGATAAAATTAAATATTATGGTTATTATTACTAGTGTCATCTCAATGTAATGTCAGTAGGTTTGACAATATATATGAAATAGAAAATTTATTGAAAGACATATGCTATGGGGCTCTCTGCTCAGCAGGGAGCCTGCTTCCTCCTCTCTCTCTGCCTACTTGTGATTTCTGTCTGTCAAATAAATAAATAATCTTAAAAAAAAAAGACTTATGCTACTAAAAGTGACTGAAAAAGAACTGGAAAATCTGAATAGCTTCATCTCACATTGCTGGTGAAATCTACGAAATACTTAAGAAAACATGCCAACTTGACACAAACTCTTCCATAAAATGAAGGAGAAGGGAAAACTTTCTAACTAATTTTAGGAACATTACCTTGACACCACAAACCAGACAAAGACATTATGAGAACAATATCCCTTGTGAACAAAATGTTAGGGAATCACATACAGTATATTTTACTATAAAATAATGTACAGTGATCAAGTGGTATTTATCCCAGGAATGTTAGGCTTTTGTGACATTTGAAAGTCAATCTATATGATTTGCCCTATGAACCTTATAAAGGAGAAACATTATATAATCATCTCAGGAGATGACACTCCATTGATAGAGAATGGTCAATGAATCAACACCTCTAACTGCTGTCACTCTTATCAATCTCCAGAGTCTGAAGCTTCAGTTGAGAAGACCATACTTTGTGGAGAAAGGCCATACTTTGTGGTACTTACCATGAGTTTGAGATGCTTAGGGGAAAGTCCCCAGCTCAGTGTGTTTACCATCCTTGATTAGAGACAAGTCCTGGAGTTTGGTAGAGCATAAAAAGAAAGAGTTCACTAAAGCTTTTAATCCTAGCAGTTGTTATAAACAATAACATTTTAAGAGAGTTTAAAAACAAGGTCTGTAGGGTGTTCAAAAGAAGGGAACAAGAGTGAAACCTGTACCTTCCATTATAGTGTTTTGAAACATGGCAAAGAAGAAAGCCAGAGCTGGGGGCGGGGGGTGCAGTTGGAGGGAGGCCCATAGACATTGTGTTGCACAGTAGTCGTGGCCACAGGTGGCCAAGAGATGATGGAAAATGGTGACTCTTACCACTTTGAAGAAAGAAATTATTCCTATCTGTATACATTCTATTGGTACTATAAGTAATTGCCACAAACTTGGTGGCTTAAAATAACACACATTTGTTATCTTATAGTTCTGGAAATCAGCTGTCTGAAACAGGTCTCAGTGATGAAATATCAGTGTCAACAAGGCTGCATTCCTTTTGGAGGCTCTAGGGGAGAATTGACTTCCTTGCCTTTTCTAGCTTCTGTAGGCTCCCTCATGACTTGGCTTGAGGCCCCTTCCTCCATTTCAAAGGCAGCAATGGCTGGTTGAGTCTCATGCCGCATTTTCCTGACTGCATTTTTGTCATGTCTCCTTCTCCTGCCTCCCTGTCACTTATAAGGACCCTCATGAGTACATTTGGGCTTCTGGTTAATCCAGGATAATCTCCCAATCGCGAGAACCTTGATTTAATCATATCTAAAAATCCCTTCTTCCATGTGGTGTAACATATTCTCAGGTTTCAGGAATGAAGACCTGGTGATCTTTGGAGGCCATTATTCTGCTTAGCACATTTTCAATGGAAGTAGAATTAGAAAAATTAAAAATATGAGAGACATGTAAAGCATTTTTGTGTGAAGGGAAGAGGGAGATAATTTGGAATATGATCTTACATGGTAGACTACAGCAGGGAGAGAGTTAGTTACACCGAGTGCCCATTTCTCGTGCGGTCAAGGGGTGTGAAGACAGTTGCCGATGTGAGCAATGGGGTCTCTGAGGGACTGGCAGAAAAGTAAGCCTGAACAAGAAGCAAGGGAGAAGTGTTCCAAGAGGACGATGGTGTGGTAGAGCCTCACAGAGGCAGGGTGCAGGGTGACAGTTCTGAAGGGCACATGGAGACTTTGGTAGCATCTGAGGAAGGAGCAGGTATCACAGTGGGCTTGCCTCAGACGCGCCTGCACTGTGGTTCCCTGCGGGTGGGAGAGGGGGCGCTGCTGAGTCCCTCACGGGTCTGCACTCCTCTCGCAGGTATGCCGGATTCCTCCTGGACGAGGACATCTTCCACGGGAAGGAGCTTGTGGACAGTCGCCCACTGCAGGCGCTGGTGGCGGGGCTGAAGGCCTACAGTACCTGGGAGAACGTCAGCTGCCTGCAGGACTGCCGCGAGTGCACAGGAGGCATGGTGAGCCGTGCAGGCCCCAGAGGTGCCAGCCCCGCACCCCCAGGTCCCCCTGCTATAGCACGGGTGATATCAGCACTCTGCGCCTGTGAGCAGGGCATCAGCTTCAGGGGGAAACCCATTGTCTTCGTGACCCTGAGTGCACCACCCAGCCTTGCGATCTGTACATCTACTGCGTAGGCTGATGGGGGACCCCTGCGTTTGTAAAATGCTAGCTCCCATGGCCTGGCCCATGGAGGCCTGCAGTAAATGTCATTAAACTTGGTGGTGGCTATTGTTGACAGTATGGGGAAGGTCCAATGGGGTCAGATGATGAAACCGATTCTCCAGTGTTTGAATCCCTTGGGAAGAACGCAAGAAATGACCCCGGGGTGGGGGGATGGAGAAGGGTGATTAGCCCCAGAAAAAGGCAGACAGGGATGTGCCAAGCATCTGGAGACTGCTTCGTGTGTCCCCAGCCCTGAGCCTCAGACTGGATTGTGTAGTGAGGGGCAGAAAGTGTGAGAAATCTGTTTGAGTTATTGAAGAGTTGAGGGAAACTCTGAGAACAGCTGAAATCTGTGCCCGATTCCACCACAACCTGAGGGCAGGGGCCCCTTTTAGGATCTGAGGAGTCTCTGTATCCTTATGGGGGCTTGGAGCTGGTAAGAAGGGGAACCCACGTAGGGTCTGTGAGGGCATGACAGGTTGGATGTGGGGTTTGCAGACCTGTAATACTGTGGCATGGTGAGGCTATGGGGATTAGCTGTGGTGGCAGCCGGGGTTCATCCTCAGATGACAGACCTGCATTCGTGACCCCCAGGGACTACACTCCTTCACTGGCATGTGGGCTGGATGCAGGTTCTGCTGGAGCCTCCAAGAGACATTTCCTGGAGGAAGGAGGGGAGGAGCCCCTATTGGGTTTTTGGCCTGAGCTTGATCTGAACTTGGCTAAATATTATCCTATCAACAGTGGCCCCAAACCTGCAGAGGAGGATGATGAAGTTTAGCCTCAGTGAGAAGGGATCAAGAGCAAGTTAAAGGCAGGGGTAGAAAAGAAGAGGGGAAGGATACGTTTCCAGAAAGTCTGCTGCCCTGCTGCTCTGTATCAGAGCCGGGACCAATGGAGGGGTGAGGAGTGAGGGATGAAGGGCAAGGAGTAAGGAAGGGCTGGACCTTCACAATAGGCACAGCCCAAGAGTTTCTCCCACATAAACAATATGGATGGAAACGAGGGCCTCCTGCGGAAGCCAGTGTGATCATTTCTCTTAAGGTGGCTGAGTAAAGATGTGCCCATGAGGCAAGGAGGCCTCAGTTAGTTAGGTGTACACTCTGTGTCCGTGACAATGGTGGGGGCGATAGCGATGGACATGCCTGCTTTGTGCCCGTGGATGTTGCGTGTGAGTCCACATGGAAGGAAAGAGAATGCAGAACAAAGTAACAGCTGGCACTGGGGCACAGCTGGACCAGGCGCTGAGGTCCTCTGAGGCAGTGAGGTGCCATGGCTCACTGTGACTTTCCTCAGTGCCCGGACAAGGTAGGAGGCTCTTGCCACATGGCTGGTTTCCAGCCGTAGCTCCAGGGACGTGGCCATTTCTTGGAACAGGAGTTTGCTGGCAGCAGGTAGGAACAGGACTCTTCTGGGCACAGCAAGAAAGTTGAGGTCAGCAGGTGGGAGGTAAGACCGGAAGTGACCCCTCTGGCAGGGGTAGCCCACCTACGGGGGTTTGGGACTCTGCTAGGAGTGCTGAGAGATACAGATATTGTGGCTTCTGACAGGTGACTCAACCCAAGGGTGTGCTCAAAACCACCTGTGGTCTTCTCGTCTTCCTCCCTTGGCTCATTCCTTGTGATGCATTTCATGGGCTGACGTGCCCAGTGGTCTCCTGCCCCTGGACCTTCATATCCTCCCAGATGACCTGATGGACAGACAGGATGGTGGACAGATGGACTGATGGGAAATAGGATGGTGGATAGATTGGTTGATTGAATTGTTGCCCCGTGCATTCATTATCTCTGATAATTTAGTTTCACTGGAATGTTACTAATTTGGCTCTTTGGGATTTAAGACTATGTATTTGAGGGATGCCTGAGTGGCTCAGTCAGTTAAGTGGTTGCCTTCAGCTCAGATCATGATCCTGGTGTCCTGGGATCGAGTCCCACATAGGGCTCCTTTCTCGACAGGGAGTCTGCTTCTGCCTCTGCCTGCCTGTGCTCGCTCGCTCTCTGACAAATAAATAAAATATTTAAAAAAAAAGACTATGTATTTGAAAATGGAAAAGGGTAAAAGGCTGTTATATGTCTTACAGGCATTGACACTTAAAAAAGCGATCAGTTCTTCCTGTCTGCTTAGCTTACCTCGTGCCCAAGGGAGAGATTCAAGACACAGCAGCCTCCAGCGTTTGGTCTAGGCAAGAGTTCAGCATCCCAGCTTCGTTGCTCTTAAACTGTTCTGTACAAACTTTTGGATTCTGAGGTTCTTTCCCTCCACATTGAATGTTTCCATACCAGTTGGTGGTCTATTTTAATAATATTATCACTGTGCATCAGGAAACCAGGAGAAAGTCTTAGGTTGGCTCTTTCTACAGAAGTCTCAGCAATTGTTGCTTTCTTTGGGTGATAGGTTGAATGTTGCAAGAGTGACATTTAGTTGCTAAAAGAACATGCTGCTAAGAGAAGCATAGTCTGTCACTTTTTGTGCAGAAAGCCTGGGATAAATAAGATCTCATACAAATTTTTTTTCCAAAATTAGATCATCAAATGCACAATACTGGTTGGAAGTTACATAATTCATGTTCATGCAAGCATGTCATTGCCTTAATGACTGCTGATTAAGAGTCATTGTTCAATATTTCTTTTTTTTTAAGATTTTATTTATTTATTTGACAGAGAGATCACAAGTAGGCAGAGAAGCAGGCAGAGAGAGAGGGGGAAGCAGGCTCCCCGCTGAGCAGAGAGCCTGATGTGGGGCTCGATCCGAGGACCCTGGGATCATGACCTGAGCTGAAGGCAGAGGCTTTAACCCACTGAGCCACCAAGGCGCCCCCAATATTTCTAATTTCTGTCTGTGTGTAGAACGGTGTACAAGGTACATGCTCCCTGTCCTGAGGGCCACGTAATGCAAGGCGGGACACTATACATTGTGCATGAAACTGTGTGGCCCTAAGATTTCAGTCAAATGAGCTTTCGGGGACTCCCACTCCAACCAGGTTGAAGTTACCTGAAGTTACTTTCCTGATTAAGACACCCGACATCAGGCAATGAGAGTGAGGAAATTAAATTAAATTAAATTAAATTAAATGAGACTTATATTTGTCCCAGTTTACTACCTTGAGAGTTTCCACACCATGCCTTCAGAGGGGCAACCAAGCAGAGCCCAGGGGACTCCCTGATTTGAAGATACCATGCTGAGAGTTCAGGGAGACAAAAGCATCTGGAATTCATGGGATAGAGTAGAAGAAGAGAAGTTGTTGGTCAGAGAGAGAACTCAGGCATCTGCAGGGGTTCCCTTCAAACATTCAGCTGAGCACTGATTATTGCATGTGTGTGAGGGAAAGAATCACCTGGAAGGTCTGGAGGGAACAGGATCATGTCCTCACATGGGAATGGGAACAGTGCCTTTTCTCATAAGCCAGCCTGGAATACTTTAAGACTCAGCCTGAGAAAAAAAGAAATGTTATGTATAAAAGAATAAAGTTAAGGATGACAGCAGATTTCTCATTGGAAAAAAAAATAAAAACAAGTGAAGCGACAGTTTAAAAAGTACTGAAGGAAAAAAATGAAGTTAAAATTGTATACTCTGAAAAATTATGTTTCAAAAAAAAAAAAGAAAACCATTATAACAAAGATATGTTTGGACTTGCCAAAGTTGAAAGGATTCATCACCTGTAGACTTTCACTATAAGAAATATTAAAGGAAATTCTTCACACAGAGAGAAAAGGATATTGGATAGAAATATGGATCTACACAAAGCAATGAAAAGTACCAAAAATAGTAACTTTCTTTTTTCTTTTTTTTAAGATTTTACTTATTTATTTTAGGGAAAGGAAGCACACAAGCAGGAGGTAGGGACAGAGGGAGAGAGAGAATTTCAGGCAGACTCCCCACAGAGTGGGGAGCCCAATTTGGGGCTCAATCTCATGATCCCGAGATCATGAGCTGAGTCCAAATCAATCGTCAGTTGCTTAACTGACTGAACTACCCAGATGCTCCGTAACTTTCTTAATATGTAAGATTTTTCTTAGTATTTGAATCTCTTTAAAATGTAATTGAGGTGAGCCTGGGTGGCTCAGTTGGTTAGTGTCTGACTCTTCATTTCAGCTCAGGTCGTGATCTCAGCATTGTGAAATGGAGCTCCAAGCTGAACTGTGTGCTCAGGGTGTATCTGCTTGAGAGTCTCTCCCTCTATCTCTCCCTCTGTACCCCCCCCACTCATGCACACACACTCTCTCTCTAATTAAATAAATAAATCTTTAAAATGTTAGGTAACTGACTCTCTTAACAAAAATAATAGCAATGTAGAGTGAGTTTTATAACATATATAAAAGTAAAATGTATGGCAAAATCACATAAAGGCCAGAAGGGGATAAAAGGAAGTCCACTATTGTAAGGTTCTTATGCTATACCTGAGGTGGTATGATATCACCTGAAAGTAGACTGTGGGAAGTTGAAGATTTCTATTCTAAACCCCAAAGCTACCACTAAAATAATACAATGAAGAGTCATAGCTAATAAGCCAACATAGAAGTTAAAATGGAATTCAGTACTAAGTCCAAAAGAAGACGAGAGAAGATGAAGTAGGGGAGAATGAAGAGATTGTTCAAATATAAAACAAATAGCCATATGGTAGATGTAAACCAAACCATGTTCCTAAACACTTTAAATGCAAATACCCCAATTAAAAGGCAGAGATTGCCAGATTGGATTAAAAAAAGCGAGACCCAACTATATGCGTACGAGAAATACATTTTGAATAGAAAGATCCAAAGAGGTTAAAAGTAAAAGGATGAAAAAAGATATGTCATTCTCACACTCATCAAAAGAAAGCTGGAATGACTATTAATATCAGACAAAGCAGATTTCAGAGCCAAGAATATTGCCAGGGATAAATAAGTCCATTTCATAATGACAAAGGGCCAATTCGAGAGGATATAACGATCCTAAACCTAATAACAACTTTAGCAGGTTAACAATAAGCAGGTTAATAACAACCTTAGCTTCTTTGGTCATCCCCACTTTGCAGACGAGGAAACAGGGGCTCCAAGCAGTTGGATTTGCCCAAGCTCCCATGTGTTGCCTGAGGATTTAAGGCCTGATTCATCTGACCCCAGAGTCCATGTCGATACGGTGAAGCTATGCCCTGAGGTGGAGTGGGAAATCACACTGAGGTGTTTGGGAGGCTCTCCAAGGAAGTAAGCTCACCTTTACTGGGTGGGATGAACACATAGCACTGGGTGAATGGGACCCCAGTGCCCCCTGCCTCCACACTTAACCAAAGATGAGGTCTGAACTCCGGGAAGCTTAGTGCCTCTGGAACTCCAGACCTGCCCTTCCAAGTGATTCTTCATGCTGATGAAAGGCAGCCTCTTGCCATGTCAGACACAGCATATGTGGGGGCCCAGGATCCAGGGGCTACGGGGTCTCTTTGCTTTTTATTGGTTCTAATTAGTTAATACTCATTAAGCATTTTCTATATATGTAGGCACCTTTGTAAGTGCTTTATATATAGTAACTTAGCTATCTCTCAAGTTAGGTGAGTACTATTATCAGACTGACTTTTCAAAGGAGGAAACTGAGGCCAGAAAGAGATTAAATAACTGGCCTAAGGTTAAGGGGCTAAAAAGTGGCAGAGCCATGCTTTAAATGCAGAGAATCTGTCTCCAGAGACTATGCACCAAGCCACTGTGCCATATGCAAACCAGTGTGTCCTATGTTCCAGAAAATAGCAGGGTTCATGATAATGGGGTGGGCACAGTCTGAATCCAGCATGCCACTTTGCAGCTGTGGGACCTTGGGCAGGTCTCTTTCCATGCCTGAGCCTCTAATGAGTCTTGCTGAGCTGCTCAGAAGATAACATTAAGTTGGATCCTCCTGTAATGGGAGAGGTTGATAGGCAGGACCAGACCCTTTTCCTCTCAGACCCTCTCAGGTGATTCCTGGCTCCTGCCCTTTAGTGTAGGGCTGAGGGAAGTAAGGCGGGATGAGGTTACATTACTCACCTCATACTTCTTTGCTAAGTCAGGGAGAGGCTGGGACAGGAGCTGGGATAGCAAAGACCAATCCTGGCACATAGCCGGCACCGTTCCCAATGGCGAGTACTGCATGCTCACACATGTTCTGCATTTTGGCTTTTTTTTTTTTTTTAAGATTTTATTTATTTGACAGAGAGAGAGATCACAAGTAGGCAGAGAGAGGCAGAGAGAAGAAGGGAAGCAGGCTCTCTGCCTAGCAGAGAGCCCGATGTGGGGCTCGATCCCAGGACCCTGGGATCATGACCTGAGCTGAAGGCAGACGCTTTAACCCACTGAGCCACCCAGGTGCCCCCATTTTGGCTTTTAATCTCAGTGTGTACGTGGAGAATCCAACTGGCCTCATTTGGACCCAAAGAAAACCCTTCACCTGCCCACATGGGAATGCTGGGAGTCTAATTCTGCGAGCTCTGGGTGGTCACATGACCCGGGCCGCGACTGCTTGTCTTTGCTTCCACCTTATTTCTTTAAAGATTGATGGAGTCAACCAAGTTCTAAGGACTGTTGCCATTTAACTGTATTTGTACATTGTCTCTTTTCTCCATACCCAAGCAAACTCAGATTGAATTTCCTACAGTTGTCTAAGAGAGGAATAGGGCAGCAGAACTCCGAATGACAGAATGCTCTTATGGGGCTGCATCGTGAAGGGGGCAGTGTGATAGGTGGGGGGAGAGCACTCATCACCAAAGGGGTGGGATCTCCTGTCAGGGTTCTGTGACCCTGGATCTTCCCACCAGGAGCCTCAGTTTCCTTATCTTTTAAAGCCTTGCCCATGATAGTCTCCCAGTAAATGCTAGAATCTCCTTGTCTTTTTTCCTGGGTGTGATTGCACTGAAGGATCCACCTTGACCCATTAGACACATGTGGGAGCTGCCTGGCTAGGGCTCCTCGGGGTGCAGGCTTGGAGAGTAGAAGCAAGTCACAACCTCAGCAGATCTGGCTCCAAATCATCGGGGTCTGCAAAAACGGGCTTGGGATCTAGATAGGCTGCATGGTTCCTGCTACTCCTGTCACTGCAGTAGAACTTAACAGAAGCTCTCGCTCTTGACCTTGGCCCTGCACAGCCAAATTCTTCACAGGGACCTGTTACAGTATCCTTTAGCCCTACAGCCAAATTCTTCACAGGGACCTGTTACAGTATCCTTTAGCCCTTGCACGTTCCCTGTACCTGGATGCCCACGGCCAGGAGCCATGCTGATTATGTTGTCCCCCTTGATATCAAGACTGGGAGATACCACTCCTGGGCTCACTGGGCCCTGAGGATTGGCCTCCACAACAGGATTTCAGGCTCCCCTCCATCAGGGCCCCTCTGTGAGAGCCTTCTCATTTCAGCCCCTGGCTGCTCCATTCTGTTTCAGAATCCTCTATGGGAGAGCAGAACTGGCTGAAGCAGAATAAAGAAATTGCTGTACAAAATTGGAGCAAGGGCAAGTCTCAGAAGAGATCTATGACCCAGCCTGATGATAAGGTTATCAGCAAACATGCACTGACCATTCCTTTCATGTTAGACACAGAGCTGCTGTTTGCTGTTTGGAGATGTCATCCAGCTGGGCCATGACTGAGTCATTATATTTTAAAGATTGCATAAGAGAATATTAAAACAATTACAAGTGTCTGTAAATTAAAAAAAAAAAAAAGTGGTGTGATGCGGAGCCCCTCGGTTTTTTAGTAGACTTAATCCTAAAACTAATTCCTCAGGGAGATTCAACACGACCTCATTTATCTGGCATTGACCACTTCTTGGAACAGAGCCAAGGCCTGAAATAAGCAAAACAGAACTCTGGGAATCCCAGAGAGATGACGTGAGGTCCGCGTGCTGAAGCTCAAACCCTTACTCATTCCTGAAGGAGCCTGGCCAGCTTCCTCTGGGGCCTGGTCATGCTTGTTGACTCTCACACTTGGTTCCTGGTTTCCTGAGGTGCTGCTGCAGAGTAGTAAGGCTAGAGGGACTCTGCATGCAAGCAGTTAAGAGTGCTGGTGACCAAAGAAGAGCCAGAAAAATGAGAAAAACCAGACTCAAAAATCCAAGAGTGCCGTGGGCCAAGGAAGAATCACAAGTCTGGTGGAACATGAGGTCCTCTGGGCAGAGTGGGCTCTGTGCTGGAAGGCAGGCTGGTGCAAGGAGGATGGTCATTTGAGGGTCACCCCTCTGTCCTGGGTGCTGCAGATTTACTATTCCCTGAAATGAGAGAAAAAGCATTTCTTTAACTGCCCAGCTTTTCATAGCAATCCCCTGGATGTGTAACTTTCGAAACAGATTAGATGACTTGCATCTAATATGGTAGAGACCATTTTGCTACCCATCCAATTTCTTTTTTTCTTTTTTATCTCTTTTCAGTGTAACAGAATTCATTGTTTATGCACCACACCCAGTGCTCCATGCAATACATGCCCTCCATAATACCCACCACCTGGCTCCCACAACCTCCCAGCCCCCACCCCTTCAAAACCCTCAGGTTGTTTTTCAGAGTCCATAGTCTCTCATGGTTCATCTCCCCTTCCAATTTCTCTCAACTCCCTTCTCCTCTCCATCTCCCCATGTCCTCCATGTTATTTGTTATGCTCCACAAATAAGTGAAACCATATGATAATTGACTCTCTCTGCTTGACTTATTTCACTCAGCATAATCTCCTCCAGTCCCGTCCATGTTGATACAAAAGTTGGGTATTCATCCTTTCTCATGGAGGCATAATGCTCCATAGTGTATATGGACCACATCTTCCTTATCCATTTGTCTGTTGAAGGGTATCTTGGTTCTTTCCACAGTTTGGCAACCATGGCCATTGCTGCTATAAACATTGGGGTACAGATGGCCCTTCTTTTCACTACATCTGTATCTTTGGGGTAAATACCCAGTAGTGCAATTGCAGGGTCATAGGGAAGCTCTATTTTTAATTTCTTAAGGAATCTCCACACTCTTCTCCAAAGTGGCTGCACCAACTTGCATTCCCACCAACAGTGGAAGAGGGTTCCCCTTTCTCCACATCCTCTCCAATACACGTTGTTTCCTGTCTTGCTAATTTTGGCCATTCTAACTGGTGTAAGGTGGTATCTCAATGTGATTTTTTTTTTAATTTATTTATTTGACAGACAGAGATCACAAGCAGGCAGAGAGGCAGGCAGAGAGAGAGGAGGAAGCAGGCTCCCTGCCGAGCAGAGAGCCCGATGCTCTCTGAGATCATGACCCGAGCCGAAGGCAGCGGCTTAACCCACTGAGCCACCCAGGCGCCCCTCTCAATGTGATTTTAATTTGAATCTCCCTGATGGCTAGTGATGTTGAACATTTTTTCATGTGTCTAATAGCCATTTGTATGTCTTCATTGGAGAAGTGTCTGTTCATGTCTTCTGCCCATTTTTTGACATGATTATCTGTTTTGTGTGTGTTGAGTTTGAGAAGTTCTTTATAGATCCTGGATATCAATCTTTTTTCTATACTGTCATTTGCAAATATCTTCTCCCATTCCGTGGGTTGCCTCTTTGTTTTGTTGACCCATCCAATTTCTTAAGAAGAGACAGAGACAAGAAAAATCCTGGCTGGTGCCTGGGTCATGTGGAGCTAGCTGTGCTGGTGGAGGATTCTGGGTATGGAGGTCATGGATCCAGCTGACTAGTGTTTCGCATGTGGGTGGGGTAAGCATGAGCTGGGCTTCATCTTAATACCAAGTAACTGGGTAAATTTACTGGGTCATGCCAAGTACCTGGAAGGGGTTCATGTATGGCCCATACTCCGAAGGGGTCCCAGGGTCTGACAGACCTCCTAAGAAGAGACTGGCTGGGATCCAAGATCTGACCTCAGTAGAAAGCCCCTCTCTGTGGCTGCTATGACACCTTCTTCAGTCAGACTCTTTGCTCAGCCCTGACCTGATTTTTCTAGACCACCAGTGGGTCTCTGATCAACTTCTTCCCTTTCTATTTCATTGATCAGAGGACCCTTTCTCTGGACAGAGTTAGGACCTTCAAGAACAATCTCAACATTTTGGGACTGTGGAGTAAATCCTACATTTCTCCCCATTTCTGCTATCACTTTCTGGTCATGATGCAGACAACAACCAGTTTGATTGTAGGGATTTAGAAAAACAGCACAGTAAAAATACTTTATGATGATAAATTATTTCTCAACTTTGAAAGAACCTTGCTCAAGATTAGAGGAATCAACTCTCTTTAAAAAAAAAAAAAAAAAAAAAAAAAGCTTTCTGTTTTTGACTCCCTGACATTCTGAGTCTCTGCTAGGTAAAGTGTCAGGACCTGTATAGGTGTTAACACCTGTAATACTCCCAACAGCCCTATGAGCAAGAATTATTATCCTTACTGTTTTCCCATGGATTGAAGAACTAAGGCTAGAGGTGAGATGCTGTTTCTCCAGAGCTAGTAGAAGATGGAGGCAGGTTCTGATTCAAGTCTCCCAAATCCAAGACTCTTGTCCCTGATTCAGGAGCTTACTTTTTTGGGGGTGTGGGATGATGGCTTTGTTTCTGGCCTCTGGGTTCCATGTGAATCAGTGTCCTATGCTGAGGCCCTTCATTTAACATAATCCATGATTTTGAAACAAACCTCTGTGTTTTGCTTTCAACCTGTGGTCACTGGAAAAAATAATTTCCCTGTGAGAAATTACACGTCTTATTTGTGCATGTCTTATGTTAGTACGTCTTATCTCGTCAGGTAAATTAGAGTGGGAGAGTAGCAGGCAGTAAAACGGACCCTCAACACTGATAAAGAAAAGAGAGATTACCAAAATGACCCAAGCACAATCCATTTTATTGGTAACATTCTTTTGAAGATCTCAGCCTAAATTTCTTAAGGACGTAAAGAAGGCGATTATAAATTTTATATGGAATGGATAACATTCAGACATATGAGAAGATAATGGATAAAGCTGGCATTGATCCTAGGCCAACGTGCCAAATTTTTAATCTACTGTATTCTCATTTTACCCTCCCTTGAGATGGTTCAGAACACTCCAGAAGGATTCACCCATCACACCAAGAAAATAAGGAGAGGGAAAAAAAATGAAGCTTCACAGGTTGACTTTCTCATGTTATGATCATCTTAGTTAAAATCCTTTTGGATGCAAGTTAGAGAGACTCATTTCAGACTTGCTCAGTCGAGAAAGGAGAGTACAGATTGAGAGAGAGAGACAGAGAGCCAAGAGATGAGATGTGTTCTGGAATCCAGGTCTCACAAGGACCAGGAACTGGGAAGGGGTCTGGAGGTGGGGCAGCAACTTCTCTCGGGTCCCATAGTCTCAGCCTTTGCGGAGTGTCTGCTCGTTCTTGTTCCTCTGCATTTGTGGCTGCCCTTTGGCTATGAAGTTTAGAGCATCTCCATTCCGGCTCTACTCCAAGATGGTGTCTCAAAAATCTAGCCCTGAATCCCTGGCTCAGTTTGGGTTGTAGTACTTCCCAACTTAGTCATTTTTGGCTCAGGAATGGTGTTGCATATCATGAACATGCCTCCCGATGCTTCACTAGTATGGGTGTAAGACAGACATGGAACAGATATGTATTATAGTACATGTGATAGCTTTCAAAATATTTTCTAACTAATCCTTTCAAGTTTGTGTATAGATATGGAACTCAACTTTTTATGTTGATCTTATATCCAGCAAACTGTTGAACTGCCATAATAATTCTAATAATCCGTTTGTAGTTTTTTGCATTTCCTGTATAGACAGTCATATCACTGGTGACAAGTGATGGCTTGTTTCTTCTTTTACAATTATTTATATTTACTTATTTGTCATAATAAGTATTATTATGGTGCAATGGTTGAAAGGACCTCTGGTGCAATGGTTGAAAGAAGTGGTTGATAACAAGCACCTAAATTTTATTCTTGACTTTAAAGGGCCTGTACTTCCTGTTTCACCATTAAGGATGTTATTTGATGTGGATATGTTGCAGATAGTCTTTTCTCCCCAGTTTTATTGAGAAATAATTGACATACATCACTGTATACATTTAAGGCATATAGCCTGTTGGTTTGATTTACATATACTGTGAAATGAGTACCACAATAGGTGCAGCTAATGTCCATCTTCTCATGTAGATACAATAAAAGGAAAAGAAAGAAGAAAATAATAAAGGAAAAAATTTCTCCTTGTGATGAGGATTCTTAGAATTTTATACTCTTAACTCCTTTCCTATATATCATATAACAGTTTTACCTGTATTTGTCATGCTTTATATCATATCCCTAGTACTAATTTATTTTATAACTGGAAGTTTGTACCTCTTGATGACCTTCCTCAAATTCTCCCTCCCTGCCTCTGCTAATGCCATGTCTCACCTCTTTTTTCTGTGAGTTTTTTTTTTTTTTTAAGATTCCACATATAATTGAGATCATACAGTATTTGTGTTTCTCTCTCTGACTTATTTCACTTAGCATAATGCCTTCAGGGTCCATTCATGTTGCTGCAAATGGTAGAACTTCCTTGTTTTTTATGGCTGAATAATATTAATCTCTGTGTGTGTATGTGTGTGCATGTGTGTATACAACTTCTTTATCCAGTCATCTATTCATTGACTGTTTTCATAGCTTGGCTATTGTAAATAATGTTGCTATGAACATGGGGGTGCAGATATCTTTTCAAGTTAATGTTATCATTACCTTTGGATATATTGCCAGAAGAGGAATTGATGGATCATGTGGTAGTTTTATTTTTAATTTTTTTATAAGATTTTATTTATTTATTTGATAGGCAGAGATCACAAGTAGGCAGAGAGGCAGGCAGAGAGAGGGGGGGGAAGCAGGCTCTCTGCTGAGCAGAAAGCCTGATGCGGGGCTCGATCCCAGGACTCTGGGATCATGACCTGAGCTGAAGGTAGAGGCTTTAACCCACTGAGCCACCCAGGCGCCCCTATTTTTAATTTTTTGAGGATCCTCCATATTGTTTTCCTTAGTGGCAGTACCAATTTATAATCCCACCAAAAGTGCATGGCCATTTTCTCTCCATCCACATTGGCATTTGTTATCTCTTGTCTTTTCGGTGATGGCCATTCTAACTAGCATGAGGTGATGATATCTCATTGTGATTTTAACTCACATTTCTCTAATGACTAGTGATATTGAGCACTTTTCATTTACTTGTTGGCCTTTCATATGTCTTCTCTGGTGAAATGCCTATTTAAGTCTTTTGCCCATTTTTAAATTAATTTTTAAAATTTTTTATAAACATATAATGTATTTTTATCCCCAGGGGTACAGGTCTGTAAATTGCCAGGACTTTTGCCCATTTTTAATTGGGTTGTTTTTGGGTGTTTGTTTGTTTGTTTGCTATTGAGTATGAGTTCTTTATCTTTTATATGTCAGGTATTAGCCACTTATCAGATATATGGTTTGCAAATATTCGTTACCCATTCTATAAGTTGTCTTTTCATTTTGTTGATGGTTTCTTTTATGGCACAGAATCTTTTTAGTTTGATGTAGTCTCCCTTTATTTTTTATTTTGTTGCTTGTGCTTTGGTGTCATGTCCAAAAATCTTTACTAAGACCCATATCAAGGAGCTTTGTTCCTTTGTTTTCTTCTAGAAGTATCATGGTCTGTGCTCTGACATTTAAGTCTTTAGTCTTAAGTTTTGAGTTAATTTTTGTGAATGGTGTAAGAGCAGTAGGTCCAGTTTCATTCGTTACATGTGAATATCCAATTATCGCAGCACCATTTATGGAAAAGACTGTTTTCTCCATTGAGTATTCTTTGCTCCCTTGTCAGATATTAGATGACTGTATATGTTTGGGTTTATTTCTGTTCTGTTGGTCTCTTTATGTGTTTTTATGCCAGTAGCATACTGTTTTGATGACTCTAACTTTATAATATAGCTTGAAATCAGGAAGTGTGATACCTCTTGCCTTGTTCTTCCTCAGGGTTTCTTTGATTATTTGGGGTCTTTTGTTGTTCTGTATAAAAGGAGTGCTTTTTCTACTTTTTAAAAAAATACCACTGGAAGCTTGGTAGAGATTGCATTGAATCTATAGATGGATTTTGGTAGTATTGACATTTTAACAATATTAACTTTTCCAATCCATGAACATGGGATACCATTTTATTTATTTGTATGTTCTTTTTTTTTCATCAGTGTCTTATAATTTCAGTATAGAAAACATTTACCCCCTTAGTTAAATTTGTTCCTAAGTATTTTATTGTTTTTGGTCCTGTTGTAAATGTGATTGATTGATTGATTGATTGATTTTTATTTAAATTCAATTATCTACCATATAGTACATCATTACTTACTCATGTATATTCAATGATTCATTAGTTGTGTATAACACCCAGTGCTCATCACATCACATACCCTCCTTAATGCCCATCATCCGGTTACCCTATCCCCCCCACCTCCCTTTCCACAACCCTCAGTTTGTTTCCCAGAGTCAAGAGCCTCTCATGGTTTGTCTCCCTCTCTGATTTCTTCCCATTCAGTTTTCCCTCCCTTCTCTCCTATGATCCTCTGCACTATTTCTTATGTTCCACATATGAGTGAAACCATATGATAATTGTCTTTCCCTGTTTGACTTATTTCACTTAGCATAATATCCTCCAGTTTCATCCATGTCAATTTAAATGGTAGATATTCATCTTTTCTGATGTCTGGGTAATATTCTACTGTATATATGAACCACATCTTCTTTATCCATTCTTCTGTTGAAGGACATCTCAGCTCCTGTCCATAGTGGACATTGCTGCTATGAACATTGGGGTACATGTGCTCCTTCTTTTCACTACATCTGTATCTTTGGGGTAAATACCTAGTAGTGTAATTGCTGGGTCATATTTTATTTCTTTTTTAGAAATTTGGTGGTTGGTATATAGAAACATTATTGATTTCTATATGTTAATTTTGTATCCTACTTTACTGAATCCACTGATTAGATCTAACAGTTTTTTGGTTGAATATTAGAATTTTCTATATATAAAATCCTGTTTTCTGCAAATAGAGACAATTTTATTTCTTCCTTTCCAATTCTGATACTTTTTATTTCTTTTTCTTGCCTGATTGCTCTAACTAGGACTTCTAGAACTATGTTGGATAGGAGTGATGAGGGTGGGCACACTGTCTTGTTCCTGTCTTAGAGAAAAATCTTTCATCCTTTTATCATACACTCAGTATGATGTGAGCAATGGGCTTGTCATATACAGCCTTTATTATGTTAATATATGTTCCTTTTATGGTTAATTTGTTAAAAGAGTTTTATCATGAATGAATGTTGAATTTTGTCAAATGATTTTTCTGCATCTAATGAAATGACCATATGATTCTTTTCTTTTATTCTATTAATGTAATATATTATGCTGATTAATTTGCCTATGTTGAATCATCCTTGCATCCCAGGAACAAGTCCCATTTGATTGTGGTGAAATGTGCTGCTGAATTCAGTTTGCTAGTATTTTACCGAGAATTTTTGGATCCATATTCATCAGGATATTGGCTTTCAGTTTTCTTTTCTAGTAATGTCCTTTTGCTGGTTTTGGTATCGACAATACAGGCTTTGTAAAATGAGTTTAGAAGTGTTCCCTCCTCTTTGATATGTTTGGAAGAATTTAAGAAGCATTGGTGTTAATTCTTCTCCAAATGTTTGGTAAAATTCACCATGAAACCATCTGTTCCTGAGTTTTTTTTTTTTTAATTGGGAGATTTTTGATTACTGACTCAATCTCCTTATTAGTAATTGATCTACTCAGATTTTCTATTTCTTCCTGATTCAGTCTTAATAACTTATATGTTTCAAAGAACTTTTCCATTTCTTTTCCATGTCCAGTTTGTTGGCATAGAGTTGTTTATAGTTGCAGATATTCTTTGTCATGTCAGAGAAGGTCTGTTTTACCCTTAATTTCTGAAGAGACTTTTGTGTGTGTGTGTGTGTGTGTGTGTGTGTGTGTGTGTTTTATTTGTTTTAACATTATGAATAGACTTGACTTTGAGGGAATTATGTGCACTTATTTTATTTTTTTTTTAAGATTTTTTTTAATTTGTCAGAGAGAGAGAGAGAGAGAGCAAGCACAGGCAGACAGAGTGCTAGGCAGAGGCAGAGGGAGAAGCAGGCTCCCTGCCGAGCAAGGAGCCCCATGTGGGACTCGATCCCAGGACGCTGGGATCATGACCTGAGCCGAAGGCAGCCGCTTAACCAACTGAGCCACCCAGGCATCCCTATGTGCATTTATTTTATTGAAATAATTGTACCTTTTCTTCCTTTTAACCTGTTAATGTAGTGGATTTACATTATAGATTTTCTAATGTTGAACAAATCTTGAGTTGGGGACATAAACTTATTCATGGTGTGTGTGTGTGTATGTGTTTGTGTGTGTGTGTGTGTGTGTGTGTGTGTGTGTGTGTGTGTGTGTTTAATACACTGTTCGTTCTGTCTGCTGAGATTCATTTAGGATTTTTCCGTCTATAGTAACAAGTGAGGTTGGCTTGTATCTTTCCTGTCTAGTACTGCCCCTGTCCAATCTGGATGTTAAAGTTATATCACTTTCATTAAATGCCTTTGGGAAGGGGTGTTCCTTGTTTTCTATTTTCTCAAAGAGTTTGTGTAAAATTGAATTATCTCTTCCTCGAATATTTGGTACTAATACCTGTAAAGCTGTATAGATAGGGTCTGTGGTTTATCTCTGGGAACATTTTAAATAATTGATTCTCTTTCTTTAGTGGTTACAGCTACTAAGATCTTCTTTTCCTCTTGAGACTGTTTTTATGATTTATATTTTTCCAGAAATTTTTCCATTTATTCTTAGTTTTAAAAATTATGGGTGTAAGTTCATAATATTCTTTTATCTTTTCCATCCCTGCTGTATCTCTAGCTATGTTTCCTTTGCTATTCCTAATATTCTTTCTTTTTCCCAACTCCTATCTTGTGTTTTATTTTTGTATTTTTTTCAAATAATAAATTTTGGTTCTGTTGATCCTATCCAGATTGTATCTGGTTTTTCTATTTAATTGATTTTTATCTTTCTTATTAATTCTACTCTACTTTTTTTGTGTGTATTTTCCTGCTGTTCTTCTAGTACCTTAGTTTGGATATTATCTCATTAATTTTTATGGTTTCTCCTTTTCTGTTATAAACATTTAAAGTTGTAACATTACTTTTTAAATACTGCTTTGACTGGTTCAACCACAATTTGATAAATAAGATTTTCTGTTGATCAGTTCTAAGTATATTTTAATTTCCATTGTGACTTATTTGACCCAGGAATCAAGTACGTTTTAAAATTTCCTAATGTCTAGTGCTTTTTTTTTTAAAAGAATAGCTAACTTTGGGGCACCTGCGTGGCTCAGTGGGTTAAGCCTCTGCCTTCAGCTCAGGTCATGATCTCAGGGTCCTGGGATCAAGCCCCATATCGGGCTCTCTGCTCAGCAGGGAGTCTGCTTCCTCCTCTCTCTCCGCCTGCCTCTCTACCTACTTGTGATCTCTCTCTCTGTCATATAAATAAATAAAAATCTTTAAAAAAAAAAAAAGAATAGCTAACTTTGATGAATTCTTTCTATGTGTCAAGCCCCAATCTTCACATTTAAATTGATTAACGTATATAATCCTCACAACAACCCCACAAAGTTGTACTATTATAACCTCAATATTATGTATGTGAAGAATGAGGCACTAAGAATGTAAGCAATTGACCCCAAATTACACAGCTCCTGTACTGGCAGAGCCAAGATTTAAACCCAGCCAGTTTGGCCACAGGATATAACCACTGTGCAATAGTGCCTTCTTAATAACAGTTCTCATTGTTTTTTTGTGATAATAATAATCATCACTAAATTGATTTTTCCACTTAATTCCATAGTAGTCAGAGAAAATGGCCAATGGGATACAATTCTTTGAATTTGGTTATGGCCTACTTCCCTCGAAGCACACATGGAAACACAGATCCTTACTGGTCTGAAAGAACTATCAAGATGAAGTTCCAAATATCATGGGCTCAATTCCCTTGTATGCCTCAAGGGAATGTGTGTTCAGTAATTGGATGTAGGGTTTTAAATGTAACCAATAAGCAAGTTTATTAATGGCATTATTCAAATATTCTCTATTCTTACTGAGGTTCTGGTGTGTCTGACCTATCAATTATTGCATGGGCTAAACTCTCCCTCTGTTATGGTAGGTTCAGTCCCACAACCCTGAGATCATGACCTGAGCTGAAATCAAGAGTTGGATGCTTAACCGACAGAGCCACCCATCTGCCCCGACTCTGGCCACTCTAATTTTAATATGCACATTTATCATACAAAGTCTGAAGTTAATGATCATCTTTCTTTTCTTCAAACAACACAGGGCTTAGATTGCTTTCCCTACCCAACTCTCACCCTCTGTGCTACCATGTCCATTACTTCAGTAATGCATATTTTAATTACACCCATTAGCCTTTGTACTTATTATTATGTGGAACCAGGGTTTCTTTAGAACTACTGCCTTCTACTGGCATCTTTGATTACAATTCCTCTGGCATCTCTTTAGCCATTGTCCTTATTCCTGGAGTACCTTTGTCAGAATACCATTTAGTCTGGGTCTGTAGTGGTAAACCTAAGTTTTATTTGTCTGAGTATGTCTTTATTATATGCTCAGTCTTAAAAGATGAAGTACTGTTAAGTAGAGAATTCATGATTGACAGCTATATCTCTCAGTACTTTGAAATTTTAAATATTATTCTGGATTCCCTGGTTGTTGAGGAATCAACCGTCTGTCTAATTGTAATTTTTCATGGCAGTCTATTGGGGGGAGGGTCTCTGCTTCTTTTAAGATATTTTATTTTTTGGTGATCTATGGTTTTACTGTAATGTGCCTAAGTATTAATTTGTTTTTATGTTTTCCCTATTTGAGGTTGAGTTTTTCTGATATGTGGATTTATGTCACTTGATCATTTTGGAAAATTTTAGGCCATTGTTATTTTGTATACTGTCTCTCCATGTCCTTGATTTTATCTACTTGTAGGTATTTTAGGCTAATATGAGTATGTGCCACCTTTGCAGGTCTGATTTTATTGTTGTCTATCTCTTCTGATATTTCTTTATTTTTCCTTGTGATTTTTTTTAATTGAGCTCATGATATTTGGAACTTTATCTTGATAGTTCTTTCAGGCCAGCAAGGATCTGCATTTACCTTTGCCAGTGGCCTGAAGATACCAGCTTTAAACAACCCACTTTATTTTTATTTTTTTTTTAATTTTTTATTTATTTTTAAAATTTCTTTTCAGTGTTCCAGAATTCATTGTTTATGCACCACACCCAGTGCTCCATGCAATACGTGCCCTCCATAATACCCACCACCAGGCTCACCCAACCTCCCACCCCCTACCCCTCCAAAACCCTCAGATTGTTTTTCAGAGTCCACAGTCTCTCATGGTTCATCTCCCCCTCTAATTTCCCCCAAATCACTTCTCTCCTTCACCCAATGTCCTTTGTATTATTCCTTATGCTCCACAAATAAGCAAAACCATATGATAATTGACTCTCTTTGCTTGACTTCTTTCACTCAGCATAATCTCCTCCAGTCCCATCCATGTTGAAACAAAAGTTGAGTATTCATCCTTTCTGATGGAAGCATAATACTCCATTGTATATATGGACCACATCTTTTTTATCCATTCGTCCATTGAAAGGCATCTTGGTTCTTTCCACAGTTTGGCGACTGTGGCCATTGCTGCTATGAACATTGGAGTACAGATGGCCCTTTTTTTCACTACATCTGTATCTTTGGGGTAAATACACAGTAGTGCAATTGCAAGGTCATAGGGTAGTTCTATTTTTAATTTCTTAAGGAATCTCCACACTGTCTTCCAAAGTGGCTGCACCAACTTACATTCCCACCAACAGTGGAAGAGGGTTCCCTTTCTCCACATCCTCTCCAACACTTGTTGTTTACTGTCTTGTTAATGTTGGCCATTCTAACGGGTGTAAGGTGGTATCTCAATGTGGTTTTGATTTGAATCTCCCTGATGGCTAGTGATGATGAACATTTTTTCACGTGTCTGTTAGTCGTTTGTATAAACAACCCACTTTAAGTTGGCTCTTCTGTTTGGGGCTCTGAGGGCCTCATGGTAAGTATGGATTCTGGTCCCAGAGTCACCTAAATGCAGACATAGTTGAAAACTCTAAGGAAAGATGTTTCTTTCCACCCACAGCCAGAGCTGAGACTACCCAACTTCCTTGTTATGTTCTTGGTTGAGGGGTGATGTTTTCTTACTTTGCCCATGGTAGGCGCTATTTTCCAGGAGACTATGTTTGTGTAGGTGTCTTTATATAACCTCTTATCTGGCTTCAACACCTGCTACGCTTTCGGAGTCCATCCTTTCTCAATGTGTTCAGCCTGGGAGTACTTCTCTTTATTAGCTTAATTATGTATTCAAAATGATTTTTAAAAAATATTTTATGAGCACATTTTTTTTCTATTTCTACCAGAGAGGGTTTTTAAAAGGTATGTTATTTATTTATTTATTTATTTATTTATTTGAGAGAGAGCAGGGGGAGGGGCAGAGGGACAGAGACAGACTCTGTGCTGGGCACAGACCCCCACATGGGGCTCAATCTTAAGACCCTGAGATCATGACCTGAGCCAAAACCAAGAGTCAGAGTTTTAACCAACTGAGCCACCCAGGCACCCCTCCACTGGAGAGTTTTTAAAAAGAATATCTAGTCTGCCATATTGCCGGAGACAAATCTGGCTTCCCCCGCTCCATGCTACCTAAACAGTTTTAGTCCAGTTGCTGTTGATTCCCTGTGGCTCAGTCCAAAGGACTCCTCAGTCCTCACTTGTCTGAGTGCTCAGAAGCACTCTTCACAACAGACCTCTCCCTCACAGACACACTCTCTCTTAGCCTTTGGGACACCATACTCTCTGACTTTCTTCCTGCTTCTTTATCTTCTTAGTATCCTCTGCCACTATGCCTCTGTGTGCTTCTGAATTTGGCATTTTCTAGAACGTGAGCCTAAGTTCTCTCTTCTCTGTGTATTCACACTCTTGATGATTCTGTCTTTTCTTGAGGTTCTAAATACTACCTGTATGGTGAGGGCTTTCTAATTTACATCTCCATTCCAGACATCTTTTCACATGTCCAGAGTCTCGTATCCAACTTTCACTTTGACCAGTCTTCTTGGATAGCTCACGGACTCTCACACCGAGCATTGACAGATATGAATGTTTGGTCTTTCACTCAAACATCCTCCTGCTCTAGGATTCTCTAACTCAGTAGACAGCCCACCATACACATACCATTCATGTGGCCCAGACTTCGTCCTTCTCATGCACATACTCAACCCTCTGAGGCCCTCTCCCTCTACCTCCATGTCTCTGCCACCAATTGTCCAACTTCTCTCTTGCCTGCTATGGGCTGTGCTCACTCGGTGCTATCGTCGTCTTTTAAAATCACAGGTCATCTTACTCCAAAGCTCAAAATTCTTTTATGACTTTGTACCTCTGCTAACCTACAATGAATCCCCAAATGGCTCCTGAGTCACTGGAACCCTGTCTACCTCTTCCACCTTATCTTTGGGCCACTCTCCCACAACTTACCACCTCCAACTCAGCCTTCTTTCCAGTCCCCGAACTTCCTGTGCTCCTTCGTGGCCTCAGGGTGTAAGCTTTCTCCCACTGCTTTGCTGACTTCTCTTCTTTAAGGTTCCAAGTTAAACAAGCCTCTGAAAAGGCATCTAGGTTAGAAGAATTCTTTGGCATCTAGGTTAGAAGAATTCTTTCTTGTTACATTTTTCCCATGGAACCCTGATTGTCTCCTTTTTGGCACTTACCACAGATTTTTTAATTACCTATTTTATTTGTCTACCTGAGCAACACTTATCTCTCTTCTGAGGACAGGATTGTGTCTTTGGTTGCAGTGCATAGCATAGTACCTGAGGCTTGAGACTCTCACTATACATTTGGTGACAGGACCAACGAATGAATTTCCTCCCACCCGCTCTCCCCAGTTCATAAGCCCTGACAATGCAGGGTCACCTCAAAGCAAACAGGGCAGGGCAGGACGACTTGTCATCACTTCCATAAGAACATCCATCATCTGTTCGGGCTTGAACTTTGGCTGTCAGAAGACTCCACTCAGACCACAGCTGTCTCAGGAAAGGCTGCAGTGAATCTCACACATGTCAGCTGTCCATGTGTACAGGCTCTGCCCCATTTGGGGTGGTGGAGATACACAGGTATAAATTAACACAACTCTACGACATAGTCCTTCCTGCTGGGTGGGTCAGTGTCTGTATTTCCGATCGACCCTCCCCTAACAAATTGAAAATAAGATTGATTTTGTCTGTTTCTTCTTCTTCAAATTAACAAAATTTACCCTCAATTTGTTTAAAAGGAGGGAAGAAAGCCTGTTTCTAATTTGTTCTGATCCATTTATTAAATGTAATCATACAGTAAAAAAAAAGATTCAGAGATGTTAAAAACAGCAGGAAAATATTAAACTTTCAATGTACAAAGCTTGAATCATAAAATATGTTGCATGGGGCTCTTACTGAAATGGGACACAACCTTAATGCCATTCACAATTACTTGCTAAGAGGCTCAATGTAACCCAGAAGGCAGAGATAGAGTAACACATCTACCCGGTGTGCTCTTTCTTCGGGGAGACCAGATTCTGGGCTGCATGACCCCCTGAGGATTCTGTTGGCTTTGGGAGCGTGCAGTTTAGAGTTCCCTCTGTCTATTCTATGTTTCTTTTTTAAATTAAGAGTGAAATAAGCTAATGGAAAATATTATTCACTTTTGGGGGGATGAAACCTGTTTCTTCCCTCACGTCCCTCTTTTTTCCTCATCTGCTCCCCTACCCCAGCCAGAAATGTATAAGCAAATGCCCTTCCTTAGGAGTCCAATGTGGGAAAAAAAAAGCTTATGGGACTGCCATTCCATTTCCCAAGGTGCTGTTGAGCCCCTCGAGATAATGGCTTAGAGGAGGATTTCCTTAGACTCCAGAGGATTTACTCCTGTTAGAGAAGCCGTTCGCATTGATTTATCTCCGTGTGTGTATGCACACGTGCGGCCGCGCTCTGAGTTAGTCCGCGCCGACTGCCATCACAAAATACCTCTGACTGAGGGCCTTGAAAAACAGAAATTTATTTTCTCACAGTCCTAGAGTCTAAAAGACCAACATCGGGGGTTGACAGGGTGTGTTGCTTCTGAGGCTTCTCTGTTTGGTTTGTGATTGTCTTCTCCTCCCTGTGTCTTTACATGGTCTTCCTTCTTTGTGTGTCTGTGCACCAATGTCCTCTGCTTAGAAAGATACCTGGAAATGCTATAAAAAAAAAATTAATTGAGGTGAAGAGATAGGGAGAAAAGGTGGCGGGCGGGGCAGCTGTTTTGGACAGAAGGACCAGGGATGGCCTCCTGGCAGTGGGAACTTTGGACCAGAGACAGAAATGAGAGGAAAGAGAGCCCCCATGGAGATCTGGGGGCATTGCTCCAGACAGGGGAACAACACTGCAAAACCCCAGGGGGTGGGCCAGGAGCCACTGTGGCAGGAGCAGGGTCAGAAAACCTCACTGACTCTTAACTTTCTCATCCCCAAACAGGGGTGCTGAGATGTCGTTGTGAAGGGTGGAAATGAAATATTGGATGTAACACAGAACATAGAATTGGTTCTCAGTAATGACCGTGACTGTCCCTTTTCTTGACACATCCTGTGGTGCCAGTTTATAAAGCCTTGTGGAGGTAACAACTGCTGGGTCGTGACCTGACGTGGAAACGTCTCAGGCTGCAGAGCCCAGGATTGCCCCCCAGCTTGCCACCCATGGGTGCTGTGGGTGCCTATGAGGTTAACAGATTTCCTCTTTCCCTAAATCCAGCACTCTCACTTTCCTGTCTTGCTCACTGATTCTGGCTTTCCTCACACCCGAATCATTCCTCAGTCTTCTCTAACTCCAACATGTTCAATCAATATCCTCCTCCCTCCGGAACACTCCATGGTTCCCTTTACCCAGATCTGCCCTTCTGGTGTCCCAGTCCCTCCCCACCTTTCTCTTCTCAACACTTACCTCTGTCCTTGTAATCTCAGCTCCTATTCCAAGCCTCTTTACAAATCACTTTATTTTTTCTTTTTTTGTGGGTTTTTTCTCTCTGTTCTCATTTTTTAAATAATGCTTTTGTACTGCTTTTAGTAGTTAGTTTAAAAACCAAGTTCATTTTTAATTAGAAAATCACACACACACACACACACACACACACACACACACAGAGTTTATAATCATTTGTCCCCCGCAAAGAGTTCAGGGATCCAAATTTAGAATTTAAGTCCTCAAGAAGATGGCTGCAGGTCTGCATTCAGTAACTCTCTGGGTTGTGTGTCTTTCCTCTAAACTTGTGTGCACATTCACACAGAACTCAGATACCTGGGACTTGAGCATTGTTAGTTCCTCAACGGGTCACCCCAGATATTTCAAAGATTTAGATTTTTATGAGGATAGCCGTCTCTGGCCTTTTCTAAGGAAATTAGATCATAACTATGCCCTTGGTGGTTTCGGGAGATTGGAAGCAACGTGCCAGCCACAGCCGTGACTTGCACTTGGTTGGCTTTGGGTTTTCTCTTGGCTGTTTTGTTTTCAGCTGTCTGCAAGCTCTGCGATGGCTGTGTGCCTTGTACCTCTTCTGGGTCTGGGCCCTGGAGAGTCTGGAATCTTCATGAAAGCAATTATGTGGTTTTACTCGATATTCAAACATGAAGAAGGGTTCAAGGTTGAGTTTCACCATCTAGAAGAGAAATCAATTACACTGTATTGGAAGAACGAACCTAAGATAGAGCATCTGTATGTTCACAGGACTCCCTTGCCCATTCCCCGAGAGACTGTTGTTATTTGTTTGCTGATTTTGCTGCATTTTAAGTAAATTATCTTTCAGGTCATTTTAAAGTCCTGGTGGTCCTGGTTTCCCCCAGGACAGAGTGTGTACAAATTCGGAAGAGTTAGAGAACAACAAAGAACCAGGCACTTTCATCCCTACTCGGGGAGACCAGAGCAAAGCGCCAAAAGAAAAAGTATTTTGTTTCTTCAAAATCCTTATTTTGAGCACTTAGCTGCTATGCCCCTTAAGTACGAATGTTCTTCCTAACACTGAGGTGGTATCTGTAGTGTTAATATTTTCCACACCAGAACTTGATAGATTCAAGATCATTCTGACATAGCTCTCAAGCCTCCCTTTCTTCATCTGTAAAATGGGGTCATGCCTACCTCACATAGCTGTTGTCAGAATGAAGGGGATTACGTGGATTAACAGGTGAGGTTTCTTTCGGTAAAACACTCAGTCCAGAATCTGGTTTGTGGTGGTATTCAATCAATGGTAGCACGACGACGATGAAAATGAGTCAGCTATGGCCTTGTGGCCGGGAAGCACTCTGGGCTCTGGTCACATTCAGTCAGAACCTGATTTCACGTGGTCTGCCTGTGGGGCGGGTTTAACCCTGTGGTTATGGCACAAGATTGGGGGAGATTGGAAATGCTACTGATTTATTTTTCCATACATACACCCTGTTTACATTTACGAAAGTAATTAAGTATTCCCGCAGACAGAACGCTCAGTTTGGCCTGCCCAGACGGCTGCCATGACTGGGGGGGATGGGGAGGGAAAGTAGGGACCTCAGAGGAAGGCTCTTGGGCCACAAAGCACTGATGCTCGGGGACTTCAGGGCTCCGCAGGCAGCAGGTCCCTGGAAGTGCTGGCTTTTCTGACTCAAATGGCCATTTTCAGAAATAAAGGTGGTCCCCCAGGGCGTTAAGTTGTCTTGAGATAGGAGTGTCTGGCTGCCCATGGGAGCACCGTTCTGTGAGGCTCTGTGTGACTTGAAGATTTCAGCAGGGACTAAATCTTGTCTTTCCTTCTTCAGAGCTGCAGTGCTAACTACAAATACTCCTGGGAGAAGTAGCGTGACAGTCACCTCTGCTATAACTTACTTAGGCAGGATTGATTTGTGGAAGCAGATTTCAAGAGTGGGAAAGATTCTGGGAATTTAATGGGGAGAGCAATGAACTGGAAGAAATACAGCGCTGGGGCCTTCAGAAGGGGAAGGGCCTGGGGCCAAACAAAGGCAAACTTTGCTGCTCCACATTTTGCCTGGGGCTGATCGACTTTCCCTTGAGCAGCTGCTTCTCCCAGTTTGTGTGCAGAAATACTGTCAACACTTTGAAAATGAGCAGCAGGCTACTGCCATTTAAATAAGGATTTCAGGAAGTAAAAAAAAAAAAAAAAGAAAGAAAGAAAAAAAGAAAAAAAAACTAGCTGGAAACTGGAGTGTGAATTTATGATGCAATGTGTTTAATGATATTAACATGCAGAGTGGCAATTTAGGATTTTTATGTTGTGTCCCAAGAACCAGGTACATGTGCTAATTTTGATAGGGATGGGGATGGGGTTGAGGAGGCATCATTCTCCTGCGTATTTTAGGACGAAATCACTAATTTCTTGACATTTATTAGAATTCACAAGATTTGGAAGAGAGAAAAAAAAATCAGCACAATTTGTTGAACTATTTCGGAAAAATGCGACATGACCGTTTTCAAATGGTTACTAATAATGAAGGCAAATCCACAAAAATATTTCTGGATCAAAAGCAAGTGTGATGGCTCAAAATTCTTAGAATGGTTATTCTGGGCAGAAAAACTATAGTTATTTTATTCTTTTCCATTTTCTGTGTTTTTGTTTAATTTCAAAGAAAATGTTCATCCTTTATAATGGTGGAATTGGAAATTTGAAATATGTTTCTTTTCTTTTTTCTGCAATAGGGTTACATGATGGAAAACCGAATCTCAGGCCTAAAATGCGACACAGATGTGTTTGTGACTTTTGAAGGTGACAATGTTGTTATGCTGCAGGTAAGATTCAGGAAATGTTTATTCTTCTTAAACGGCATACTTTTCAAGATGAAGAGTTATCCAGAAATCTGAAGTGTTTCATACGTTTTATCTTCATCTGATGTCTTCATTTAATTGGCAGGTGTTTTCCTGTTAAGCCCTTGATTTTTGCAGTAGTTGAACAGAGGATTAAATTATTTCTCTCCTAGCTTATCTTTGACATTGCCCTATATTTTTCTTGGTTGAAGAAAACTTCAACCCGTTTTAGTCAGATCCTTCTGCTGGAAGTTTATTCCCAAAGAATACTTGAGGACCCAGAAGATGAACAGGAGAAAGGCATGAAAAGGCAGGTTATAAAAGGAGGACAATTGACCAAGCTCCCTGGTGATCAGAGACATGCACGTGAGGGCGTACCACATTGCTGTTTTCTCCAACAAATTGGCTCATGTTTAAGAGCATGTCGAAGTCCCAGTGTTGGTGAGAACAAAAGAGGCACTCTTCCATGTTGCTATTAGGCTGTGCGTGATTCCATGTCTGGGACTATCTAAGATAATAATCCTAAATACAGAAGAACTTCAGGGCATAAACGTTTTCATTAGTACATTATTTATTATAGCAATAATGTTGGAATCTAAATTTTCAACAATATGAAAATGATTATGTAAATCATGTTCTGGCCACTCAATGGGGAATTATATAGCTTTTAAAATTGTACTTACAAGGATTTTTTACAGAAATTAAAAACTTAAGATATGATAAGTAAAAATGATATAAAACTATATATACAATGGGATTACAATTTGGTATTTTTACAAAAAGAAAACAGGGACTCCTGATTCTGCTAAGATGGAACGGCCCTATTCCTCCCAGGTCCTCCCTCTTAATAAACGAACACTCTGGACATAACACAACAAATGAGCATGGGAAACCTCTGAAAGGGAGAAAGATGAAGACAGGCTGCCTAGGGAGCTTGCAACCAGAGGAAGGGAAAGGCAGCAAGTTGTCTGGGTTTCCTTATTGCCTTCCATATATCCTGGGTAAGAGCATATATGTATGCCCTGAATCTCTAATAGGTATAGACAAACCAAGAAAAACCTTGTTCTCCCTACCCAAAGGACAGGGAAGATGGTGGCCTGATGATTAAAAAAAACAAACAAACAAAACAAAAACCTTTCTAGCTCTATTCTCTGTACATCAGTCAAAGAAAATGGAAAAACTGAACACACGCACACATACACCAGTTTCAGCAGGACCTGGCAGGAACTGATCTTTCACCTGACTTCTGATCCATGGCAGTAATCAGACACTGGTAGCCGGTGGTAACACTCTCGTTACTCAATGTGGTGCTATTGGTGGGGCTGAGCAGGGAACTAATCTTCTACCCCTGCCTAGTGGAAGCAAGTGGAACTTAGATTTTCATCAGGGTAATGTCAGCAGGGCCCATTGGTAAGCTAAGCCTCCATTTCTACTCAGCAGCAACAAGACTGATGTAAGGTGAAACAGATCACCAGTACCCTTAACCCTTACCCCAGTATCAGCAGGATCCAGTGGAGAGTTGAGCCCCCACCTCCACAAATAGAATGAAGGTCATCAACTAGACTGACCCAGGAGGTCTGATAAAAAAATGAGAAGACTCAAGTCACCAATATTAGGAATGAGAATGGGTATCTTGGAGGAACTAAGAAAATGATGAAGGAACACTAGAAAATAACTTTACGTTAATAAATTTGATGACTTAGTCAGATTGACCAATTCCCCAAAATCGCAAACACCCAGATCTAACCAACTTGAATAGTCAACCTGAATAGTCCTATAATCTTACAGAAATTGAATTTTTAATAATAATAAAATGCTTCCCCCAAAGAAATCTCTGGGCCAAGGTTTCATTGGAGAATTTATCAAACACTTAAGGAAGAATTTTATGCAGTCTCTCCCAGAAAATAGAAGAGAAGAAAACACTTCCCAACTCATTTTTTTATTTTAATTTTTTTTTTAATAGACAGAGAGCATGCATGAGCTGGGGAAGGGGCAGAGGGAGAGAGAGTAGCACAGAGCCCAACATGGTACTCGATTTCATGGCCGTGATATCATGACCTGAGCCAAGATCAAGAGTGGAATGTTTAACCAGCTGAACCACCAAGGTCCCCCCAATTCATTTTATATAGTTTGTATTACTCTGATACCAAAAATAGATACTACAAAAAAGGGAAGACTACATATCAATAACTCTTATAAATTTAGATGTAGGAATCTTCAATAACATATTAACAAATGGAATCTGACAGTGTATAAAAATAATTATACACCACAGCCAAATGGTATTTATTCCTGATAGGCAAGACTGCTTCAGCATTCAAAAATCAGTTGATGTAGTTCATAATATCATCAGACTACAGGAGAAAAAAATCACATGATCATATTGGTTTATACACCTAAAGCTTTTGACAACATGTTGATGCAAAATCTTACCAAACTGGAATAGGAGGGAATTTTTGAACTTGATAAAAAATACGTACAAAAAATGTAACTAACATCATGCTGACTGGTGAAATACTGAATACTCTCCTCCTAAAAGCAGGATCAAATCAAGGATGTCCATTGGCACTACTGTTATTCAACATAGACCTAGAAGTTATATCAGTACAATAAGGCAAGAAAAAGAAATTAAAAGACATAGATAATAGAAGGGAAGAAATAAAAACTTTCCCTGTTTGCACATTATGTGATTATCTACATAGAAAAATCCATGGAATCTACCCCAAAACTCTTAGAACTGAGCTCGTAAGACTCCAGGATATAAGATCAATACACAAAAGTCAATCTCATTTCTGTGTCCTAATAACAGATGTGAAAACTGAAATTAAACACACAATATCATTTACAATTGTTCCAAAGCAAAGGACATACTTAAGTGTAAATCCAATAGACATGCATAAGATCTATGTGCTGACAATTACAAAATGCTTCAAAGAAATAAAAAAATCCTAGATAAATGGAGAGACATACTATATTCATCAGTTGGATGACTCTGTGTAGGAAAATGTCAATTCTGCCCAAACTGATCTATACATTTAATGAAATTCCCGTCAAAATCACAACAAAGTTTTCTGTAGACACAGACAAGCTTATTCTAAGACACCATCAAAATGGTGAAATAGGAGTTTTCTGCCATCTTATGCCCAAAGAACACCAATTCTGATAATCATCCAAGGATGATAGTGCCTCTGTGTAAGTCCAGAAGTCCAGTGAGGTTCCAGCACACCGTTTGAGCAAAAAGTAATGAGATTGGATGCATTGAAGAGGGTAAAAGGAACAGTTTCACTTTACCTGTGTCAGCCCTCCCTCAAGACAGCACAGCTCAGTGACAAGAGAGATCTTTTGGCATGCGATTTCTCCCACAAGGGGAGTGGGGAGCATGCGAGTGAGCACCCAGCTTACCCAGTTGTGTGGGGGCACTGCCTAAGAGGCCCATTTCTTTCTCCTCTCACTGAGATTTCTGAGGTGTGTTACATGACATAGAATGCAAGGAGCAGCTGGGAGAATAGCAGCCACGGCTCTCAGAGGACAGTGATTGGACATGGATCTCCTAACTGCTTTGCAGACTCCTTCAGGAAACCCACTTATGAGCCACTGGGGACACCCCACTTACAGATCCTCCATGTTGGTCCCCAGGCTCCCACAGTGCTCTACATGCCTCAGTCACACATGTCACTACTCCATGGCCAGTTATCAGGGTTCATTCCCAAGGGCAGCCAGAGCCAGCCTTCGCAGTCAGCTAGTGAACACATACAGAAAGCCAACCTGACTCTGTGGGATTGGAAGAAAGCACACAAACTCGAGCAGTCACTACCACCCTGGGGGAAGTAAACAGAAAGCTTTAAGCACTAATCCTGCTTTTGTAGGATCAAAAGAAGTCATACAATCTTAGAAACTATTCCCTAAGAGGGAATAAGAAGTGTGGAACATGTGTATCCACAGAAGGTCTGAAAAAGCCTCAGAATTCATACAGGGCTGATGGAAGGTATTTCTCTCCCAAAGCCAGTCAGTAAAGACTAGAGGAGGTGAATTCTTCAAATGTGAAGACTGCAGTGCAAGACTTCAAGGAACATGAGAAATGAAAGATATGTGACACCACAAAAGGGAAACAATGATTTTCTAGTAACTGACTTCAAAGAAATGGAGATCTGCAATTTTCCTGATAAGCTATTCAAAATAGTTGTTTTAAGGAAGCACAGTGAACTATAAGAAAACCCAGAAAGATAATTCAATAAAAGCAGGAAAGCACTACATTTAAAAAATGAGAAATTTCACAAAGAAATAGAAATCATTAAAAAGACTCAAATTGGGGGCGCCACCTAGGCTCAGTCAGTGGGGCATCTGCCTTTGGCTCAGGTCATGATCCCAGGGTCCTGGGATCGAGCCCCAGGTTGGGCTCCCTGCTCAGCAGGGAGTCTGCTTCTCTCTCTCCCCCTGTTCATGCTCTCTCTCTTGCTATCTCTCTCTATTTCTCTCTCTCTCTCAAATAAATAAATAAAATCTTTTTTTAAAAAGAATCAAATAGGAATTATGGAGTTGGGGAACACGGTGAATGAAATGAAAGATGCAGTAGAGAACATTAACAGCAGACCTGACTGAGCAGAAAAAGAATTTGTGAAGGAGAAAAAAACAGGTCATTTGAAATTATCCAGTCAGAGGAGAACAAAGGAAAAGTGAAGGAAAAAGAGTGAAGAAAGCCTCTCTGAACTATGGGACACCATTAAGAAAAGCAATCTATGCATGTTGGAATCTCAGAAGGAGGAGAGAGGGAGAAAGGAGTAGAAAGATTATTACAGAAATAATGGTTGAGAATGTCCCAACTCTGGGGAGAGATTTGGATATCCAACTTCATGAAGCTCATAAGCCCTCCAAACCTTTCAACTCAAAAAGATCTTCTTCAGTGTATATTATAATAAAACTGTCTAAAATAAAAGACAAGGAATTTTAAAAGCAGCAAGAGAAAAAAATTCCTCAAATACAAGAGAACCTCCAATAAGGGTGTCAGTGGATTTTTCAGTAGAAAGTTTGTAGGCCAATAGAGAGTGAGAATATATATTCAAATGTTGAAAGGAAAAGAAAAAAAAAAAAACCCTGCTAAACAAAAATATTTAACCTGAAAAAGTTGTTCTCCAGGGGCACCTGGTTGGCTCAGTGGGTTAAATAAGCCTCTGCCTTCGGCTCAGGTCATGGTGTCAGGGTCTTGGGATCGAGCCCCGCATCAGGGTCTCTGCCTGGCAGGGAGCCTGTTTTCCTCCTCTCCCTCTGCCTGCCTCTCTGCCTACTTGTGCTCTCGCTCTCTCTCTCTCTCTCTCTCTCTGTCAAATAAATAAATAAATAAATAACTCTTAAAAAAAAAAAAGTTGTTCTCCAAAAATGAAGGAGAGTTATAGACTTTCTCAAGCAATAAAAGCTGAGGGAGTTCATCACCACTAGACCGCCTTGCAAGAAATGATGAAAGGAGTTCCTCAAGCTGAAATGAAAGGATGCTAATTAGTAACATGAAAACATATGAAAATATAAAACACAATAGTAAAAGTAAGCATATAACCAGATTTAGAATATCCTAATACTGGAATATGGTGATATGTTAAACATTCAACCCTAGTGTAAAAGTTAAAGGACAAATTATTAAAAATAATTATAATAATTTTTTAAGGGATACACAAAATAAAAAGATGTAAATTATGACCGCAAAAACAAAATGGGGAGGAGTAAAGATGTAGAATTTTTTATGTGATGGAGCTCAAAAAAGACTGTTACATCTTAACATTATATTCTGTAAGACCCATGATAATTACAAAGCAAAAAACTGTAGTAGACACAAAAAGTAAGGAGAGACAATCAAAGTGTATGTTTATGGAAAATCATCAAATCACAAAAGAAGATGGCAAGAGGGGAAAAAAGGAACAAGGGAACTACAAAAGAGCCAGAAAACAATAAAATAGTGTAAATAAATCCTTACATATAAATAATTATTTAAATCTAAATGGATTAAATTCTCTAGTCAAAAGGTATAAAGTGGCTAAATGGAATAAAAATAAAAACAAAACAATACCCAACTATATGCTCTATATAAGAGACTAACTTCAACTTTAAGGACACAAGCAGGCTCACAATGAAGGGATGGAAAAGATACTCCATCCAAATGGAAACCAAAAGGGATCAAGAGTAGCTAGACTTACATCAGACAAAATAGAATTTAAGTCAGAAAATCTAACAAGAGACAAAGAAGGTCATTAAATAATGATAAATGGGTCAATTCATGAAAAGGTTATAATAATTGTAAATATAATGCACCCAACATTGGACTACTTAAGTATATTAAACAAATACTAATAGATCTGAAAGGAGAAATAGTGCAATAATTGTAGGCGACTTTAATATCTCACTTTCAGTAATAGATAGATCATCCAGATGGAAAAGTGATAGGGAAACTTTAGACTTGAAATATACTTTAGACCAAATGGACATAACATATACAGAACATTCCATCCAATAATAGCAGAATGTGCAATCTTCACATATGCACATGGAACATTCTCCAGAATAGATTGTCTGTTAGGTCACAAAACAAATCTTTGCACATTTCAGAAGATCAAAATCCTACCATCTATCTTTTCCAATTGTATATTTTTTATATGAGACTAAAAACCAATTTTATGAGACTAAAAACCAGTAACATACCCAACAGTGAAAGGTTGAAAGCTTTTCCTCTAAGATCGGGAACAAGACAAGGTGCCCACTGTCACTACTCTTACTCTTCATAGCGCTGGAAGTCCTTGCCAGAGAAATTAGGCAAGAAAAAGAAAAGGCATATAAATTGGAAAGGAAGAAATAACATTTCTGTTTGCAGTTGATGTGATCTTGTATATAGAAATCTAAAGAATCCGCCAAAAGTTGCTAGAACCAATAAATGTATTTAGTAAAATTACTGGCTACAAAATCAACATACACAATCCAGTTGCATTTCTGTACACTAACAACAAAATATCTGAAAAAAAAGTAAAGAAAGCAATCCTGTTTATAATAGCACCAAAGATAATAAAATACCTAGAAATAAATAAAACATCTGAACACTGATAACTATATGACTTTGATGAAAGAATTTAAAGAAGGCACAACAAATAAAAAAATATTCCATGCTCATAGATTGGAAGAATTAATATTGTAAAATGTTCATACTGAATCTATAGATTCAATGTAATTCCTATAAAAATTCCAATGACATTTATCACAGATAGAAAAAAGAATCCTAAAATTTGTATGGAACTGTAAAGGACCCTGAGTAACCAAAGCAATCCTGAGAAAGAACAAAGCTGAAGGCATTACTCTTTCTGATTTCAAACTATATTACAAAGTTAAAATAATCCAAACAGTGTGGTACTGGTGGTACTGGCATGAAGAAGGACATATGGACCAAAGGAACAGAATGAAGAACCCAGAAATAAATCCATGCATGTCCAGTCAACTAATATTTGGCAAAGGAGCTAAGAATACTCAATGGAGAAAGGATAATCTCTTCAATCCATAGTGCTGGGAAAACTGGATGTTGACATGCAAAAAAAATGAAATTGGACCCCTATCTTACACCACTCACAGAAATTAACTTGAAATGGATTAAACACGTAAACATAAGACTTGAAACTGTAACACTTCCAGAAGAAAACAGGGGGAAAGTTCCTAGACATTGGTCTTGGCAACAATTGTTTTAGATATGATACCCAAACACAAGCACCAAAACTGAAAGTAAAGAAGGACTGCATCAAAGTAAAAGGCTTCTTCTCAAAAAGAAACAACGAACAAAAGAAAAGACAGTGTATGGAATGGAAGGGAATATTTGCAAACCATATATCTGATAATGGGTTAATATACAAAATATATAAGGAAATTATACAACTCATTGGCAAAAAAGAAAATAACCCAAGTTAAAAATGAACAAAAGACCTGAGTAGTTTTCAAAGAAGACCTGAAAATGGCCAACAGATACATGAAAAGGTGCTTAACATTACTAATCACCAAGGAAATGCAGATGAAAACCACTGAGAGATATTACCTCACACCGGTTAGGATGGCTTTTGTAAAAACAGAACAAAACCAAGAGAAAAGGGAACCCTTGTGCACTGTTGGTGAGATTGTAAATTGGTACAGCCAATATAGAAAACAGTATGGGAGGTACTTCAAAAAATAAACCTTGACCTAAGTTTCCTTATAAAAGTTTTAACTCAAAATTAACTACTTAAATATAGAATATAAAATCATAAAAACTTTCACAAAAAATTTTTAAGAGAAAATCTTTGAGAGCATGGACTAGAAAAAAATTTTTAGATTTGACATCAAAAGCACAATTCATAAAAGGAAAAATTGGAAAACTAGACTTTACCAAAATTAAAACCTTCTTCTTTGTGAAAGACCATGGAGATGAAAAGACAAGCTAAAAACTGGGAGAAAATAATTGCAAACCATGTATCTGACAAAGTCCTTGGGGTCCAGAAGATGTAAAGAATTCTCAAAACTCAACAGTAAAAAACCATCCAATTATGAAATAGGCAAAAGTCATGAACAGACATTTCCCTGAAGAGGACATTCCAATGGCAAATGTGAACATGAAAAGATAAGCAACATCCTTAGCTGTTAGGGAACTACAAATTTAAACCACATTGAGATACTACCACAAACCTATCAAAATGCTAAAATTTAAAAAATATTAATAATTTTATTATGCCAAAGGAAGCAGAGAAACTGTATCACTCATACATTACTAGTGGGTGGATAAAATGTTACAGCCACTCTAGAAAAAAGTATTCAGTTTCTTAAAAAAACTAAGCATGTGCTTACCATAAAACTCAGCAACTATACTCTTGGACATTTACTCTCGGAGAAATGAAAACGTGTACTTATGCCAAAACCTGCACATGAATGTTCATAGTCAGTGTATTTGACACAACCCCAAGCTGGAAACAACCCAAATGTCCTTCCCTGGGTGACGGGGTGGCCTGACCGACACGTCCATACCACACTCACCAGTAAAACACAAACACCTGTTGACTCTCAGCAACCTGGACGCTGAGTGAGAGAAACCAATCTTAAAAGGTCCCATACTGTACGATTGCATTTATATAACATTCTAGAAATAACAAAATCATGGTGATGGAGAACGGGGTCAGCGTCTCCAGGAGTGAGGGAGGGAAAAGAGAGGGAAGGGGCCGTGATTATACAAAGGTAGCATGAGGGATCCTTGGGATGGAACTGTTCTATATCTTACTTGTGGTGGTGGTCACATAGAGGTATGCATGTGATAAAACTGAACAGAACTGTGCACACGCATGCACACATGCACACACACATAACTGCATGTAAAACTAGCAAAAACTGAATGAGCTCTGTGGATTGTACCAGCACCGTTTTTCCTGGTGGTGATATTGAAACAGTGCTGTATTTTGGAAGATGTTATGGTAGAGGGTACATGAGATCTCTCTGAATCACTTCTTACATCTGCATTCTTAAACTTGCATAAAAATAAAATTTAAAAAAAATGAACATTTGCATTGATAAGTTTAAAAAATATATTAAAGATATATTAAAATACTGTAGATTGTTATCTTTATGTGGAAAAGGCTCTGGATGCTTGAAAAAAATTGATATTGAAATGAATTTTTATAATGTAAAAATTTTTATGAAAAATTGGCTAACTTAAAGAGTAATGCAGACATTTTTGGAATGGTATTCAGTTATAAGTTTAGTCCACTGAAAACTAAAATGTTAGGTGGCAGCTCTCTCCTGCCCCCTTATTATTTTAGCTTTTAGGGATATCTATAGTTAAGTAAATAATTTAGGGGGAATTATTTAAGAATTGCCATTTAATTTGGGCTAGATTAATAGTTGCCTGCTCTTTGGTCTCCCCGCTAAATGTTGCTTTAAAAAAAAACCTCTCCTTAAGAATATTCGGTAATCAGAGGGGCACCTGGAGGTTGAGGTCAGATTCTTGGTTTCAGCTCAGGTCATGATCTTGGGATCCTGAGTCTGAGCCCTGCATTGGGCTCTACCCTTGGCATGGAGTCTGCTTGAGATTCTCTCTCCCTCTTCTTCTGCCTCTCCTGCTCACACGAGCATACTCTCACGCTCTCTCTCTCTCTCTAAAATAAAGAAATAAATCTTTTATTTAAAAAAAAAAAGAATACTCAGTAATCAGACATTGTACTAATTCACATTCTCCATCTCAGCTGGTGATCCAAGTGTGTGAGGTTTTTCAACAACTTTCTCCTCTGGGAGTATGTTTTAAATGTTAGCATGTGGTTCGGCATCATCTGAGTCTGAAATTATGATTCAGCGCTTTAATTGCAAAGCTCTAGCTTGTGGGCAAGATGGACAGATGGTTTAATCTACTTAGGGGATGGTCACAGTTTCTAACTATGAATGAAAATGAAAGCCTAGGCAGAGACGGGGACTACTTGCTATTTGTCATGTAAATGAGAGAATGGGCAATGAGAGTGAGGGACTGCAGACCATGGTGGGGCCATAATGGAGGGATGCTGGGCAAGAGGGAGGCTGAGCCCCTGCTCAGGTGGACATGTGCCAGGACAAAGAGACAGAGCATTGCTGCAGTAAGAGCCCATGGAAGGACTTCACGTCCAGGCTGAGGAAAGAAGCCAGCAATGGCTCAGTCTGCCAGAAAGGAGATAACCAGAGACCTTAAAACCAGATGGTAATAACCTTCTTTGGCTGGTTTTCCAGACAGACATCTCTCAGACACGTGCCAGACAAACACAACCTCAAGCCATGACTAAAGTTTATTCTTAGGCAGAAAGACTTGTTTTATAAGTAGTATGTGTCAGGAGTCCCCAGATCACCCTCAGGTTTGACAGTTCTCTTGGACTCACAGGACCCAGCATGTCACCACGGTCATGGTTAGGATTTATTGTAGCAAAATGATAAAATACGAAATCAGCAGAGGTAAAAGGCACATGGGGCAAAGTCTGAAGGAAACCAGACATGAGTTTCTAAGACTCCTCTCCCACTGGAGTTACACAGGACATACTTAACTCTTCGGGCAATAACCGTGACAGTGTATGTGAACTATTGCTTAGCAGGAAAGTTCGTTGGACACTCAGCATGTAAGGTTTTTATCGGGGGCTGGTCATGTAGGTTCCCTCTACTTAGCATACCTCAAAATTCCAGACTTTCAGGAGGAAAACAGGTGGGCAGCATAAACCATATCATTTGCACATGCAGTTCAGGCACAGCGAGTCATACTTATTAGTCAGGAAATGGTGGGAACTCTCCCCAAATCCAAGTTCCCAGATGCTAACCGAGGGCCATCCTTGCAAGCAGGCCTTTCCAGGAATAGCAGTCTCTGGCCTGCTGTGCTGACTCCTTTCTGCAGTGGTGCCATAAGATGCCCTTCCTGATTTCATTGCTAAGAAGAGGGAAGATTAAAGGTGTGGGGTGGGGTGATCACTTTGGAAGTGATCCAAAGGCATCCAGAATTAGGAAGAAAGAAGATATGTAGACACTACGGCATAAATAGGAGGACTGGAAACCCAAGGAAGGGCTTCTGATTCAGGAGGATGATGACATGAACACCCATATTACTGCTCCTCCCTCCTCAAATCCCATTGAAATAGCTGGAAGAAAAAATAGAAAAGAACAGATCTGCAGGGGCATGGGCAGTGGAAGAGGAGCCATCAGAGGACCAAGGAACTTGACCTCTTTCTGGAGAATGGAAAGCAGATGGGATGGAAATGATGGGTCAACCCAAGTGGAGAGGGCTGGAGGTGAGGGTTGTTACTTTGGGTTATCACTGAAAAGATGCTGAGTTACAAGGGTTGAGAGCAAGAGAGGGACTGGGGCAGAGAACCAGGCATTTCTGTCAAGCCCTGCCTAGAAGCAGGATGGCTGGGCTCCTACATCAGAACCCTTGACTACACTTGTAGCATCTGCCACAACTCTGGAAACTGCTCTGGGAAAGGACACTTGACAGCCTGCTGAGGGAGGCCTTGGTCTCCTTGGGTGAGAGACCAAGACCTCTCAGCACATTAGCTTTGTGCTGGGGAGAGAGTCAGCCTGCCTGCTTGCCACCAGTTGACACACCCTACAGGAAACCTGTCAGATGACAGGTCCTATTTTGTACCCAGAGCTTTCAGGGTACCTGGCATCACACAGAGTTGGGAAAGGTGGCTCTGGCTGCCTGCATTGGTCAACCTGGCCTTCTACGTGAGTGTTGGAATCTGCCCATACTGGGGAGGCTTCCTTTCTCTGGGCTGGATTTTGCTTCAATTGTACTTCCTGAGGCAGAGATAGAAAATTAAGGAGACTAGGGGACAGCAGAAACCAGTCAGTGAGTTTCATAGTATTCCAGTGTTACCTACGGTGCTTTCAACCCTCTGCCCCATGTTGAGACTCTAGTGATCTTCAAAGTGGTAGTATTGCTGTCCCATGATTGAGGAGAGGGGGAAAGAGCAGGCATGCACTATCGAGTTTCTGCAGGCTTTACATATTTCCCTTTACGCAAGACGAAAGGTCCTCTGACCCTTTCATTATTTTCCTGGGGCAGAGGTTGTAGGCCCTTGGTGAAATTTAATTATGTCCTCCACCAAATCCAATTATGCCCCACACCCATGAAATCCCATTATAACTTTCTTTGCTTCATTAGAGATACAGCAGAACAGGTGCCTTCCTAATCCACTCTGGCAGATTTCCTAAAGAGTATCAGTCAGAGGCTTTGCATAGATTGGTTATTACTCTTCTTTGCAGCTGCAAAAATGCAAAAATGCAAATGACCTGTGGTCTAACTTGCTTAAAGACCATGTAAGTATCTGGTTTCCTATAAGAAAGTTGATTCCTTAGAGATTTTAGGCCCCCAGGACTATTTTCCCAAGGACATTCAGATATTTTTATTCTGTTTTTCTTGTTATTTCCAGTTTTTACTTAGAAAAATTTCAAGTAGAAATTTTGAGAGAAAAATGGAAAGACTAGTACAGTAACACTTGGATTATATTCTCCACTTGGGTAGATTCTCCACTTCCAAGTGTCAATACTTTGCTATATTTAAATGTCCCCTTTTTTTTTTTTTTTGAGAAAGAGAGAGAGAGAGCACACACACACATGGCGGGGGTGGCTGGAGGGCAGAAATGCAGAGGCAAAGAGAGAGAGAGAGAGAATCTTAAGCAGGCTCCAAGCCCAGCATGGACCCCAAAGCAGGGATTGATCTCAGGTCCCGAGATCATGTCATGAGCAGAAATCAAGAGTCAGATGCTTAAGTGACTGAGTCACCCAGGTGCTCCTGAATGTCCTCTTTCTTATTCTGTGCATGTGTGTGTGTGCATGCACACACACATGCTTGTGTAACCATGTGAAAGTAAATTGCAGACATCTGTAAAAACTTCAGCATTCATTTTCTAAAATAAAGACAGTTTCTTACTGAGCACAATACCATTATCATACCTAAGCAAATGAACAGTAATTCCATAATATTTTCTAATGAGGATAAGCAGACATTTAAGGAAAATCAACAACATGAAAATGAAGGAGCAAGATGAACAAACAGCTGCTGGTACTGAAAGAAACAAAACAGAGAAATGAAAACTAATTAGTATCCTTAGATATTGTGACAACATTCTCATCTATAAAACAAGAAGAGCCTGCTATGAAAAATGAGCATTACATTAAACTATAGTAACCATAGTGCAGAGAAATACAGTAAATTAAAATTAGACATTTGCAAAATTTTAAAATTTTGCTGAAGGATAAATTTGAGAAAACTTCTTCAGAATGAAGATCAGAAAAACCAAGTGAAGAGAAATAAAGAGGAAATAAAAGATACAGATGATCAATCAAGGAAATCAATGACATTCCTGAAAAAGAAAACAGAGAATACAGACAGGCAGACAAAATTAGAGAAATAAAAGAAGAAAACTTCCCACATCTGAAGAGGGACACAAGTTTTGAAATTGGCAGGACCCACTGGAAAGGGTCACAGCCTAAAAATAGCCTGGAGAATTTCAGATCACTGGCTAAGGTCAACAAGAGGGTCCCCAAACCTTAGACTGAAAAAAAAAAAAATCAGATTACTTGCCAAGAAAAGAGAACAGATTATCTCAGCCCTTTTAGCAGCAATGCTGAAGGCTAGAACAACACTTTTCAAGTCTGACACACCCACACATCCCTGGAGATGCTGTTCAAGTTCAGATTCTGGGGTGGCTCAGGGGTTCTGCATTTCCAGCAAGCTCCTAGGCGATGCTGAGGCTGCTGCTCTGCTGACCACATGTCGAGTGGCAAGGATCTAGAATAAAATGGAACAATGTCTTTAGAATTCAGAGGAAAGTCATCCTGAATGTAAAATTTCATAGCTAGCCAAATTATTGATGAAATATGAGGTAAAATAAGACCTACAGATATTCAGTTGCTCCGTAAGTTTTCCTGCCATGTGCTTTCTGAATAACATTACTTGTAGATGAAGGGCAGAAAAGGAATTAAGAATTAGAAAGACATGTATGCTTTCTGGAGCTAATCCAGGAGCTTGTATAAAGAAATATCTGGATAGTAGTGGTGTGTTGAGCCTGGAACACAATTAGTCCCAATTAGAACAGGAAGTCAGAGGATCAAAAGAATGGCTTCAGAAGGAAATGACTTTGGCTCGACAAATAGAGTGATTAAAAAGCAGGAAGATCTTAGTGATGTGATGGAAAAGGCATATGTTTCTTCTTGAAACAAGGAGGGGGGAAAGTCCATTAAGATATCAGGAAAAACAAGACCGCTTAAGAAAAGCACGCTCCAGATATGAAGCAAACTAAAACATGACAGGAGAATCTGTTTCAACTTGATGCTTGGAAGCATTTCCTTCTAGCAGAACAAAACCCACTTAAAAATGGTTATTTATGGAGTGAGGTCTTAGAAGAAAGGGATTGGGCAAGAGACTTCTACTTTTTATTTAAGACCGTTTAGTATGGCTTGAATTTTTAAAATCGGGTGTATTTAAAAAACATTTTCTTAAAAATACCTTCTTTAAATATGAAAGTGAAGAAAGAGAAGGAATGAAGAGTAACAGAGAAAGGAAGTCCTTTCTAAAAGAGAGAACAAAGACCAGTGTATCTCTCTGTCCCTATTTCTGTCTCTGTCTCTCTCTCTCTCACACACACGCACACACACACATGCACACACACACACGCGCACACACGCACACATGCACACCCCTCACCCTCTAGCCTTAGCGATCTCCCTGCTCCCTACCACTGGAGAGAATTCCACATTCTTCTCCCAGACACACAGGACCTCAGGGGCTAGAATGGGGCCTTGGGACCCGTATGATGTTAGGTGAGGGCAGGACCTCAGGCTGCTAAACCAGGACTCCCCCTGCTCCTGGAAGGACCCACACAGTAAACCGGAAAGAACATTCTCTCTGGGGCCCTAGCCTTCTGGCTATAGCTGAGCAGCAGATGAAGACGTTGAGATGGCAGACGGAGAAAAATACAGATATCCCTGAAATCAAAGGTGAAGGTTGGGTCAAACCCAATCTCAGGGCCATGGAGCATCAGTTCTGAAGTGCCTGAGATCTGGATGGCAAGAGGAGCAGCAGGTACAGAGGGGATGGGGCTGTGAATGACACGTCTGTTTACCCGAAGGATCAGCTACCTTCCTATTCTGAGGGCTCTTGGAGAGAGAGAACAAGGGGGTAAGCTGAGGGCCTGCTTGACCCAGCAGATCAGGGGCAAGAGGTTCAAGGGATGTTCCCTAAGACCTACAGATGGGGTTACACCCAGAATCACTTCCAGTGATGGCAGCAAAAACTAAGGGGAGCTGTGTGGAATGAGACCAGAGAGGCAGGCAGAAACTCAGAAGCTGGCCTAGTGAAGGCTGTGAAGGCCGTGGGTAGAACTGCCAAGAGTGGGATTGGGACCCAGTCTCACCCTGGCATCCGGCCAGGGTGGTGGCATTGAAATGGAGTGGGGAGGACAGCTTGCAGTTCTGCTTAGGGAATAGAACTGACATGAAGCATTTGTAAAATGTGCTCATTTGGGGGACCTTGGAGGGACTTTCCGGTGATGCTCTCCCAGAAAAGCTAAGCAAAGTAATTCGAACAGGCATTCTGTTTTTCTATTTCTAAACCCAATGACCAATACATGAAGCTGGTACCAGTTTTTTCAAAACCAGATGTTTTAGCATCTAAATATTTTTTATTTATTTTTTTTTAAAGATTTTTTTTTTTTATTTATTCATTTGACAGATAGAAATCACAAGTAGGTAGAGAGACAGGCAGAGAGAGAGGAGGAAGCAGGCTCCCCGCTGAGCAGAGAGCCCCTATGCGGGGCTCGATCCCAGGACCCTGGGATCATGACCTGAGCCGAAGGCAGAGGCTTTAACCCACTGAGCCACCCAGGCGCCCCTTAGCATCTAAATATTGAAAGGTCTCCCCTAGGGCTCCACGTGTGAGGTTTCGGAGAAAGGGAGCCTTCTGAATCTGGCCCACTTGTTTATCCTTATTCCTCCACTCCCCAAGGTGACTTCATTTTCTCTACAGAGAGATTGGTTTTGGCATTGTTTTTCAAGTTGGGATCTATGAGTTCTTTACGAGAATGTGTTAATTATTTGTTTTAACTTTGATGATAATCTAAATAGAAATAGTCTAAGTACGTTATGTAGATTGTCTAGATAACACCATAGACCCGGACGCTGCCTGCCGTAGGATTCCCAACTTCGTCTTCACATTTACAGGCCCTTTGGCCTGTAAATAATAAAAATAATATCACCTTGGTCACCAGGAACCAACGAGAAGAGAACAAATGTAGGTTTTCTATGACCAAAACAATGTGTTTGTGCCAAGTGAGGCTAAGGGGTGCTATGTTGTGCTGCTGAAGGAAGATTTCATCATCAGAGATTGGAAGGAGAAGGGCCTCTTTCCCCCCAGCCCTCAGGGGCGTGGGCATAACCCATCCACAGGAACCTGCATGGCCGGGGAGGGCCAAGTTCATGCTGCAAAACAGTCTGCCACATGGTATTAGGGCTGTTGATATGAATCTCATTAGTTTTATAGTTTTGCTTGTATTTAATTTCATAGTTTATAATTGAATGAGAGCCGCAAACATAAGGTGTTTATATCTAGTTAAATGTTTGAACATGTTCAAGCAACATTATAATTTGAAACAACTTAAGTCAACATTGAGGGTTAAGGAGAATTTTTGTTTTCCTTCGGAAAGGGTTTGTGCCTTACTCGAGATATGGAAGACTTCACAGGATTTCTTTTTTTAACATTCTCCTCCTTACCATTTATTTATATATTTATTTAGTCACAGATGTAAAGCCTTAGTTGCTTTCCCTTCTGAATAAAAGAAAGTAAGTATCCCAGTGATATCTACTCCAAGCAACTCCACTGGACATTTTGTTGTTAGGGGGTGGGCTTCAGGAGAGGCCGGACACATGTGTGCGCTGCAGGGAAACTTGCTGTAAAGGGCAGATAGAAGTGTGTGGAGGGGGGGGATGTGGGACAGCTTAGAAGGCAAGGGTTGAGGGATGGGCCTGAGAAGACTGGGGACAACAGCAGCAGCCCTGCACCAGGGAAAGTGGACAAGCTAGATTCAGGAAGGTCAACTTGGACCCAGCTGCCAGTGGTGGTAGCAGTCAGGACACAGCTGGCTGCCTGTAACACAATATCTGCCAACATGGCCTAAACCATAAGAACATCTCATCCTCCATGGTAACCCCAGAGCTGGCTCAGGGGCCTGTTTGCCCTTAAGGCCCAAGCCTCTCGCCAGCATTCCATTCCACCAACATTGGAGTGGTTCCGGGGTGGTCTCATCTGCATCTTAGAAGGCATTCCAGAAACCTTGCCCAGAAGCCCTCAGCTGAACTCCTCTGAGATCTCACTGGCCAGGACCGTACAGTTGGCCAAGGCCCTTCATGGGAGCTGGGGGTGAGCACTGGGCATTCTCCACCTCTTTAGTGAGAGAAGGTGTGGGCCAGAAAGCAAAGACTGTGTGGGGGCCGAGGGCAGCGAGTCGCAGACAGCTGACCAGTAGCACCTGTCCTACAAAATAAGTATGCTCCTGAGCTGGGCTCCACCATTCAGGAAGAACTGGGCTGGCCACAGGTGGCTGGTTGATGAGGCCAGGAAATGGAAAGGGACAGAGATGGGGGTTAGGGGCCCACTCCCAGGCTCCTTACACCGCATGGGGATCTTTGGCATCCTTGGATGAGACCCACAACAGGGGTAACCAGACCAAGGGTCTTCACAGCCAGGCAGAGACCCACGTAACTGCAGCAGAGCCCTGTAATCTCAGAGCACTATGGGGACTGGGGCAGATGTGGGCCCCTGCCCTCTCCGCAGAGCTGTTGCTGGTTACTTCCCACTGACTGCTGCCTCAAGGGAACGTGGGTTCAGGCTTCCCAGCAATTCCAGGTTTTCAAGAGAAGAGGAAAAACATCATTTGTTTTTTAATGTGAAAGGGCAGGCAGGGGGAGGTCAAAGAAAACATGTTTGTGGGGTGCGCTGAGCCATAGAGCCTGGCATCAGTAGGTGCAGACCTCCTAGCCCCAGCCTGCTTACCTCCTTTGGAAGCTTCTGCTCTAGCAAACATGGTCCCAGAAGCTGATGGGTGAGATGGTGTCCATCCCTGGGGAGGAGTGAGGCGAGGTGGTAAGCTTTAAAAGTTCCCTTCCTACAGTCCAGCACATTCCTGAGAGTTTGCCTGCCAGGCTTTAGGGTTTGGGGCTGACCTCTAGCTGCAGGAAGTCTTCGCATCTGATCGGTCACCTCAGAACCTGCAAAGGACAGGGCTCTGCAGGAAGGTCTCTAAGGAGGCCAGGGAGGGAGGCCTCAGGGGCCCGGTTTGCCCATACTGACTGAAGGTGAAACCCTTGGCCTAGCCTCTCTGAGCCCCCACCTGCTCCCCGAGGATCATCCGCACCTTGTAGGACTCTTGTAGGATGGACTCTTGTCCGATGGACTCTCGTCCGTCAAGCAGTCGGCACACAGGAGGAGTTCACTCAAGGCTGTGTCCTGTTGTTGCTTCTTCTCCATTTGATTACGAATTCCTTGGTCAATGTGTTCATTTTATTTATATAGTTTCTTTAATAGAGTCCACATTTCTATAGAGCTTTATTTATATAGCATGAAATAGAGACATGTTCCTTGTCTCTTGGAGGCCCCCTTTCCACATTTTAAAAGTGGGGGTCATAACCCAGACTCTATAGGGATGTTGTCAGGATTAAATGAGAGAACACAGGCAAAGCGTTAACTGTGGTTATTGGCACATATAAGGAAAAGCTCAGTAATGTTAATTTGTTGCAGATAGAGTGCAGGGCACATAATAGATGCTCAGTAAGTGCTTCGTGGGTGCCTGTGATGTGAGAGGCCTTTTTTGGGCTGGGCCAGGCAAGGGGCTTTCCTTGCAGCTATGGGCAGTGTTTCCAAAGCGGAGTCTAGATCAGGGCAGAGGCAGAAAGTAGGAAGGCTGTGTCCAGCACAGAGCAGAAGACCAAGTCAAATCTGTGGAAGGAGAGCAAGGTCCAGGTGGGAGAACCAGGTGCAGCCTGGGGCCGCAGCAGCTCAGGGTGAGAGACAATACACGGCAGGAGCAGCCTGATTTAATGTGGTCCAAGTGCCTGGCATGGCCTCCGAGGCTCTTCTCAGCCCACTCCTGCCTACTGCCTACTCTGGGCACCCACGCTTCCCCGTGCTTGTGCCTTTAGAGGTGTTCCTCCTGCAGGGTGAAAGCCCTTGTCTCCTTCCCCCGTTCCATCTCAGAGACAGAACTGTGGTCAAGTACAAGGGGCTTGGTTGCTAGTGCCCCTCCCTGCACCGCCCCCTACCCTACCCAGTGAACTCTGAATTTCCCTCTGTCACCCTCATCCTGTTACTCTGTCCTACTGACTTTCTCCCCAGCTCACTGGCTTCTTGCATTCTCTTGGTACCCCCATGCCCAGCACGGAGCCTAGAGCACAGGAGAGACAGTGTAGGTGTGGAATTATTAAAAGCATGGGCTCTGGGCTTAAGTCCTAGCTCCACCACTTCCTAGCTATGCGAGCTTGGTGACCTGCCTAACCTCTCTGGGCCTCAGTTGCCTTATCTGGGCAATGGGATGATTCTGTTAACTACCCAGAGTTGTCAGGAGGATTAAATTAAGTCATTCCACATAAAGAGTTTGGAACAGATCTTAGCCTTAGTAGGTGCTCAAAAAAAAAATGGCAGTTGTTACTATTAGGTATCGAACACATGAATGAGCGAATGAATGAAGGTTATCTGTGCCACTGAAGGGACAGATATTTCTTATTCATCTCTGTAATCCCCACAATACTCAAGAGTGGCAGTAGGTGCCTTGCACACAGTACGTGCTCCATAAATGTGGGTGGCATGAAGGAAGGAAACCAGAGGGTTGTGCTTTATTTCCTCCTGGGAGGAGACATTGGGAAAATAAGTTAAATTTGATCCAGATTTAACCAAGAAACCAACCAAAAAAAAAAAAAAAAAAAAAAACCCAAACCAAAAAACTGACCACTCCTAAGATCTACTTAGTGCATGAATTTTTGCTGGGCTTACATCACTGCTTTGGATCCGTCCATCCTGCTAAAGTATAAAGTTCAAATCCATGTTTAAGGTCCAACAATTACTCAGAGCATTGTACATGTGGGTTTCTGTGTTAAACACCTCTTCCTCTCTTCTCTTCACCCCTCCTCTCCCCTCCCTCCCTCTCTCCCTCACTTCCTTCCTTCCTTTTCTTCTAGCCAGAGAATTTTTCAAGAAATCTCACCTTGATGGGATGTCCAGCACCTAAAAGAGGAAAAAAGTGAAGGGCTCGGGGAATCACATCCACTTGGCTTTTTCTTCAGTCTCACACCCCGAGTGACACCTGAGCTGCCCTTGGGAACCTAGGATGCTGGATGTTGATGTAATAGGAATGTGGGACACGCAGTGACATTTGAGTCGGCAGTGCTACTGAGACCCTGAGGGCTGGGTCTAGCTTCGTGGGGTGAAACCTAGACAATCATATCAGACATCACACTCAGAAGGACCTGTGTAGGGGTTTAACATGCCACTCTCAGCATCTTGAAATTCTTCGTAATTTTTGAGCCAGGGGCCCTGCATTTTCATTTTGTGCTGGGCTCCAAATGACATAGCCGGTCCTGCCTAGGGCATGATTTGGGTCCCAGTGCCGTAAGAGCAGCCACTTTGAGCGGCCCCATCACCCCATGTGGTGCAAGCCTGAGTGCAGCCCCATTTCCCGGCTTGTCCTTGTTACATAATGGATGATGTCTGGTGGCTTTTCCGCAGACACCGTGTTTTCTATTCTAATTGGCTCTCAATATTTCTATCTTGGCAGTGGATACCACTTATTAAGGCTTTTTCATCCAAGTTTCACTATACCTGGCATAAATCAGTGAAATACTTAGTATGTAGAAATGCTAGTTGCTTCATAGGTGCCTTGAAAAACCATTTGACCTAAAAATATATATATAACTTTTATTGATGTTATATAATCACTGTTGCCTGATGCATATGATATTCATTATAAATGCATGTTTATGATGTCATTATCTGCACAATTTCTTAGACTCATAGTTTCCAAATGTTGGCTGTAGATTAGCATGATTCCTCCTACAGATGGGATCTTTTTTGAAAAGGCAAGTGCACGGCTCTTCTGACTACCCAGTCCCCCAGAGTTCCCCTAAGAAAGGGGCTCCTGTGCAGGTGCACTGGGGATTAATCAAGTATACAGAAGAAAATAGTATTCATATTTAGAACCAGAGAACGGAGTAAATAACCACAGAAACAACACGACCACAAAAACGGTCGCCTAGAAAGAAATAACATCACAAGTTGTCACAAGAAAATCTTGTGAGTATTCAAAACATCAGACTTAGAGAAGGATATAATCACTTGTATTGTAAAAAGATAATATATCTTTCACTTGACAAAATGATCTACTACTAGGTTCGTTTTCAACTAATGAAATCTCTACTACAAGTAAAATGTACTGAATTTCCTGATTTTGCTAATCACTATTGCTGTGTAAGATACCATTCTGGGGGGAATCTGAGTCATAACTACATAAAACCTCTCTGTACTATTTTAGGTTTTCAACTTTTTGTGGGTCTGTAATTATTTTAAGAAAGGAAGTTAAAATTTTTATATATGTGTATGTACACATACACACACACCATAGCGTATTATAATGTATTTAGGAGCACATCTATGAGTGAAAACAAGCACTTTTTTGTCACATGCCCAGTCAAGATGGTGACTGGTCTCTTTGCCTCTCTCTGGTCATTTATCAAATAAAGTATTGGGTTTAGAAACTGTAATGCCCAAACCCCAGCTAATGGTAGCTAATAGCTTCAGTCACTTAATCTTTCACCAAGGGAGCACCAACAGCAGGAAATAAACTCATTTTTAAATTCATATTTTCTTGTCTTATGACCTAGAAAAGGAGGAACAATGCCAAGAGCACGGAGCAAAAAGGAAAGAAAAGGAAGCAAAGATCCAAAATGACTAATCTGCCAGAGCCCGATTTGTCTGTCTTTTCTCTTAAGTTTAGCACCTGAACTGGATTATTACATCATTCCAATTTTAATTCTAGTTAGAGTGAATTTTTTTTCCCAACTTAAGTTGCTTAAATCAGAAACGTGGAAGTAGTGACAAAACCTAAGGGAATTGTTAAGGAATTGAACCGATTGGATAAAATATTGAAAACAGGAAGGAGACTTATTTATTTATTCGTTCATTCATTCAGGAAAGACTCCTCCGCTCTCAACTCTGTGTCATCTGTTGTCTGACGCTTTTAAGGATAAACAAACCATAATCTCTTAGTGTTTACCTTCCAGACAGTAGAAAGACAAGAAACCAGGAGACAAGTTGTTTTGCTCTGTATCATCAGGCATCAATAAATGCTATGAAGTAATAGAAACATAAAGATATGGAAGGGCGGAAATCTGAGAAAGGAATCTTTAATGCTTGGAATGATGTTGCTCTTGTAACGAGGGAGATGGAGTTAAAGACGTCATAAATGTAACAGATTAACAAACACAGTTTCAATCTTAATCTTGGTGATGTGTCAGTGAAACTTGATTGTTATATGATTTTAATTTTAATTCTAGTTAAAATGAGTTAATTTCTTCCCATTGCTGGGAATGTTTTAATTTTTACACAGATTTCATATAGCAACAGACATAAAAATCTTCACATCCTTTGACCCGTGATACTGTACTGTGATTCTGGTGTTTTTTTTTTAATTTTATTTATTTATTTGAGAGAGAGGGGCGGGGGGGAGGAGCAGAGGGAGAGGGACAAGAAGACTCCTACTGAGTACAGACCCCCCCCCACCCCCAATGTAGGGCTTGATTCCAGGGCCCTGATTTCATGACCTGAGCAGAAATCAAGAGTTGGGTGCTTAACTGACTGAGCCACCTAGGTGCCCCAGTACTGTGATTCTTATAGATACTGAACCTAAGGGTGCCTGGATGGCTCTGTGGGTTAAGCTTCTGCCTTTGGCTCAGGTCATGATCTCAGGGTCCTGGGATCGAGCCCCACATCTGGCTCTTTGCTCAGCGGGGAGCCTGCTTCCCCCTCTCTCTCTGCCTGCCTCTCTGCTTACTTGTGATCTCTCTCTGTGTGTCAAATAAATAAATAAAATCTTTTAAAAAAAGATACTGGACGTAATGCCCTCTTTTTTATAAAAAATATTTTGTAATACCCCCTTTACTACGCCGAAGTGAAATTACAGATAATACAACTTTCTAGAGATATAATTTCAAGAATTCAAGACAATACTTAAAAGAAACAAAAAGAATTTATAATAAACATAATAATATAGAGGACAATGCCTGCATCTATGCATGGGATTACCATGGCAGCCTCCAGCAGACTGAGGCCCCACGTTAGGAACCTGTCATAACTGGGAACATCATACCAGCTTGCATGTCGCTGGTCTAAAGCAAGGCCTATGGCCTTCTCTAACCTTAGGGGGCAGGGAGGTTAAGGTTAAGCCATCCATAGGCCCAGATGGGAGGAACCTGAAAGCTTTGGTGTAACTGAATTAGGTTCTGATCAATCAGTTGGCTGTATGGGTTTGAGTACCTGGCTTTGGGCAGGACACTGACTGTGGCACAGTCTTCTGCGGGTCAAGACTGAATTGCGTGACTGGCTCTGCCCAGCACTGCCAGCAAAGCTCCCGTAAGCAAATATGCCTTGATAAGTTTCCAGCATCTCTCTCATAGGCAGGGTGACCCTTTATAAAGATTTTTGCATCACTTGGATTCATGAGATTTATTCTCTGGTAATAACCAGGAAAAAAAGGGGGGGAGGACAATGAATGCTGTTTATCTAATATATTGATATCAAAACAATTAATGACAGCATAAAATTGGAAACAAGCCAAATATCTAAGTGAATGGGAATGTCTAATTAGCTATGATGGTTCCAAACAAGAATATTATACAGCTATTAACCAGATAACTAGAATCAGAGACAGCAATGTGAACCAAAATGTCATTTAAGATATACTGTTTATTGAAAGTATGTATATCATTTAATGTCATCTCTATAAAAACATCAATGTATCTGAAACAAAGAAGGAAATATTCTAAAGTTTTGTATGTGATTGAATCAGCTGTTTGTTACTATGTAACAAACCACCCCAAAATGGAGTAATGTAAAACAACACCCAGTTGTCAGTTCATGGTTGTGCGGGTCAAGGGTTTGGGCCGGGCTCACAGTGGGTCATTCCTCTGCCGGCCTAGCGGGCCCACTTGTACCATGGCGGTCAGCTAGAGGCTTGGCAGGATGTTTGGTCCAAGGTGTCTCACTGACATGTCTAGTACTTGCTGCCAACTATCCCCTGGGCCTCTGTCTGTAGCAGGCTAGACATGGACACCTTTTTTAAGCAAAACTGGAAAACATGCAGTAATTTAGGGCCAAATTATAACTTTAAAGCTGCTGAGGGAGAAGATTGATGGAGCTTGTTTTATGTATACATTTTAATTCTGTTCCCCAAAGGCCTAATTAACCATAGGATATTAGAGGCAAAAAAGAAAACAGACCATCCATCTATCTGGATCAGGGATGGCAAGTAGGTTTTATCTGAAGTGTCAGCTAAAATACTGGGTTCCAGGACTGGCCTTAGAGGCTGACATCTCAGGTGGGAGAGAGAGCGGTAAGTAGTTAGCTAGTTAGTCAAGTGAGCCTTGGGGGAGGGATTGACAGTGGTAGGGTAAGCACCACCCATCTGCCCTGGCAAACAGAGACCTCTGGGAGGATGGGGTTTCTATTTGATTCTTTCCAAGGAGTTTGCTAGAAGCAACTAGCCCTTAACTGGCTGCAGCATTTCAAGACACTCTAGCATTTTTTTTTTTAACATTGTTGACAAATGACTGACAAACCATCAACTGTCTGGCCAGGTTGTGGTGCGGGCACTGCTGGCTCAGTACAGCAAACAGCGTAAAGAGAAGCCACTGGTCAGCTGCCTCCGAAACTGGGCGGAGTCTGGGAGGGACAAGCTGAGAACCAGGTACGTAACTGCTTAGGCCGGGACCACCCTTGGCCCTCGGTTTCTTATAACTGGGTCTGAGCGCAGGGAGCCTTGTCACAGCCCAACTCACTCTTGTTGAAATTTTAAATATTCCGTTTATGCAAACAGTCCACAGCTAGGTAGCATTGTGCTCCCACTCCCCAGCTGGAGAACCAGAACATTGCTGATTCTGTTCTTATTCTACTGCTATTCCTTCTTTATTGTGTGTTCACTATTCCAAACACATCAGAGGTTTTAATCCCCCAAACTCCATGAGGTTGGTTATTATTTTCATTTTGTAGATGAGAAAACTGAGGCATAAAGGTTAAGAATTTTGCCTGGGGGTATGTGCTAATAAGCGACAGAGCTAGAATTTAATCCCAGGTAATTTGGTTTCAGGATCCATGTTTTGCTTGTTTGTATTGATGTTTTAGAATTTTCTTTAGGCTTAATAAATAAGGAGTAATGTATGTGGTATTCTGTAGCTTCCTGTTTTCACTCTACTTTGTTTCTAAGATTCATCTAAGTTGTGATATGGGTAGATGAAGAGCTGTTCTCTTTGTTTATCATATTTCATCATGTGTATATACCCCAATTTACTTATCCATTCTGATCTCTGATTTCAGTGGACACTTGGATTATATTTTTGATATTTGGTAAAAAGCTCTTATGAAAAATCTTGTATGTTCTCTGGGGAATATGTCTAAGTTTCTACAGGGCCTTCAAATTTAGTTGCAGTGACTCAGAATAAGAAGTAAATTTTACATCAACCACTGACACCCACACATCCATAGAGGCCCCCCCCCCGCCACACACTCACCCAACAGACACCACTGAAGCAAACATCTCATGAAACAATGCTTAGCCTATTAGTCGTCATGGTCTCTGGTAGTTTTCAATTGTTTTTTAAAAAATACTGATCTCAATCCTTTAAACTGATTTTAGGACCCATTGGTGATTTGCAGTGTGTTGCTGTTGTATATTATTACCTAGAAGTGAGATTGCTGTGTGGGGAGTATGGCAATGTTCAACTGTACTAGATAGTAACAAGTTATTTTTCAAAGTCACTGTACAAATTTATACCTTCACCAGCAGCACGTGTCCTGTGGAACCATACCCTCACCAACACATGGTTTTATCAGTTTTCATTTTGTCAATACTATATATGCCTATACGTATATGTAAAGATCCCTCTCTGTGACTTTAAATTGTGTTTTCCTTATTGCTCTTAAAGTTGAGCATGCTTTCACAAGTTTATTTGCCACTTATATTTCTTCTCATTTGAAATGCCTGCCCACGTGTTGTGCCAAATTTTCTTTTTCTTTTATTCTTACTGATTTTTAGGGGTTTTTTTAATCCTTTATTGTTACAGGCATTAAGCCTACCTTCTACAAGTCTGTGCCTTGTCTTATTTTTTCTTAAAGGTGACTTTTAACATAAATTCTTAAATTGCTGTGGAATTTATCAATCTTTTATTCTACACACTTGCAGAATCTTGTCTACTTTCAGATCTTGAAGTATATGTTTTTTAAAGTTTGAAAGTTTCCCCTTTCACATTTAATTCTTGAATCCAGTAGAAATTTCTGTCTGTAGTGTGAGGAAGAGATCTAATTTCATTTTTTTTCTCCTCTAGGGATTGTCAATTGTCCCAGCACCATTTACTGAATCGACTGTCTTTTACTAGTGATGCGGGGCCCACTCTGGCACTACTGTAAATTCCCATTTCGGGACTTCTTTGTTCCTAGCCTATTTGTGTATCCTAATCCATGAATACACTTTTGCAATTACACTAGATTTATAATTATTACATTGTGTTATGTTATATTATATTATATTATTATATCTAAAATATAATTCAGAGTTGTGTTGGCTTTTCTGGGTCTTTTGCACTTCCATATAAGTTTTGGAATCAGTTTGTTAAATTTTTCAAAAAGAAGCCCTGCAGACACAAAAGGAAACTATTCTTTGACTGTGATTTTATGAGATATATAGGGTACTCAGATTCATAAAGACAGGAAGTAGAACATGGTTACCAGGGGCTTGGAGGAGGAGAGAGTGGGGTGTTATTATTTAGTGGGGACAGCATTTCAGTTTGGGAAGATGAAAAAGTTCTGGAGATGAATGGTGGTGAGGGTTGTACAGCAGTTTGAATATACTTAATGTCATTGAAATGCACCCTTTTAAAATGGTTAAAAATTTTATGTTACGTATATTTTACCACAATTTTTAAAAATCTGCTGTAATTTTCTTTCAAAGTATTAAATCTATAGATTTGCAGAAAAATTGACATATATACATATAAAACTGATTCTTATCTCAAGATTTTAATCTTCTAAGTGTTTTCTAGAAATCTGTAATTTTCTCCATACATAGTATATCCTTTGATAGATTAATTTCTAGGTACTTTATGATTTTATTATTGTAAAAGGAATACTTTTAAAAAATTATGTTTCTTTTGTGCCCATTTATTATAAAAATAGTTGACTTGTATATATAAACCTGACCACAAAAAATAATTCCTTCTGTGTCTATAGATTCTTTGAGTGTGTTTTTTCCATAGACAATCATACCATCTGCAAATAATGACTTTTTATTTCTTTCCACTTGCTATTCCCTTTTATTCTTTTTCATATAGAAGGTATTTTTTTGTCTTAGTCCTGGTTTTAAGAAGAATTAGCTCAACATTTCACTATTAAGAATGATGTTTGCCCCCCCCCAAAAAAAAGAAAGAAAGAAAGATGTTTGCTGAAGGTTTTGATAGACTCACTTTACTTCCTAAAGAAGCTCCACTTATTGTTATTTTAAACATATTTTTGTCATTACTAGGTGATGAATTCTACTGCAAATGATTTTTTGCTTCTATTGAAATGTTATATGTCTTCTTTAGTTTGTTCATGTGATAAATAACCCTCATAAATCTTTTAACGTTAAACTACTCTTTCCTGCTTGAAAAGCATTCAATTTTGCTTTGCTGCCTTGTCATTTTTATATTTTCCTGAGTTTGGCTTGCTAGTGTTGTTTTAGTGTTTTTGTTTACTTATCGGTCTACTGTTTTCCTTTCTTGTAGTTCCCTGATTTGAATTTATATGAAGTTTTACTAGTTTCATAAAGCTATTTTGGGAGTAGTTTCTTATTTTGTGGGAGAATTTGGTAAGTTATCTGAAAACTATTTTGGCCGGGGAGAATATTTAAACTACTGATTCACTTGCACAACACGGGTTTAAACAGCACAGTGGTCTCCCTTCGATAAACACAGGACAATACTGTAAATGTATTTTCTCTCCCTTATGATTTTCTTAATACCATGATCTTTTCTCTAGCTTATGCTACTCTAAGAATACAGTATATAATAAATACAACATACAAAATATGTGTTGGCTGTGTTTGTTATCGGCAAAGCTTCCAATCAACAGTAGACTATTTGTAGTTGAGTTGTAGGGAAGTCAAATGTTATATGAAGATTTTTGATTGCACGGGAGTCAGCACCACCCCCCCCCCCACCATGCTGTTCAGGAGTCAACTGTAGTTTAATTGTTTTAAGACCATTTAGGCTTTCTCTTCTTGTGTTGGCTTTCATAAATAATATTTTCTGGGAACTGATTATTTCGATTTGAATTTATTGGCATAAGGTTTTTCATACTGTTCTCTGATTATCTTTTAAACTTCTGCTAGATCTATAGTTATGTCCCATTTGTCATGCCTAAATTGATTTCTTGAGTTTCTGTCTTCTTTATTATTGCTTAATCTTACAGGAAGTTTGTCTGTTTTTTAGTTTGTTTTTTTCAACAACCAGCTTTCCTCTTTGTTGATCCCCTCTATGGTACCTTAGTTTTCTATTTCATTGATTTACGCTCATAAATATGTTGCTTCCTTTATTCCATTTTTAAGGACTTTATTGTGGCTTTTAAATTTTTGTGTGTTTTTTAAATTGCTATTTTATTTGGAGGCAGATTATTGGTCTCTGTAACCAAAATGTGTGCAACTAATTTCCAAGGAAAGTATTTATTAGGAAATGTCATCTTACAATCTTGATTAAAAACATGGGAAACACAATAAATAGTAGTGTGTGGGACTTTTCATATCTGTTGGCATAAAGTGAAATTAGGAAATCTGTAGTCTGTCCTTTTTTCTTTTTTTCTTCTTTTTTCTTACTACTGCCCAGGTTCCTGTTTATTTAAACTGTAGTTTTTTTGTTTTTTTGGTTTTTTGGGTTTTTTTAGAGGCGGGAGAAGGGCAAAGGCAGAGGGAGAGCAAGAATCTTAAGCAGGCTCCATGCCCAGCATGGAGCTGGACACAGGTCTTGATCTCACAACCCTGAGACCACAGCCTGAGCTAAAATCAAGAGTCAGATGCCTGACTGACTGAGCCATTCTGGTTCCTCAAACTGTAGTCTATCTTAAAGCTTGAAAACATCAGCTCCCATATTCTAGGACTGTTTCACTTAAGTCTCTATTAGTTGTAATGTCTCAATTTATCCTCGCACACTCTACAAAGTCAGTACATCTTTTTAATATGTCTAGTCCTGAATGAGCATTGTGTAGTACTATTAGCTTTCTCCCCAATTTATTAGTTTGAAAATTTTCCAACATATAAGGAGTAGAAAGAACAGTACAGTTCCCGTCAGAATCAGTTCCATCCATTCAGGAAACTTGTTCCCAAACTGGCAGCAAATCATCTGTCCTTTCATTTCTTTTCCAGATAGCAGAGCAGGGCTCGCTTCCATCATTCTGAAAGCAAAACAGACCCTCACCCATATGCAAATCTATATTCCTAGCAAATTTTCCGGGATAGACTTGAGATGTGCCAAAGGCAGTGTTCCAATTGTAAATATTTGGAAAGTTCCAGTCCATTTATTTTTGTCTCGGTTATTAACCTCCAAAACAGTACACATCTCTCTCCCCTCCCACATCCAGGTTTTACTGATTCAGTCTGTAAACTGTGTTCCTCTACTTAAGTCCCAAAACCTTGCTCTGATTTTTATGTATATTGAGAAAAGCCATTTCATCCAACATGTTTTCAGTGTACGGGGCACTTCTCTAAGCATTGGTGACATGGCAGTGACTGTCGGTTCTCAGCCCCCATGGAGCTTATAGTCTAGTGGAGCACTCAGATGGCAGTCATACTGACCACTCATGAGAGAAGGACCCAGGAGCAGGCGGGGGCATGAAGAAAGATGGGCTGAGAACTTCCTGGGGCTCTGAAATGCCTCCAAGTTGGCCGTTACTTTGTGTGGACACCCAGAAGCTATCCCTTCATGTGGACTATGGGAGGAATTAGCGATGGTACTGAGAAGTCTTCATGAGACTAGGGGAGGGAGGCAGGGCTTGGTTCTGAGCAGAACTGTACCTAATTCTGCAAACAGCTCCATCTTGTCCTCTCTTGTCCTTTCTTGTCCTGATGAGCGATGCTCTCCCCCTCGGCCACGGGGCTGCCACTGGAGCTCTGGCTGCTCTTATCACCCCACTGATCCTTAGGGGACTTGGAGTTGAGGGAAGTGAAGATTCTGTATTATACTTGAATGTTTTGCCATACTGTATTATAAACATTTTCAAGTGTGGAGCAAAATTAAAAGAATTTTAGTGAACATTTATACACCCACCATCTAGATTTTACTATTAACCTGTTACTGTGCTTGTTACATCACATACCTATCTACTCATCAATTCCTCAACCCACCCATCAATTCATCTTTTTTTCTCTGATGCATTTCAAAGTAAACAACAGACATCAGCATACTTCTAAATAATTCAGCATGAACATCATTAACTAGAGTTTGAAATTTGGTTGTAGTTTTTTTTTCTTCTTATGTAGAATTTATATGCAATGAAATGCACAGCCCTTCAGTGTGCATTCACCGAATTCTAACAAGTGTGTGCCCCTGTATAACCCAAACTCTTGTTAAGTTATAGGTCATCAGCATCCAGAAAGTTCTCTTATGTCCCTTTTCAGTCAGTTTCTGTGACCACCACCCCGGATGCACTCACTGATAATCTGATACTTTTCTACCACAGATTAGTTTTACCTGTTTTAGAATTTCGTATAAGTGGAACCACAAATTATGCACCGTTTTGTAGCTGGCTTATTAACATGGCATGATGCCTGCTGAGATTCATTCACATTGTCATGTGTATTAGCTTGTTCCTTTTTATTGCTGAGTAGTATTCTATTTTATGGATCTACTAGGATTTGCTTTCCAATTTTTTATTGATGGACAGACACCTGGGATGTTTTCAATGTTTTAGTCTTCCCAGTTGATCTACTGTGAATATTCATATACAAGCCTTTTTGTGAATATATGTTTATATTTCTCTTAGGTGAATTTGGTGTAGAATTGTTGGGTCGTAGGGTATATATTTATTTAGTTTTATGAGAAACTATGGGAAAATTTTCCAAAGTGGTTTTGCCATTCTACACCTCATCAACAAATATGAGAGTTCTGGTTACTCTGTATCTTTGTCAACATTTGATGATGTCAGTATATTTAATTTCAGTCATTTTAGTGGGTATATAATGATGCCTCACTGTGGTTTTCTTTTGCATTTCTTCGATGACTAATGATGTGCATTTGAATTTAATTTAAATTTAGAGTCATTTTGACCTTCTTATAAAATAGAAGGAGATTGCCTTTAGCAATATTCGTATTTTTAAGAGAATCTGCACAGCCTTTTATGCTAGGTGAGCTCCTAAAGCTACGTGATGTGGCCATGCTTGGCATGTGACTCAAGATAGGATAGGGTGGGTGGATGAGATCCACTTCGTGTAGCACATGAAGTTCACAAACTCAGATGGACAGTACTCTACAGTAAACAATTCCAAAAAAGATAGTTTCTAATTACAAAATTTATAGTCTCCAGACTTCCTGGTAACAGTCTCCAGAATGACTGAAACATACTTTTCAATAAAATGTGACAGTTCTTTACATTTTTTTGTTAAATAGACTAGGAAAGAGGCTCAACCTTCTAAAGACCAGATTCAGAATAAATACTGATATCATTTAAATTTCCTGGTACTTAGCATGTAAATGACCTCCCATCCTCCTGTCAACATGGAGGGCAATTACAAATTCAGTGCTTGGCATTCTCAAAAGCATGGTGTCAATTGCTTCTTAATGTTTCTCTTGTGGCTTCTGACTGAGCAACAACAACTGCTATCTGCGGGTTTAATTTTAATTAACGAGCATCTAAGTTATTTGGGTCTTATGATAACTTACTTCCCAAAGATTTGGGGTGAGGGGAGGGTAAAGAGGTGGCTAAGCTATGGGAAACCCTAAGTGTGAATTAACCCCTTTGCTGTCTATCTAAATGGAAGTTTCATGAGGCAGGGTGGGGGGGGTTGGAGGGGTGCAAAATTAGCACAAAAGGCAGAGCCACATATTGAAAAGTCCATAGGGCTTTAAGGGAGACTCAGGTGTTTTAAGTCTCTTTGTGCCTAAGTCTCTTAACTCCCCTGTGGCTCAGTTTCCTCATTGTCAAATGGGAAAGATGGAAATTACTACCTGCTGAGGAGAGTCATTATCTCTGCAGAACATGCTATGCTGCCCTCTCCCATAGCCCTCTCACTGCCCTCTGGAGCTCCTTTTCTCTTAAATACAGGCATCCCCTAAGACAAAACCCGAGCCTGAGCGTGTTCTGCCCACGTGACCTTGAGTGGGCTGCTGAAATTTGCTGAGCCCCAGTTTCCCAAACTATACATTGAAATAATTATGGTATCTGTATCATAGAATGTCTGAGATTATTGAATATTACACAGCAGTAATAAGTACAGGTCCTGATACATTATGTATTTAAGAAATATTATTCATTGACAAATACTTTGTGATGGATGTATTTGGCTACCAATGTTCATTTGTAATCATTATTATAACAAATGCCGAATAATGGTTGAGAAAACTATCATAAACCCAAAGGATGGAAATTATATAGCTCTTAATGAAGAAAGACTATATAAAATATTAACTACCTATAATACAAGAGGAAGTGAAAAGAAACAGGAAACCAAATTATCTTTATACCACAAGGACAACCACACAGGATCACCTCAAGCCAAGCATTCATCAGAAAAATCCTGAAAGAATCATGAATATAGTGAGTGAGAGATGTGAGGGGCTGAATTGTACTTACATTGCTCTTCTACTGGAAGAAAATTCTTTTTGACAGAACAAACCCTGTCTGTTTTTTTCACATGGCATCCTTTGGTGAGGACAAAATAATAATAATGGTCACTGTGTTTTTCCTTCAGCTTCCTGGCATTTAACATGGACACAGTTGATAATCTCGCCTTTCTATTGAAAGCAGTGAATTTTCGTGAAAGAGTTCTTCAGCGGAGTTTGGTGGCCAGAATTTATTATAAGGTAAAGATACATTGTGTTTTTTCTTCTGGACACGTGTCTAAGGCATATTCTTACTGGAGAATGATCTGCTAAATGTGGTAGTGGATGAATCAGGGTAATTACAAGCTTCTGGAAATGGCTAGAGTTCTTACAGGGCATTTGTATGACACGACAATCCTGCTTGTTCTTTAGGCCCCGATGCTACTGTTGAACCCTTTGTGTTGTCTTTTAGAATTCTGCCCGCAAGCCATCATTGGGCTGCCGTGGGAGTTGAAGAGTGGAGTAATTTTAGCCCTTATTGGAATTGAAAAATCATTGTCTATATGTATAATGAATACCTTGTTCTCTGGGGAAAAAAGGTACATAAGGTATATACAAAAAACTACCATTGGAGTAGCCTGAGATATTCTTTTTCCTATTAAAACACCCATGACACCCTACAAAAACATAAAACCTTATATTAGCATTGATAGAAATCTAGAGGGAAGTTTGCCAAGTGCCAATGGGGCTGGTCTGGGGAAACATTCCCCTCCCCAGCAATATGTCTCATCTTCTAATGCCAGCATGAATAGACAAAACGACTCTGAGATGTTTTACTTATCCTGCTCTCTGCCCAGGCTCAGGGGTCCACGGCTACTGTAACCTGAGAACAGACCACTTCCCCTCTTCTGAATGGGAATTAGTTTCCAAGAGGGCCAGAATCAGGCCCCATGCAACTCTTACCCTTTAACTCATCTCTTTTATACTGATTCTAAGATCACATCTCCTAGTACAACCACAGAGCAAGTAGAAGGGAAGAGGATGAATAGCACATGAGGATGATAGGTATTCTCTTAGGAAATGCTCTGGAGGCAGAAGAGCCCTGGGAGTAGAAAGTGGTCAAGACCCACTGCTGGTGGGACAGAGCCAGACTGATGAGAACCTGGGGGCTGGGCCAGGTTTTGTACCAATCAGTCCACCCTCCAGGTATAGGTACAAGGTAAGGCCCTGCCAGACACCGGGGGCCCAGCTGCATAGGTTTAGTGACTCTGAGCTACCTGCCCTTGTCAAACATGGAGCCAGTCAAAATAAGAGAAGGATACACTCACAGGCAAAAATGCATTAGCGAGCAGCGTTAACAATGGATAAAGTGTAGTCAATGACTTAGCTTTCCAAGACTGTGGAAGAAAAGGATAAAGATGAGATGGCAAGAGATGATGATAGACACAGAGTGAAAATAATAGAAATCCAATCTATGTATAACAAATATTCCTGAAAATGCTGGAACAAGAGGAGCAGAAATAATAATCACAGATATAAGAGAAAAATATTTTCCTTAGTGTAAAAAACAAATCAAAATATTGATAGAAAAAAATATCCATACTTAGATATAGCCTGAAAACCTAGCATAAAGAGAGTATCATATAAGCAGCCAGTAAAGGGGAAAACGTAAGGCTAGGTTCAGTCTTTATTCACCAGCTCCAAATGGAGTAATGTCTCCTTCTCTAAAGAGGAAGCTTCATGATCTAAGCCTACTATTCCAAGCCCTGCCAAGCAGCTTCCGCATTCCTGACTGTCAGAAACCGTGTGAAAAATGAGTGTTTGCTTTCATCTCTGAAATCTGGGGGCAACATGTTAAGAGCAGTGGATATGTAATACAGATTTGGGCGCCCCAACGTAGGTGATGATGTAACAAAAGCTCAAAATGTGGGCATGGCCTTGGAACCAGGCGGTGAGCTCTGAGAAGAATTTTAGTAGAAGCCTGAACTGCCTTGAAGAAATTGTTCATAGAAGCCTTCCGGGCTTTGATAAAGCTGTGGGTGAGGACTCACACGGATGTGAATAAATGTTACTGGAAACTGGAGGAAGGAAGATTCTTGCTCTGGAGGGCCAGAACTTTAGCAACACTGGGGCCTGCAGTTACAGGGAAAGTGGAAAAGGTACCCCATCCGCTGGAAGTGTTGAGAGTGCCTGCTTGCTCCTGACGGCTTACCCTAGAATGCCAAAAGACAGGGAAGCTCAAGGAAACGGTGCTTAACATGGAGGAACTGAGACTTGCTGTGGTTTTGAAGATTCCCAAGTCCTCCATACGGTAACTGTATTCATTTCTTGTGGCTGCTGTAACAAAGTACCATGGTGGTAGCTCCTGGCAGCTGGTGTCCCTTGGCTTGTTTCCTCATCACTCCCAAGCTCTGCTTCTGTCCCCTCATGGCATTCTTGAGTCTGTGTATCTCTGCCTTCCTTTCTTCCTTTGAGGAAACCTGTCCATTGTACTGGACTAAGTCTCACCCTACTCCAGTATGAACTCCTCTTAACTTGACTACACATGCAGAGACCCTGTTCTGCAAAAGATGGCGTTCACAGACCCTGGGGATTAGGGCTTCCATACATCTTTTTTGGAAGATGTGCTCTTACCCAAAAGTACCATAGAAAATGGCTTCTGGAGCAAAGATACCAGAGCACTCTCCGGAATGCACGGTCTGACGATGTGAGTAAAATCCTTTCAGAGCTGAGAAAGATCAGAGATGAGTCTTCAGTCAGGCAAGAGGCCCTCTGAAGAGATTAAGGGTGTGCCTCACAGATCTTTTCAATCGAGCTGCAGGGCTTCTAGGATGCTCCAGGGCATCATTCTCTAACCTTCTCCATGCCCCAAAGGCCCATCTCTAAGAGATTTGTGGATGTGGACTTTTTTTGTCTAATGGGCTAACCCCACCCCCCAAGATTCACAGAAGATGTATAAAGTTTTTAAGAAAATTATTTCAGTCACATTTTTTAGCTTATGTTGAAAGGCTCAGAGATAGCACACGATGAATAGAGCCTTAAGCCATCAAGCTTCTACAAGCCGGGTGCAGGCTGAGAAAACTACTCAGTCACAAACATGTGGCCCTTTCATGATAATGGAAAGATTCCTCAGAGGGAAGAACCATGAGCCCAGAGGGTGGAACCAAGGGCCATGGAGAATAAGAACTCCTGGACATGAGTAGGACTAAATCTTAATTTAAAAAAAAGTTTGACATTTGCTCAGCTGTATTTCAGAGTTTCTATGGATCACTGACCCCTTTATTCCTCCCATTTTCTTCCCTTTTGGGCAAGAATGTGTATAGTGGTTATCCAGTCCTATCCCACTATTGTATGTTGGTCATGTAGGGGACAGATGATCTCTCCCCCTTATAAGCCTTCAAATCAAAAGGAACTATACTTAAGGAATGACATCTGGGGAATGTAATCTGCACCCAGCCTAGACTTAGATGATGGGACTCTGGAATTTGGATCACTGCAGCAATGAGATGAGATATCCATGGACCTTGGAAAGAGATGAGGTTAGGCTGTGATAGAATCCAAGGTTGTCTTCAAGGATCCCTGCTTCCTGCTAGTCTCATCCTTTTATATACATTGTGCCAGGGCTGGTTGGTGTAACCAGTAGAATGCAGCAGAAGTAATGAAATGTTTTCTGAGATTGCATTATAAAGACACTGTGGCTTCTGTCTTAGTTTCTGTCGCTCTGTCTCTCCCTCACTCTGGGGGAAGCCATGTCATGAGCAGCCCATGTGGCAAAGAACTAAATTGTCTTGCCTAAAGGTATGTAAATGAGCATGGAAGTGTCTCCTCCAGCCCCATTCCAGTCTTAGAGATACTGGGGACCAGAACAGTCAACAACTAGACTTGAGAACCTGAGCCGGAAGCACCCAAACGAGACATGTCCAGATTCCCAACCCTCCGAAACCATGTCAGATACAAAAGTTATTTAAGATGCTAAATTTAGAGATAACTTGTTGCACAGCAATAGATAACTAATATAGCATCTGAAAGCAAAAATTGTTGAATAGTTTTGACATTGATAGACATGTTTTTTGGAACAAAATACAGAAGGAGATTATAATGTCCTCGATCAGTATTTCCATTTAATAAGATAAGATGGCATTCTTTCTGTGTCGATAAGAGCATGATTGTGCAATATTCTGATGCTTCTTGTTTTTCAGTTATTATAGACAGTGCCACAAGGAACATTCTTAACAGCCTGCAGTTTTCAGACTTTATATACTGCCACATTGTTCTCTACAAATGTTGAACCAGATTGTACTTCCCCATGCCCACATTTCTCTACACTCATTTTTTCTAACACTTTATTTCTCCAACTTTCTAACTTTTTTTATCTTCAGGATTTGGGAGTCTGGCATCTTCTTTTTACTTTTTATTTACTTTACTAACATTAGAAAAATAAGTCCACTCTAAAATACCTACTTTTTATTCCCTTTTAAGCATGATATTAGATGCTTTCTGATACTAATTTTTCAGAACCTTTTTTGCTTATAATTTTTCTCTGCAAGAGAACAAATTGCTGACTAGTATTGATTTTCTAAGTTTGAGAAAAGAAAACCTTTGCACATATACGTGTATACACACACACACACATACACACATATATATGTGTATTCTGAACATTAAAAAAATTAGGCATGTGATGTGGTGAAAAGATGTAAAGGTTTTAGAAGTAGACAAATATATCTTACTGCTTCTGATCCTCTGCTTCTATATGTATATATTTGAGATAATAAGAGTGGCATGATACAAACTTGTTGCAAGGATGGAATAAGGTAGAATATGTAACAAATAAAAAAAAAAAAAAAACCCAGAAGAATCATTTATCATTTTTGAAAATGATAAACCTCGCACTCATGTTATCTTAGTTGCTATCATTAATGTAACCATTTTAATGGTCAATTTAAAATTTGTTGAGCAGAACTGTTTTCTAGGGGTAGGCATGGGAAGACCAAAAAGATTTTTAAGATAGTGCCTGCCTTGGGATAAGTCCCTTAGTTTTAGCCCAAGGCAAAATGAAATAAGTTAAGTGCTAAATTATGACAAAAGCTACAAATGTAGAGGAAAGAATATTGACTTCTATATCAAGATATATATGTATTTTTGGCTCAGCTGTTTTTTCAGATAGCTGTATGTTGACTTATATCTACCTATATTAATTCGGTGTATGTTGAAATATAATGATCTGTTCAGCAATTTCAACATCTGATCCACATGGAGCCTGGACATGTCCAAAGGTGGGTCATTTCATCCGGAATGCCAAGATCTTGTAAAAATAACCATGTGATTTAGTTCAGAATCTTTTGAAGGAGTAAAAACATGAGTGGGCTTCAGAAATCTGTTTTTCTTCTTAATTTTTCGGTAATGCTCTTTAATTTTCTTCAACCGCAGATTTTATTTTAGAGTTACTTGGCCAACCCTTCTCCTCACATTAGATAGCCCATCTACCTCTTACCCTGGAGCACAAATGTTATGGGACTAGTAGTTCACATTCAGAGCTGGAGGGTCAAGGCCACTAGTCCTCATGAAAGAGTAAGCCTGTACTATTGTCTGATAATGCTTTTCCCTATTCCATGTACCCAGAATTAAACTGAAAATGGGGCCAGGAACTATCCTCCAGTGTGCTGGTGGCCATGGAGGGAGACCAGCCCCATAGTTTCCCTCGAAGCCCCACTTCTCTAATTTTCCAAAATCATGCTGCAAATCTTGCTCATTAAGATCTCTGCATCATCTTCCCATTAGTAGGGAGAAAAAATAAACCAATAAACAATGGCTTGGTTTTGAGAATATTCTATTAAGGACTTCTGTCATTGTATGGAGAAAAGTCTATGGGAAATATAAACCCTTGGTAATCAATATATTTAACAAATGATTGTTTGTTTCCAAGTGTGCATAACAAATATTGGGCAGGTAAAAGGATGAGAATCCAGATGTAATGATAGTCCTAGTTAACTGAGGGCCGATTCACGTTCTATCTCTTAGCACTCATAACCTACTTCTACCACACTAGTATTTCCCCTCTTAGGGGTATATGAGAATCACCTGGGGAACAGTAATTTTAAAAATCTGATTCATGGTGCTCTACACCACACTGCAAGGCTGAGTCGAAAGGAAAAGGGAAGTGGTTTGCAAAAGAACATTATTAATCATCCTCAAAATCTAGGGGCAGTAAACTCATTTGGAAACAACTACCCTAAGTTATTTTTCCTTATTCAGAATTTGAGATTTGGGTGGAGAAGAATTGGTGAAGGCTGGAAATAAGGTTATCAGAGTTGTGACTTTCTAAAACTTTCTGTCTGGAAAGCTATCTGCACTTTTTATTGTTGTGGTCAATGTGTCAAATGACTCTGTGTGTGTGTGTGTGTGTGTGTGTGTGTGTGTGTGTGTGTGTAGCTTTAAAGCTCTTTAGATCATTAAAACATAATAAAGCCAGAGTACTTCTGTAAAGACTATCTTTCTAACAGATGATGCCAGCTGTTTTGTTTGTTATAATTTTAAACTGATAACATCTTTGCTCAGGTCACCAGGTGGGGTTTTGAAATCTTCTCTGAGTTCTTATCGGTGAAAAATGAGAGCTGAGTTGGTCATTGAATGGTACACATGGCACATGCTGGAGATAGGGCTGCCATAATCGCCATCATTTGGGAACTACAAGAGTTCATTGGGTAGCTGGTAGATCCAGAGAGGGTCTTGGAAATGCCTTTGTCAACAAACCCAGAGACAGGAAAAACTGTGCTGCTTTGCTTGTACTTCTCTGAGAGTTTGAGGGTGGAGACAGGAACAGAGGGTAAGAGCAGCTGGGTTGTGTTTGTTACATTTTTTAAAGCCAAAACAGTGGCCTGAATAGCAGATGTTTTACTAAAGATCTCATGGCACAGAAATGCCAAGAGCTTTGTTCCAGAGGCAGATCATCAAAGATAGGAAACAGGATTAGAAACCAGATTTCCTGAGTTCCTTCTTTGCATCGATATTAATGCATCTTCTTACTCCTATGGTCAAGTTGGATTGGGAAAATGATCAAAAGACCAGGACAATCTGATGGAGGGGCCTTTGTATCTTCGGAATATGGGTGCTGCCTATGCAAAGGTCACCTTTGCAAAACAGTGGCTCCCTCTCTGTTGACTGGTACTTGAAATTCCTTTTGTGAGGAACATGCTCCCATTTCCCATTCCAATTTTGGGAACATATCCACTAAGATAAGGCTTAAAGTCCTGCAACTCCACAGAAAAGGAAAGCGTAACTGATTGCCACTTCACAGTAAGCTATACACGGTGACTGAGGAAGTGGCGGATGTTGGTCTGGAGAAACCCCAGAATGGACAGGCAACAAGATCTGAGGCTGATTGTGCCTGCTTCGCGGGGGTACAGTGCTCCAAGTCCTTAGCTCAGCACTTTCTTCTTTGCTGTTGCTACTCATAGGAAATGTTTCTGTTCTGTGGTGTTTTCCTCTCATACTTTCTTCTCTACCCTATAGCAACCCAGTTGCATTTTCTCTTTTCCCCTCACTTCTGACTTTCTTTACCTTTCTCTTATAGAGATAATGCTAAATTCTCTTCCTGTGGAAACCTATTATAGGGAGGGAATGAAAAGGAAAGAAGAAGGGAAGTGAAGAGGAAGGAAAGGAAAAGGAAATAGTATTCCTGATTACTACATGGAGGGCACAGTCATTTCCTTTGGGGTGTGAGAGCTAGCCTTCCTTCTTTCCTATTTGTAACTTCTTTCTCTGAGAAAGTGAGAAACCTGGCTTTCATTGTTTATTATATGTTTACTTATTTGATCTTCCCTGGGGTACACAGTAAGTAGTTTCAGAATTGCTAACCCATACCTCTGTGAAAAAGACATTTACTAACTAGAATATTCTTCTTCTGGCTTGTAATACTTAATCAAAGTAGTATTTCTAAAGTTACTTTTATTTTGGTTCCTTTTCCACACCCTTTAGTGAGATTGTGTTATTTATTTGTCCCTCAGGGTGAACTAGTCACTCACTCACTTACAGATAGGCAGCCTGAGGATGAAGAAGGTTAGTGCTTTCTTCAAGGTAACACAGTTACCAATACCAAAGATTAGACTGATATTTGATTACTCAAATATCCTATTTTTCCTCAAACTTTTACCCACTATTTTTAGTATCCATTTATGAATCTTTCTGGAAACAATTAATACTATGGTGTTTGCCTAGTGGGGATTTTCTCTTACCCTCATCTCAATTACATTAGTTAATTAGAACCAAGAGCTATCTCTTCTCCTGCAACTACTTATTTATTCAATTAATTATTATATCAGTGTGGACTCACAGATATTTATTCTATGTTTGGGCTACAATCCAATACTATCGTTATTTATTTTCTTGCTCAGACTATTCCAGTTTTGGCCATTGAGAACTCCTTCAGGTTACCTTCTGTGTCCCTTTGATAGGTCTCTATTCTTTTTTTTTTTTTTTTTTTTTTTTGGTAAGCACTTCCTTATTTTCTGATACCACAAAATGTATCATATCTTGTATTTTCCTGCCAGACCTACAATAATTTCCCCAAGAATCCCTGCTTCCTTTTATTGGAAAATGGCATTTAAAAGCCAATATCAGGTTGCTGGGTGTACTAATTATTGCTGGGGTGTCACCACTTCTAGCTGTTCTAAGCTAGGAAATAAGTGTATGTTTACTAACTCCCACATTCTCATGCAGACCTGTATGTGTGTATATTAGAAACTACCAGTTTATACTGGTAGCTCTGATTCCAGTCCAAAACCACAAGGTTCATTCTAGCCTTCCCTCTTTCCTATTTGTAACTTCTTTCTCTGAGAAAGTGAGAAACCTGGCTTTCATTGTTTATTATATGTTTACTTATTTGATCTTCCCTGGGGTACACAGTAAGTAGTTTCAGAATTGCTAACCCATACCTATGTGAAAAAGACATTTACTAACTAGAATATTATTCTTTTAGCTTGTAATATTTAATCAAAGTAGTATTTCTAAAGTTACTTTTATTTTGGTTCCTTTTCCACACCCTTTAGTGAGATTCTGTTATTTATTTGTAACATAAGTTCTTTTGTTCCTAATTGTTTCTGCTTTGGGATCTCACTACATACTGGTTGATTTTTGCCTATTCATGGTTTGGCTATGTAAAACACTACTAAGTTTCTTGGACTTAAAGCTTTTAGAAATGTATACTCATCCCTATTTCTATTTCTTCCCCTTTTTTCCCTCTAAATACCTGTAGGTGTCCTTTACTTAAATTTAGTTTTTGGCTTCTCTTTCCTTTATTTCTCTCACCCAAATAAGCAGTAACACGTGTAATTGTAATTGCTTTCTCTGTTACATGAAGGATAGCATGCCACATATACTCCTCTGTCCTTTTTTTCCCCACTTAACAGTAGTATGTTTTGGGAATTACTCTATATTACTTCATAGAGATCTATCTCATTTTAATTTTTTAATTTTAATGTTAATGTTTTAATGTTTAATTTTAATTTTAGTGTTCAGTTAGCTAACATACAATACATTGTAAGTTTATGTTGTGTAGTGTTCAACGATTCATTAGTTGCATATAACATTTTTTTAAGTAGCAGCAGAATAATACACTGTGGATGTGCCATAGCCTACTTAATTAACCTCTTTCTAATACATGGACAATTATCTTCCTCTCAATAATTTGCAACCAGAAATAATGCTACGTGAATAACCTTACGCATATAAATTTTAGTATTGCTTAATGTGTATCTTCAGGGCTGATTTCTTCAAATTTGACTGCTGGGTCCAAGGTAAGTGAATATGTAGTGTGGTTAGGTATTGTCAAATTCTGATTCTTGTACCAGTTTACATCCTCACCCTGCCCCCACCACCATTGTTTGTTTATTCACAACCTCATCAACAGAACATACTCTTAGACCTTTTTTTTCCCAATTTGATAGATGAGAAATGGTTTCTCTGTGTTGGTCTCGCTTTTCTCCAACTGTGAGTGAGTTTGAACAGTTTTTCATGAGTGTGGGGCCAGTTTAACATATTTATCATGTATTGTCTATTCATATCATTTTCCATTTACCCATAGGGCTTTTGGTATTTTGTCCTTCCATTTTTAAGAATGCTTTCTATATTAAGGCTCTTAGCTCTTTGTCATATTGCAGTTTTTTTCCCAGTTTGTCACCTGTTCTTTTGACTTTGCTTATAGTGATTTTTGCTATGCAAAAAAAAAAAAAAAAAAAAAAATTAACTCTTATGTAGTTAAATGTAATAATATTTGCTGTTTTTGTTTTTGGATTTTAACTGACAGAAAGCCATTCCCTGCATTTAGGTTAAAAGGAAACTGATCACATGGAAACCTCAATCTTAATGTCATTAGGAATCCAGCAGATGGGATTTGGGACTATCAAAAAGACTGGAAGTTGAAGGGGGAAAAAAAAGGAATAACAGAAAGGGCAATTTCACAATATGTGTATGACATTACTCAAATCATTAACTCACATATGAAATATGCATGGATGGACAAGATGCCAGAGAGGTCCAGGGATTTTTAATTTGGAAGGCTTAAAGAGCTGAACAGAAAATTCAAATGTTGCCTGCTACATGGGAAGCAGAATTTGTAGTTTGAATCCTGCCAAGTTACATGGGTAAAGTCAAGTCAATGGCTTTCCACTGAAGCCCCAGCAGGGCCATCCCTTATGTATAAAACTATGTCCCAGGAAAAAGAATTTATCCAAGGACCAAAGGTAAAATTAAAACAAAGAAAAGGCAAAACCAGAAAGATTCTTCCTAACAAAGTATGAAACACCCTCTACAAATTCAAGTTTATCTGCTTGTGAGTTAACTGGGAAAAAAATTCAACACTCTTTAGATGAAGATAATAGGATCCAGAATGAGTATTCTTTAAAGTGTCCAATATACAATAAAATGTTGTCCGACATGTGAAGAAATAGGAACATATAATGCATAATCAAGAGAAAAGCCAGTCAATAGAAAAAGACATAAAATGACCTAGATGTTGAAATTAGAAGAAAAGGGTTTTTGAAAACATAATGAATGTAATAAAGAGTGAACAAAATAGGGGTGCCTGGGTGGCTCAGTCCGTTAAGCATCTGACTCTTGATTTTGGCTCTGGCCATGATCTCCAGGTCATGAGATGGAGCCTCATGTCAAGCTCCACACTCAGCATGGAGCCTGCTTGAAATTCTCTCTCTTCCTCTCCCTCTGCCCCTCCTCCGGGCCATGCTCTATCTCTCTCAAACAAATCTTTTTTAAACAAAAGTATAGGTAAATATTAGTGACACTTTTCCTTTGTATCTTAAACTTTTTATAATTCAACTAGCTGTTTAAAGCAAAACTAATTATGATTATTTAGTGTTTTAAAAGTACATAAAAGTATATGCCATATATTGTCATATGGCAAGAATAACACAAAATATGAGAAGTAGTAAACATGGAATTATATTATTATAATGTTCTTATACATGAAGTGTTATTAGTTAAAGGTAGACTATTATAAGTAAAGAATATATATTCTAATAGAGAAGCTAGACTGAGGCAAAAACAAAACTCTTTAGTTAATCCAGAAGAAGTCATGGAAAGAAGAACAAAAATTAAAGACCTAAGGAGATAGTCTGCAAGTAGACTTATGCCCAACACTGTCTAATTACGTGTAAATGGACTGAACATTCCAATTAAAAGGCAAACATTGTCACAGAGGCTTAGAAATAAATAAGTTCCATTTATATGCTTTAAAGGTAAAGACAGATAAGAAAAAGATATAGCAAGCAGCTAGAACATAAGAGAGCCTATATTAATATCAGATAAAACAAACTTTAAGACAAAGACTATTATTAAGGATAAAGAAGGTTATTTCATGGTGATTTAAAGGTCACTTCGTCAAGAAGAGAGAACAGGGGCACTTGGGTGGCTCAGTTGGTTATGTGTCCGATTCTTGGTTTTAGCTCAGGTCGTGATCCTCAGGGTTATGAGGCTTAGCCCTACATTGGGCTCCCTACTGGGTGTGGAGCATGCTTAAGATTGTCTCTCTGCCTCTCCCTCTTCCTCTCCCCATGCCCCACCACCCGGCTGTTGATTTCTCTCTCTCTAAAAAAGAGAGAGAGAGAGAATAACTGGAAATAGATATACACCATTAAAATATTTGAAGCAGAAATTGACAGAACTAAAAGGAGGAGTAGGGAAATCTCATAATTGATGAAACAAGTAGACAGAAATTCAGTATGGCTACAAAAATATGAACAACACTGTCATCCAATCTGACCTATTTAGCATTTATAGACATTTATTGAAAACTAGACCCAGAGACTAGAGTGCTATCCATAAGACAGCTCTCAATAATATCAGTCAATAATTTCTTTTTTTTTTTTAAAGATTTTATTTATTTATTTGACAGACAGAGATCACAAGTAGGCAGAGAGGCAGGCAGAGAGAGAGGAAGGGAAGCAGGCTCCCTGCCAAGCAGAGAGCCCAACGTGGGGCTCGATCCCAGGACCCTGGGATCATGACCCGAGCCGAAGGCAGAGGCTTTAACCCACTGAGCCACCCAGGCGCCCCTCAGTCAATAATTTCTTAAAGATATTTATTTATGTATTTGGGGGAAGGGGGAGAGAGAGAGAGGGAGTGCATGAAGGGGGGAGAGAGGCAGAGGAGAAAGGGAAGCAGACTCCTTGCTGAGTGAGGAGCCCAGTGCCTCCCAATCCCATGACCCTGAGATCATGACCTGAGTCACCCTGGCACCCCTCAGTCAATAAATTTTTTAAAAGATTGAAAATAATACAGAGTGTTTTTTCTATCAACAATGGCATTAAATTAGAGATCAATAACAAAAAGATATCTGGAAAATCTCCCAAATATATGAACATTAAGGAACACATTTCTAAATAATCTGTGAATCAAAGAAATCTGTGAATCAAAGAATTATTATGGTAATTGGAAAATATTTCAAGCCAAATGGTAATGAAAACACAACATATCAAATTTTGTAGGGTGTAGTGAAATTTCCTTACAGGGACATTTATACCTTGAATTGCTTATCTTAGAAAGTAAAAAAGAACTTAAGTAAATGAAGTAAGTTTCTACCTTAAGAAGTTAGAAAAAGAACAAAACAAGTAGAATAAAGGTGATAACAAAGATTAAGAAGACATTAACATAGTAGAAAACAAACTATATAGAAAATCAAGAAATCTGAAAGTGGGGGGTTCTGGGTGGGTCAGTGGGTTAAGCTTCTGCCTTCCACTCAGGTCATGATCCAGGGTCCTGGGATCAAGCCCTGCATTGGGCTCTCTGCTCAGCAGGGAGCCTGCTTCCCCCTCTCTCTGCCTGCCTCTCTGCCTACTTGTGTTCTCTGTCTGTTGAATAAATAAATAAAATCTTAAAAAAAAAAAAATCTGAAAGTGTCTTCTTTAAAATGATTGATAAAATTGATTAATCCATAGCAGGATTGGTCAAGAGAAAAAGAGATTAAACACTAACAATATTAAGAATGAAAGAAGAGACATTGCAAAATATAAGACAGAGGTTAAAAATACAAAAAAGGGAATATCATGAACAATTTTATGCAAATAAATTCAAGAACTTAGAACAAATTCCTGGAAAAATACAACTTTCAAAAGCAAGCAAAAAATGGAAGATCTAAAAATATCTATTAAATGAATTTAATTTGTAATGGAAATATTCCACAAAGAGAACTCTAGGTCCAGATGGTTCTTCTGTTGAATCCTATCAGAATTTAAAGATTTAAAAAAAATACCAGTCTTACACAGAACTCTTTCAAAAACAATGACTGATGATACCAGGAATAATGAGTACATTACAAAAAACTAAATCAATATTCTTCATGAATATAGGTAGATATGTATAATAAAATGTTAATGATTAAATCCAGCAATATGTAAAAAAGGAAAATACATCACTAAGTGGTATTTATTCCAGGAATGCAGGGTTGATTTAACATTTAAATATGTTTGTCAATGACGATTATAATATTGACAAAATGAAGGAGAAATATTGCATGATTATATAGTGCAGAAAAGAATTTTGGTAATATCCAACATGAGTTCATGCTAAAAAGTCTTAGCAAATTAGGGATAGAAAGTGGCTTCTTCTTTTGAAAGAACATATTTGTAGTAAACCTATAGTTGACATCATAGCTAATGGAGAAATATTGCACATTTTCCTTCATAAGATAGAGAACAAGGTAAGAATGTTCACTTTTATCACTTCTGTTTGACATTACACTCAGGATATTCTCAGGCAGGGAAAAGAAATAAATGACATAAAGATTATAAAGGAAGAAATAAGTCTATCTTAATTTGCAGATGAAATGATTGTTTACATAGAAAATATGAAAGAACTTACAAAAAAGGAGAGAAAAACCCCAAATCCTAGCAGAACTAATAAATCGATACGAGGTTATAGGATATAACTCAATATGCAAAATAAATCTTTCTTATATGCCATCAATAAAAATTGGAAAACAAAATGTAAAAATGAAATATACAATATCATTAAAAAAATGAATTCTTATGAATACATTTTACAAGAAAAATTCAAGCAATGCAAGATCTGTATCTTGAAAACTAGAAACATCGCAGAAGGTAATTAAAGCCTAAATGCAAAAGTATATGTGTGTACATGGAAAAACTCAATATTGCTATGATGTATGTTCTCCTGAAATTGGTCTATAGATTCAACACCACCTCAAATGTCTCAGCAGGAACTTTTGTAGAAACTCACAAGCTGATGTGACAATTCATACAGAAATACAAATGGCCTAAAATAGCCAAAACGACTATGAGAAAGTTGAAGAAATATGGAGGCCTGGCATGACCTGATTTCAAAGTTTCTGCTAATTCTCCAGTAATCCAGACAGTATGGGATTGGTGTCAGGACAAATAAACAGATCGATGGAACACTGGAGAGTCCAGAAACTGACCCACACATACATGTTAATTTGATTTTTTACAAGGGTACAAAGGAAATTAAGTAATGAAAATGTAATCTTTTCAACAAATTGTACAGGAAACTATATATCTGAGTGGAAACTAGATATCTGAGTGGGGGGGAAAATGAGCCTTGACTTACTCCCTGTATAATGCACAAAAATTAATTTGAGATTGGTAATAGACTCTAAGTGGAAGTGCAAACTATAAAACTTGCAAAGGGAAAAAACATAGGAGGATATTTCTGTGGAATTAGAGTAAACCAAGAATTCTTAGAAAGGAGGTAAGAAGCACTGACCATTAATTAAATATGAATTGACTGGATTTTTTTTTTTCAAAATTAAAAATTTGTAAGAAAACAAGAAAGCAAACCTTCATAACCTTGGAGAAATTATTTGCGATACATGTATCTGACAAAAGACTTTTTTAACCTAGGGGTGCGTGGGTGGCTCAGTCGGTTAAGCATCTGCTTTCAGCTCAGGTCATGATAACCAGGTCCTGGGATCCAGCACCACATCGGGCTCCCAGCTCAGGGGCAAGTCTACTTCTCCTTCCGCCTCTCCTCCTGCTTGTGATTTCACTTTCTCTCTCTCTCTCATGAATAAATCTTTAAGACAAAAAAAACAACTTTTATTCAGAATGCATAAAGAACTACAACTCAATAATGTAAAGACACAATCCGAAAAAAAATGTACACAGAAGACTTGAAAAGACACTTCAGAAAAGAAGATGAAAGAATGGTAATGAGCCCATGAAACCTTGCTCAACCATATTAGTCATCAGGGAAATAGAAATTAAAACCACAGTGAAATACCACGCCACCCACTGAAATGGGCTGAACTAGAGCCAACGGATGACACTCGATCCTGATGACAGTGTGGAGCGACGAGAAAGTGCATTGCTGTTGTAGCATAAAAGGGCATTGACAGAAAGCTTGGCATTTCCTTATAAGGTTAAATGCACGCCTAGCCCAAGACCAGCAATTCCGTCCCTAGGTATTTACCCAAAAGAGATGAAGGACAGCTCACAAGAAGATTTGTACAACAATGTTTACAGCAGTTTTATCAATAACAGCCCCAAACTGGAAACAACCCAGCTGTTCATCAACATGAGAAATGGATAAACCAGTTATGGTATATTCATACAGTGGAATTCTACTCAGCAAAATAAAAGAGATAAACCATCATTAACATGCAACAACAAGTGAATTTATAGATGTTATGTTCAGTTAAAGAATCCTGCCATGAAAGAGTTAATAATATGATTTATGCATATGACATTCATTTAATAAGGGCAAAGGTAGTTGACGGTGTTATGGGGATCACAGACCTGAAGGGTATGGTGTTGACTGGGAGGGAGTAGAAAGCGGGAAATTTCTGTTTCTTTGTCCAGGTGGTTACAGAGGTGTATACACACTGCTGGAAATCGTCAAGACATGGGGCGCCTGGGTGGCTCAGTGGGTTAAGCCTCTGCCTTCAACTCAGGTCATGATATCAGGGTCCTGGGATTGAGCCCCACATTGAGCTCTCTGCTCAGCAGGGAGCCTGCTTCCCTTCCTCTCTCTCTGCCTGCCTCTCTGCCTACTCGTGATCTCTCTCTCTGTCAAATAAATAAAATCTTTAAAAAAAAAAAAAAGAAAAAGAAATCATCAAGATGTAAACTTATGATCTATGCATGTGATACATCTGGCTGTATGCATTTTATACCTCAGTTAAAACATTTAAAGATAGGATTTAAACAGTGCCTTCTGGCATTGAGATGGGCTGTTCCTGGTACGTGCATTTCATCATCTGTTCATATGAAGCTGGAAACTTAGCAGCTTCTAACAGGAGGCCTCAGCTGCTGAATCTTGGTATTCTAATTGAGGGAAAGAAGAAACAGCTAATGACAACAATCACTACGTGTCAGTTTTATGCTAGACACCTTTCAATGCCATACCAAAACACAGGGGTAGGTGCCCGGCTAGCTAGCAGCATGGAATCTGGAAAGCGTGGTGACAGATGATGGGTTTTGATCTAGGCCAGTGGCCAGGATCAAAGGCATCTGACAAAAGGTGAGCTGTTGAGAGCTGGTTCTGGAGGCAGGTGGATACGCCTTAGAGGTTCTGAACCTTCTATCCAGGGATCTTGAGGTCTGGGAGTCTGGACCACGGGAAGCAGGGCCCTGGCTAAGGTGGAAAGCCCAGTCACGGACCTGCGGGCAAGTCACCCAGACAGGACAAAGGGACAAGACAGAACTTAAGTTCAGAGAAAGTCAAATCTATGGGGACATGTGCCAAACTCTGGGCTCATTTTTGAAGAGTACAGCACAGCTTTCTGTGCCAACAACGCTCTTGCAAACGTGGTGGACGTTCCTAAAACCCTCTGGACTTTCTGCAAGAAGTGTGGCAAGCACCAGCCCCACAAAGTGACACAGTACAAGAAAGGAAAGGATTCTCTTTATTCCCAGGGAAAGTGGCGTTATGACAGGAAGCAGAGTGGCTGTGGTGAGCAGATGAAGCCCATTTTCTGGAAAAAGGCTAAAACTACAAAGATTGTGCTGAGGCTTGAATGTGTTAAGCCCAATTGCAGATCTCAGAGAATGCTGGCTATTAAGAGATGCAAACATTTTGAACTGGGAGGAGATAAGAAAAGAAAGAGCAAGTGATCCAGTTCTAAGCTTCATATTTTGTTATATTACGAAGACAATAAAATCTTGAGGTTATGTTCACTTCAAAAAAAAAAAAAGCATAGCACAGAAATGACATTTTTGTAGTTGATAGCACACTGATTACTAGTGAATTTGACTTAGGTGTAAGTGGTTGAATACTGAACAGCAGTTTCTTTTACAATTTTGTCTAGAGTGGTTTTTTCTAGCTTTGTGAACATGTAAATTTAAGGTCCACAATGTGATGATTTGATACACATATATATTGTGAAATGATTACTATAATAGTGTTAATTAACACACATACTGCCTTACATGAGTAGATTTTTGCAAGGGGTGGGGGGGGGATATGAGACATTTAAGGTCCAGTCCTTTAGTTAGCAGCTTTTAAACATGTAATGCAGTATTGTTAACTGTTGCCTCTATGCTGTGCATTGGATCTCCAGAACTTACTCATCTTATACCTGAGAGTTGGCACCCTGTGACCATCTTCACCCATTTCTTCCACCCCAACCCCTGGCAGCCACCATCTACTCTGTTTCTGTGACTTCAGCTTTTTTATATTCCACATAAAAATAAGTTCATATAGTATGTGTCTTTCTTTCTCTGACTTATTTTACTTAGCCCACAGGATCCATCCATGTTGCAAATGGCCGGGTTTCCTTCTTTTTCACCGCTGAATAATTTTCCGTTGTTTCTATATGCACATCTTTATTCATTCCTCCAGAGACACACATATAGGTTGCTTCCATGTCTTGGCTTATGTGAATAATACTGCAATGAACATAGGAGTCCAGATACTGATTTCATTACTTTCAGATGCATCCCAGAAGTGGGATTGCTGGATGATGTGGTAGTTCCATTTTTAATTTCTTGAAGACCCTCCATACTGTTTTCCATAGTGGCTGCACCAATTTGCATTCCCACCAACAGTGCACAGTGATTCCCTTTTCTTGCCAACACTTACTATCTCTTGTCTTTCTGACACTAGCCATTCTGACAGATGTGAGGCAATATCTCATTGTTGTTTTGATTTGCATTTCCCTGGTGCTTAATAACATTGAACATTTTTTCGTCTGTTGCCCATTGGTCGGTCTGTCTTTGGGAAAATGTCTATTGAGGTCCTCTGCCTATTTCTTAAACAGGCAGATTTTTTTTTTTTTTTACTAATAAGTTGTATGGGTTCCTTATATATTTTGGATATTAACACCTCATCACATAGATGGTTTGCAAATATTTTCTCCCATTCCATAGATTGTCAGTTCATTTTGTTATTGTTGTTGTTTGTGCAGAAGCTTTTTAATTTAATGTAGTTCCACTTGTCTGTTTTTGTTTTTGTTGCCTGTGTTTTGATATCATATCCAAAAAACAATTACCAAGACCAAAGAGATTTTTCCTTATGTTTTCTTCTAAGTATTCTATGTTTTCAGGTCTTATATTTGAGTCTTGATTCCATTTTGAGTTAATTTGGGGAGTGGTGTAAGAGAAGTGTCCAAATTCATTCTTCTTCCTGTGGTTATCCAGTTTTCCCAATACCAGTTATTGAAAAGATTATCCTTTCCCCACAGAGTATTTTTGGCTCTACATGACTGTATATGGTATTGGGGAGGGGCAGTGTTTTCTGGTCTCTTAATTCTGTTCCATTGGTCTACGCGTCCTTCTTTATGCCAGTACCGTGTTGTTTTGATGACTGTGGTTTTGTTTGAAATCAGGAAGTGCGATATCTTCATTCTTTCTCAGGATTGCTTTGACTATTCAGGGTCTTTGTGGTTTCATATGAATTTTAGGATTGTTTTTTCTATTTTCTGATCCCAATACCATTAGAATTTTGATAGGCATTGCATTGTATCTAGATGGCTCTAGGTCATATGGACATGTAAACAATATTAGTTCTTCTGTTCCATGGACACATGAAATATCCTTTTTCCACCTATTTGTGTCTTCAATTTCTTTCATCAGTGTCTTTTAGTCTTAGATGTATAGATCCTTCACTTCCTTGGTTAAATTCATTCCTAAGTATTTTACTGTTTTTTGATGCTACCGTAAATGGGATTATGTGTGTTAATTTTTCAGATATTTTGTTTTTTGTGCATAGAGACATGACTGATTTCTATATCAGTTTGATTGCGTAACCCACAGCTTTACTGAATTCGTTTATTCTAATGGCTTTTTGGTGGAGTCTTTGGGATTTTCTATATATAGGATCAAATCATCTGCAAATAGGGATACTTTTGCTTCTTCTTTTCTAGCTTAGATCCCTTTCACTTCTTTTTCTTGCCTTATTTTTCTGGCTAGGACTGCTAGTGTTTGCTCAATAGGAGTGGTAAGAGTTGGTACCTTGCCTTGTTCCTGACCTTAGAAGAAAAGCTTTCAACCTTTCACTAAGTTGAGTATAATGTTAGCTTTGCCTTGATCAACAGTTTCTTGAGGTTCTCTGTGAGTAGGGGGTAGGCTTATCCAGAGGTTCAGTGCTGCTGGAGACTGTAGTATTGTGGTCAACAAGAATGAACCTATTATTCTGTTTCATTCTGCCTTTCCACATGGCCAGTAGGAGATCGCCATGGTCATCTGGGATCAAGGACATTCTTTAAGTTGCTACTATTATGAATGGTAGTCTAAAGCCCAATGCTTCGTGATACAGCCAAAAACCTGATTGCCAGAAAGGGGAAATAGTAAAGTTATCAGACCACAGGGGCCTCCATCAGGCTGAGGCACTAGGTTTGGAGCACACAGGGGAGGAATGACATGAGGACACCATTTCCCGTGGTATTCTAATAATGTAATGGAAGGAGTCAGATATGTCCTATAAAGGACTTAACATCTCCTAGTCCGGCCTCTCCACTGAGGCAACGCTAAGTCCAGCCCATCCACCTGCTAGCTTAGTGGCTTGGTGGTGGGAATGGACAGTCAGGCATTGACCTATAATCTCATGTGGCAGCTCTTGGTGGTCTGTTCCCCTTCCTTCCCTGTTTGCCAGCACCTCAGGCTGTTGGAATAGGCTGTTTTGTTGTTGTTGTTTTTAATTGCCAGTGTTAATTCCCCTCTTTCTCACCAGTGCCTCAAATCCCTCTCCCTCCCGGACCACAGAAGCTCACACAGAGGTGGTCTCGACATTCTGCAAAGTGTGCTGTTTAGTATTCTTGAAAGGTTAGCCAGAAATGAAAAGCCTCTTCCTGACAGTGAAATAAAAATGTTTCATTGGAACTTCAGATATATATTTACAGAAACAATTAGGGGGAAAAAGAGAGAGAGAGAAGACCTATAAAGATGTTTATTTTTACTGAATAGTTCCTTGTTTAAAAGATATTTCTCCCCAGTGCCCTAGTACACCAGTCATTGTGCGAGTCTGGAACTGTAGAGATGACCAAGGCATGATGGCTGTCTCATGCCACGGGGTCTCAGCTTGGGACGGGAAATGGCAGGAACGTGGGTCAAGGGGAAGTGCATAGAGAGGGGTCTGGAGCAGAGGGAGGGCTGCCCCATTCTGTGGGTAAGGGTGGCCCATGGAATCTAGTGTCTATCCCCAGGGAGAGGTGGGCAAGACCTTCCAGGCAAGGCATGGGATGTGAGTGAGCAACTGGCATATTCAGGCTGAGCCTCAAGCTGGTCCACATCCCAGGTCCTGGGTTAGAGAAGTTAGCAAGAGAGTGACTATGGTGGTCTGTAGGCCCTAAAGGCCCTGAGCCTCGTGTCCCCTGCTTGCAGGCGACGGGACTATGGCCTGAGCACACTGGTTTCAGGAAGATCATTCTGGAGTCAGTGCTGTGAGGGTGACCCTTTAGAAGGCCACAGTAACCATCATCCCAGAGGAGTTAAGACCTAGCCTGAGGCGTGCGGTGGTGACAGTGAGCATGAAGGGTGGTTGGTGAAACTTGGGATTGTCTGATGGGGTAGAAAGCCAAAGATGGGGTCAGGGTTGGTCCCAGGGCTCCAGCTCGTGCACCAGGAGGATAGGATTCTACTCCTGGAGAAGGAAACACGGAGTGCTAAGGAATTCCAAACTGCAGTGGGTTCTGTGCTCTGCAAATCCCTCATGGGGTAGGCTTTCTGTGTGCTGTACCCCTTGCCTTTTACTCGCAGCCCCAAGACCGCCTCTTCCCACTGAGCTGCTGCAGAGATTCAGGAAACAAAGCTCTTGAGGCCTAATGTCTTTCACATATTAAATGTACATCGTTCTGTCTTCTGTCCACTTTAAGCAGTCACTAAGGGCAGTCAGGTTCCAAAACATCGTCTTCAGTTAAATGTGAAGATTGTATTATTGAAACAAGATTTTTCCAGCTGATCGTACTCCAAATACATGCTTTGGTGCCTGTAAAATCTATTTAAGGTCTTCTGATTCCCCCCTTCTCTTGCTCCATCCACCAGAACTGTTAGAAGGAACTTTTAAAATGGGGAAGTGATTAAGGAAGGGAAAAGCTATCAAACATTTGTTTATTTACAGATCCCGTTGTTGGGAATTATCAAGATTGATTTCAGGAGCATAGAGTTCAAATGAATGCTAAATGACCAAAGAGAATGTATCATCCGACAATCATTTTCTATTCTGAAAGGCTAAGTAATGAGAAGCAGACGCTTAATTTAACACAAAAAGGAAAAAGGAGGAGAAATTAGGAAGTAATACATTCAATTATAGGAGCCCTTTGCCAAGATCCTATTGATTTCATGTTCTGACAATTTCAGTTAAGCCTTAGCAGGGGAAAGATTTAGCAACCAGTCAGATCAAACATGTGTGGCCCCCCCCACTCCTGGAACTAGTGTGTGTGTAACAAAAATAGGGCTTCACTAGGAATGGGCTCCATCTTTGGGATCTGTTCATATTGTGAGGTCCAAGACCAGAGCTTGGAGGACATTGCACGTGAGGGAAGGGGCTGCAAACACCTGGGCAGACCCCAGAAAATCCGACCCGACGCCATAACTGTCATGAAGGGAGAAGTGGACCAGGAGCCTCGTGTCCTGTTTTTGCAAAGACCCCACTCTGCTGAATTCCCTCTTGCAGTTTCTCTGCCCTCTGAAGCCAGTTTCTTTTCCAGTCCCTCCCCTCACGTCCACATCTACCCTCACCACCCATCTCTGCAATGGGGCTCCTTGATATAGTCATTGGCCCTGACCACGGCACTGGGTGCCGGGGCAGTCACAGTCCTGCCCTGGTCAGCCCAGCGCTTACACCACAGTGTGGGAAGGGCTTCCACGGAGGGTTGTGTTGCTTGGTGGGGGCCAGCCCACATGCGGGAGGGGGAGCTGTCTGGAGGCTTCCCAGACTGGGAGGAGGCAGTCAGGTAGGGCAGAGGGCGGGTGGAGAGAACTGCATGTGAATACATCTGAAGCAAGAGAGGGAGCATGTCCTGAGACTGGATGTAGTTCAAGGTGGAGAGGAGCCGTGGAGAGTGTGTGTGTGTGTGTGTGTGTGTGTGTGTGCGCACGCACACGCACACGTCTTGGAATGCGTGCTTATTGAGAACCTGCACCCAGCACCACTGGGGAAGAACAGCAGGCTGTCTATAGGGGAAGCCCCTGTGGGAGCAATGAGGGCCAGTGGGGTGATGTCTTTGCTAGAACAGCCGTTCTGAACAAGCTCTGTTAGGAACTGGGAATGACGGGGTCCTACAGGAGTTCCTCTGGCAGTTCGTGCTCTTGGGAGCCACATCCGTCTGTGTTCCAGTGAGCAATCAGGGATCATTACTGGACTTTGCTGGGACTTCCTACATGATCAGAATATCTTTTTTAGTACAGAGACAAGCACTGCGGGGCACGAGAATGTGATCAAGAAGCCTTCGTAGTTGGACCCCTTCCTACTCTCCTGCCATTCGTCATTCTTAGGTTGTGTTTCTCTAGGAAAAGATATGAATCCCAGGTTTTCACCCCAAGGGCTTATCTCCCCAAACAAGGGCTGTTTCATCCACCCCCACCCCTGCAGTCCAGCCACCTGCTACCTTCTCAGAGAAGGGGAGATTCTCGTGCAGTAGAGCCTGGTCCGCAGCTGGGGTGGGCAAGTGTCTGGGGATGGGGGTGGTAGACAGAGGGCCGCTGACCCAGGCACTGAGACCAGACATGAACCCGGCAGCTGGCCTGTCCCCTTAGGCTCCCAAAACCAGGACACAGCCCTCTCTGGGGCATTTGGAGCATATTTGCTTTTCCTTCTCATAGGAAACAAGCTGGAACAGTAGATACAAAAGTGTCCTGCTGTGTCCTTTCTCCCAGGATATAGTAGGACATTGTGCTAGATGTATTGCTCTGACTGTCCTGGAAATAATAGTGCAGGTTCAAAGGGCCGAGGTGCAGAGAATCTCCTGCTCCCAGTTCAGAAAGCCACAAGTGAGCTGCCATCTGTTGGACCCAGACACCCTGCTTTCTGTGAGACACTAGTACAGAACTGACCAACACCCAGCCATCGATGCAGGAAGAGGCTGGGGCCTTCTGGAGAAGACAGAATTCAGGAAGAATAGCTGTGGTGGGGAGGAGAGGGGTTCCTTTCCCAAAGCCAATCAGAGGAAGCCAAGTTAAGTCAGGAGGAAAGTCTGAAGAGAAAAAGAATTTGGTGTGTGAATGCCTAAGAGAGGAGTGAAAAGTGAAGCAGTGAATTTAACCCAGGAGAGAGGACAGAACAGTACAGAGGGAGCAGAAAGACTGAAAAACAGAAGGGCAAGAAAAGCCTAGAAAAACAAAACCCTAGAAAAATAGAAAAAATATAGAACAGCAGAAAAATTAAAATATAAAAGGGTGAAAAAGCAGTTGAGTAAGGCTCGAAACAGAGAGGGAAAGAAGAACTCAAGAGAGAGAGGGGTAACTATACAAAGTTTTTTTAAAAAAAGAAAGACATAAAGGGGCGCCTGACTGGCTTAGACAGTTAAGCATCCAACTCTTGGTTTTAGCTCAGGTCATGATCTCAGGGTCATGAGATCAAGCCCCATTCTGGGCTCCGTGCTGGGTAGAGACTGCTTGAGACTCTCTCTCTGTCTGCCCCTCCTCACACCCTCTCTCTCTCTCTGTCTCTCTTTCTCTCCCTTTCAAGAAAGAAAGAAATAAAGAGAAAGAAAGAGAAAAAGAAAGAAAGGAAAGACACAAAAAATGTAAGAAGGCAGAAAAATATATAAAGAACCCCCCCCCCCCCATTATCCCACTCCTGAAAGGCAAGACAGAATGTCAGGTGAGAGGAGCAACAGGAAGGCAGAGATGTGGGCTGAGCAGGTGAGGAGGGGCCCTCCCTGGTCTGGCCATTAGCTCTGTGAGGATGCCCCTGAAGAGGCAAAGCAGGCTTTGGAAGGAGTGTGGCCCTGCTGACACCTTGATTCTGACCTCTAACCTCTAGAACTGTGAGAGTATACATTTCTGTTGTGTGACGTCACCAGGACTGTGGTCATGTGTTACAGCAACCCTAACATAACCCCTTAACATGACTTTACCTGTTCCTATGCTCACAAGATAGGAAAGTTCCAAGCAAAGAAACAGGAAGAGGACAAAGGGGAAAAAAAAAAAAGCACATGCTGGCTCAGGCTGTATTTTGTTTTGTTAGGGAAACAGTAGCTTTCACGGAAGTAGACTTCTGCCCACTCCCTTGGCCATGGAGACTACAAATCTTACAAAGCTATAAGGGAGCCTGGGGAGGTGAGCATCTTTAAAAAAAATCAACTTTTGTTTTATATATGTAATTAATATATATTAAGACTGACCAATTTTAAGTGTACAATTAATGGGTTTTGGAAAGTGCATATAGTCTAGATAGAGAACATTTCCATCACCCCAGAAAGTTCCTTCCTGCTCCTTTGTAATCAAAGCCCTCCCCCTACTCTGACTCCTGGAAAACACAGATTTTTCTTCTCAAATAGAATTGCCTTTTTTATAATTTAATAGAAATGGAAGGTCATAGTATATAGTCTTTTGCATTTGAGATCTATCTAAATTATTGGGTGTTTTAATAGTTTGTTCCTTTTTATTGTGCAGGAGTCTTCCTTTATATGGCTTTACTATAATTTGTTTATCCCTTAACCAATTGGTGGACATATGGATTGATTCCTGTTGGACTATTATGAATGAAGTTTCTGTGAATGTTCTCATCCAAATCTTTGCATGGACATATATTTTTATTTATCTTGTGTAAATATCAAGAAGTGGAATGGCTGCGTTCTATGGTGCCTATGTGTTTATAAGAAACCTCCACACTGTCTTCTTTTTTTTTCTTAAGATTTTATTTATTTATTTGATAGAGACACAGTAAGAGAGGGAACACAAGCAGGGGGAGTGGAAGAGAGAGAAGCAGGCTTCCAACTGAGCCCGATGTGGGGCTCGATCCCAGGACCCTGGGATCATGACCTGAGCTGAAGGCAGATGCTTAGCAACTGAGCCACCCAGGTCTCCCCAGAAACCTCCACACTGTCTTCTAAAGTGGCTGCACCATTTTGCCATTTTGCCACCCCTACCCACAATGAGTTCTAGTTGCCCTGCATCCTTACCAATACTTGGCATTGCCAGTCTTACTGGTGTCAGCCATTCTGGGGGATGTGTTGTGGTGTCTCATCATGGCATTTCTCAAATCTGTTTCATGTATTATTGCCATTCATTTATCTTCTTCGATGATGTGTCTGTTCAAACTTTTTGCCCATTTGTTAAAGTGGATTTTGTTTTCTTACTATTGAGTTGTAAGCTGTATTTGTAAATTCTGGATAGACATCTCTTATTACATACATGATTTTTCAAATACTTTCTCCTAATCCATTACTTGTCTTTTTATTTCCTTAAGTGTCTTTAAAAGTAGAATTTTAATTTTGATGAAATTCAGCCTTTTCATGTCTTATCTCACAAAATCTTTGCCTATCCCAGTGTCACTAAGATGTTCTCCCACAGTTTCTTCTAGAATTTTATTTTAGATGTAAGTCTTACATTTAGGTTTATGACCCACTTTAAGTTAACTTATTAATATGGCGTGAAGTAAGGGTTGAGCTTCATTTTATTTATTTGTTTGCTTTTGTACGTGGATGTTTGGTTGTTCTGGCACTGTTAAAAAGACTTTTTTCCCCCATCTAATTACCTTGGTACCTTGGTAGAAAATCAGTTGACCATGCCTGGATGGCTCTTTTTCTGGACTCTTCTTTTTTTCCCCCATTCACCTATATTTCTATTCTTATTCCAATACCATACTGTTGTATTTACTACAGCCTTATACTGAGTCTTGAAATCAGTTACTGTGAATCCTCCAAGTTGTTTTTTTCTCAGAATGGTTTTTGATTATTGTAGGTCTTCTGTATTTCCATATAAGGTTTACAATCAGCTCGTCCAGTTCTATACACACAAAAGTCTGCTGGGATTTTGCTTGGCATTGTTCTGACTCCATAGATCCCTGTGAGAATTGACATCTTAGCAATGCAGAGTTTTCTGGCCCATGTGTAGATCTCCCTTCATTTCTATGCTCCATTTCAATTTCTTTCTGCAATGTTTTTTCCTCTCCGCATACAGATATTGCATGTGCCGTGTGAAATGTATCTGTGAGTATTGAATACATTTGATGCTATTGCAATGGTATTTTTATTTCAAGTACAAATTGTTCATTGCTAGGATATAGAAACTTAGTTGATTTTTTTTTTTTAAATCTTGCATCTTGTGACATTGCTGCTTAATTTGCTAATTAGTTTTAGTAGCTTTATGATACATTCCTTAGGGCTTTTTACATAGAAAATCAGTTCTTTTTGGATGAAGAAAGTTTTACTTACTCCTTTCCAATCTCTACACCTTTAATTTCTTTTTCTTGCCTTATTATCCTGGCTGGAATCTATAGTACAACACTGAGTAGAAGTGATGACAGACATTCTTTTCTTCCCAATCCTAAGGGGAGAGCACTCAGTCTTTACTACTAAGTGTGATGTTAGCTGAGGGGTTTTTTTTTATAGATCCTCTGTGGGGAGGTAAGTATTTTTTAACTGGATATATTGCTGCCCAAAGCTATTGGGGATTTTTCTAGAAAAGTAGAAGGGAGAATGGACATGGGCATCCATCAAAAGGGAGTCCAGCAGGGGTTTCTTTATGAGCTTGGCCCTGTCTTAACTGTGTGATGATTTATTAGGAAGTAAGCATTTATTTCCATTAGAGGTTTTAAGTGTAGAATATGGTTCACATTACATACGACCATATGTGACAATGCATCTTTATGAACTGTATTTGGGAGGGACAGATGTTGCCCGGGAACCAACTCCCTATTAGTCCATTGGGAGGCAGTGTAGCCTGTGGTTACAAACATGGGCTCAGAAGCCTGGGTGCCCAGTCCCAATACAGCTCTGCAACCTTGGGCAAATTCCTTAACCTGTGTCAGTTTTCCACCTGCAAAATGAAGGTATCAAAAGATGTCAGTAATTCCTACCTCTAGGGCTTCTGAAGACTCAATGAGCAAATGCAATTAAGAGCTTAAAACAGCGTCTGTTGTCTGGTGCATTTTAAGAAGGTTTTAGTTTGCATAGGCTGAGTTACACACAGGTTTTCAGTAGCAGGCTTACTGCTTGAAATAAAGAACAGCCATCCATTTAAAAAAAAAAAATCCACTCTCCAGAAAACCTCTTATTAAGGTTTTGTAAGGAGGGAGAGTTAGATACTTGATTTCTATTGTCTTGCCTGTTATTGGTGTAATAAATACATTTAAAAATTTTGAGCCCTGCATAGGCCATTATCAGCTGGGTTACTGTGGGCAATGACACCCCAGAGTTCACACTGGGTCTACACTTAAAGGCTAAACCAGTTTGACCTTCTGATCTGCTTGTTTTGACCACTTGACAATGGGCTGGAATGGGACCCCACACACTGTTCTGAGCTGCCCCACCTGGACCTGTGGACCACTGTGCAGCCCCCAGTTGGCTTCAGCCTATTGTTTCTTGCCAGTAAACTCGAATTCAAGGAGACAGAGACTTCTCACTCTGTCGCTTTCCCGAGCATCTGCCTTTCTATCGACATGTTCCAAGTCCTGGGTACCATCCTTGGATGGGGGGATAAGTCATGCCAGCCTTCCTGTCTGGAGTGGGGTGCGAGGGGGCACCACTTGCCAGCAGGGACGAGGTTACACTGAACCTGCTCAAGTGGGTCCTGCTGCAGCACTGTGATGTTAACGTATAAGGAAAAGCACTTAGGAGCAAGCTGGCAGGCCTTCAAGGGGCCTTTCCCCTTAACTTGAACTTGCCTTTTTTTTTTTTCTTTGCCGTGTACTTTTTGAGGATGCAGTCACAACAAGTTTCGTAAAGGGCCTTCTGCAGTGTTTTCTCATCTAAAGTCCCTTCTTCATGCAGGGTCTGTATTGTCCAATTAATTGTCTGTTTCTGGTTTTCTCTCGATCAGACCAGTGAAAGACCTAAGTGTATATGTTTAGATTTTTAAAACTGTAAGAGTGTTCTCAGTTCTGTTTGGACACCTCTGCACACTGTTTTACCCTTCTTCCCCTCTCCTTCCCATACAGTGTGGGGGACAGCCCACTCACGTTTGGGAGAGCTGGTCCACCAGGCCCCAGCGAAGATTTCCTGGTGTTTTACTCCGCAGTGTGATGGGGAGAGCTTGGGGACAGGAGTGTTTGGCCAGCTCTTACCCTCACCTCTGCGCAAGAGGTTCTCTGGCCCATTCCTTGAGACTTGCATTCTCCATCACACCTTTTCAGCTGTCATTTTGATACCAGCATGGAGAGATCCTGATTCAGGGACCGAGACAGACATTATCCTCGCCTTTGACTGTCGTAAGACGCAGTTAGGTGGGGACTCCAAGGCACATGTGACATGGTCCTCCACACTGTGCCTGCTGCCACAGGTAATCATGCTAAATTATACATGGGTAGAGGCTTTCTGCAGTGCTGTTTTTCCACTGCAGCACAAAACACTCTGTTACAGGAGGGCTTTGACAAAGCAGGTCCTCCAGGCCCTGCAGGAACCATGGAGCTGCAGGGGGCAGGGTACCTTCCAACCACAGGGTTCATTCAGCGTGTGAATTTAAAACAAATGGGAAGCAGATGCAGAGTCTGATTTTCTATCTGAGTGTTATTTCTTTGAGCAAAGACAAGGGCTGAAAATTTAAATATCAAACTGTTAGGTTTTCAAAACAAACAAACCAAAAAAAAGGCAAGAAGAAACAAAGAAAAGTCAGAAGTGACAAATTCAACACTCCTCTCTGGTCAGATAAGAATCTGCCCTTAGCTCCACCAAAATTACTAACTGCCGGCTCTGTGATTAGGCATCTTTCTCTTTCTTTCTCTTTGTGTATTTTCTTCATTCTTATCTTCTTCTAGTTCTCTTCCCTCACTTCTCACCAACCCCCCCCCCCAAAAACAGCAAAGAACAAAGCAAAACAACTCTGTTCGTTGGAGTGATTGAAAGAGCATCTTGCATGGGTTAGATTGGCTAAAGGGACCGGTCAGATGGAGGGAGGACTCAGAGGTGCTGGGCGTGCAGTTCCCACACTCCTGGGTGCCCCTCCCACACATCACACCGGGCCACTGCCAGATGCCCATTCTGGAGACCTCACTGGAGACCTCACGGGCATTCGAGAGAAACAACTTGAAAGCAAATGGAAGTACCTGCCTTCTATGGAAGGAAGGAGGGAGGGACGGCAGGTTCATTTTGCTGCAGATTAGACTTAATGCAGTTCGATCTGGGATTCACAGTTCTGCAGGCAGAGAGCACCCCGGGTAACACGGTGTCGCATTACCTGTGTGCGCATTGTTCCCCATGCACTGTTACTTGGACGCCTGTGCCATCTCAAGAGTCGGCCGCTGGTAGTGGTCATGTTTGCTGTGTGTGAGGAATTCCTACCAATGTAGAACCTGGACTCACAATACACTGATGGCCTTTCTTCACCAACAAATTGCTTCCGTGGGTCCCGGAGGCCAGCCTTGCAACCTACCCAGGCTTCAGGTGGTACTAAAAATGTGCAAATTTGCCATCTGCCTTGCTTCTAAGTTCTGTTCTCTGGGAAGACCCTCAGTGGTTCCTTTCATTCTGTCCATTTGACAGGTGATGACCAAGAAAGAGGACTTTTTCAGTGCCTGGAACGCGTGTCTTCACCACGTTGCCTGCCTGTCTCTGGCACACATCCACAGAGGTCAGTTGGCTCTTGTTCAATATTTGTAATGGGGCGGCTCAGAGGGCTGCAAGGTATCTGGGAATAAGACTACAGACCAAGGACAGTCCCCACACCAGGCTGAGCCCCATGCTGAATGTAGAGGCCCCCAAATAACTTAACCCCCAACTTACCAGGAACACTGACCAAATGACACCCACAAAACCCAACGCTAAACTCCAGAAACAGTACCTCCGACACAACCCAGGAGTTGCCAACAGCACTTGTTTGACAGAAGCCAGCTGGCGAATGGCGGGCCCCTCAGCAGTGCCCTTCTGCCCAACAGGGACTGCCGTTCCCCTGTAAACAAACCGGAGGGTGCCCACACAGGTAAAGGGAAAGCGTTCTAATAGGATCCCTGCCTGAAGTATTTCAAGTACCACAACTAACTACTTAAACCTAATCCTCAAATTAGCCAGAAACTGGTTCAGCCTTTTAAAGCGGTGGCTCTCAAGCCCTCCTAGGTACATTTAGTGACATCTGGAGACATTTTTTGTTGCCACAACTGAGCAGGGGTTGCTGGTGGACAGAGGCCAGGGACGCTACTAAACACCCCCCAGGCTGTGAACAGCACCCACAGCAGAGAGCTCTCTCGCCTCCGTGTCAATAGCGCAGACACTGAGAAAACGTGAGTGACCATTTTGACCTGAACAGACCCAAATCACAAAAAATAAAAGAAACTTAACAGAGTATGATCCATCAAGATATGGCAAATTGTTCCTGAAAATTTTGTGTAGCATCAAGAATCATTTGTTCATTCATCATAAACTCTTACTCCAGGGGGGGAAGGTCTTAAAGGGAGAAGACTGTCACTGGGCTTGTGTGCCGTGTGGGCTTTTCCATCCCACCGAGGTCACAGCTGGCCCTGGGAAGGCAGGGTCAGGTTTGGTCACCACCACAGCTCCAGGGCCTGGCTCCCAATCCTGGCATGTCCTTGGGCACCATCTCGTGGGGTGGAATTCCCCCTGTTAAGGGTCAAGCCAGCAACCCAGGAGTGCTGGCATCCCACCTGCCTCACAGCCTGACTACCACCTTCCCTCCCCAGCCAGGCAGTACTAGGAGAGGAGAGTGCCATGTTGTTAGTCACTATGGGGCGGCCAGACCCGTCCCCAAGAGCTGGCAAAAGCCAGACTGGGGTGAGTAGGCTGAGCCTGGCCTCTTCTCTCCCTCAAGGCGCAGCCCAGTGCTTGGGACCGTGATGAGCCTCATGACACAGGGCTCAGGAGTGTGGACAGGAATGAGAACACACAAGTGATTATGCCCAGAGCATGCGTTCCTCATGGGGCCTGGGGGACAACACACCGGGAGCAGCCTTTTTACACAGCGAGCCCCTCCAGGGGCTGAGAGGAGCAGAGGGAGGACAAAAGCTTCCCTCCGCACAGGTCATTAAGTCATAGGACTAAGTTCCCTCATCTATGGATCCAGAAATTTTAATTTGTCTGCACACCCACAGTATATGAGGCTCAAGGGAATTGACTCACCTTAATCAAACTCAAAGGTAACAGCTGTATAATCCAGAATGCCAGTTTACTCATCACAAATGAGAACCCAACTGCTGAGTCATTTGTACACGCTCCATCCCATGGAACTCTCCGTGTGGAATTCAGTGATAGAACATTGCAGAAGGTTGGACTGGACAGCTCTTGGAGGAGCATCTGAGTGTCCACGCTGGCCCGCCTGCCACAGAGGCTGGGTCCTGGAGCCCACAGGCTGCTGCTCCCTGGACGGTCTTGGTGTCCTCAGCACCAACTCAGCCCCTGAGAAATTTATGCAAACCTCCTTTCTTCTGTTGGTGGGGTGTTTTTTCAGATTTGTCCATCAGCTAAAACTTACCTGGCATATAAAGCAGCACAGGAGGCACCTTTACTGAAGGCAATTATGTCCCAGGCCTTTTTCTGCACTCCGTGTAGACATGTATGGCTCCGCTCTCTGGGCTGCCTGTGGCCCCACCGCCTGGGCTCCTCCCCGTGCTTTTCCGTGTGCTGACCACAGATATCACCCTTCCCAGGATACAAGCAGCAGCCATGTGGACTCCAAGTGAAACACTTCTAAACATTAGGAGATGTGATTAAATTTGAAGGCAGGCATCAAAGAATCCCTGAACTCAGGCCTTTGCCTTGGAAACACTGACCATTATGACTTGAACCACTCGTCCTGTCGAGAGCATAATTAAGTTTAACATGAGGGTTGAGAACTCGGGCTCCAGAGTCTGGTTAACTGAATGCAGAGACTTTATTTACCTCTACCTGCTGTGCAATGGTGGGTGAATTAATCAACCTCTCTGAGCTTTCGTCTCATCTTCATTTATAAAATGGAGATAATGTGGGCGCCTGGGTGGCTCAGTGGGTTAAGCCGCTGCCTTCGGCTCAGGTCATGATCTCAGGGTCCTGGGATCGAGTCCTGCATTGGGCCCTCTGCTCAGCAGGGAGCCTGCTTCCCTCTCTCTCTCTCTGCCTGCTTCTCTGTCTACTTGTGATCTCTCTCTCTGTCAAATAAATAAAATCTTTTAAAAAAATGGACATAATGTGATATTTACCTCAGGGGGCTATTGAGAATATACTCAAAAGCCCTTATCTTAGCATCTGATCCATAGTTAGGGTTCAATAAAAAATTTTTATTACTGTTAATTACTGTTTTATTACTGTTAGTTACTACTCTACAAAATCCTTAGTTCCCATTACCAAAGTGGAACATTTAGATCCTTGTTTCTTTTCTTTTAAAGATTTTATTTATCTATTTGACAGAGAGAGAGATCAGAAGTAGGCAGAGAGGCAGGCAGAGAGAGAGGGGGAAGCAGGCTCCCTGCTCAGCACGGAGCCCAATGCGGGGCTTGATCCCAGGACCCTGGGATCATGACCTGAGCCGAAGGCAGAGGCTTTAACCCACTGAGCCACCCAGGTGCCCCAGATCCTTGTTTCTTAAGCGTAAGAACAAGAGGACAATTTAAGCAAGTTAGGTTCCAGTGCAGGAAGTCTTAACATGGACAGGCAACATCACAGATTTAATATTGCCACAGCATAAAAGAAATCCGAATGGACTCCCTACCTTTTATTAGCTAATAGCCACAGTAGCAAAAGTGATTATTTTCAGGAAATTGGCCCCTATCAGGGTTAGAGGAAGACAGTTTGGCTGTAGAAAGTAACAGAAGAAAAAATAAGAAGAATTAGTTCAATGACAACCTCTAGAACTCCCAGGAATGTTTTGAGATAGAGAAAGTCATCGTAATGAGGAGGTCTGAACAGATAAGGAATGGGTTCTTGCGGTAGGACAGCGCCGAGCACACACTGCGCAGGGACAGTTCCGTCAGCATGTCATGACATTTAAATAGCATGCTGCGCCACTGCCAGAGGTCCCCAGGGGTTGGGAGAAGAAGTAGAAGGAGCCCATCTGTCTTCAGTGACCAGGCCCAGATGTTGCCTTTGGAGACTTTCAAAGAAAGAGCACAAAGGAGGAAAGGGAAGGATCAGTCCGTGAAAGCACAGACCTGAACGTCACCCCACATGAAAATGAACTCAGAATCTAGCCATTTTTATTAGGAACAAATGAGGGGGGGGACCTTCTGGCATCAGTATCCGTTGTCACCTGAAGACTCGGGAAAACGTGTGTTTGAAATAAAAATGTTAAGCAGTCTCTAGTGGTTTCTGAAGTGGGATGTAACCATTACAATGATAAATTGTTATTTTTCTGTGATACACGTTTTTATCTTGCCCTAGAAAGAGCAGCTCCGAAGCACAGTGCGGTCTGAACCCCTCAGGGTGTACCGATTCCTAAACAAAAAAGAAACTAAGCACTTTTATTAAATAAGTCACATCCACTATTCTCCAGCTCCATGCAGAACTGTCTCTTGGTTTTTCCCTCCTCTGAGCTGTAAGGTGCTGTCATTATGCTGCAGAAGTCCCTTCTCCGGTTCTTAATAAAGTGACTAATAATTTAGAACGTTCGCATTAAGAGCACATTGTAATTATGATTAGAATATATAAGTAGTGTGGCTTTCTGCCTGTCAGAGGATTAATTTCAGACTCCTCTCAGGGACGATGTGTTTCCAAACAAGACTTTCTTTGTTAATAAAAATGTGGTCATAGGTGTTATCGCAGCATTCTTTCTGTATTTTCTCCGTGAGCACTTGCTCCAGTATCCTTCATGGGATCAGCATTTTTCGCCCCCATTTGTTAATGGGGCTATTCTTTACACAAACTACATTCACCTCGATTTCGTTTTAGCTTTGACATTCATCTTCCAGGGAACTGGGGGAATATACTAACCCCCTCAATGAACGTGCATCTCGTTACTCGAGCTCAGAAAAATAAAATGCCATAACTTCATCCAGGAGTCCCGTGTGGATTTAGGTCCTCATCGCCCCCCCTTACACTCCACTGCAGAAGTGCCCCCAAGACCCTAAGTCCTCTGCACTTGAAGAGTGAGCCTGCCCTCTGGAGCGGAACTGAACTTGAAAGTTAACACACCTTATTTGAATACAGATTTCTGCACCGTGTTTGGCTGTTGTTGCCGGAGATGGAGGGCGGGCGGGCACCACAGGTATTGTGTGGGCTGGGACAACCTGTGTGCCTTCCTTTCCCGTGGGGACCCTCTGCTGGGTGGGACAATATTTAGAAGTAGTCCCAGCCTGCCCCGACCGGTGGTGTGGGGTGGGAGGGAGGAGCTTTGGGTACCGCCGCCCCTGACGCTGACCTTCCTCTTTGTCTAGCACCCGTTAACCATGTGGGTGGTAGAAGCAGGTGAGGGGACCTAGAAAGCCAAGAATGGGCAGACACGATTTGCAGCAGCATCTTGGAGGCCCCAAGGGGGGAGAAAAAGACCATCTCCAGCTTTGTTCCCTCTGTCCCGGTCACATGACTAAACCTCAGACCCATTCATTTCTGAGAGCAGAAGGTGCAGTGGGGAGTCTAGGGTCCCCATTTCAGAGCACGAGACACCTGGGAGAGCCCACGCGACTGTTCCAGTCCTCTGCTGGAGTAGCTGGGTCCCTAAAGCCGGAAGTCTGGGACAGCAGAGAGGGGCCGTCTGGGATGCCAGGAGGTGGCAACAAACCAGAGAAAAGGAAGTGAGAACTCGCCTCCCCTGAGCTTGTGCAAGATTGCTCCGAGGGCCAGAGATGTGAGTGGACGCTCCTGCTGAGGGGGGTGTCCAATGAAAGGGAGACAGTTTTAAGGAGGAGAATAGCATACTTTGGGCTGATGCAGCTAGGGGCTCTTACAAAAAGAAAAGAAGAAATGTGGCTGAATTTGAACCCTTGGCAGAGCGTGTGGTATTGCTTCATGAGCAAGTGGACACAAGAAGAGAAAGTTCTATAGCGCAGACCGCCCGACATTATATGGCATTCCTAGCCTTTCGCCTTCTGGGAAAGTGGGTGAGATGGAGCGTGGCTCCCGGGCTTCTGTGAGTCTACAGAAGAGCTCTTCTCCAGCATCGGGAAGGTTGCTCCCGCCCTCAAAAGGCCGGGGTTTCTCCCCTGGAGCTGCGCCTTCTCCCCGTGGCTGCATAGGTAAATCTGCAGATTAGGTCTGCCCAACCCAAAGACCCCAAGTACCGTTCCCCTGAGAAATGCCGTCACACTGGCTTCGCTTGAGGTCTGGGCCCCCAAGGCCCCCCATCACCCCACTGGGGAGTGTGTCACTAAGAAAGCTGTCTTGAGAGGATGCTGCTAACTCAACTTTCTTTGAAGGAGGTGACAACTTATGAAAGAGTGTTGTGACAAATGACCCAAGGATTCTGTTGCGCTGGGAAGAAGGGGACAAGGGCAAAAAGTGAAGTCTAACTCCTGCATCTTGTCTGCTCTGTGGAGGAGACGGCTGAGAACAGAATTTAGCTGCAGTACTTGACCCAGATGCTAAGAGAATGTCACTTATCCCTGGAGCCCCAGTATTTCGGCCGACTGTAACGGTCACTGTGGAGGGTTTCCCCTGGGCTGGAGCCATGTCACGCCTTCGGTTTCCACAACAAGCTCACAAAGCCCATTGAGAAACTGGCTCAGAGGAGGAACGAACTGCCTAGGATGGCATCCAACCAGCTTCGCCCTCGGGCTGGCTGACCCCAAAGCTTTGCTTGGAAAAGCTCTCTAGGCCTCAGATTTTGAGGGAAACCCTCCCACCACCAACTCTCCAAGGGTTTTCCTTCCTATAGATAAAACACCAGAGGCTGGGAGTTACAGCCTTCTTGAACTTTCAGAGATTTTTCCTTGTGTGTTTGTTTGACACATACTTTCCTCTCTTGTGCTGTGCTGCATTTCACTGCTTTTACCGCATTTGTCTCCGAATAGTGGGTCTTCTGTTTTCCACGTCACAGGTTTTCTGTGAGGATGAAATGAAAAATCACGCGAGGAAGCACTAGGGCCCTATAACCATGAGGACCACTAACACCCAGGGAGGCTCGGTGTATCAAGCCCGGTGCACAATGTGGGAGCGGGAGCATTCATTAACCCCCCGCCAAGTGGTGAGGAAGGGGCCACTGTCTATCCCATTTTGACCTGAGGAAACTAAGCACAGAGAGATTGAATAAGTTGCCCAGTGTCACACAGCAGTGGGAGGATTCAAATCCCAGCCTATTGCTGCCCTCTGCCCACCTTGTGGGGCCCATAAGTGCTGTTTGGATCTCGATCTAGTTGCTCAGCTTTGCTAAAGAGGCAGAAAAAAGAAGCACCCCCCGCTTAAACGTGTTTCTTCTTTTTTTTTTTTAACCTTTTTTCCCCATCGTGTGATTGAAAAGTGTACCTTATATCTGTACACGGAAAGATCCGATCTGCAGTCCACCCTGACTTTACAGCTTCTGGTACTTAAGGAGTTTCAAAGTAAGATTAATCAGTACCCAAGCTGGCAGGTAAAAACAACACAAAAGTAAAAAAGATACAATTTTTTACTGCTGAACTCTGTACTGTGAGTTTTCCCGCTAGGAATTATGATTAAGAATAATACCTTCTAAACTGCGAGTTAAAAATAGGAGCATAGGAACTCTTGTATTATCATAGCAATTATAGGTATGATTTTTTTACTTTAAAAATATGATCCCATATTCTAAAGTGAAACATATTTGCAACAAACATAAATTTAAATTTAGATTTTAAAGGACAACATGTTCTAATCTCACAAAACATTTAGCAAATAACCTTTGAGTTCACATGAGCCACCCACACAAAAACCAAAATGAACTCAGAAAAAAACATAGAAAAAGCAACTGTCTGTTGCCAACCAGATTTTCGTTCAACTCTCGGGTTGTTGTTTTTTTTTTTTTTTTTTGTCTATAAATAATCTGTATGTTTCAAATGTGACCATTTTTTTTTTAAGGTGTCTTCTGGCATGTTCTCACTTCGGTGTGTTTTAAAAACAAGAAATAAACTGTGTAAATCATAGGAACTATTGAGTTTTTGGAGGGGAGATCTTTAATATACATGATCTTCAGATACCAAAAGTGTCACAATGAAACATTAAGATGATGTATCCTTTCTTTAGGGCATCTGTTTATCTTTTATGAAATCTGGAGTTTGATAAATCACCAGAGATAAAAACATCATTTTTAACCTATCGTAGATCCCAAATGGCAGGAGGAAAAATAGGGTTGTGTCTCCTCTTTATGAATTTACCTCTCTCTTTGCTTGAGAGTTATGCGATTTTATTTGCAGAGAAAACATAATGCTCTATGAACTTGAAAATGATGGCTTTTACTCAGAAATGTGAGAACCGAAAAGGGAAAAAAAAAAAAAAGCCAAATTGGATCCTCTGAGATATAATGAAGTAACAAGTTTTAATATACACTTAAAGTGGCCTCGAGGGTTAGATAGGAAAGTGACCACAAGGTAAGTAACAGAAAGGTTTTTGTCAGTATATTCCCCTTCCTTTACTGACATGTAGGTCCCCTGATTTGCTGTATTAAAACGGGTATTAGAAACTCGACAGGGGGGGCGCCTGGGTGGCTCAGTGGGTTAAGCCGCTGCCTTCGGCTCAGGTCATGATCTCAGGGTCCTGGGATCGAGCCCCGCATCAGGCTCTCTGCTCAGCAGGGAGCCTGCTTCCTCCTCTCTCTCTACCTGCCTCTCTGCCTGCTTGTGATCTCTCTCTGTCAAAAAAAAAAAAAAAAATTTAAAAAAAAAAAAAAAAAAAAAGAAACTCGACAGGGGAAGTTTAACATCAGGGTAAGTAGAGATGGGGGAAGCTGTTTATTGTGTTGTTGTTTTTTTTTTTTTTTCCCACTGAAAAGCACTTGGAAATTCTCTCTTAATTGGAAGGCTGGAAAATAAAGAAATTCCCACAGATTTCTGTAATCATGGGTGAAAAGTATTGTGTGTCTGAGAATGTAGCAAAAAGCCCGTGTGGTAGAGAGGCATCAAACTTGTGATCTCCAGGGTCAAAGTGCATGAACCAGAAAGCAAGTTCGTCACAAAAACATAACATGGCAGAAAAAAACGACTTTTCACAGTGTTAGGAATAGCCGTTTCTTAATACGTAATGTAGTTTCTGGATACCTTGAACATTAGAGTTCCTTGTCTCATGCACATTTGGTATTTCTTCATTCCTGAGAAGTTAAAGACAAATTAAATTTTATGCAGACCCATTCTGGACCAATGCAGGTGGTTGAGTTTTCCCGAAAATTGCCACAAAAAGCTTTCGTCAGCGGTTGGTGAAGGAGACACTCGGGTTCTGATCTATGCACCAGAGGTGCCTCCCATCCCAGCTGCACGGGGCCGTTTACAGCTGTGAGCCCCTGACTTCCGTTCGCTTTGGTCCTTCTTGCAAGGAGCATGAAGATTGTGTCAGTCCTAAGGGATAGGATCAAGGTATTGCGTCAGACCGAGGGACAAAATGGCCGGATGTCCTGTGGAAGCTGAAGATTGCTCCGTGTCTCAAAGTCTGATTGCCCCAAGGAGAACAAGCATTTAAAATCTGGTCCTGCCCCACTAGAGACCAGCATCTACTCAGTTGTCCTTGAGAAACAATATAGTGGAGAGTACGTCTCCTTCACTTCTTTATTCACCCATCCTCATGCAGCAAGCACATGTTGAAGGCCTACTGTGGGCTGGGAACTAGGTTAAGTTCTGAGGATGAAAGATCCAGTAAGGAATGGCCCCTGTTCTCAAGGTGAGTTAGTCGGAGCTGAATGACAGTTTCCATAGACCAGAAGCTCTGGGAAACCTTGGGAGAGACTTAAGTGTGGTGTTCACACGGCTCCCCATTAAGTGCCCGGCGAGGCAGCCAGCAAGGATGGGTAAGATTTACCTCTATTACAAAGGTGGAAAGGGAATACAAGTAGAAGGAAGAGCAGAATGGGGGGTGTGAAATTCTTGGATGACTTGGGAAAGCGCTCGTAGTTTGGTGTGTCTGAAGGGCAGGGCACACGTAGGGAACAAGACTGAGGATCCCACAGGCCTTTGAGGGCCTCATCTGGGAGCTTTCACTGTCAACCTCCACAGTCAGCAAGGCTCTGGGAAAGATCTGGAACAGGGGCTGTAGGAAGCATTTTGCAGCTGTGATGTGGAGGTGAATTGTGACCCGGGAGGTTTGGCCTGGCTGTCCAACACACCGCTATGAGGCTACAAGCTGAGAAGCAGTGTTGGCAAGACCGGGAGGCCAGGGGAGGCCACTCTGGATACGTTACAGGGATCTACAGGACCTTAAGAGTGATGGGAGGTGGAGGCTGAAGTGGGAGGAAGCGCTAAGTGTAATATTGGGAGGGCTGGGCTGGTTCTGGCACCAAGGGGAAGGGGACAGGACCAAATCCAGCCTGGACATGTGCAGCGAGGGGGAACCTGGGGCCTGTGAGTCAGCTGCCATGATGGGGAATGGTAGAGAGGCCTGAGGACATAGAGATACCCAAGTCCTGAGCATAGCATCATGCTGAGAGGCGAACCCCTCAAAGTGGAATGTCAGGGTTGATGCCGCGCCCCAGGCAATGGCTCACAGCTGTCATGTCCGTTATCTTCCTGATGTAACTGCTGTATCTGGAGTCCACAGCTCTTGGTTTTCCAAAACTAGTCAACTCCTCTTCAAAGATCAGTGTGGCGTGGGAGGGAGGGTCTCTGTCGGAGTTGTCCTTACAACAAGGGGTCTGCAGGTGGGTGGGGCAGTCCCCTGGGGAACGCTCTCTGCCAGGGAGAAGATACGGCAGTAGTGGCCACCACTGGTGTCCGCCTTAGTAAGCCCCCACTGGCCACGATGAGCTCGGGGCCTCCCTGAATAATCAAGAGAGTGCCCCATCCCCCTGAGGTGGGCTGCTTCTCCACACATGGGGAGACTGCAGGTTCCAGAGAGGGGAGTCCTGAAGAGCTGCGCCCTCATCTCTTGCTGACTGAATGGCCACATTTGCCCCAGGGTGAAAGGACTCCATCTGGGAAGTCAGTGGCCAGTGTGCTTGCTCCCTCTTGTGACTGTGTGCCTGACCTGGGCCAGTGGCCACAGCTGGCTCTCCTTTGAAAGCAGTGAGAAGGAAGATCAGATGGGTGTGTGATGTCACAGGCATGGAAAGAGGGGAACCCCTTTCTTCCCGAGGCCCAGACACCACAGACAAAGTTTGCCCCCACCCCATCCCCATGGCCTGCCCCTGCTCCCCGCAGGAAGTGTCCACATCTAGCACTTGGCAACCAGTTACCACATGTCACTCGCATGGCTCAGACTAGGGTCAAGGATTCCAAGATGGCAGGGAGGACCCGCTGCTGTCCCATGCAGGGCCTGGCCAAGCTGACGTGTTGCCTGTGGGCGCAGTTTATTTGCTTACAAAGTTTTCAGGACCTCCTACTTGAAGACTTAGAGCTAGGATGACCTACAACCGTTCTCAGTGTAGGGGAGGAATAAGGTACGAGTACATGTGGCTTGCTGTGTGGAAAGTGACGGGCCCATGAGAGGTACAGGGAGCTTTCAGATATCACGGGACTCTGAGATGGCTTCCAGAAGTTCCCTCAGTACTGGGCTTGAAGTGTGAACAAGATCTCCATGTTGAAAGTATAGCAGTGCATTCCAGGAGAAGGCCACAGTGTGGACAAAGGTGAAGGTGACAAAGTAAAGGCCTTATTCAAGGAATGGCAAGACCCCTATTCTGCCAGAAGGGAAGTGTTCAGGGAAGAGGCCAGGAAACAAAACTGAACATTGCAAAAGTGGGCTGAAGAGGTTGCGGGGTGAACGCTGAACGCTACGTGACAGTGCTTGGCCTTCGCTGGGTAGACAGTAGGAACCCAATGAAGGGACTGAGCTGGAGAGTGACTGTCAGGTGCAGGCTCCCTCGAGGGCAGCTTCCCTGGCGGGGATACCCTGGGGTAATAGTCCCAGCGCAGGCCTGGGCAGAGGATGGAGAACAAACCACGGGAGTGTGGCCAGCAAGTGAGAGGATAAAGACCTTCAGTGAGGGGTGGTGGGAGGGGTTGAAAGGAGGGTTTGCACTGAAGAAGCAGAGGTCCCCCTCTGCCCAAAGGCTATCCCTTTGGGGGTGCTGTGATCCCAGTACTCAGGCAGAGACTCGGTTACAGAGAAGCAGAACTTGTCTGCCTAGAGACGAGCTTGGGCCTTTGAGCTCCTGTCGTGCTCCCAGACGTGGCCACGGAGCAGGGGTCTGGGGGCATGTGCCACGTTCTGCCCGCTCTCTGGAATGGATCCGTGAGCCAGGCCAGGGGACCAGGCAGTGAGCCATGGCACCTTGCCTAGCATGGAAGTCCCCCACGGGCGAGCTCCACACCCCTTCACCGCATCTCAGTGGGCAGGAGGCCAGATCTGTCCCAACCCCTAGCTGCCAAGAAGTTAAAAGCCCCTGCTCATCCTCCGTGTTGATTCTGAAAACAAAGGTAGAGTTCTTTCTGCAAAGATGAAGCCCGTGTGTGTGTGTGTGTGTGTGTGTGTGTGTGTGTGTTCTTTCAACATTTCCCTGTTATGTTGTGATGAATAGGTGGGTGGGGGACTGCAGAGGCCTGGAGTGAGAGTTCTACAAAATGAGCTAGAGCAGGTTGTCACTCTCATGAGAGGAGACGGCTGAGGGACAGCCACCAGCATGTTCCACCTTGTGCCACAGACCAGGACCCTTGGGGGTGGGTGCCCGGTGAACCTGACCCTCAGGGCACCCAGGGAGAGGCAGACCTGAGCTGGAGATGTGGGACCTGCCCCTGATGCCAGGGAAGCCTCAGCAAGGGAGGACACTGCTCCCAGAGCACCGTGCCCAGCCGCCACGGTGCTCGGCTGTCACACTCCTCCAGGTGGAACCGTCTGTTTCGGGGCGAAGGTCAGTTTCCATATTTCTGCAGCCCCTAAAAAGAGGCTGGTTTCCTTGTCTGCATTATGAAAGCCTCCTTCTCCTGCCAGACGAGAGACGCAGCCAGGACCTGTGTCCTCGTTCCAGAGATAGATGGAAGCACCTGGCTTTGAAGAGGTTTGGGTGAAGCTGCGTTTTAGTTTCAGGTCTTCATTCTCTAGCACAAGACTGCCCTGCTCTGTGTGGGGCCCGGGGGAAGTGTATAAAACAAGTTGACAAAGTGTTGAAGAAAATATACTTTGTCCTCCAGCCTGAACAAATACAGCCGCATTCATCCAGAAGGCCAGGCTCCAATTTACAATTTTCAGACTATGGGAAGTTTTGTGAACTCAGCAGCGTGGGGAGAAGCATCCCCCCCCTGCAGATCCCTGACTAGTCCCACCCCCAGGTCCATTCCACACTGTGCGGATCTTCCCGAGTCTAGACACACGAGGTTTGTGTCCAGCCCTTGGACACAGCAGTTGGCCAACAGCTGTCCCTTGGCCACCGTATGAGTCTGGGGGTACGCACATAGCAGATGGAGTACATTCCCAGGGAGGAGATGCGAGCTATAAACCCAGGATCCTGAGTACCTGGAGAGGGGGGGTGCAGACTCCAGGTGGGCACTACCCCGTTGCCCCATGGGGAAGGCTGCAGCCAGAGGGATGGCAGAGCAAGGTTCTTTAAAGCTTGGCACCTGGGGCAGGACCCCAGTTCTCCAGGGTCCTGTCATGAGGACTGAGAGAGAAGCTGAAAGAGTATTCCGAGACGGGATTTCTGAGCAATACTGCCCCCCATGTTATCCTTCAGGTCACTTGTGCCTGCCAACTTAGCAAGAGTTCTTCAATCTTACAGCCAGAATTCAAAGGGAAGCATAATTCAATGCTATTGTGCATTCGGTTTGTCTTACTTTCCCCCTTATTTGCATCAACATGTCATAATGAAAGATATTCTAGGTACAACCATTTCCTTGTTTTAGGGATCTCCTCTGTTGCAAAGTCCTGTCTACCTTTCAGAAATGGCTGCAGGGGTGAGGCTGTGATCCCTCACCTACGAGCCCAGGGCGGCCCATATTCACAAGGGGAGACAAAGTATTTCACACTGGCCTGTAAGTTTTTTTCTCCCAAACTCCCGTTTTCGTACTTCATTTCCTTACTTCAATTTCTTATTTCATTTTCTTACTTCAGTCGGGTCACTTTTTCTAGCCCCCACCCCACCCCCGCAAGTGACTTGTTATCTCAGAATCTGTTGTTCTCTCACTATTGTCAGGCCGATCTCTCTGTCACACTGAGTGCAAGGGTTGAACCAAGGGAACTTGACTGTCTTCAGACAGCTGAAAGCCTTTGCACCCCCTCCCCACCCCAGCTGAAATAAACTGCACCAGGACACTTCAGAGCAGTTAAAACAATCGATGTCGAATCCAAAACATTTCACTCAGGGTCTTGGAAGGAGCCTCGCGCTGCTGCCATGAACCTTGTTCTGAACCGTGTTCTGCTGCCTGCCTCGTTCTCATCAGGCAGTCAGCCCCCGTTGAATCAGCAGCAGGGGTAGAGGAAGGTGGATACCACAGATGCTTTCATTTTTAGAGCGTTTGTTTTGTTTTTTTCTTATTTAAAAGTCGGGGAAGGAAGCGGGAGGGGGGATGAAATGTGAACTCCGTGGAGATGCTTCTCAGCAGGCCTTGTCGGTGAGTTAGGCAGGTGGGGCACAGTGGCCACACAGACCTGGTGCCATCTACACCCTCTCTCTTCTTTGGGGATTGGATAGAAATCAGAGTGGGGTGAGGTGAGCGGTAAGCCCACTGTTGGCATGAGAGCGGAGGTCATGCTGACATCTAAGGCAATGGAAAAAACAACTGGGAAATCCATGCGCTCTGCTTCTGCTGGTGCCCAGTTGTCGAGGTTGGCTTTTGTTGCTTGTGTAGACAGAGTGAGAGGCGCAGGCCTCACAAACCCGAGCCAGCCAGCTACGGGGAAGCTCTGTCTATGAGGCCCTGTGTTCCCACGGGGCCTTTTGGTCCAGTTCCACAAAACTGGGTGGTGATTTGGGGCATGCTGGACATGACAGGTATAGACCAGAGTTCAGGAAAAGTCACGTGGCTGTCTGGAGGCTCACTTCTCAGACAAGGCAGGGTGTGTGCCTATCAGCCAAAAAATGATTTAGAGAGAAGTCAGCATATAATATGTCCCACGGAGGTATGAAGCCAGGAAGAAACCCGTGTGATGGGGCAAGAGAAAGTTTCTCAAAGGTACAGAGTTGGGAGGCCAGTGCCATGCCTGACACTGTGCCTTGGCATCCCCCCTCTCCTTTTGTCCTCACACCATCTCCATGAGGCAGGCGCCGGTCTCCACAGGTGACTGTAGGAAACTGAGGCTCAGGGAGAGCATGTGGCTAGTCCAAGGACAGGTGGCGGTCAAGACCACGAGTGAGGTCCATCTGACTCCTCCTTGACTGGCTGGGCCCCGGAGAAGGGCAGGGTTTGAGCGGATGGGAAGAAGAAAGAGCAGATCATATGGCTGAGAACCCAGCCGTGGGTTAGGAGTGAAGAGCTGGTGGGGAGGGGCTTCCCAAGGGAAGAGGGTCTGAGAAGCAGAGGGGAGGGGGTGTGTGCAGCGCTCCGGCAGTGCGAGTTTTCCTGTGGGGGCAGCAGCTGGGCACAGGGCCAGGAAAGGGGGGCGGGGCACCGAGATTGGGCAACGAGGCAGAAGCATTATGCAGTGTCAAAGTGACACCTGGGCTGTGGGAAAGGGGTGCATCCGGGAGGCATTGTACAAGAAGGGTCAGCTGGCTCAAGGAAGGGAAGGAAGAATCAGAGATCTGGGCCTACTGGCTGGTGGATGACAGTACCATAAAAATGGGAAAATTCAGGGAACAGTGGGCTAGGCATGGAAGTTGACTGTTCGAAGAAAGAGCTGCCCAGGCTGGTGGCCACATCTAGTGAACAGCTAAGTGTCACAGAGGAGTCCAGCCACAGCCAGTTGGAGGTACGGCTCTGGGGTCACCACAGAGGAGGAGAGGTGAGGGCGAGAATCCAGGAGACCCCCCCACCCACCCAAGGCAGCAAGTAGCAAGTGTTGAGTTTCCCATGGCCTGTGCTCAGGAAGATTTCAAGTCACAGCATAAACCTTTACCAAATGAAACAGACACCTTCAAAAAAGGTCATCCGAAGAAAACCTAGCACCTGAATCTGTAGACTATTCTTGAGTCCTCCTCAGACCATGGAGTTCGATATTTTATCACACCAAAGCAGAGCTGATGACAATGTTCAGGGAGAGGGGTTGCAGCTTCCAGAGTCTTCCGTGGGTGGGTGTGTTTTGAATCAGTGAGAGCAACTGCATTTGCATGAACTCAGCCTCGCTCAGGCTGGGTTCTGTTGAGTTCCTTTTATGGGGAATGTATTGTATTTCAAAAATTCTTAACTCTCCTAAAATTTTTTAATTGTTTAAAATGATTTAAGATTCTGTGCAATTACTATTTGTTTTAGCCCACTGATGATTGGATGGACATATATATGTAGTCAGGCTACACTGATCTCTCTGTTGGTTCTGAGCACATTTTGACTGGATCAAAGCAAACATTTAGATGTGGAAAAAAAATCATCAGCACAAGATACAACTGAAAACAGTTAAAACTGCATAGAGTAGTTTAGTCATAGATTACAACCGTCTAAAGATTTGTGTTTAGGTAACTTTAGGTCAGGTCATTAGATAACATTGAACATAACACAAAAAAATTACCCAGGCAATGCTTGATGAAAATTTGTTTTTGATGATATAATTCTCTTCAAAATATCTGCGTTTGTAAACACGACCTCCAGACATCCTTAGGGTCAGAACAGGGGAATGAGGCTGTCCCTTGGTTACAAGGCTAGGTGTAGCTCTGCCCACTGCTCCGCAGTAGCTCTGTGGAGGTTGGGCTGGACCCCAGAGGAGGTCAGTGGCTCTGAATGGTTGTATGGCAGGCCTGCAAGTTTCCAGTGGAGGGGTGGGCTTTGCTCTGCTCCAAGGCAAGTGGTGGGACTGTGCCCAGCAGACAGTGATGAAAGGTTATGACAAGTAGAGAGTGAACACTGCTTTGAGTCTAGAGATAATAGGCTTGTCTAGATGGTTGACTAAGTTAAAGCCTTAATGCCTGTCAAAAGAAGTAGATTTAAATCTGAGGCTGGTAGGGACTCATGGGAGCATTTTTGAAAGTGAAATAATATAGTCAAAACAGTGTGCAGGGAAGGTAGTGTGTGGTTTGGTGTTTTGTTTGACCAAAATAAAAAGGGGGTGCCCACACAAGTGGGCTTTTGATGGGAGTCAGGCCACCGTGATAGAGAAGGGGAATGTGATTCCTATAAATTGTCTAAATTAATATTCCTAGAGTTTTCATGGCCAATTTAAATGGATGGTTAAAAGTAATTTTTTTTTTTTCTTGCCAGCCTTCCTGAGTTTCTCTCTGCCATTCTGTTGGAGACGGATGGTTGGGGAAACATGACTTGAAATATGTAGGGGGTTTGGGGGATCTACTTAAGTCAACACTGAGGACCATTATCACGTTCACACCAAGAGAGGCCTTAAATCCATATGGGAATCACAACAGAAGACTGAGACAGAAAATCCACCACAGCCAAATTTACAAAGGCAGGTGGTTCTCTAAATGGACATCACACGAAACAAGGATATGGCATGGTCTTTGGGGGACCCTCATGGTCATTGGTGGCTGAACCCAGGACCTCCCATAGGTTTAGGATAGAGTTCCGTTGATGGTCATGACCCTGTGTTCTGATGTCGTCATCCCAGCTCACGGGGGTGCAGAAGTCACCCCCTCCAGGGACAGCAGGAGCTCTAGCTATCCCATCACCAGGGAAAGATGTGTAGTAGCGTTATATGTTATCTGTATATGTTATCTGTATATGTTATCTGTTACAACTACCCTGTTCCTCTCCATACCAGAGGAGCCGGGGTGGGCAGAAGGGAGGTCATTCACCTTTCCTGTTTCTTCCTTCCAGTTACGTTAGAGCAGTTTTGCCTGGCGGTGAGGAGCTGTCCTGGCCGAGAGGACCAGGACTTGTTCATGAAGGTAGGTTATCAGACAAAGTACTGATTTCCTTAAAGGCTCGCAGCCCTTTCATTGCCCCAAGGAGAGTTTCATTTTTACAAGCAAGAGTAAATTTATCATCCCTGAGTCCCGTGCTCCGCGGGGATACACTTGTCATCGGCAGGTAGGAGGGCTGTTGGTTAATGAGCACAGCCGCCGTCCACAGACTGCAGCAAAGTGACAGGAGAGTGGGTGTCAACTACTAGCAGGGATTCTGTTTAATTCTCCGGAGGGCTCCGCTGGTTCTATTTAAGCTTATCTGACAGAATCTTGATTCTTTGAGCAGATTTATGAGGCTTGGCCAAATTCCATGACTCTCACTGTACTTTTTAATTAAGACAAAGGATTTCATATGTTCTGTGTCTGCCACATCCTTACTTTCGTCACCACGGGGACTGCTACACAAATGAGACCATTCCGAGGAACCGCTGGAGTGGGCATCTTATGTCAGAGATCCCTTGCCCTTGAGCGGAAGACAGTCTTCGCTCTTTCTGGGTAGTGGTTGTTTTATTTCCTTCTGAACGACAAAGGAGCACAGGTGCCATCTAACCTACATTTAGGTTGTACATCGAGGTGAGCTGAAAGTGTGGGAGAACTTGGCCGGTCGCTTGCATGGATTTAATGAAAACTTTGTCTTGGAAGGGCAGAGAGCGAGAGATACCAGCAAGTCACAAAGGCACACAAACACCTTTCCACCAATGACTAAGACTTGTGTTTTCACCTAGAAACTATACTTAGGGTGACCTTGAGACATATGCATTTCCATGACGTCATTTCAATTCTGTACCATCAGGAAACTGTGTGGTTGGTCCAGGAGCGGCATCTCTTACCTAAACACTGTACCAGGTGTCCTCCGACTTTAGAGATGGGTAGAAAAAAATAGGGCGTCACTGTAAGGGATTTCCAACTCATTTGCCTAAGGTGTGATATTTTTGGTCTGTCTTATTTTTTTCTAAGCTTTCAGTGATGTTAATTTTATGATCAAGGAGTGCTGATACCGAATGATGGATTTGTCTGGGAGACCTGCTCCCCTGGGGGCCTGGGTATGCTACGCCGGCTTGGAGCAGCGTAAAGTCAGGCACATGAGTTTTCTTGGTATTTTGAGGTTTTTCGCAGTTAGCCCTCAGCCCCCTGACCTGACACCTATTCCCCAAGGACCTTTCCTCCCAGGTGACAGACTGTATTTCTGTGGCCTTGAAGAAGCTCTTGGGCCCCCCGACACTCACCTCTTGACCCCCGATCACTATTCAAGGGGACAAGGTCACAGAGCCTTTTGACCCTTCCCTCCTCTTCTGTCTAGTGTTGCTTCTCTGTGCTGAACACACTCCTGTGTGCTGCTTCGTACTGCTAGTGACTTGGGATGCCCCAGTGACTCTGAGCTTCTCCATGTCTCTACTGAGGGGGTGGAAAGAATGCCACCAAAATCCCGCTTCTCCTCTCCGTTTCTCAGCTTCCTGATGACTCTCCTTCTGCCCCCAGCCTGTCTTCTCTGGAACACTGGCTCAGAAACTAGCAGGTGCAGGCAGCAGAGGAAGGCTAAGATGGCCTAAATTGTCTTGGAATATGCATGATCACCAGTGACATTCAGTATGGTCTGTCTTCCCTGTTGGTCTCTGCAGAATGTTCTGGGGCAGCCGAGAACAATGTCTGTGGGAGTTTTCTCAATATCTGCAGGTATTTGAACAGACATCATCAAAGAAGTTTCACTGAACAAAATGTGTGCTCAGTTCATATATACTGAAACTATTTTATGATTTTTTTTTCAGAGGATTGAGGTTTCTAAGGTCACATATCAGAGAGCACTACATGGGTGTGACAGCGGTGTGTAGGATTTTTGTAGACGTTATGTGGGAGAACTTGCTCAGGGTGACAGGAGATCATTTTGATTACAATCAGCCTGTAGTCCACTATATGTTTACTGGGCTGAGCTTTTCTCTTTGAAGATGATCTGCAAAGAACTTCAGTATTTAATTCAACTTCGTTGGGTGAAAAGTTGTTGGAGGCAAAAACCATAGCTCTGGTTTTGTTTTTTGTTTTTTTTGTTTTTTTTTTAAATGATATTTACATACAATGCTGTTGTATTCCTACATTGTCAGAGATAACTGAGACCTGGGGACGGTTATTCCATTCAGATCTGTAAGTGTGCTCTATACTTAGACCTCAAGAAGATGCAAGGGTTGAACTTGTAGCTAAGCCAAGGTCAGATACCTGTTGAACCAAGGTCAGATATCTCTGGAAAAACAGAGTCAGGGTCTGAGACTTTGGAGGTGGCTGAAGCAAAAGCCTTCACTGGACAACCAAGAAGAGTAGGGGAGAGAGGAGAAGTGACTCCCCACCGTCACTGATTAGTAGACAACAGAACTGGGACCAGAAAGCCGGGTCTCTGGAGCCTCAAGCTGGGCTTCTTCCTGGGACCTCCAACCAGATGAGTAGATGCACAGAAAAGTCTACCACCTCACCCCCTCCACCACACAAGAGCCGCATGGGAGGTCACACTGCAGTGAAACCACAAGATCGCTCTTGTGGCTTGTCTGGTAGAATCACTCTTGTGGCTTGTCCTTAATCATACCCCATTTGCTAAGAGCGTCATGAGACAGAAAGGAGCTGGTTTCTCCATGACTCAGTTTCCTTGTCTACCAAGTAGAGGTCAAGGCTGTTTCTGACTTAGGATGTTCCCACCACCGCAACCCTGTTGAGGGGCTAAGAGAGAGGTGCCAAGGGATAAGACAGTTGTCTTTAGGTCTTGCTTTTTCGTGCGATTTCACTACAATTTGAACCAAAGTAAAGAATTCGATTCTAGAAATTACTTATATGACCCCTTTCATGTCCCTACCTACCTGTTTCTTCACTTGTTCTTAGTTCTCCTGGCCAGTTAGTCTCTTTGGTCCTCTGCAGACCCACGCTCCAGCCCCACAGTCACTCCTGCCCGGCCTATCTGAACCTCACGCGTCTCCATCCTCCCCTCATCAGCCTCAGATCCATGGCCTCTGGGGTCGCCATGTCACACACAGGGCAGTATTAATCCCCCATAGCATCTTTCAGAACCATCCCTTTCCCCCTCTCCCAGAACAGAGCACCTGGGCCTGACCCTCCCAGGGGCAAGGCTGGTCCCCACGCTGCTGGGAACCAGGTGTGATCTTGGGCAGGTCCCTTCTATCTTTTAGCCCAGTGTCCTATTGTGAAAGAAGACATGAATTAGATGACCCCCAGAGATCCTGCCAACATCCACATTCTGCAAACCTACTCCTGGATGTGGCCAGCAAGCCTGTCTCTCTGAACATGCTTGAGAATGGGCCGGCATCCACTGCCTGCCTCTTTCCTTCAGGCTCAGCAAAACCAACTTTCCCGGAAACCCCTTCCTACTTGTCACTATTCTGGATTCATTTCCAGCCATAGCTCGAGCACACACACTCTCTCTCTCTTCTCTCTCTCTCCTTTGGCATAGGGTGATCATAGAACTACTCAGCCGAATCAAGACTTTTTTGAAAGGGAAAGGGGGAACCAATGAAAATTAAACATGGGCGGCCAGCAGAGACCACGACTGTCCCAGGAAAACCAGGGCATTTGGTTAGCCTGTTTTTGAATCAAATCCAAAAACCCCTCCCTCATCAAAGGGCTGAAGCTTGCCTCATAAGTCTTAACTCTCAGAGTTGGTACAGATGCTCCTTGTCCCCATTCCCCCCAACAATTGTCACATGTTAAAAATCGTGCCCCTCTTTCGGTGATGGAAATCGGCAGGAAGACAGACCTGTTGCCGCCTCTCTGCATTTGGACCTTCATTTTCTAAATCAGACGTAAATCATCACACTTCCTCATTCTGTCCTCCAGGGAGTTTCTTACACACCTGGCAGCAGTCATTTCCAATTTGGGTAGGAGACAGCAGCCCCAGTGAAGAGCCTCACTGGGACAAAAACTTCCTGAGGCAGTGGCCTGCTGTGCCTCCCAGCTTCCCTTGGAAAAGCAGGAAGGATGTTTGGGGGGAAAGTGGCCATTTCCCGGGAAATGTTTCTCCCCCAGATCAGGAGATAAGAGCTCGTTGGAGAAGCTTTTGCTGATCTGTTCGAACTGGAGCAAGGCAGTAGAACCAGCCTTCGCCACTCCAGTGATACTGAGCAGCTGCCTGGAACATTCCTTGCCCTGCAGCCTGGCTCAGCCTCTCTGCCTCAGGGCTTGGGCCAGAGGTACTGTGTGAAGTTCAAGGTAGCCCCTTCTGCAGGTAGGGTCTGATACCACCTCTACTGTAGAAAGCAGCGACAAGAACGGAGCTGCCCACGTGAAAATAAATAGCACATCTTGAATCTTGGCTCCCCAAATAGCAGGCCTTCGGCAGGGCTGCTGCTCCAGCAGCCCAGAGGTCCCACTCTGGGTGGAGTGCTGGCAGAGGGGGCCGAGTGCCCATGGCAAGGCGGGTGACCCCTGGGTCTGAGGACACAAACAGAGCAGTTGTCCTATCTGCTGGCTGCCCGACTGCCACGTCCACAGGCCCATCAGAGTCGGTGGGCACAGCTGCCAGATGCTGAGGTCAAAGTCGAGGTCGAGAAAACGTGCCTAGACAGTGCTCCAGGGCGGCTCCCCAGACCCGGTGTATGCTGGGCTGGCGGGAGTGCGGCTGGAAGCTTCCTTAGCATTTCTTACCAGCTACCAAGTATGAAGGCTGCCCCTAAAAGCACAGGGGAAAGTGGGCAGGTGTGGACAGAGGGATGCCCAGCGTCCCTCCCCCACGTCCCCTCAGCACTGTGCCCCGCCACATTGGGCCCTTTCTCTGTCTGGTGATGTGCTAGCGAATGGGACACACTTGAGCCCTTCTTGAAACCAGAAATTGTCAATTGAACCATATGACCCAACCCATCAGTCCTCCCAGTTTACACAAATACAGCTCCTTCCCAGAAACGGGCGTTTTCTCCTAGCCTGATGGGGTCCCGGCCTGGCAGGGAGGGTTTAACTTAGCACGGGAATGGCTGTGCGCTGAGGAGAGAGGGGATTTTCCACATGACCGCTCCACTGACTCACCTCCCCTCAGAAGGTTTAGAAACACCCAGCAGGCTGGTTATCTAGTGTTCTGAAGTTGTCATTGTCACAAAGATTCTTTCTGCTTCACTTCTCCCTCAGTCCCCTCCTTACCGCCCCCACTATCCTCCACGCTGCTTGGCCCAAGGGGCAGAAACTGAGCCATTCTGTTTCCGGAATGGCCAACATATGCTTGCAGGGTCCCTGGGTGCCCTTTTGCACGGTAGGGAATGGCTCAGCCCCTCCAGCTCTGATGGGATGCTCGCCACGGCAACCCCAGTATCTAAGCAGGGCATCTGCAGGGGACTGTCCCTGCCTCACAGGCGGCTGGCAGCGGCAGTTTGAGCCTGTCAAGTGGGCGAGGTGGGGTTTTTCCCTTTTTCCTGCATTCTAACTGCTCTTTCTTCCTTTTCTCAACGTGTGTAGGTGGTAGCTAGTTTAAGCACCAGACCCAGCCGCCAAGAGTTAATTATAAGCACCTCCCATCAAGTGTGGGGAGGACTATGATGTCCTCCTTGCTGCAGGAGGCCTTTTTAATACCCATGGAGCCTCTCACAGGCCCTTGCCTTTGACAGTGGCCTGGGCCCCTGAGCAACAAGCAGAAGCAAACATCCTGTGTGTGCACCACGTGTGCCCACAGCCACTGCTCAGTCGTCTGGCTCTGGTCATGGGAGCAGGCCTCCCACACAGGAGGAAAGGGGCTCTCTTCTGGGGTTTGACTCCATTTCTGAACCCAGTCCAGGGTGAACCAATTCAATCCCTGTTTGAATTCCTTTAGCATAGACTGTGACGGGCTGTCTCGAAATTCAGTCCACATCCCCTGTTCCTTTCCTGTCCCCTTCCCGGCTCCTTGCAAGCCAGTGTCTCGTGGACAGAAGTGAGCATGTGGCTGATGACATTTCTGAGATAAGCTGTTCCACAAGAGCCTATTGTGTGCTAGGTAACGTTTTTCTGGTACCTGGCTCACTTGAAAAAATATATATTTTTTAAAATATTTAATAAGGGAACAGAACTACCAGTGATGTAGAAATCAAGTCTCAGGCCTAGTCTTCCAGCAGTAACTGGTTTTCTCTCCTGCCCATACCTCTGTGCCACTGGTGCCCTGGAATGCCTCTCCTCCCTTCAATCCCTGTCCTCTCGTCACAAGTTCCAAGTCTGTGCCAAGGTTCTGCAGTGCTACTCTCAAACCCGCCCCTGCCAACGATCTCAGGGACAATTATCCACCCCATGAAACTCTAATGTAGATCTTCAGTGCATAGGACTAACTGTAACTCAAAGGAACAAATACCCAGTGAGAATATCTCAGACTTCACTCTAAGTCAACAGAAGGGTTATTCTGGGCATTCTCTGCAGATTCCCATCACAAGCCTTCTTTGTGAACAATTATAAGGGCCTATTTTGTGCCAGGCATTGTGCTAGGCACTGGGGACACTCATCTTAGTAAGTAAGACCTCGCCCTCATCCTCAGGCAGCTCCCTGAATCATAAGGTGTGACTGGTAGTTCTTGCACCCCCCAAAAGCAAGCATGTCTGGATGGGAGGAAATTCAGGTTGCTGATGGAACACTCCGCTGAGTTGCCCAACTCAACGTGGACTTCAAGAAGACTTCAGAGGAGGTGGCATTTGAGCTCAGTCTTTGTGGCTCTGCAGGAAATTAAATTTAACCAACTGTGTGGGTTCCACTGTGCTTACTGGTGGGGTCAATGCGAGCTGTGTTCTGAGCTTTCCATTTATAGTGTTTCAGGTGCACCGATGCATGCCTTCAGAGCTGGCTGCCGAAGCAGGGGGCCCAGACAGCTGCTTCTCCAGGGGAGGGGTGGCCAGAAGCTTCCATTCTTATTGTGCTGTTGCATGTTTCCTCCTTGTGCCATAGCTATCTTGGAATTACACCATTCAATCAATAGTCCTTCCTTCGGCTTGGAAGACTTCCGTCACTTTCAAAGGTCCATGTTAGAGTGTCTGAGAGGCAATGCAGCGGAAGTCGCCCTCGGCTAATAGTTGCTCTGTGAGCATGAGATGGGTGTTGGGAAATGAGGAGGAAAAAGGCAGAGAGATTCCCTGTCCCACAGTAGGGGAACCTACTCTGCTCTCTGAGAGTCTGACTTATGTGGCAAAGCTCAGCACTCAGCCTCATACAGAGCTATCAGGGGAAATGGACCAGTGCTTCTCCAGGCTAATGCCATCAGGTGCAAGCATTACGTGGGCCCAATCCCCTGCGAGGACCACTCGATCACATGGGTGGATGGCTGCCCTGTGTGACAACATTACACCTGCTCTGCCTCCTTGATACTTCTTTGTCAAACGTCTGCCTACGTATCTAAGCGGAGAATGGCTGGAAAGCCGACATTCCAGTGTTCAGAAAAGCAGTGGCTGTCCCCAAGAATGGAGAACACAACCCTTGGGGAACTTGTGGCCCCACGAGTCTGGCACAGGACGTGTGGAGGCGGGTCCCTCCCTAAACACTCTGCCCTTCATGTCTTCCCTGCACAGCTCGGGGGAGGGGGGCAGATTTTATTTCAGACTGTTCTAGACGACGGGGCAGAGGGCCGAAGAGGAAATCACTTGAGACAAATAAGAGAAATGGAAGGATTTGGTAAAAGCCATCTGTGGGAAAATGAGAGCAAAATTTGGCCCAAGGGGCCTAAAGTGAGAGGAGAGAACAGGGCCCAGCCCAAACTTGTTATTTTACCATTTGAATAGAGAGGTCAAGACGCTGTGGTGCCCAGGAGACTTCTCTTGAGTGACTAACCCAGAATGTGGAGAAATTCCATCAGGGGCTTTCAGTGGTATGAACGCAGGCTACCATACATTAACAGAATTACAGAGTGGCTGCAGGGGATGACAGATTTCCCAGCATACGGTGAAGGAGACATTAGCACTAAAGTTATGTGGGCGTCACTTCGGACAGGGCTGAGGAAGGTGGCAAAGCTCAGCTCTCTCACTCAGCCAGCTCCCCTGCCTGCCGCTGACCACGTGTGCAGCCCGACTGAAAACTGGAAATGTTAGGAGACAGGATTTCGGCTCCCTACACCTTCTCAACTCTCCCTCTTACCCTTCTTAAATTTTAGCCACTCTGGTTAATTTTAATTTTACAATGTTCTTAAGTCTACACACACACACACACACGCACACACACACACACACCCTGGATATCAAATTTGAGATGGGGAAAAAAGAAAAAAGATGGGTTAGATCAACTCCCAAAGGAGAAAGGGAGGAAGGAAAAAGGAACTTAATTTTGGAATAAATGCCAGGAAAATAGCCAACTTGAAGGTACCAGTCAACCACTTGTTGCTTTTTCTCAAGTTCTCCTGATGAAATGTCTTCATCTTTGGGAGTATCTTTCCACCTTCATCTCTTCCAGGACTGTAAAAAGGACAGGAGGGGATGGAGCAACTTGATGTGTTCTTAAAACCCTTGCCTGATGGGAAGAGCAACTAGGAATAGCCTATTGATGATAGTTTGAGAACTATGTTATTTGTGAAAGTGCTTTCACAGAAAATCTAACACTGACTGTCAGAATTAGGACCAATTATATAAATGAGGTGAACAAACCTATTATTAAAAGTGAAGGACTTTCAGTTTGGGTGAGAGTCTCAGCTGTGTGACATGGGCAGACAGGCAGACTTCTGCTTCCAGGAAGATGAAGCAGACAGACTCATCCATCCTTATTCTTTCTGATAATTTCAATTAAAAACACTGGACATTAGCTATAAAACTAGCATGAGAAAACTGAAAGCAGACCAGCTGGGGACCTCAGGAATGCTGTGATGGGAGTCCCCTGGATTTTCTCTATGCCACATGCATCCTTTATTTGGAGCTGAAGAAGCTGGAAACCTGGAGAGGGCTAACAAGAACAAGAACAGACACTCCCCCACACCACAAAAAAAGGGCCAAAAGCTAAAGGACCAGAAAAGGGCCAGCTTGGCAAGACAGAAAACTTATAAGCAATAATTGCTCTAATCCAACAATACCTACCTACAGAAAAATCAATGGAACCACCTTCATCCATGCTGGGAAAAGTCTTATGGGAAGTGTAGATTTCCCTGTTCACTAGACCATAAAGAGGAAATGCAGTCTCACCACTGGGATTATGTCAGAGGAGGCCTCGTAGGGAACTAGGGTACTCATCTCCACTTGGCAGTAAGTACCCCACTAGAGTGTCTTTGAGAAACACGTAGGGAGCCTAGACTTCCTCATCAAGTAGTAACCTCTTGATGTTACTATCACCCCTCCCTCTTCCTGCTATGGTGGTATCAGAGAAGGTCAAGTAGAAATTCAGGACTTTCACCACCACCCAGTGGTAATGACACCAGTGGTATCAGTGGAGGTCATATAGAGAGTAGAAATGAGGGACTCCTATCCTCCCAGCCAACTGGGAGGTGGTTATCAGTGGAGGCCTAGCGCTGAGCTACCTACCTCTACTCAGCAGTAATGAGGGACACTTCCCCTATTTGGCTGTTAACAGTGGCTGAAGTGTATGCCTCCCAACCTCTGAGGGAGCAGTATCACAGAAAGTTAGCTACAATAATATCTAAATAAGATCCAGAGTCTCATAATATAATACCCCAAATGGTTAAGTTTCAGTAAAAATCACTCATCACACCAAGAACTGGAATCTCAAACTGAATGGAAAAAAAAAAAAGGCAATCAATAGACACCTCACTGATATGGCAGTGATGTTTAAATGATCTGTAAAAGATTTCAAAACAGACATCATGGGGCGCCTGGGTGGCTCAGTGGGTTAAAGCCTCTGCCTTGGGCTCAGGTCATGGTCTCAGGGTCCTGGGATCAAGCCCGGCATTGGGCTCTCTGCTCAGCAGGGAGCCTGCCTCCCCCTCTCTCTCTGCCTGCCTGTCTGCCTACTTGTGATCTCTGTCAAATAAATAAATAAAGTCTTTTAAAAATTAAAAAAAAAGACAACATAAAAAAGTTTCAAAGAAAAAAAAAGTTTCAAAGAGTAATTTCAAACATACTTAAAATAAATAAAACAATAGAAGTCTCATTGAATAGTCTCAGCAAAGAAATAGAAAATACAAGCAACCAAATGGAAATATTAGAACTGGAAAATACAATAACTGAAGTAAATATCTCAATAGATGGTCTCAACAGTAGGATGGAAGGGACAGAGGAAAAACTAACTGAGCTGGAAGATAGAACAATAGAAATTAACTGAATCTAGGGGCACATGGCTGGCTCAGTCAGGGGAGCATATGACCCTTGATCTTGAGGTTATAAGTTCAAGGCACACATTAGGTGTAGAGATTACATGCAAATAAAATCTTTAAAAAAGAGAGAAACTAACTGAATCTAAACAACAGAGTGAAGGAGGAGGAGGAGGCAGAGGTGAAAGAAGAAGAGAGAGAAAAGAGTATCAGGGACCTTTGGGACTATAACAAAAGACTTAACATTTGTGTCATTGGAGTCCCAGAAGGAGAGGAGAAAGATGACAAGGTTGGAAAAGTACTCAAAAGAATAATAGCTGAAAATTTCCCAAATTTGCCAAAAGGCATAAACCTATACATTCAAGAAGCTGAATGAAAAACAGCATAACTGAAAGAAATCCACACCAAAACACATATTAATTAAAATTCTGAAAACTAAAGACAAAAAAATTCTGAAACTAAAGACAAAAAAAAAAAAAAATGAAAGCAATAAGAAGGAAATAACACCTTTTCTATAGGGGAAAATCAATTCAAAAGATTTCTCATCAGAAACCATGGTGCCAGAAGGAAGTAACATATTTTCAAATGTTTGAGGGGGGAAAACCCATCAACCCAAAAACCCTATATCCAGTGAAAACATTCTTCAGAAATGTGGGGGAAATAAAGATATTCTTAGATCAAAAAAGATCACAGGATTTGTCACCATTAGGCCTATACTAAAAGAATGGCTAAAATAAGTTCTACAGGGGGTGCCTGGCTGGCTCAGTTGGAAGAACATGTGACTCTTGATCTTGGGGTCATAAGTTCAAGCCCCACACAGGGTGAAGAGATTATTTAAATAAAACTTTTTTAAAAAGAGGTTCTATAAACAGAAAAGAAGCAGTGGAAGAAAGAGTCATGGAACATCAGGAAGGAAGGAACAATACAGTAAGCAAAAATGGTAAATTCAAACGACTTTCCTTTTCCTTTCGAGTTTTCTAAATTATGTTTAACAACTGAGGCAAAAATAGTAACACTATCTCATGTGATTCTAAATGCATACAGAAAAAAAAAACTAACAGTTATATTGTAAACAGAAGAGGGTAAAGAGAAATAAACACTTGAACTATTATACCACTGGACTATGAAACTGTGATATCTCTTTCTCTCTCTCTCTATGTATCTCTCTCTCTCTCTCTCTCTATATATATATCTATATATATATATATATTTTAACCTTTTACTATTTATCTCTGTGATTCCATAGGCAGCTTAGAGGTGGTTCATATTTTTAATCTGCTCTGCTGATCTCTGTCTTTAATTGTTGCATTTAAACTATTTACTTTTGGGGCATCTGGGTGGCTCAGTCTGTTAACCACCTGACTCTTGATTTTGACTCAGGTTGTGATCTCAGGGTCATGAGATCAAGCCCCACATTGGGCCCTGAATTGTACTCCACATCAAGCTCCATGTTCAGTGAGGAGTCTGCTTCTCTCTTTCTCTCTGCACCTTCTCCCGCTCATTCTCTCTCTCCCTCTCTCGCTTTCCAATAAATAAGTAAATCATTAAAAAAATAAACAACAACAACAAAAAACCTGGTTCAAAAATGTTCAAAGAACTTGAATAAACATTTCTCCAAAGAAGATCTACAAATGGACAATAGGTACCTGAAAAGATGCTCAGCATCACTAATCATTAGGGAAATATAAGTTAAAGTCACAATGAGATACCACTTCATTCTCATTAGGATGGCTGCTATTAAAAAGAAATGAAATAACATGTGTTAGCAAGGATGTGGAGAAACTGGAACACTGGTACATTTTTGGTGGGAATGTAAAATGATACAATCATTATGGTAGACAGTGTGGCAGTTCTTTAAAAAATTAAAAATAGGGGTACCTGGGTGGCTCAGTCAGTTAAGCATCCGCCTTTGGCTCAGGTCATGATCCCAGGGTTCTGGAATCCAGCCCTGCACTAGGCTCCCTGCTCAGCGGGGAGTCCACTTCTCTCTCTCTCCTTCTCCCCCTGCTTATGGTCTCTCGCTTATTTCTCAAATAAATAAATAAAATCTTTAAAAAATAATAAAAATAGAATTACTGGGTGATCCAGCGATTCCACTTCTGGGCATCCACCCACAAGAATTGAAAGGGGTGACTCAAACAGTTATCTGCATGTTCATGTTCATAGCAGCACTATTCACAATAGCCAAGAGGTGGAAACAGCCCAAGTGTCCATCAGCATATGAATATAAACACAATGTGGTGTACACATGCAATGGAATATTATTCAGCCTTAAAAAGGGAAGGCTGTTCTGACACATGGGCAGCATGGATGAACCTTGAAGCCATTATGCTAAGTGAAATTAGCCAGTCACAAAGAATGCATGTTGCATGAGTCCACTTACATGAGGGACTCACAGTCATTGGATTTATAGAGACAGCAGAGGAAGGAGATTGGTGGTTGGGGACCATAGAGATGCAAGAATGAGGAGTTATTTACCAAGTAAAGAGTTCCAGCTTTGCAAGATGAAAAAAATTTGAAGATGGATGGTGGTGATGGTTGCAAAGCCAAGGACAGATAGGGAATAGGGAGTAGCAAGAAGTTAGGATCAATTATGGGTTAAAACAAGTCAGAAGAGCCCAGCTGAAGGCTTTTGTCCAAGTTGCTTAACCTGTCTGCATAAAGTAGAGGTATGCTATGGTTCTGAACTGGTCCAAACAGTGGATTGTGTAAGGAGCCCCAGAGGGAATGTCCTCATCTTTGCCTACAAAACTTTATTTTCTGAATTTTCCCACTCCCACTGAACATGGTAAGGGAGAGAATGCAGTTACCAGAATATGGCAATCACGGGATAGCTTGAATTCTGCGGTCAGCTGTAAGACCCCCCCCTCCAAAAGAAGAAAAAACATTTTCTTATCAGTCTACCCTCAGGTTTAGAAGCACTAGGGCTCTGGTATCCCCTGTGGCCAAGCGCTGGTATTCACCATGCTGCTGAGAAGATGTCTCAAGGTTACCCTCTCCAGAAATTTCCCTCTGTCTCCTCTTTTGGCTTGTCAAGTTTTTGCTTCCTGCAGATGATTTTCTGCACTCTTCATTTCCCCGTGTTTGAGGACGCCAGGATATAGCTATGTCTAGACTTTTCTAATGAGGCATAAAATAGGACGTGCCTTGGGTCTGGCTGTCTGTGGCCCGTCCTCCCTTTACCACGCCCTTCGTGTTTGATCCACCATGACACTAGCTCCTGGCCTACCGTCACTTTACTGTGATACTCATGTCCCATGGAGAGAAACTTGTTCCCCTGCCACAGAATGTGGTGACGAATAACAGGCCATCCCAAGCTCCTCTGTGTCCAAAGATCCAAAAATTCAGAAGGAAAAGATCACCTTCATCCTCAACCCTCTTCTCCCAGAGCACTCTGAGTTACCAGAATGATTCAGTTGCTACTATCTGCCACCTCTCTTAAGAAGAGAAACATTTAAGACACAAGAAATATCAAGCAGATTGGATTTTTAAAAAATAAGTTATAATAAGTTTGGAAGAAAAAGAAACTTTGATCTTGAACAACTTCCATGGGTGATCAAAGAAAAAGACACCACAGTTGCCTCTCCTTGCTTTTCCAGTTAAATATAAATAAGACTTCTTCTCCGATGGAAGCCCATAAGCTCACACCTGAAGCTGATGGCTTGGAGGAGGCTGGGCAGGTGCACCATAAGGATTAGAGAGGGGCATTGTTCCAGACCGGTCCAGTTTTTAATCACTCTGCTATTGCAGGGAATGCCCTTAGAAATTGTAAAGCCAATGCTTTTTGCTAATGTTGGCAGAAATTCCTTAAACCAAGAGATGGTGCCACTGCCCATCAATTTTGCAAGGCAATAACACAGATCCCAAGTGGCTAAAGTCTGAGGCAGAAGGCAGAGCACTTCATCACAGTGAGAGAACTAGGTTGTTGCTGGGGGAAACTGTTCTGATATCATGCTGGTATTACCATGAATTAATAAGCTTTGTTTGTCTTCTCTGACACTAGAGGTCCAAGTTAGTCCTTTTGCTTCATCTTCTTGCTTATTATGCAGCTCAGGCCATGGATATAGGCTGCCTACTTGTCATAAATTGCAAGCAACCTCCCTTCTTGCTGTTCTTGGTCCCAGTGGGCTTATGCTCCTGGGAACCAAGCCACTCTGAACTCTTCCGTTCCACAAATGCATACTGAGCCCTGATGCTGCACTAGGTGCTGCAGAAATTCCAAGATGCCATGAACCGCAGCTCCTGCCTTCCTGATCACCTTGTGGGCAGGGAGAAAGACACGTGAGCAAATAATTACACCAACAAGCAGAACGTGTAACAGAAGGAAAAACATACCTCTGTGGGAACCCAAGAAAGAAAGAAGTAACTTTCAGTGGAGGAAATCAAGGAGGGATCCTTGGACAAGGTTTCAGTACAGGGAACCTTTAGAAAATATAGCTATTTCAGCTTGGAGTTTGCTACAATGAAGGAGGAGGACCCTGGACAAAGGAAGATGATGTATTTCAATATAACGAAATGGCCTTACTCAAAGATGTGTGGCTCTATGCATTTTAACACACACATAGAATTGAGGAAGCACTGCCACAGGCAGGATACAGAACAATTTGACCACCCTACAGTCCCTAATAGAATGGCTTTATAATCATCCTTTCCTTCTTCTGATAACCCCTAGCAACCGACACGCCATTGTCCATCGCTGTAGTTTTATCTTTGGAGAATGTTGTGTAAGTGGGGTCAACCAATATGTAATCATTTGCTATTGACTTCCTGCACTCAGCACGTCATCTCTGAGATTCAGCTAAGTTGTTGCACACAACAGTTACACCTTTTCATTGCTGGGTGGTTTCCATTGAATGGATGTACCACTGTTCATCCTTTTACCCATTGAAGGACATCTGGGCTATTTCCAGTTTTGATGACTGTGAGTAGGGCTGCTATAAATGCTCACATACAGGTTATTATATTATGTAAACATAAGTTTTCCTTCTCTAGGGCAGCTCCTCAAAGTTGGCACTACTAACTTTTGGGGCCAGATACTTTGTTGCAGGCCCTGCCCATTGTAGGATGTTTAGCAAGATCTCTGGCCTCTGCTTACTAGATGTCAGTAGAAATCCCTAAGTTATGACAACCAGAATGGCACATGTGTGCCAAATGTCCCTTGGGGGGACAAAATTCATTCACAGTTGAGAACCACTGCTCTAGGGTAAATACCTAGAAGTGAGCATATTGGGTCATGTGGTAAATGTCTGTTTAACTTTATAAGAAACTTTACATCCCCAGAGTATGAGAGATTTGGTTGCTCAGAATCTTAGCCAACATGTGATATTACCAGTATTTTTTTTTTGTTGTTTTTGCCATTCCATTAAGGATGTAGGAGTAACTCATCATGGTTTCAATTTCCATGTCTCTAATAGCTAATGATATTGAAATTTTTTCACATGCTTTTACTTTTTTTGCCATCTGTATATCCTCTTTAGTAAAGTCTGTTCAAATCTTTTGCCCATTTTTAAACTGGATAATTTGTTTTCCTACTCTTGAGTTTTGAGAGTTCTTTATAAATTATGGATACAAATTCTTTCTTAGATGTGTGATTTGCAAATATTTTCTCCATGTCTGTAGCATGCATTTTAATCCTTTTAACAGTGCCCTTCGCAAAACAAAAGTTTTTGGTTTTGATGAAATCCAATTTTATCAAATAGTCTTTTATGGATTGTGCTTTTGTTGTCCTAAGAACTAAGAATGTTTAACCCCAGGTCATGGAAGGTTTCTCCTGTTTTTTTCCTAAAAGTTTTAGCTTTTTATATTTTACATTTAAATCGATAATTCACTTTGAACTAATTTGTGAACAGGTGTGGGGCTTAGGTCAGGTTTGTTTATCTTTTGACCATTGATATCCAATTGTTTCTGCACCATTTGTTGAGAGACTATTTTTCTTCCATTAAATCCCTTTTGCATCTTTGTCAAGAATCATTCAGGCATACTTGCATAGGTCTGTTTCTGGGTTCTCTATTTTTTTCCCCATTGATCTATGTGTCTATCCCTTGACAATACCATGCTATCTTGAATACTATAACTTTATAATAAGTCTTAAAGTCAAATAGGGTTGTTCTTCCAACTTAATTCTTCTTTTTCAAATTGTTTTAGTCATTCTAGTTTCTTTGCTCTTCTTTATACATTTTTAGAATTCCTTTGTCTATATCTACAAAAAAATTCTCTAATTTTGATCAGAGGTATATTAAATCTACGCATTAATTTGGGGAGAATTGATAAATGTACTATTTGACTCTTCTAATCTATTTTGCTAGTTCTTCCTTGATTTCTTCCATCAGCATTTGTAGTTTTCAGCAAAAAGATAATGTACACGTTTTTGTAGATATATGCTTAAGTATTTAATTTTGGAGTGAGCTATTGTAAGGGATATATTGTTTGTTTGTTTTTTAATTATTTTTTTGTGAGGGAGAGAGAGGACGGAAGGAGAGGGAGAGAATCCTCTACCAAACTCCCCACTGGGCATGTAGCCTGACACAGGGCTCCATCCCACAACCCTGAGATCATGACCTGAGCCAAAATCAAGAATCGGACACTTAACCGACTGAGCCACCCAGGCACCCAAAAGCATATTGTTTTAAATTTCAGTTTCTAATAGTACATTGCTAATATCTAGAAATACAATTGATATTTTTTGTATTGACCTTATATCCTGTGATTTTGCAAATTCGCTATTCTAGAGATTTGGGATTTTTGGGGGGAGGGGCAAGGGGATTAGACTTCATATAGGTTTTCTTTGTTTGCAAGCAAACAGGGCAGTTTTATTTTTTCCTTTACAATTTGTATTTTTTCTTTTCTAATTGCATGCCTTTTTGTTTGTTGTTTTTGGATTGTTTTGTTTCATTTTGTTTTGTCTTATTACGTGGACTAGAACTTTCAGTGTATCGATGAATAAGAGTGATGAAAACAGACATCTTAGGCAAAAAGAATTTAGTCTTTTGCCATTAAGTAGGATATTAGATGTAGAGATTTTTGTTGTTGTTTTGACTTTTTGGCATGTGTGCATCTGTTTGTGTGGCATAGCTGTCCTTAATCAAGTTAAGAAAGTTCACTTCTATTCCTAGTTTTGTAAGGATTTTTATCTTGAGGGCTCCTGGATGGCTCAGTCCATTGGGCATCTGCCTTCTTCTGGGGTCATGATCCTGGGGCCTGGGATGGAGTCCCCCACTGGGCTCTCTGCTTGGCCAGGAACCTGCTTCTCCCTCTGCCCTTCCCCCCATTTGTGTGTACTTTCCTCTCTCTCTCTCTCTTTCATTCTCACTCTCTCATGCTCTCAAATAAATAAATAATATCTTTTAAAAAGTTTTTTTTTTATCTTGAGTGGATGTTGAGTTTTGTCAAATTCTTTTTCTGCTTCAATCGACATGATCATGTGGAATTTCTTTTTATGTTTTTAGGTTGCTAATATGATGAATTACAGTGATTCATTTTTTTCTATCTCTTCATTTATTATATAAAAGTACATTATAGTTTCTTCTGTAAATTTTTTCTTCATTTAAAAATACGTCCTACACATTGGGGAGGGTATGTGCTATGGTGAGTGCTGTGAAGTGTGTAAACCTGGTGATTCACAGACCTGTACTGCTGGGGACAAAAATATATTATATGTTTATAAAAAATAAAAAATAAAAAAAATAAAAATATAAAAAAAAATACATCCTACAAATCACTCCATATTGGTCCATATAGATCTTTCTTATTTTTCTTTTTCACATAATACTCCATTGTTTGGATGTGTCATGTTTTACCCAATCATTTTTTACAATATATTTACAGAAAATATATACATTTTTTTACAATATATTCTACAGTACATACAAGTATTTAGCTGTTTCCAGTATTTTGCAATTAGGGGACACCTGGGTGGCTCAGTCAGTTAAGCAGCTATCTTTGGCTTAGGTTGTGACCCTGGGTTCCTGGAATCGAGCCTCACATCAGGCTTCCTGCTTGGTAGGCAACCTGCTTCTTCCTCTCCCCCCTCTCATTCTCATACTCTCTCTCTCATGAATGAATAAAATCTTAAAAAGAAGAAGAAGAAATAATGCTACAATTACAATGAATAGCCTTGTACATATACATATTCTTATTATTGAAGGTATATCTTTAGTGTATATATCTAGGAATTTCTGGCCTGAACAGTAAGTACCTAGGTAGTTTTGTTAAGTATTATCAAATTTTCCTGCAGATGAGTTCTACCAATTTCCATTCCCATTAGCTATATATGAGAATTTGTGGCTCCCCAAAGTCTCACTGAGAGAATTTAATGTATATGTATATATAATTTTCCCACATAAGATAAAATGATAGTATCTCAGCATTGTTATTTTTCTAATTATAAGTGATTTGAATACGTTTTTATATATTTGAAGATAATATTTTATTTTTTTGAATTTTCTGTTCATGTCTTTTTCTTATTTTTCTATCTCATTTTTGGTTCTTTGCCCTTTTACTTTTAATATTTTTATTGAGGCGTAATAGACATGCAACATTATATTAGCTCCAGGTATACATATAATGATTTGATATTTGTATATATTGCAAAATGATCACTACAATAAGTTTACTTAATACCTGTCAAAATTCATAGTTACAGAATTTTTTTCCTGTGACAAGAAATTTTAAGATCTATTCCCTTAACATCTTTCATATATACTCTATAGTATTATTAGCTGTAATTATCAAGCTATACATTACATCCCCTGACTTACTTATTTTATAACTGGAACTTTGAGCCTTTTGACCAAGTTCACCCATTTTAACCACTCCCTATTTCCCACCTCTAGCAACCACCATTCTGTTCTCTGTGTCTATGAGCTTGGTTTGTTTTTTGTTTTTAGATTCCACATATATAAATGAGATTATATTGTATTTGTCTTTATCCATCCTTATTTCACTTACCATAATGTATTCAAGGTCCATCCATGCTGTTACAAATGACAGAATTTCATTCTCCTTTTTTTCCCACTGAATAATATTCCATCGTATATACAATTGACCCTTGAACAACATGGGTTTGAACTGTGTAGGTCCACTTATATACAGATTTTTTTTTCAGTGCAGTACCATGAATATGTTTTTTCTTACTTGTGATTTTCTTAAGAGAATTTTCTTTCCTCTAGCTTATTTTATCATAATACAGTATATAATACATATAACACAAAAAATATATGTTCATTGACTGCTTATGTTATGAGTAAGGCTTCCAATCAACAATAGACTATTAATAGTTAAGTTTTGGGGGAGTCAAAAGTTACATGTGGATTTTTCCTAGAGGAGAACACAGGCAAGCAACCTCTTTGACCTCAGCCATAGCAACTTCTTGCTAGACACATCTCCAAAGGCAAGGGAAACAAAGGCAAAAATGAACTATTGGGACTTCATCAAGATAAAAAGCTTTTGCACAGCCAAGGAAACAGTCAATGAAACCAAAAGACAACCTATAGAATGGAAGAAGATATTTGCAAATGTCTTATCAGATAAAGGGCTAGTATCCAAAATCTATAAAGAATTTTTCCAACTCAACACCCAAAGAACAAATAATCCAGTCAAGAAGTGGTGCAGAAGACATTCTTCTCCAAAGAAGACATCAAGTGGTCAAAAGACACATGAAAAAATACTTAATATCATTTGGCATCAGGGAATTACAAATCAAAACCACAATGAGATACCACCTACACCAGTCAGAATAGCTAAAATGGAAGTTAGGAAATGACAGATATTGGTAAGGATATAGAGAAAGGGGAACCCTCTTACACTGCTAGTCGGAATGCAAGCTAGTACAGCCATTCTAGAAAACAGAAGGGAGGCTCCTCAAGATAAGCTGAAAATGGAGTTACCCTATGGCCCAGCAATTGCACTACCAGGGATTTACCCAAAAGATACAAATGTAGTGATCTGAAGGGGCATCTGCACCCCAATGTTTATAGCAGCAATGTCCACAATAGCTGAACTATGGAAAGAGCCCAGATGGCCATCGACAGATGAATGGATAAAGAAGATGTGGTATGCATGTACAATGTACAATGGAATATTACTCAGCCATCAAAAAGGTGAATTCTTACCATTTGCAATGCTGTGGATAGAACTAGAGGGTACTAGGCTAAGCAAATAAGCCAGTCAGAAAAAGACAAATTAAGATTTCACTCATATGTGGAATTTAGAAACAAAACAGATGAACATAGGGAAAGGGAAGGAAAAATGAAATCAGAGAGGGAAACAAACCCTAAAAGACTCCTATATAGTTAGGAAACAAACTGAAGGTGCTGGAGGGGAGACGGTTGGGAGGATGGGTTAACTGGGTGATGGGCATTAAGGAGGGCACTTGATGTAATGAGCACTAGGTATTATATGCAACTGATGAATCACTGAATTTTACCTCTGAAACTAATATTACCCTACATGTTAATTAAATTGAATTTAATAAAAAATTAAAAAGAATAAATGTTATATGTTATATGTGGATTTTTGACTCCACAGGATAGTTTAGTGCCTCTAACCCCCTGCATTGTTCAAGGTCAACTGTATATACCATGTTTTCTTTATGCATTTACTGGTTGATGGACACTTAGGTTGTTTCCATATCTAGCTATTGTGAATAACACTGTAGTGAACATATGTAAGGAGGACATATCTTTTCAAGTTAATGTTTTCAGGTTTTATGATAAATACCAGAAGTGAAATTGCTGGCTCATATGATAATTCTATTTTAATTTTTGAAGGAACCTCCATAGTGTTTTCCAGAGTGGCTGTACCAATTTGCATTCCCACCAACAGTGCACAAGGATTTCTTTCTCCATGTTCTTACCAGCATTTGTTATCTCTTGTCTCTTTGATAATAGCCATTTTAATAGGTATAAGGTGAAATCTCATTGTGTTTTCAATTGGCATTTCCGTGATGATTAGTGATGTTGAATATCTTTTCAAGTACCTGTTGGCCACCTCTATGTCGTCTTTGGGAAAAATGTCTATTTAGATCCTCTGCCCATTTTTTAATTTGATTGTTTGGGTTTGTTTTTGGGTTTTGGATTTTTTTGCTATTGAGATGTATGAGTTCTTTATATATTTTGGATCTTAACCCCTTTACCGGATATATGATTTGCAAATATTTTCTCCCATTTGGTAGGTTACCTTTTCATTTTGTTGATGGTTTCCTTTGCTGTACAGAAGCTTTTTAGTTTGTTGTAGTCTCTTATTTACTTTTGCTTTTGTTTCCTTTGCTTTTGGTGTCAAATTTTAAAAGATTGCCATGGTGATTCATTTTAGAGTATTGAACCAACCTTGCATTCCAAGGATAAAGCCCTCTTGGTCATGGTACATTATTGCTAGGTTCAATTCATTAATATTTTGTAGGGGATTTTACATCTATGTTTATGAGAAATATTTGTCAATAGTTTTTTCTTTCCTGTACTGCCTTTGTTCAGTTTTGATATCCCAGTGATGTTGACCTCATAAAATGAGTTGTGGGAGGAGTTCTCTCCTCTTCTATTTTCTGGGAAAGACTGTAGAATTGCTATTATTTTTTATTTAGATGTTGTGTATAACTTGCCATTCTCTATGGAGAATGTTATTATTTTTGTGTTAGCAGCCAGCGAACCTGGTTGTTCATTGTGGTTCACTATGGTTCCAATGTCAGTAGAGTCTTCATAACATTTGCAGTCCTCTTCTTTTCTGTCCCATGCATGCACCATTGGGGCAATTCTGGCACCCACATTCTCATTTATGTACTAGTTCAATTTTCAACCCATTATGTAAGATAATTAGCATTAGATTCATGTTTGCACACTGGGGGCTGACCCCAGTTTATAGCCAACTTTATGAGGTTACTTTCCCAAACCCTTTTTCTTCATGATATCCTTGATACTTTCTGGTTCCCTGGAGCTACCTATTTTTCATCCTCCAGCCAAAAGTCTGGGATTTAGTTATCCCAGTCTGCTACATATGCTTCCAGGAATAAGCAGCTTGAGGCCCAGGGGAAAAAATGAAAATCACCACCAATTTGGTGGTACTTTAAATTCTGGAGCTCTTCCCCAATCTTCATGCTACTGTTTATTTTTTAGATTTCTCAGATAGCTTTTGCATTCACTCTGTCCTGGAATAATGGCCACATTCAGTGGGAGAGACTGGATGAGACTTTAACTTCATCTTACCCAGAATAGAATCTTTGGCCTCTATTTTTCAAAAGAGTTGTCTGTTTTAGTTTTTTAAATCCTGAAAAGTAGAGGTACTATGGGAGATTGAAAAATATCTTTGAATCCTGAAAAACCCTGGCTCTGTAATTCAATTTTCTTGAGCCTCTCTGTCTTCATGTGTAAAATGGGGCCTATATCAGGGGTCCCCCAAACCACCCTCAGGTTTGATGATTTGCTAGAAGGACTCACAGGACTCAGATACATAAAATCTACACATAAATCACAAAAGGATACAGATTAAAATAGGTCGAGGGCAAAAGTACAGGGGGTGTAGTCCAGAAAAAAACCAACAAGGCTTCCAGTTGTTTTCTTTTTCTGGAGTCCTTATAAACAACACTTAATTCTCCCAACAATGTAACAGTGTGGCAACATGTGCAAAGCTTTGCCAACCATGGTATCCAAACTTTGGTGTCCAGAGTTTTTATTGGCTAGCAGCAGAATATTATTCTGACAATACAGTAGTTACAGAAAAAAGGTTGCGATTTGGGATACATTTTAAGAACCAGGGTAAGAGTATGGTTATGCTCCTTGATGCACCGGTCTGAGGTAGCTATATATAAACAATGAGAAGAAGTGATGAGAGAGAGATGCTTGTCTGAGGATAAATACAAAAGAATAGCATTTAATAAATGTCAGAATGACCAAATCCCAGCATAGCATGAGGCATGACAAATAATCTGATGAAAGGCCATTTTTAGCTATATTCAGAGTTTGAAGAAACAGGCTTCTGGTTTGAGGAAGAAAGCTTTGGTGCTAAAAAAAAAAAAAAAATGGAGAAAAGAAAGCAAAACTCTTCATCCTCTATAATGTTCCCATCTTCTGTCTGAATTGGGAAGAACTTGTAGTTGCCCTGTTGAAAACCAAGAAGGTCAAAAGAGAGATGTCAGAAAGTTAGAAATGAACAAATGTGCACATTTTTTCAAAATGGGGGAAAAAGTAGATTTGGGAAACTATAGAATTTAAAATTGACATAAATCCAAGTTAAAATTCTAGAAAAGAGTATTCAGAATAGCTTACGAGGAATTAGAAAAGAGATAGTCACTAGGACCCTATCTGTGTTCACTATGGCTAATCCTTGCTAAATGAATCTCATTTCCTTTCTTAATCAGGTTACTAGAAGAGAAAATATGGGGAAATTGGTGGTCTCTGAGGATATCCTTATAGACAAGCCAGAAAAATATGAGTTAGAGGACATCACATTAAATGGATTTTCAGATACTTGAATCAGAAGTCTTAGACCTATCAGCTGGTTTCCATTGCATAAAACTATAGATGGGATTTGACAAATTTTTAAATGACACAAACATATCAGGGTATTGAGTCAAGATTCATAGAGACTTTGGGAACTCGAGACAGATCACATCAACAAAATGACACTTTAAAAGAATAAGGAATCAAAGAATTTTGTTTTTTTAAAGAATAAATTTGGGATGACTGGGTGGCTCAGTAGGTTAAACATCTGCCCTGGGCTCAGGTCATGATCCCAGGGTCCTGGGATAGAGCCCTGTGTCAGGCTTCCTGTCAGGAAGCCTCCTTCTCCCTCTCCCTCTACCCCTCCCCCAGCTAGTGCACTCTCTCTCTCTCATAAATAAATCTTTAAAAAAAAACCACACATTTTAAATCATCTTTTAGGGATGTTTATATGTATGTATGTGTTGGTTGAAAACAGTTCACAGGCAAAAAGACTTAGTTGGGAGTGTCAAGTGAACAAACATTTGATGTTAAACCAAATATGTATGACATGCTTTCATTTATTCAAAAAATATTATGTGGCTGTCATGAAAGCAAATTCCGTCTTAACTTGCATATGAAAGTGTAGACTCCCAGTCCAGGACAGTGATGGTGCTGCCGACACTACAGTAATGAGAGAACATTTGGGTGCTCTGCTCAAGTTTTCTGTGAGTCACCTTGAGAGAGAGAATTAGCATCTAGAAGAGGCCCCCAGGTCACGAGGGCTGGAGACCATGTGGTAGCCGGGAGATAGGGATCTGTGAAGGCTGGTCATCTTGAAGAAAGAAAAACTAAGCAGAGCTGTGAAACCGATCTTTAAATTTATTAAGGGCTGTTATCTGGATGCTTTTCATTGTTCCTTAGGCAGCCAAAGTTATGAGGTTAATAGCTAGGAGTTATAGGAAATTGTGTTTCAGCCAGTTTTTTGCAGTGTGTCAGCTCCTTTACCAGACCTTAAGCATACAGAGATGAGCAGGACCAGATCACTTTCCTATAGACTGAACAATCCATAAATTCGTTATTCTACAGAGAGAAGTGGCTCAGTGTTCCATGGCTCTTCCAATAGTGAGACTCCTTTGAGAGCCAGATGGCTCTTAATGCTCTGATCTCCTGTCTCTGGAACACAAAGGAAGGACATTCAGGTTGTATTTGAGGGTCTGAGGCTGGGCCGATGGTATCTGGACCTAGATGTGGTATTCTGGTAACTGTTGAGAACCAAGACGTGTGTTTACCAGGACAGGCAAAGAAGGTTGCTTAAGGAGAGTCTGGACTGTGTTCAGGGAGAAAAGCAGAAGTTCAAAGCCAGGAAAGTGTCCCTGAGCATTAAATACACAAAAGCCACAAACTGACAATAGGAGGACAACTCAGGAGTCAACAGAAGGGAGGAGCAGACGTAGTCAGGAAACACAGTGTGAGACTGGTTAGAGCCAGCATTCTAGAACAGGGCTGGACCATGGTGTCAGCAGTCAAGGGTTTGTTAGGAGCTCTGTGGGACCAAATGGGCTTGGGCCTGAGTCAGACAGGAGTAGTCTAGAGGCGGGACCACCATCTGTCAGGTGTGTTAGAGAAGGATTTGTGCCAGATATCCTCCATCGGCCTCTCCCGCTCTCCACCCTGCTCCAGGTCCAGGAAGTGGACCTATATCAGTGGAATCCTTGACCTCTGGATCTGGTTAGCCCCCATTAGAGATTGGAGAGGGGAACACAATGAGGTCAGGGTATTCCTGCCTGCTTCCCTGTAGGCTCACCTTGGATTTCTGTGTTCCTAGGCTGAAGGCTGAAGACATCCTCTTAAGATGTCTCTGTCTATACAGCTCTCTCTTCCAGGATCCATAGCCACTCCCTGCCCTCCTCCCTTGAAACTCAAAGCTGGTAGCAGTTCCAGACATACTAGCTCTGGGGTACTGCGCTATCCCTTGTGGCTCTCCTACAACTTGCCCACCCCTTTATGAAAATAATTTATTAAACTCTTCTCAAATCATCCTAATGTGAATATGTCATCTGTTTCTTGGTTGTACCTTGGCTGACACAGGATTCTGGATTGAGTGAGAAGATGAATTAGATTATTTCAAAACATACTTATATTCTGTGGCTCTGGATATCTTCTCACTAACCTTATATGTTTGTAGACCCAGGAGTGATGTGAATTAACTTTCTTTCCCTAGGAATCCACAATAAATATTTTTGTGGTATATATGAAGTTCACCTAGAGACTTGTGGTACAGTTTAGCCATGTAAGCTATACAACTTATTGTTTTTGTAAGAATTCATGTTTTCAGGATGTATGGCAGTATTTTTTGGCCTATGTCTGTAGGGTCAGCTAATGTCTTTACTGCCATTATATGAAAGGGCCAAAGGAAGCTTACACTAGTCAAGCAGAATGTTGGCAAGGTCATAAAAGAGCCATAATTAATCTTAAATATCTCTCATAGACAAGCTATGACGCCATACTGTGACCCTTTCTGGGAAAGACTGAATAATTGAGGTTCCTCATAATGCTGCTAGTTCAAGGATGTCCCAGAACCTCAGGAAAAGAAGGAAGAGCCTACATAGTCTACATGACTTCAAACTGTGTGATTTCTGACTCTCAGGAGCCATGGAAAACATATTGTCTTCTGGCGTGTAGATTATTTCCGTTTGACTCTGAATTGAGGGTTTTGTTGTTGTCACTTGGGTGGACTTTATGTAATCTTACTTCTAAACAATCTTTCAGAGATACACATGGAAAGCTTATGGATAAAATAGTATGACTGAACTTTGCTTCACAATAATACAGAAAGTGGGGGGAGAGATAAAACAAGATTGGCCATGAGTGGATGGTTGTGGAAGCTGGGTGATAGAGCCATGGAAGTACATTGTATTCTTCTCTCTGCTTTTATATGATATAAATAAGTTTGAATATTAAAAATGAAATAAATAGTTAATTAAAAAGTTACTGCTTGATACAGGAAAACTCATTTAGTATTGCTTGATTCCACTGATGTCATGAAGGAGTTCTGTGGGTAGGTTTCAGGAGTATAATAGGAAAAAATATTGAAACAAATGTAAATGAGGAATGCTATTTTTATGAAAGTTTAATGAAACCGGGCTCAATGGAAATCAAGATGACATTCAGAATGTACATTTAGAATATTCTTTCATAAACTGAAAAGGAAAGCAAACAAAAATACTACATGCATGTTTTTAAAAATACTATATATGGACTTTGCTTCTAAATGACCTGGGATGAGGGAGAAAAGGGTGAGGTTACAGATGAAGCAAGATTGACCATGAGTTAATATGAACTGGAGGAATGACCACATGACAGTTCATTACTTTCACATATGCTTTATGTGTTCTATAGGATAGTTTTAAAAAATAAAACATATATCACATGTCCAAATGTGACCATTTACATTGAGACAGTATTAACTTTTATGATTTAATGAAATATAATATTATGCTATTTTTCTTCCTTCTCTTAGACTTTACATTTTCTAATATATTACCTTTTGTTCATTTCTCTCCTCTTCTCCCATGGCTTAGTTTTGTCTGTTATATGGAACCAAGCTGGTGTTCCAGGAGCGAGCCTGGTATCTAGAACATAAATATTTGACTCCCATGGCCAGCACGAAGATTAGGAATCAGGTAAGGGTCTCTGGTGTGCAGAAGAAACCCTTTGTGCATCAGCTGTCAGCTCTTTGCTTTCTTAGAAAACAGTCCTGTCAATCTTTTATCAGTTTCCAGTCATGGATTTTTATGCCTCTGGGACTTCACATACATGTTTTCATTGCCTACCATGATCATATTACACTTCAGAGTTTAAGTGACAAGGAAATGATTCACTGTGCATGAACTTTCTGACATGAAAAGCAGAGGAGGGAATCAAAAGCATTTTCCTTGTCTTGGCAAAAAAATAAAGTATTAAGTGATTTTCATTTTTCTCCTCACCAAAACCTATTAATTCATTTTTCATATTCAGAAAAAAAAAGACCTATGGTATTTTCATGTCAGAGGTAGCAATGGAAATTCAATGTGATAGCTACAAAACACCTGAAAATGAAGATAGATCCAAGGAATCACCACCCAAATGCTGCTCTAAAGAAAAAAATATATACAAAACAGCATAATCATCTGTAAAGCACACTTTCTGAGTGTTTTCTGAGGGACCTGTCTTCCAGGCCCTCCGTTAGATGTTATAAGATAAATAGGTATAGGCTCAATCTCTGCCTCCAAAGGAGCTTATTATATACAAGGACACAAAACTGCCTTTAAAATGCAAATAATAACACAAGGAAGCAGAGACTTTCCAATGAATAATTCCAGAATTCAGAGGACAGAGATCATGTAGGAGTGAATGTCATTCTTGTACTAGACCTTCGAGAGTGGAAAATTCCAACAAAGAAGTGGTAACTATTGAAAAGAGGGAAAGGCAGTTGAGCCTTCAGACAGGGTTGGTGAAGTGGTAAAATCATAGAAATGGGAGTACTTGGGACAGACATGTTAAAAAACAGCGAGAAGACCAGTTTGGCTGACATCTCAAGTGAAAGCCTGGAGAAATCTGCAGGAGCCAGGCTGAGGTAGACACTGAAGAACCTTGAAGAGTCTTTTTCCTTTTCAGGGAACAATGATTATGAAGAAAAGCATGTGGAAAGATGTTTTGGTTATCTGTTGCTATGTAACAAATGACCCCAAAACTTAGTGGCTTAGAACAGCCAGTTATTATTTCTCAGGATTCTGCATCTGAACGTGGCTCAGCTGGATGGTTCTCCGGCTGCCTGAGGTGTCTGCTGGGGCTGTGAAGGTGGCTTCTTCACCCTCACGGTGGTCACCTCAGCTGAGGTGGCAGGATCATCTAGGGGCTGCTGGGCAAATGTGGGCTTCCTCACAGTACAATAGTGTCAGGAGGGCAGACTGTTTTACGTGATGACTGGCTTCTGGAGAGGAAGTGGAAGATGCCAGTCATCTCAAGGCTTGGCCACTGCTAACATAGTGTTACTTCAGCTGCATTCTATTGGCCCAAGGGAGCCTCAAGGCCAGCATGGATTTGGGCAAGAGAAGAGACTTCACCTCTCATTGTGAGGTGCAGCACGCATATATAGGGAAGGAAAAAATTGACAGCAGCTACCTTTGGACACTGACAACCTTCCAGAAAGAAAATGCCCACTTTGAGGAGAGGAAAAAAGAATACTTTGATTAAAAAAAAAAAAAAAAAAAAAAAAAACTACATGAAGAAAGATTTTAAATCCATGAGATTAGGTATTCCAGTGATATAAATGAGATAAATAATACATCAAAAGAATGCTGAGTAAAAGAAACCAACTTTCATATACAACACTGAAGTGCTTTTGTATTGTATTAGTGCAATATGCTTGCCACACTTTTCATTTACTAGATACTTGTAGCAGCCTGGGAGATAAGCAGGAAGCAGTCAGACGCTTTGGAACAAACTATCTGTGGGGCTAGACGTGGGTTGTTGAGAACTATAGGACATCTCAAGGCCTTCTTTTGCAGATCTCAGTGCTGCCAGCCATGAGCAGTCACCCCTCCTCTGGGCTCTC